>NW_021703774.1:64683758-65303007 GCF_005190385.1 Monodon monoceros | reverse complement strand
CACACACAGTGGCCCACCAGTAAGGATGGTCTGGGTCTCGGATTTGATTCAAGACCTCCTGGGTCCTGGGGTCCCTTTGTGTCTTTCAGACTGGCTGCTGCTCCAGACCCCTAGCCTCGTGTTCCAGGAAGGGGAGCCCATCGTGCTGAGGTGCCACAGCTGGAGAAACAGTTCTCTGAATAAGGTCATATTCTTCCAGAATGGAAGATCCAAGACGTTTTCCCATCTGCATTCCAACTTCTCTATCCCACAAGCAAACCTCAGTCACAGTGGCGAGTACCACTGCACGGGATTTATCGGGCATACAGTTCACTCATCACAGCCTGTGACCATCACTGTCCAAGGTGGGAACTCTGTGCAGATGAAAGGAGGGGAGAAGAGGGGTTAGACATTTAGGGGTAAGGTCACATGGACCTACAGGGAGATCTGAGCAAACCTGGGCTCTGGGGCAAAGGGCAGGGGCATGGCACCTTGCTAAGTGCTGGCCAGAGCTCGGAGCCCTCAGTTTCCAGGTGATAGGTGACAAGGCTGTTGTTCCTCTTTGAAATATAGGCCCCATCACACCAAGCCCAACAGTGGAACAGAGCTCTCTCACTGGTGCAGAAGTTCTCTAAGCGCCTGGACATTCCTAAGAGCTGAGGTTTTCCTAATTTCTTCTCATGTCTCATGATATGTCCATTCACTCTCAAAGGCATGGCATGTCCTTGACAGTTCAAGGCTCTGCTGGGTACAGTGGTGGAGGCGTCAGGTTCACCCTCCCTGCCATCCCCGAGGGCTAAGAGGAACCCTTCCCTCTGCCTTACACACTCAACAGCGTGCCTTCATTAGATTAGCAGAGAAACGTGGGTATGGGAGAGGCACAAGCCCAGTTCCAGAAATCCTGTGCAGGTGAGGTGGAGGGGGGAAGTGAGTGTTGTGTTGGAGGAGGGACAGGACGCCCGTGTTTCCCAGGGTCCAGCTTGAGCAACTCCTTGTTGGTGACGATAACGGTGGCTGTAGTCGCTTGGATTGCTGCAATGGCTGTTGCTGGTGCCATAGTAGCCTGGTTCTGCCTCAGGCGAAAGAAGATTTCAGGTTTGTGCCTCCCCTCGGTCCCTCTTGTTATCAGTTCCTACTTAGTCAAGGCCCTAACCCCAAACATTGCTAGAACCCTTATCTTTGGGCTAGAGAATCCTTAGCATTCAAATATAGTCCCATATTTTATTCATTCATTCATTTAACAGGCCTGAACAAACTTGCTTATGTGTCAAGCACTGTGATAGACTCTGTGGATGATGCCAGGATAAAGATGTTCAGTCTCTGCCCTCAGGGAGTTCATAATATTGTGGGGAAGACTGAAATGCAAATAGACCAGTATAATTAGAGGGGATAAGACCAGTATTAGAGAATGCAAAGGCTGTGACGGGGGACAGAAGAGCTGGCGCAACCCAGCATGGGCCGGGGCAGTTAGAGAAGGCTTCACAGGAATGCAGTGTTGTGTCGTGACTGAAGCACACCTGGTGGGGCCAGACTACCTGAGTTTAAATCCCAGCTCCTCGGCTCACCAGCTGGATAACGTTGGGTGAGTTATGCAATATGTTGAGGAGATGGAGTTGGTGTATTAATTTAAGAATATGCAGATCATGACCTGCTGAAAGAGGAGGCACAAGCCACCCACATGGGCTTGGCAGCTCCCTCAGTGTCTGATTTCACTTCCCAGATTGGGGAAGTGAAAACCCCGGGGTCATTTTGATTGAAAGTACAGTTTTGGTACACTCACACAAAGGAAGTAGAGTCACAAGACTTGCTACTTACAGATCCCAGAAATGGGAAAGGGGGTGGCAGTCCTCTGTCCCTGGTCATGGGTGAGCAGGAGAGAGAGAGCAGTGTAGCAAGCAGCTACTACTTATAAAGTGATTGGGGCGGAGGACACTGTTTTGCGGGCTTAACTCTAAGTGGTTATTTTAAAAGGCGCCCCAGGAAAAGCAAAGCGAAAACTTATGGCGGGAGTCCTAAACTCAAGTCCTTCTCTCAAACGTTCCGATTCTGGGTGTAAGCAGGTTATCATACTGTAAAATGCCTAGGCAGCAGCTCAGGAAAACAAAGTTGTTTTTTCAGGAAAATAAAAGTTGTTTTTCTCATCACATTCAACTTCTCTGTGCCTCAGTTTCTTCATCTGAAAAATGAGGCCACGAATAGAACCTACCCCACAGGGTTATGAGGGTGAATGAGTCGGCAGCTAGCAGACAGCAAACATCACATAGTATGAGTTGTTATCGTTACGGAGGAGGTGATGTTTGAGGGTAGCAGTTAACCAGGCAAAGAGGATTAGAAGAGCATTCCAGGTGTGGGGGCCAAGACATGGAAATGAGAAGCATTGTGGCTAGGATGGGGATCATGGAAGAGTAAGGAGGTTGCTGTAGGCAGTTTGATGCCATTGAAGCCATAAATTACGAGGCAGAGAAAAAGGAGAGATGAAGCAGGGCAGAAGGATGTATTCCAGGTCATGGAATCCACGTAGGCTACCTTTGAAGAACTAAGCTGTATTCCAAAGGGGCTGGCAAGAGCACAGGAGGGCAGCAACCACGTCTCCTTGTTTTGCGCTCTCCCCCGTCCGCCCCCCGCCAGCACCTCGCACATGCTTGCCACGCAGCAAGCTGGTCAATAAACATTTGTTCACTGACTGATCAGCTGAAGAACTTCAACTCTCGGAAAGCAGCCTCCTTCCCCCTTAGTACTAACGTAAAAGAGCCGAGAGAGAAGGGAAGGTGTCCTACAAATCTAATAAGCAAATGGTCACGATTCATAACACTGAAAAGCTAGCTTGCTGGTGAGAGAAAGCGCTAAAGATATCCAGATACAGAGAAAGTAAAAGGGAGAAAAGACTCAGAGCCATTGTCAAAGAGAAAATAATACTGATACCTCACAAAGCACTTTGCAGTTGGTTCATAGCCAAGACCTCAGTTACTGGTGATAAGTAAATGTAGAGATTCAGGGAGAGACACCGAGAGGGAGAAAGAGGTGTTCTTTAAAAGGCAGAGCAAGCTTAAGAAAGATGCAATAGAATGGCCTTTCTGACAGTCCCAGGAGTCCCTACTGTTAACCTAGCCAACTTACATCTCTCTAGACCAGCCCTTGTACAGGCTAGAGCAATCCCTGGGGAGTGGGGAGGAGAGGAGGTGTCTGTGTGGAAGAAGGATGTGTGTTGCTTCTAACCCAATCTTGCCTCTGGTCGTCCTTGGTCCTGAAGACTCAGGTCCTACCCCGTAATCCTACTAACCTCCTATGTGCCCCTCCTAGCTCTCCCAGGAACCCTTGAGCACAGGGAAATGGGAGAGACCCTCCCTGAGGAACCAGGTGAGTGCAGCTCCCCCCCTGGGGGCTCAATGACACCCTGCCTTGTGCATCAAGAAGCTGCTTGTGTGAGTTCTGCTGGGAGCACAGGAGAGGGAGGGGGCAGTGGGCAGAGGGCAGGGGCTCAAATCTCTTGGTCAGTTCTGAGACTAACTCCTGGGCCTAAAGAGGACCTCACTGGAGACAAGGAGAAGATGAACACCTGTCCCAGATAGAGAGGCGAGGGCCTTGTCCGAGTTTCTGGGGTCAGAACTGCTGGGGATTCTTCCAGAGCAGGACATCAGAGATACTTAGGTCTTTCTGTGGAGCTTTGGAAGAGCTGGCAGAGGACTGGGGTTAGACGCTGTAAGACTAAGGCAAATAGAATTAAGGGGATAAAATTCTAGAGGAAAGGAGAAAGAGCCCTAAGGAATAAAACCTAGATTTGCTGCAGAGTCTGTCTCTGTGGAATGATTGGGTAAGGGTAACAGGGCTCAGCTCTTAGTGAAACATTAAGAGGAGATTTCGGCCTGAGAAAGTTCTGGGGTACCACGTGCCTTAGTGCGCTTTACTCTGTGGGCAAATCTTGGTTCTAATGCCCACTCGTGTAGGCTTATTAAAACGCAGGCCTGGCCCTAGCTCTGTCACTATCATAAAATGGAATCTTGAGTGTCATTCCCCCTCTTGGGGTTTAGTCACCTCATTGAGGAGATGAGTGGGTTGGCCTGGGTGATCTCTAAGCCCTTCCAGGCCTGACATTCTGAGAGTCAGTGACCATCCAAGCCCTGGCCCAAGTGGGAATGTGTTAAAGGAGCAGTAATATTCCAGGCGACTTCCTGACTGCAGTTAAAGCCAGAGCACGAAGGAAACTGGAGCTTTCTCTGGGGACTCCCAGACAGCAGAAACGGACAGGAAAAAGAAGCCCTCGAGGACTCCACCTCAGATGGCCGGAGTATGACTCACAGCAGAGCCAACAGGTTTGAGAGCTTGAGCAAAATGGCACAGCTGTCCGGATGCGCTTTGAGCAAGGCCCCTATGTCCTGTGGCCAGGCCAAATGGGGATATGGACCAGAGTCTTCACCAGGGCCAAAGTGCCGTAGAAAAAAGTGCAAACACAAGTGGATTAGCCATTTTGATGTTTGCTTCTACCTACACTGGCATAAATATATTTCACAAGGCATTTATTTCGCAGGAAGGCATTGGGGCTGATGGTTTCCCAAAAGGCACAGCTAAGTTGCCAGGATGGTTGAGGGATGCATTAGAAGGAGAATTCAGGACGTGGTTTGTTCCAGAAGCTGGAGCATGGCACACAGGGACTCATTGTGTCCTGGAGATGAATGAAGACACTAGATGCATTGTCTCAGACTCCCTCCCCACTTCCTGAGGAATGCTGCTTTGCAGTTACTGAGGCTGCTTTTCGCACTGGCAAAGTGAGTTTACTGGCAAAAACATGAGGACATTTGGATGTGTTTTAGATCTTTACCAGGGAGAGTACTGGCTGGGTTGCTTGCTTCCTTCTTTCTTTTCCTCCAGCCTCCCTTGCTCACTCTCACTCTCGTGCTTTCTTTCTTTATGAGATCAGGGAGTGTCAGATTCTTCAAAGTTCCAACAGAGATATACTACATCTGGCCAATGTGGAAAGGCCGCCATCTGTGGCTGGCAAACATCTGGATTACTTCACTCTAATACCAACACCCCCATCTCCTCCCCAGTATATCTCAGATCCCCGAAGCTGCCTGGTTGCTTTGAGGAAAACTCAGTGATCCTCTGAAATGAGTGCAGCACAAATGAGCGCCTCCCTCTGCTGGTGTGGCCCGTGCGGGAGGCCATGTCTGGGATACCAAGGGTGGGTGGGGGATGAAGCTTTTGGCCTGCAGGCCTGAGTTGGGGATCAGTGGTCCTCGCCTCAAGCCTGGTCTGGGCCTCAAGCAGCAGCGCGGGTAGGCAGTGCCCCCGCTGATCTCTGTTCTTTTTGCCCACAGCCAATCTCACTGATGCTGAAGAGGCTGCCAAAATGGAGGTGAGCCATCCCAGCCACATGCTTCTCCTTCTCCTTCTCCCCTGCCGCTTCTTCTGTTGCCTTCATTCTTGTGATCTCTCTGTGGATCCCCATTGCTCCTTTCTGCTTTCTCTAGGCTGAGAATACAGTCACCTATTCACTTCTCTCGTATCCGGAAGTTGCAGAGGAAGAAACAGAGTCGCCGGATTACCAGAACCACATTTAGTTTTCATTGTCTTGCCTGGGACTTGGGGAAGAGAATCAGAGAGGCCAAGATCTGGTGTCTTCTGTCCTGAATTCCTCTGAAGGAGGAGAAGAGGATGCTGCAGTTCTAAAGGAGAATGACTCTTCCAGAGTTATCTATGTGAATCCTAAAGCTCCCTGTTTTGAAAGCCACAGACGATATGGTCTCAGATAACTGAATGCTGATTTCTTCTGTGCTTCAGCACTTCTCGCCATCAGGACTCTTCTGTTATACATCCACAAAGCCAGTGAAAATTACCTTTATTAAGAGATTGTAGAAACATGGGAAATGCTTATGTTACAGGTTACATGAGAAAAATTAGATAAGTGTGTATGATTTCAAAAATGTTGAGATAGACTAACATATGCCAATATATTAAAAGTGATTGTTTCAGGGTGGTGGAATTATTGGTGCTTTTCATTTTCTCTGTTAATTTTTCTGTACAGATCATATATTACTTTTATAATAAAATACTACACTAACAACATTACCTTTTAAACACTGTACCGGTTGGAGTGTAGACTGATTCGGGGTCTGTTTCTTTTCAATGGTAAGAATCTTGGGAAGGTAGTAATGGGTAGGAAGTGAGGGAGAGAAAAGATTTGGAGTGTAGGACGAGTACCCCTCTTCTAAAAACTGAATATCCGTCTTCCAATGAATTTGTGTTCTTGTTTTCATGTCTCCTTCCCCTTCCTCCCATGACAAATAAACACCAGTTCTCAGGAAGCCAAATTTCAGATGAGTCCTCAGTGGAGACTGCTGACTCTGCCCTGCTGTTCTCCTATTATAGTTAACAGAAGGATGTGAACTTCTCAGAGAAGTTCCCGGTAGGTTAGAAACGTGACTGACAGCTTCGTTGGGAGTTTGGTTGGTGCCCTTGGAGAGGGCTCCTTTTCCTGGGACTCTAAGAGCTTCAGTGTGCAACATTCTTGCAATCAGGATTTAGTAGCTTCCTTTGTTGGGTAGTTTCTATAGCTTTCTATAATACTCACATATTGTATTTCATACTCACACATCGTTATAATAATAAGGAATAGTAATTGCAATTACTGGGTTATTGAGGGGCTTACTTTATGCCAAACTACATGCTTTAGAATTAGAGCGTTTAAGAGTATTAGCCATTCATAGTTCTTCTTTTGCGATTTTCTTGCTCACATACTCATGCCCATTTTTATAGTAACCATGTATGTCCCTTTATTTATACATTACATGGTAGCAACTTATTTATAAGTAAATTATTTTACTCTGCTAAGTTTTAAAATAAAATTAAAATACAGATAAGCAAAAAAGATAACTAAGATTACCTATAAATTCACAAATCAGAAAGAATCAATGCTAAGTGTTTTTTTTGGTTTTAATACTTTTTTATTGAAGTATAGTTGATTTACAATATTGTGTTAATTTCTGCTGTACAGCAAAGTGATTCTGTTATACATATATATACATTCCTTTTTAAATATTTTTTTCCATTATGGTTTATCATAGGATATTGAATATCGGTCTCTGTGCTATACAGTAGGACCTTGTTGTTTATCCATTCTGTAT
The DNA here is from genome assembly GCF_005190385.1 of Monodon monoceros. NCBI lineage: Eukaryota > Metazoa > Chordata > Mammalia > Artiodactyla > Monodontidae > Monodon > Monodon monoceros. The sequence continues at coordinate 65,295,907 of NW_021703774.1, read as the reverse complement.
ATAAAAGCTTGCATCTAATGCTAAGGTTTAAAAGATGTCAATCCACATTCCTGTCTATAGCAATATGTATAAGCATATGGATCACATTAGATTTTTACACATAGGCAAAAACTCATTGTGAGCATGAAAACTCAAATAATACAGAAATATAAAGAGGAAAATTGAGAGTTCCATTTTGTCCTTGCCCCCCCATCCCCATTCTGTTCTCCCTTCAGTGGGTAACCACTGTCGAACATTTGGAGTATATTTGTTTTTTTTTTTTTGATACGCATCTAATACATATTTATAGTTTTTTTAAGACCATAAATGGGACCACACTTTACATATGCTTATGCATTTGGGTTATTTTGATTAATAGTTTATTATGGAGCTCTTCCATGGAAGTATTTTTTAAGGTTTATATAGTATTCTATAGAACAATTTCTATGCCATATTTTATTTAACCAACATTTTAAATATTAGCACTTTTTCATTGTTATACACAATACTTCAATGACCAACATTCTTGGATGATTATTTTGACTACACGTGTATTTCTGCAGGATAAATTCCTAGCAGTAGAATCAGTGGCTCAAAGGATACTCTCATATTATCTTTAAGAAAGCAGTTTACATGTCCTCCCAAAGGAGGACATATTAGGGTACCCATTTCCTGACCCCCTTGTCAATGTTGAGTGTTTTTAATTTTTGCCAATCCAATTATAATGGACAGTGTTCCTATCCAGCATGAACTTCCCCTGATTCCAGTAACAGAGCCTGATTTCCCTTTGACTAAATAGCTCTACCTCCCCTCAGTCCAAGTGGGTAGGTGGGCTGACTTCATGCCTGATTTTAGAGGAGAACATGCGCCCCAAACTGGGTCAATCAGGAGCTGTTTCCCTGGAATTTAAATCTTGAGCAGAGTGACACTATGACTGAAAACAAGTGAAGTTCATTCATCCCAATAGCACTGCCCAGATGGGACTAACTTCCTACAGCCCTGAATTGGCCCTGTTTCTTACAGTTTCTAAGATCCTTCAACTTCCTTTTATATCAGTTAATTTAGATTTGATAGAATTCTCCTATAATATCCTATGGGCTTGATACCTTTTTTAGGATAGACCTTTGACAAACTTTTTTTCCTGTCATTATTTGTCTGATCAAGCTTTTCTAACTCTTTTGGAGTCAATTTTGAAAAATGTTACTTTCCTAGAAAATCATCCATTTTATTGGTATGCAGCTGTACACTGTATTTTCTTCTATTTTTTGGTAATAATTTGCGTCTGTACTTACATCCCCCCTCTCGTACCTAACTTTTGGGCTTGCTTGCTTTTCTGTCAGATGATTTCCGCTGGAAATAACAGGAAATCTGATTCAACTTGGCTTAAACAATAAGGAAATGTATTATCTCACACAACAAAAAGTTCAGAGACAGGGTGTCTCCAGTGCATCAGGACTCTGGATCCGCTTTTCTACAATCCTTTGGGCATTGCCCTTGGCCTAGCAGCATGATGATTATAGCAGTTCCAGGCATCACTCCCAAAGATCTATAGGAAGAAGGGACTAACTCTCTCTTCTATGTGTCTCTTTCTTAAGAGTGAGAAAACCTTTCTCCAGCAATCTTCCCATCACATCATATTGGTCAGGAATGGGTCACATGTCCATTTCTAAATCAATCACTAGAGGGGGAATAACCTACTTTAGCTTAATCATTTTGAGGTGGAATACTTTTTTGAAGAGTCAACCACCTTGACCATTATATCTGTTTACCTTAATCAGGCTTGCCAAATGTTTGTCTGTCTTTTTTGGTCTTGTCACAGCTTTGGACTTAATGATCAAGTCTTTGCCTTTTGTTTGTTTTCTTTTCTTTTTCTTTATTTCTTTTTTCTTTTTTTGGCCACACTGTGTGGCATGCAGGATCTTACTTTCCCAACCAGGGGAAGGTGGAGTCCCCTGCAGTGGAAGGCGCCCCCTGCAGTGGAAGGTGGAGTCTTAACCACTGGACCACCAGGGAAGTCCCCTTTTTGTTTGTTTTCTAATGTAGTATTTCTTTCTTCTACTTTCTTTCTTTATTTTTAAAATATTTATTTATTTTCTTTATCTATTTTATTTTAGTTTTTTTGGCTGCATCCGGTCTTAGATATACATGGCATGCAAGATCTTTCCTTGTGGTGTGTGGGCTCTTCGTTGCAGTGTGCGGGCTTCTCTCTAGTTGTGGTGTGCAGGTTTTCTCTCTCTAGTTGTGGTGTGCAGGCTCCAGGGCGTGTGGGTTCTGTACTTTGTGTCATGCAGGCTCTCTTGCTGAGGTGTGCGAGCTCAGTAGTTGTGGCGCACGGGCTTAGTTGCCCCACAGTATGTGGGATCTTAGTTCCTCGACCAGGGATTGAACCGGCATCCCCTGAATTGGAAGGAGGATTCTTTACTAGTGGGCCACCAGGGAAGTCCCTCTTCTACTTTATTTGGATTTACTGTATTATTCATTTATTTCTAGACTTCTAATTTTAAACAAATTCACAAAAGGCTATAACTTTTCCCAATATTGCTATTTTGGATAGCAATATCTGTTAGATTTTTTTTTTAACATCTTTATTGCAGTATAATTGCTTTACAATGGTGTGTTAGTTTCTGCTTTATAACAAAGTAAATCAGTTATACACATACATACGTTCCCATATCTCTTCCCTCTTGCGTCTCCCTCCCTCCCACCCTCCCTATCCCACACCTCTAGGTGGTCACAAAGCACCGAGCTGAACTCCCTGTGCTATGTGGCTGCTTCCCACTAGCTATCTATTTTACGTTTGGTAGTGTATATATGTCCATGCCACTCTCACTCTGTCACAGCTTAACCTTCCCCCTCCCCATATCCTCAAGTCCATTCTCTAGTAGGTCTGTGTCTTTATTCCCGTCTTACCCCTAGGTTCTTCATGACTTTTTTTTTTTTCCCTTAGATTCCACATATATGTGTTAGCATACGGTATTTGTTTTTCTCTTTCTGACTTACCTTACTCTGTATGACAGACTCTAGGTCCATCCATCTCACTACAAATAACTCAATTTCATTTCTTTTTATGGCTGAGTAATATTCCATTGTATATATGTGCCACATCTTCTTTATCCATTCATCCGATGGTGGACACTTAGGTTGCTTCCATCTCCTGGCTATTGTAAATAGAGCTGCAATGAACATTTTGGTACATGACTCTTTTTGAATTATGGTTTTCTCAGGGTATATGCCCAGTAGTGGGATTGCTGGGTCGTATGGTAATTCTATTTGTAGTTTTTTAAGGAACCTCCATACTGTTCTCCATAGTGGCTTATCAATTTACATTCCCACCAGCAGTGCAAGAGTGTTCCCTTTTCTCCACACCCTTTCCAATATTTATTGTTTCTAGATTTTTTGATGATGGCTATTCTGACCGGTGTGAGATGATATCTCATTGTAGTTTTGATTTGCATTTCTCTAATGATTAATGATGTTGAGCATGCTTTCATGTGTTTGTTGGCAGCCTGTATATCTTCTTTGGAGAAATGTCTATTTAGGTCTTCTGCCCATTTTTGGATTGGGTTGTTTGTTTTTTTGTTATTGAGCTGCATGAGCTGCTTGTAAATTTTGGAGATTAATCCTTTGTCAGTTGCTTCATTTGCAAATATTTTCTCCCATTCTGAGGGTTGTCTTTTTATCTTGTTTATGGTTTCCTTTGCTGTGCAAAAGCTTTGAAGTTTCATTAGGTCCCATTGGTTTATTTTTGTTTTTATTTCCATTTCTCTAGGAGGTGGGGTCAAAAAGGATCTTGCTGTGATTTATGTCATAGAGTGTTCTGCCTATGTTTTCCTCTAAGAGTTTGATAGTTTCTGGCCTTACATTTAGGTCTTTAATCCATTTTGAGCTTATTTTTGTGTATGGTGTTAGGGAGTGATCTAATCTCATACTTTTACATGCACCTGTCCAGTTTTCCCAGCACCACTTATTGAAGAGGCTCTCTTTTCTCCACTGTACATTCCTGCCTCCTTTATCAAAGATAAGGTGCCCATATGTGCGTGGGTTTATCTCTGGGCTTTCTATCCTGTTCCACTGATCTATATTTCTGTTTTTGTGCCAGTACCATACTGTCTTGATTACTGTAGCTTTGTAGTACAGTCTGAAGTCAGGGAGCCTGATTCCTCCAGCTCCATTTTTCGTTCTCAAGATTGCTTTGGCTATTCGGGGTCTTTTGTGTTTCCATACAAATTGTGAAATTTTTTGTTCTAGTTCTGTGAAAAATGCCAGTGGTAGTTTGATAGGGACTGCATTGAATCTGTAGATTGCTTTGGGTAGTAGAGTCATTTTCACAATGTTGATTCTTCCAATTCAGGAACATGGTATATCTCTCCATCTATTTGTATCATCTTTAATTTCTTTCATCAGTGTCTTATAATTTTCTGCATACAGGTCTTTTGTCTCCTTAGGTAGGTTTATTCCTAGATATTTTATTCTTTTTTGTTGCAATGGTAAATGGGAGTGTTTTCTTAATTTCACTTTCAGATTTTTCATCATTAGTGTATAGGAATGCCAGAGATTTCTGTGCATTAATTTTGTATCCTGCTACTTTACCAAATTCATTGATAAGCTCTAGTAGTTTTCTGGTAGTATCTTTAGGATTCTCTATGTAGAGTATCATGTTATCTGCAAACAGTGACAGCTTTACTTCTTTTCCGATTTGGATTCCTTTTATTTCTTTTTTTCTCTGATTGCTGGGCCACATCTGTTAGATTTTGATATGTATTTCTGTCATTGCTATTTGTCTCCAAATAATCTATAACTTTTGTTTTATTTCCTTCTTAACTCAAGGTTTATTAAATGAGTGTTTCATTCTGTTTGTTTGTTTTCTTTCCAAGGGGAATGAGCACTATCTTTTTTGTTGTTATTTTCCACTTTTATTGCACAGTGATGTGGTCTGTATGATTTTTCTGCATGTGAATGTTTTAAATGTGTATGTGGAGACAATGCTTTCTTTCATTTTTAAATAAATTAAAATTTTTCTGTTAAAGTAATACACACATAATTTGAATTATATAACAGAATACAAGGCATATAACAAGAAATAACTGATTCTTGTCCCTTCCCTCACATCTCCTCAGTCCTGTTCCCCAGAGGCAATCATTTTCAACAAGTTCAGATATGTAGTCTGTTAATTTATCTCCGTATTTCCAAATGATACAATATGCTATGATTTCTTGATTTTAAATGTTAGATATTATTCATTTGATTTCCTACTATAGAATATGAATACTGTTCTTATTATACCATGGTTGCTCAGTTCCCACTTTCCTTACCCAGTGCTCCAATCTAGTTTTATCACCATTTTATGGCTACTGTTCATTCCTGAGACAAATAGTATTTTCTGATTACGTTTCTTCTCCTGAATAATCTTTTTTTTCCATCTAGAGGTAATTACTGCTTCATTTTTGTCACGTGCTTAGTTTTCTATGTGCCTATTATTAGCTTTTTCCAAGTTTTTCAAAAAGTTTTTGAAGCAGATTAATGCTATTTCTCATGTGGGCAAATGCACCAAATAGTTTTTCATCTTCTTTTTCTTTCTTCTTCTTTTTCTTCTTTTTCCATCAGCAAGAAGTTTCTCCTGGAAATCTCTTTCTTTGACACTAATTTGGATTGTTTGATCTCTAAGCCCCCTGCACAGCTGTTGTCCTGGGACTTCCCTTCCTCTGTTTTTTGTATTAAACCCCTTTTTCCTGAATTTTATGTATTCCCATTTCTTGATTTACTTGGTTGGAGCAAGTTTGCCATGTGTCCTGAGAAAGGGTGTGTGGGTGATATAACAGATGCCGTTGATGCCCAACCTCATATTCACTCAACTCACCTAAGTTCACCTGCACTTGCTGGCTGGTTCAATTTCTCCTGAGAATTAAACTAAGGTAAAGGAAAATTAGTCACCTGGAAACACCTACTCCCCCTGGATATGAGAGAGGCCCTAAGTGTCTAGCTTCTCCTTTTATAGATTTTCCAGCTATCCCCTATTTTCAAAATCATTCCTGATCCACATCTTGTGTTGTACCTAATTCCTCCAATTCCTGAACTTTTCTGGGAAATTCCAGGAAAATTGTTTTGCTTCTCAATACCATTCCCCTCATTAGGGAAATAAAGTCAGTTCCCTATGACTCAATTTTCTATAACAGCATGACCAAGATTTGTGGTCACCCCAACATTGCTTCATAGATATTAAATAAAATATTATTGTTAAATGGTTGAATACTAAAGAGACAGCTTTATACCCCTGTTTATCTTAATCAGACTTGTCAAAGGTCTATTTCATTGGTCTTTTCACAGAATTAACTTTTGGTTGTTTGATCAAGTTTTTTGTTTGCTTTTTATTTTGTACATTGAAATCTCTTCCATATTTGTAATGATTTTTACTCTTGAATAATATCTCCTTTCTTATTTCTAATTTTACATTTTTTAATACCAAAGAATATGTATAAAGCCATCTATGATATTTGCTCCACTAGTCTCTTGTTTATTGTATTCCTGTGTCCACTGGAATTAAATATTCCTTAATTTCTTTTATATTTTTGTTGAAAAGCACAATTTCATCAGAGTATTTAAATTATACAAGTATTTATATCAACGAGATTACTTAAGACTTAACTATTGGTCAAATAAACTCTTCAATTTATTATTTCCACATATCCAATGAAAATCTCTGTCTTTTAATTGTGCGTGCTTTTGGTATCAAGTCTAAGAACTCTTTGCTTAGTATTAGATCCCAAAGACATTTCTCCTGTATTTTTGTAAAATTTTATTGTTTTACATTTTATATTTAAGTCCATCATCCATTTTGAGTTCATTTTTTTATGAGGTGTGAGACTTAAATTGAGGCTCTTTTTTTTTTTGCTATGAATTACCAACTACTCAAGCAACCGTCTATTTAAAAAGGCTTTCCCCATTGAATTACTTTTGCACCTTTGTCAAAAGTCTGTTGGGCATATTTGTGTGGGTCTATGTTCTGTTCCATTAGTTTATATGTCTGTTCCTCTGCCAATCAAGTCTTGATTACTGTAGATTTATTTCTCTCACTTTATTCTTTTTCAACATTATTTTGAACTATTTTTGTCCCTTTGTCTTTCCATGTACATTTTAGAATAATATTGTCTATAACTACAAAATTATCTTGTTAGGATTTTGACAGGAATTGTGTTAAACCAATATATTAGTTTGGGGAGGAATGGCCTCTTTACTATGTTAAATTTTCTTATCCATAAAACATGGTATGTCTCTCCATTTATTTATATTAAAATTTTTTTCATCAGTAGTATGTAGTTTTCATCATACGAATCCTGTACATGTTTTGTTAGATTTACACCTGTTATTTCTTTTCAGTGATTATAAATGGTATTGCATTTAAAATTCCAGAGTCCACATGTTCATTGCTAAATATACAGAAATACAATTAAAATTTTACTCTTTACCTGTGTTTTGCAAACTTGCTATATATTCACTTATTAGTTCTAGGAGTTTTTTATGAATTCTTCAGATTTTCTACATAGACAATCATCATGTACAAGTAGGGATATTTTTATTTCTCTCTTCCCAATCTGAAAGCCTTTTTATTTTATTTTCTTACTTTATTAAACTGGCTAGAACTTTTAGCATTATGCTGAGTAAGAGTGGTGAGAGCAAACATCTTTGACTTGTTTCCTATCTTAGCGGGAAATCAAGCAGTGTTTCACTGTTAAGTATGATGTTAGCTGTAAGCCTTTTATAGATGCTCTTTGTCAGGATGAGGAAGTTCTTTTCTATTCCTCTTTTTCTTTTCCTGAGACCTTTTATCTCAATGGGTGTTGATTTCGTCAAGTGTTTTTTTTTGCATTAATTGATGATCTGGGACTTCCTGGTGGTCCAGTGGTAAAGAATCACCTTCCAATGAAGGGGACATGGGTTCAATCCCTGGTCGGGGAACTAAGATCCCACATGCCAAGGGGCAACTAAGCCCGTGCACCACAACTACTGAGCTTGCACGCTTCAGTGAGAGAGCCTGTGTGCTGCAAACTACAGAGCCCATGTGCCCTGGAGCCTGCATGCCACAACTAGAGAGAAGCCTGCGCCACAACAAAAGATCTGGCACGCCTCAACAAAGACCCCACATGCAGCAACTAAGACCCGATGCAGCCAAAAGAATAAAGAAAATAAATAAATAGAATTTAAAAAATTGATAATCATCTGATTTTTCTTCTTTGGCCTGTTAATATAGTGAATTACACTGAAAAATTTTTTAAATATTTAAGCATCCTTACACCCCAGAAATAAATCCCACTTTGTCATGGTGTGTAATTCTTTTTTATATGTTGCTAAATCTATTTGCTAATACTTTGTTAAGAATTTTTGTATTTATATTCATGAGAGCTATTAGTCTGTAATTTTCTTTTTATATGCGTGTTAAATCTGTATTTGTTTTGGGCCAAGGATATGGTCTATCTTGGTACATGTTCCATGGGCACTTAGAAATAGTGTGTATTCTTTGTCTGGCTTTGGTATCAGGTAACTTCTTAAACTGAATTGGGATGTGTTCCCTCATCTTCTATATTCTGGAAGGGACTGTAAAAAATTGGTGTTAATTCTTCTTTAAATGTTTGGCAGAATTCTCCAGTGAAACCATCTGGGCCTGGAGATTTCTTTTGGGGGAGTTTTAAAGTTATGAATTCAATTTCCTTTATAATTATAGAGCTATTCAATTATCTATTTCATTTTGGGTGAATTGTGGTAGCTTGTACATTGCAAGGAATTGTTCCATTTTATCTAAGTTGTCAAATTTATGTTTATAAAATTATTTGTAGTATTTAAAAATTTTCCTTCTGATATATGCAAGTTCTGTAGTGATAGCCCCTGTTTCACCCAGATATTGGTAATTTGTGTCTTCTTTCCTTTTTTTTGGTCAGTCTTGCTAGACGTTTGTCCATTGCTTTTTAATCTTTTCAATAAACATCAACTTTCTGTATTTTTTTGTTTCACTGATTTTCTCTATCTTTTCTCTATGTTCATTGTTTTCTGCTCTTCTCATTATTTCATTTCTTCTGTTTACTTTGGACTTATTTTGCTCTTCTTTCTCTAGGTTTTGAGGTGGGAGTTTAGATGATTGATTTGAGATTTTTCCTTTTTTTTTTTAGATTTTTCTATTTTTTTAATGTAGTGGTTCATGCTCTAAATTTCCCTCTCAGCAGTACTTTAACTGTGTCTTACAAATTTTGATATGTTGTATTTTCATTTTCATTCAGTTCAGTGTATTTTTTAATTTCCTTTGAGACTTCCTCTTTGACCCATGTATTATTTGGAAGTATGTTGTTTACTTTCCAAGTGTTTAGAGATTTTTCTGTTCTTTTTCTGTTTGACTTCATTGTGTCTGGAAACCATGCTCTTTATGATTTCAATTCTTTCAAATTTGTTGAGTTGTTTTTTTGTTTGTTTTTGCCCAGGATGTGATCCAGCTTGGTGTATATTCCATGGACACTTGAAAAGAAATGAGTGTTCCACTGTTACTGGGTGAAGTGTTCTACAAATATTAGATCCTGTGGGTTGATGGTGTTGTTGAGTTCTTCCATATCCTTGTTGATTTTCTGTCTAGTTGGTTTATCGATTGTTGAAAGAGAGACGTTGAAACCTCCAACTGTAATTGTAGATTTGTCAAGTCCTCCTTCCATTCTATCACTTTTGCTTCACATATTTTACAGCTGTACTATTTGTTACATATTAATGTAGGGTCTTTTTGGTGGATTGATCCTTTTATCATTGTATAATGTCCCTCTCTGTCTCTGGTAATATCCTCTGCTCTGAAGTTTACTTTATCTGATGCTTTTGTGAGTAAGGTGGGGCCACATTTTCCCCTGTGATATTGCTGGAGTGGAGCATTCGTTGTCTGAATGTTTTTGATAATGCTGAGCTGGTCCTTTTCTAGTCATTTGGCTATAGAGAACATACTTCTGCTGGGGCTTCTTTTTTTTGGCTGTGCCATTGGTATTTCTGCGTCTCTGGTTTTCAACTCCAAATTTGAGATATAAAGCAAAGAGAAAACCCAGGGAACATACCACTGTGTCATTCTTCAGGTCCTAAAGTCTCTAGCTGTTCTACTTTCTTCTCCCCAATTTTTAAGAATCTGTAATTTTTAAGAATATGTAATGTCCAGGACTTTTATTTGTGCTTAGTAGGAAGAATAGGGAAAAGTGCCTTTTACCCACATTCCCAGAAGATGTCTGAAGCGTTATATTTTTTATATGCATACTTAAACTTATATTTTCTATCAATATATAGAGTTAATCATAGGCTATATTTTCCTCCTGAACTTGTTGTGGAGAAAAACTCCCAACCAAACTCTCCATAGGAAAAGTCTCTAGGTGGAGGAATTATGTGTGATTTTCCCTTTATTTCCTTTTTCTGTGTTTTCTACACTTTCTACAATTGGCATGTATCATTATAAATTATATTTGGAAGCTCGATGTTCTATGTGCCTTATGTTATTATTGTGAAGTAAAACCCTATCCATTTCTACATCACTTCTACTGCAAAATAGAACTTTATAGACCTTATTTTTGCTTATAGTGCTAAACAATTACAACTGCAGGTTCTAATCTGAAAAATGCATCTTCGTAACTAATCAAAGAAGTCTCAGAAAGAGATGTCCCCTCTCTCCTGGATCAACAGAGGGAGCATTATCCTTCTGCCTAATAAAGCTGGCTCAAAGAATCCAATTTGATATATTGTTAAACTGAAGACTTTGATAAGAATATCAGAAGATCTGAAATGCGTAATTCTATTTGGTTATCTTATTTCATAATTTGTTACTTGGGCAATAATGTAATTGACATCTCTGTACTCCTGCACAGAATCAACACTTATAAAATTGCTCTGTCAAAGAAGCCTATGGTTCTGCTAGATAGTCTCCTTCAACGAAGACATTGAGAGACTTATTTCAATCAATTAACAAATTACATTAATAAGTCCATGTGGGGCTGAAAGCTGAAGGCTGTGCTCTGTGCTGACAGGCCCCAATAAAGCAGCAAAGAGAAGGCAGATAGACCATCATTTGGGGCACCAGCAAGAGCCTGCTTGCTTCTGTGATGTACCTCTTGCTGGCTCAGAATAACTCTGTTTTGCTGAATCAATCTGCAGAGCTGTCACAAAGAGAGTAAGGGACTTCCCTGGTGGTGCAGTGGTTAAGAATCCGCCTGCCAGTTCAGAGGACCTGGGTTCAAGCCCTGGTCCGGGAAGACCCCACATGCTGTAGAGCAACTAAGCCTGTGCGCCACAACTACTGAGCCTGCGCTCTAGAGCCGGTGAGCCACAACTACTGAAGCCTGTGTGCCTAGAACCCATGTTCTGCAACAAGAGAAGCCACTTCAATGAGAAGCCTGTGCACCGCAACAAAGAGTAGCCCCCACTCGCCACAACTAGAGAAAGCCCACGCGCAGCAACAAGGACACAACACAGCCAAAAATAAATAAATAACAAAGAGAGTAAGAAAAAATGCACACAAATATATTGTTTAATCCTCTGTGGTCCAAGAACCTCAAGCAGTTTCACTTTCTCAAGGAGAAAGAGCCCAGGGCACTATCCTCTGAAATACTCTTAATTCATTTATTTGCCGCCAGCAATCAGGTTAAAGGAATAGTTCTGAGCACTATCTTCCAGGAATATGTGAGTTTTCTTTATGAAAATGAGGTCCATCTGGCAGCAGGGTGAGTTTCCTCATACTTCTAGTCTCCTAGAGGTAAGGAATTGGCTTTATTTGGGAACAGGGAACTGCTTCCTGGAAGACAAACAATAGCGTGAGAGGTCTCGTGCATCAGGGAGCTCAGAGCACCTTTGTACATGCTTTCTGAATGTGTGTTCTAAAACTCTAATTGTGGACTTCCCTGGTTGTGCAGTGGTTAAGAATCCACCTCCCAATGCAGGAGACACGGGTTTGATTCCTTGTCCAGGAAGATCCCACGTGCCATGGAGCAACTAAACCCATGCACCACAACTACTGAGCCTGTGCTCTAGAGCCCACGAGCCACAACTACTGAGCCCACGTGCCACAACTACTGAAGCTCGCACGCCTAGAGCCCGTGCTCCACAACAAGAGAAGCCACCGCAATGAGAAGCCTGCCTACTGCAACGAAGAGTAGCCCCTGCTCACCGCAACTACAGAAAGCCTGTGTGCAGAAATGAAGACCCAACACAGCCAAAAATAAATAAATAAATGATTAAAAAAAAAAACTCTCTAGTTGTAGGTGAAACACGCATCCAAAGAGGGGTATGTCAATTCATATCTGGCATGTCTGGAGATGTCCAGCTTCTACCTGAGCAACCTGAAGCTGGACCTGAGTGTATTCTTTCTTTTTTCCTCCCCCTCCCTCCCTTTTTCCCTCCCTCCCTCTCTCTCTCATTTCTCCCCTCCCTTCCTTTGTTCCTTCTTTCTCTTGGAAGAAATATAAAAACAAGCTAAGTCAAGATGTGAGGAGTAACTTAGTGTACTGCAATACCTTTTCAAATCTTAGGAATAAGACAGGTGGCACCATTATAGATCCTATAGCTTTGCAAATAGTCATCCAAGCACTCAGTAGCTACAGTGTTGCTATAGACAGTAAAAGGACAATAAAACTTTATGCCAATAAATTTGATAACTTAGACAAAATGGACAAATTCCTGGATGTACAAAAACTATCCAAGTTTATTCAAGGAGAAATAGATAAGCTCAATAGCCCTATATCTATTAAAGAAATTGAAATTATTATCAAAACTTTCCCACATAAAAACCTCGAGTTTCAGATGGCTTCACTGGTGAATTCTAACAAACATTCAAGGAATAAATAATACTAATTTTACACAAAGTCTTCCAGAAAATAAGAGGAAAGAACACTTCTCAACTCAGACATCCAGGCATTATAAGAAAAGAAACCTAGAGACCAATATTTCTCATGATCATAGATGCAAAAAATGTTAAACCAAATTTTAGCAAGCCCAACAGTATAAAAAAGGACAGGCTATCTTGACCAATGCAAGGTTGGTTTTATATTTGAAAAGCGGTTAATGTAATTCACTGTATTAATAGAGAAAAAAAATCATCATTTCAATATATGCAGAAAAAGCATTTGATAGAATTCAACACCCATTAATTGTTTTTTAAAAATAATAAGTGGGGGGCTTCCCTGGTGGCGCAGTGGTTGAGAGTCTGCCTGCCGATGCAGGGGACACGGGTTCGTGCCTCGGATCGGGAAGATCCCACATGCCACGGAGCGGCTGGGCCCGTGAGCCATGGCCGCTGAGCCTGCGTGTCCGGAGCCTGTGCTCCGCAACGGGAGAGGCCACAACAGTGAGAGGCCCGCGTACCGCAAAAAATAATAATAATAATAAATTTAAAAAATAAAAATAATAAGTGGGAACAGAAGGAAACTTCCTTAACCTGATAAAGGGCATATATAAAAAACTTACATCTATCGTCATTAATAGTGAAAGACTGCATCCTTTCTCCCCAAGGTCAGAAACAAGGTGAAGATGTCTGCTCTTACTACTCTGATTCAGCATAGCCCTGGAAGTTCTAGCTAGTGAAATAAGGCAATAAAAGAAAAAATTTAAAGGCACAGATGGAAAGGAAGAAATAAAAATTTCCGTATTTGAAAATGACCTAACGATCTATGCAGAAAATCCCAAAGAATCTATATTTTAAAACTCCTATAACTAATGAGTGAGCTCGGCAAGGTTACAAAGTCAATATACAAAACCGTTTAATATTTCTATATACCAACAATGAACAATCAGAAATTTATTTTTTGAAGTACCATTTACAATAGCATGAAGAATATGCCATATTTAGGGATACATTTGACAAAAGATGTGCAAGATATACATATACTAAAAACTGCTAGGAGAAATTTAGGAAGACTTAAATGGGGAGCACGCTGTGTTCGTGGATCAGAAGACTTGGAATTGTTAAGATGTCAATTCTCTCCAAGTTGATCTATGGAATCAAGGTCCCAGCAGGCTTTTTTTAAGAAATAAATTTATTTATTTTTGGCTACGTTGGGTCTTCGTTGCTGCACGCGGGCTTTCTGTGGTTGCCGCGAGCAGGGGCTACTCTTCGTTGCGGTGCATGGGCCTCTTATTGTGGTGGCTTCTCTTGTTGCAGAGCACGGGCTCTGGGTGCGTGGGCTTCAGTAGTTGTGGCTCATGGGCCCAGTAGTTGTGGCTCATGGGCTTAGTTGCTCTGCGGCATGTGGGATTCCTGGACCAGGGCTCGAACCCGCGTTCCCTGAGTTGGCAGGCAGATTCTTAACCACTGCACCACCAAGGAAGTCCCCCCTTTTTTTTAAGTTGACATGCTGTTTTTAAATTTTATATGGAAGTGCAACAATGTTTGTATGGAAATGCAAAATTTATGTGCAATAGCTTTTGAAAGTTTGAAAAAAAGAACAAAGTTAAAGAGAGTGCAGACGTACGATCACAAACATATGGCCGACTTATTTTTGATAAAGATGCCAAGGCAATTCAATGAGGAAAGTATAATCTTTTCAACAACGGTGCTGGAACAATTGGTAGCCATATGTAAAAATTAAACCTCAACCCTCATTTCACACTATAAATAAAAAATTTTCTTAAAATGGATCCTATATCTAAATGTAAGCACTAAGCCTATAAAACTAGAAGAAAACAGCAAAAAATCTTAATGACCTTAGGTTTGGCAGAGATTTATAAATATGATTAAAAAACTATATATAAAAGAAAACAATTATTCTGTAAAAAAAAAACTGATAAATTGGACTTTATAAAAATTTCAAATGTCTGCTTTTCAAAAGACAATGAGTGGTGATCATTTGGTAGCACATAGAAATATCAACTCACTATGCTGTGCACCTGGAACTAACATAGTGTTGTAGGTCAATTATACTTCAATAATAAATTTTAAAAAAAGAAAAAGAAAAAAGAAAAGAAATACTGGACCTCACACACACAAACCCCACAAACACACATACACAAATTATTTGGATGATACCCCTCCAAAAAGAAAGACAATGATAAAATAAAATGACAAGTCAGATTGGGAGAAAATATTTCTAAAATGTATTGCCTGATGAAGGACATATATCTAGAATAAAAAAAAGCCCAAACTGTTACAACTCAATAATAAGAAAACAAACAACCCAACTTTAAAACATGGGCAAAAGATTTGAATTAATGCTTCATTAAAGAATATATACAGTTAGTAAATAAATACATGAAAAGATGCTCTGCATCATTAGTACATGGATGTTTATAGCAGCTTTATTAATAATTGCCAATCCTTGGAAGCAACCAAGATGTCCTTCAGTAGGTGAATGGAAAAATAAACTGTGGTATATCTAGACAGTGGAATCTTTTTTTTTAAAGCTTTATTTATTAAAGTTAATTATTTTATTTATTTTTGGCTGTGTCCAGTCTTAGTTGCGGCATATGGAAGGGAGGTATGCGGGATCTTTCATTGAGGCGCGCGGGCTCTTCGTTGTGGCGCGTGGGTTTCTCTCTAGTTGTGTTGTGCGGGTTTTCTCTTCTCTGGTTGTGGCGTGCAGGCTCCAGAGCAGGTGGGCTCTGTAGTTTGCTGCACACGGGCTCTAGTTGAGGCGAGTGAGCTCAGTGGTTGTGGCACGCGGGCTTAATTTCCCTGCAGCATGTGGGATCTTAGTTCCCTGACCAGGGATCGGACCTGTGTCCCCTGCATTGTAAGGCGTATTCTTTACCACTGGACCACCAGGGAAGTCCCTGGAATCTTATTTCGGGCCAAAAAGAAAACAGCTTTCAAGCCATGAAAAGAAATGGAGGAAACAAGTGCATATTGCTAAGTGAAAGAAGCCAATCTGAAAGGGCTACACAGTGTATGATTTCAACTATATGGCATTCTGGAAGAGGCAAAACTATGGAGACAGTAAAAAGATTAGTGGTTTCCAGGGGTTGGGGAAGTAGATGGATGAATAGGCAGAGCACAGAGGATTTGTAGGGCAGTGAAAATATATGGTACTATAATTATGGATACATTTGTCTAAACCCATAGAATGTACAACCCCAAGAATGCACCCTAATGTAAACTGTGGCCTTTGGGTGATTATGATGTACTAGGTTTATCAGTTTTAACAAAGGTACCAATTCTGGTGGGAGCTGGCAATAAAGAGGGAGGCTGTGCATGTGTGCGGGCAGGAGGGATGTGGGCACTCTCTGTACCTTCCCCTCAGTTTTGGGGTGAATCTAAAACTACTCTTAAAAAACAGTTTTCAAACATGAAACACCCACACACATGCACACACACACATGCACACACACATCTGACCTAAAGTGTGCCAGAAAAGGAATTAAGAACTTTTTGTCCCCACCAAAAGGCTAATAAAGAAATTCACAGAAAAGAGAGAAGAAAGTAAGGTTCAGAACAATAAATACAATATTATTCAATTTACTAAAGTTTATAGTGCAAAATTATATTTATTACAACTGTAAAATAAAGGGAGTGATACTTTGCTGTACACCAGAAAATGAACATAACATTGTAAATCAACTATACTTCAATTTTAAAAATAAATAAAATTTAAAAAGCAAAAATAAATAAAATAAAAGTAAAATAAAGGGAGTGGTAAATGCAAGATCAGGATTGTGGTTGATTGTCACAGGGAAGGAAGAGGATGAAATCAGAAGAGACCCACACAGTACTTCAAGGATAATGGTAATACTCTATTTCCTCAACTGGGCGAGGGTGCAAAAGTCTGCCTTGCATCATTATTCTTTATACCTTCACATCTTTTATAAATATCTTTTATCTACCCAATTAAAAATAAAGAAAAAATAGGGCTTCCCTGGTGGCGCAGTTGTTGAGAGTCTGCCTGCCGATGCAGGGGACACGGGTTCGTGCCCCGGTCTGGGAAGGTCCCACATGCCGCAGAGCGGCTGGGCCTGTGAGCCATAGCCGCTGAGCCTGCACGTCTGGAGCCTGTGCTCCACAACGGGAGAGGCCACAACGGTGAGAGGCCCGCGTACCGCAAAAAAAATAAAAAATTAAAAAAAATAAAAATAAAGGAAAAATAAACATCAGCCCACTTGTGACAAGCCAGGAGCAGTTGGGGATGATATCAAAGGTCTAATTGGTATTGGGATGGGATGAGGACGGGGACTTGCCCCATTGCCCTGAGAAAATTCTGGGGTGATCTTGATGGCAGAACTAACTCAAGAAACTGAGGTTGGACTCCATAAGCATGTAACAGACCCAATGTTGCTCTTTTCCAAGTGAATCACATCTGTTCTAAATAGCTCATGGATCAAGCTTCAAGTGAGTGAAATTTTCTAGAAGCTTAGGAGAAATTTCAGTGTAAAGAACATGAGAGTTTCATCCCGTATGTTCAGAGACCTTCTTGCTTTCCATTTTGAGAGTAGGATCCTGTGAGAGTTGATGCAGATGGTACGTAGAGATGAGAGCCTCTATTCAGGTACGACTCAATGGTAGGGACAGTTAAGGAGAAGGGGTGGCATGAGAAGGAAAAGATTTCTGGGGTTAGTTTGCAAGCCCCTTAAAGACCTAATTCTGAGAGTCTATATTTTAGGGAGTGCTAGGGGTGGAGGTCCATCTAAACACATTACATTTTCTTAATTTTCATTAGGTCTGGCCCAGACCTCTCTTCCTCTTCTGAGGCTGCTTGTTCTTTCACATCACATCACATCACCTGCAAGGCTTATTGCCTCACTGCCTCCCCTCACACCCATATTCAACCCCTACTCTCACCAGGTTCCCCGGGGCCACCTGCACAAAAACATTTGTCTCTCAGATAATGGAAAATTTATTCTAAATTCTTATTTTAGATTGAGAAGTATCCGGTCTCTGATGCCTCCGTTGCTAATATGTCTGTTCTGACGTGTGGTTTTTGCACAGTTGAAGGGTCACGCTGGCCCTCCTTCTGCCTTCTGGCAGGACTGCCTTCCCCAATTTATCATGGCTCATTTCATCCCCAAGTAACCATCTGAGGGCCTGGTGGGTGTTATGATGGGGAGGGGAGAGGAGTGTGGTCCCTGTGAAAAAAGGCATGGGCCCTGCCATCGAGGAGACCTCAGTCAAACAGCAAACGTTCGGAGGCAGGGACAATGGTTCCCATAAGGCACCCTGGAACTGAAGAGAGATGCTGTGGCCTCCATATTGCCCCTATTCCTGACCCTCCTCAGGTTTCTCAAGCTATCGGATGCCTTCTGTCTCTAATTTCTTCAGGATCAGTGGTTTGTACTTTGGCCATGCGCCTGAGGCCTGGGCTTACTGCTAGGTCCTCTGGAAATCGACTTTCTTTTTCCCTCTGCCCTTTCCCAGGGGACTCTCTCTGCCTTGTACTCAGATTTCCACTGAGACTGGATAGCCTTAGTCATACTGTAGAAACAGAGAGTTGAGGTATGAGTCTAGAAAAATTTATGTACAAATTTGTGTGGGCTTTGGATGGTAGGATTATACCAGGGGACTAATCTGATATCTAATTTGGTGCCATTACCAATCTTCCTCCCCGTTCTGTCCTGCTCTAGTCTGGTTACTAGAAACATGTAAGACTTGGAGCAGGACAGGGCAGGACACTTAAATTCTCACCATTGCTCTCCCTGTGACTTTCTGGGTAGCCTTCAAGCAATTTCCTGCCTCCTGTCCCCAGTTATTTCATCAGTGAAATGGATGATTGTTGTACTGACCTTTTCCAGAGTTTGTGAAGGCTGGTGGGATATCAGACAATTGTGTGCTTTGGAAGGTCTCTGAACTCTATGGCAGAATTTTTGAACAATTGAGAGGGCTATCATTTCATCCACAACCCTAAGGGTGCTATTGATGCTGGAACCCACCTGGTTAATCTGAAGGATGAAAGCTGATTGCAAAGTTGAGAATAGGCCCCAGGGACTTCCCTGGTGGTCCAGTGGTTAAGAATCCACCTTCTAATGCAGGGGATGCAGGGTATGTTCCCTGGTGGGGGAACTAAGATCCCCCATGCCTCGGGGCAACTAAGCCCATGAGTCGCAACTACCGAGCCCACGCACTCTGGAGACTGTGCGCTACAACTAGAGAGAAGCCCGCGCACCACAACTAAGACCTGACACAGCCAAAAATAAATAAACAAATAAATAAATAAAAGTTTAAAATAGGTCCCATATGAAAGGAGATCAGACAGTTAGATTTACTTCCTCTTTTCTAATTTGAGAGGTATCGTGTTGAAGAAAATCAGTGTGTTAGAAGCTGCAGGGGACCTAAACACAGTCACCATGAAGCTGGGCTGTGTCCTCATGGCTGGGGCCTTCTACTTTTCTCCTGCTATTCTCTGGGCAGCCCAGATGCTACTGGGTAAGTAAAATCTTGGAATGTGTGGAAATGGAGATATTCCTGACTTTGGGGAAAAGACCCAAAGGAAAGAAGCATGGACTAACTTCAGCCCTCCAAAGAAGCCGTGTTCAGGTGGGATAAGAAGGATAGTATAAGAAAGTTTGGTGTGCAGGACTGAATGGCTCTTTCTGAATACAAAAATCTTCAAACTTTTTCCATCCTAAAAGTCCCCTTGACTGTGATGTCTTCTTTAGCTACCATCTCAGTTCTTTTCTTCCTTTTCTCAGATAAATTTCTTGAAAGAGTAGTCTGAACTTGCTTTCTCCACTTCCCCACTTTTCACTCACTCCTCAATGCTTGCAGTCTGGCTTCCACTGGAAACTTCCACTGGTCAGGGTGCTATGACCTTTATACTGACACTGCACTTTTTTTTTTTTTTTTTTTTGCGGTACGCGGGCCTCTCACTGTTGTGGCCTCTCCCATTGCGGAGCACAGGCTCCGGACGCTCAGGCTCAGCAGCCATGGCTCACAGGCCCAGCCGCTCCGCGGCATGTGGGATCTTCCTGGGCCGGGGCACGAACCTGTGTCCCCTGCATCGGCAGGCGGACTCTCAACCACTGCGCCACCAGGGAAGCCCAACACTGCACATTTTTAAAATCTTATCCTGCTGGACTTCTCTGTATTGGGCACTGTTGATCAGTTATTCTTCCTCGGCAATCTCTACTCCCCTGGCTTCTCCCTGTACTCCATGCATCTCGCTTGGTCCCTTTGGTGGCTTCTCTTCCTCTTTTATAAAAAAAATTTTTATTTTATTTATTTATTTTAATTAATTAAAAAAATTTTTTTTTTGGCTGCATTGGGTCTTCGTTGTTGTGCATGGGCTTTCTCTAGTTGTGGCGAGCGAGGGCTACTCCTCATTCTGGCGCACGGGCTTCTCATTGCGGTGGTTTCTCTTGTTGTGAAGTGTGGGCTCTAGGTGCACGGGCTTCAGTAGTTGTGGCATGCAGGCTCAGTAGTTGTGGCGCACAGGCTTCATTGCTCCGCGGCATGTGGGATCTTCCTGGACCAGGGCTTGAACCCATGTCCCCTGAATTGGCAGGCAGATTCTTAACTGCTGAGCCACCAGGGAAGTCCCTCTTTCTCTTAAAGACTGGTGTTTTCTACGGTTGCATCCTTGCTCCCTACTTTTTAATTTACAGTCTCCTTAGTGAGCTATTTGTCTGTATAATTTTTACCATTACAACTCTATAATTAAGAGGTCTAAGTCATATCTCCAACCTCAATCATGCTTTTGAGTTTCACATTCAAACATCAAGCTTTGCACAAGACATAGCTACCTGTATGTTTCAAGGTATCTCAGCACAATATGACCAGAGCTCTGTCCTCTTGGTCCCTCCCTCTCCTAATTTCATCTTTTTTTTTTTTTTTGACTGTGCCACACTGCTTGCGGGCTTGTAGGATCTCAGTTCCCTGACCAGGGATTGAACTCCGGGCCATGGCAGTGAAAGCCCGGAATCCTAACCACTAGGCCACAAGGGAATTCTCCTAATTTCATCTTTCACTATTTCTGATCTCAGTTAATGGTATCCACCCTGATATCCTGGTCAAAAACTTGGGAGACAACCTAGATTCCTCCTTCTCCTTCATCCTCTACACATGATCAATTATCAAGTTTGGCAATGTCTACCTTCTAAGTTGGTCTTAGAGCCCGTCTCTTCCCTGAAACATAACTAACGGTATCCTAGGACAAGCCCTCATCATTTCTGTCTTGGGCTAGACCAACAACTCCCTAACTAATCTTCATATCTCAGCCTTGTGTCCTTGAAATACATTCTGCACTCTGCAGCCAGAGTGATTTCTAAAATTCAAGTCTGCTAGCCTAAGATACTTATCATGGCATTAAGGGTCCACCATAACTTGGCATCTTTTAAAACTTTTCAGCTTCTTCTCTCACCCTTTGAGCCTTGCAATTTATTCTCTAATAAATCCCAACTTGCTTATATTCACACACCAGACTCTTACCTATCTCCAAAGTTTTGCTCATACTGCTACCTCTGCCTGAAATGAGCTCTCCCCATCGCTCCCTAGTCCTCTCTCACTTACAAACTCTTGGCATCCCTAAAGACTCAGCTTGGGTGGCATCTTTACCAGGAAATCTTCCTTGAGCCCTCCTCTCTGCTTTGATGGCTGCCTGTGATAACTCTTTCATGTTACTTTCTTCCTTGCGCTGAAACAATCTCTTCACATGCCTGTGCATCCACTGAACTGAGACTTATTTGTAGGCAGGGACAATGCCTTTTTGTTTGTTTTTTAACTTTCTCTTATTTATCTTTGAATTCTCAGCACCTGCTTTATCCCTGCACAATAGTTGTTTTATTGAACTCATAGAGACAGGACTGGGTGACTGTATTAAGATACAGCAGTGGTATTGTTGTGAGAACTCTAGACACGGAATCAGATGCTCTGTTTTCAAGCCCCTCTTCTTTTATTTACCAGCTCTATGCCACTTTGAAAAAGTCACTTTTCATATTTCTGAATTTGGTTTTCCTATCCATAAAATGAGAATAATAACAACTACCACATAGTTTATTGAGTGAAAGTGCCTGATAGCCCAACAGTATTTTATTTTAGAAAAAGACAGGAGGCTGAGTCTAGTTGAGTGACAGTGGAGGAACTGAAAATGGGTAGCAGAGTGGTGAAGGGAGCTGAGAGAGGATCTAAAGAAAGCACTTGGTACTGATTTAATGAGAATTAGGAAGTAGAGAGGGGCCTTGCTAAGGGAGGTTACAAAGTCAAAGAAGAGTCCTGGGCTTTTGGAAGTGGAAGTGAACAAAAGCAAGTAGGATAGGAAAGGACAGAGTGAAGAACTGAGTACATGTTAATGACCATGGAGCCAGAAGAGGAGGAGAGGCATTATGAGGGACAAGAAGCAGTTGTGGAGATGGGAGAAATTTACCTTGCCTTGGTCAACCATGGAACTAAGAGATAGGTTGAGGAGACATGTGGTAAGAAATCTGTAACTCTATTCAACCCCAAGCAAAGAAAGAATTGTTCCATAGTTACCAGTACAGACTGAGAGTAGAGGTTCAGGTGTAGAGAGAAAGACACAGGATGGACTCTACCATTGCCAGGGAAAATTCAAGGGACAGAGGACATTAAGTTAGAGATGGCTGAAAAAGGAAGACCTGAAAGGGGGAGCAAGGAAGAAGATACTAAAAGCTAGTTTGTAGATAACATATTCAAGGATGAAGAACCAAGCGAATTTGGGGAAATGAAAATTTGGAAGAAAGTCCCCAGGGACGGTCTGAAGACTAAAGTAGATCATGTCTGAAAAATGAAGTAAAAAGAACGCTGATTTTGGACTCAGACATACCTGAGTTTCTTGCTCTGCTCCCTACTCACTTTTTAAATTTGGGGTAAACGAATTGACTTTTCTAAACCTGTTTCATTTAAGATTTATAAAATGGGAGTGAAGTCACATACCTCGAAATCTTGCAAGATTTGTGTGATAAGGTGTGAACATGGCTGGAAGTGTCTGGTATGTGGTAAACACCCAACAAATGTTAGAATCTGATCATCTCCCTTTCCCTCCTGTCCTGTGTCTGCCTGCTCTGGGGTCCTCGTTGTCTTTGGCCTCTGGCTTCCTGCACTGCAGCTGGATGTCATGCTGGTGAGTTCACCATTCTCTCCCCCGCACCCCTTCTTCAAACCACAGTCCGTTCACTGACAGCACCTGGAAGCCAGCGAATCAAGTCAGCTGTATCCCTCCGAGAGATCCATATGGGTCTCTTGGAAAAAAAGTTTTGATGTCTTCCTATTCCACTCTAAAAATTATAATTCCCTGAGGAGAGGGAGGAACTCTTGTGGAAAGCAATTTCCTGTCCTCTTTCTCCAGTCACAGCATCATTTTCTGGTTCTTCTCGGACCATGCCCTCCTCAGCTGCCAGTTTTGAGGCGCTCCAGTGCGAAGGACCTGTCAGCACCCAGGAGGGCAGCTGCCACACTGAGGATGACTTGACGGACCCAAGGGAAGTCGACTTCCAGGTCAAGGGCTACACTTTCAGTGAACCCTTCCATCTGATTGTGTCCTATGGTGAGGTCCCAGGAAGGACTGACCAGTGCAGGCCAGGTCTTTCTCCCATTTCCCAAAGTTCTCCTTTCAGCCCCACAGCCCACTCAGGAAGGTGCCCCCTGAAACTGGCCAGGGGATGAGATATCATCTACCCCATCTTCAGCCCAAGGAGCCAGGGTGCCCTCTGTGCTAGGCCCTAGAGAAGTTGTTCCATACTCCCAACCAGTGGTGAAAGTTACCTGGCCCCTCAGAGAAAGATTAGAGTGGTCTGTTGTGGGCAGCACTGAGGGAGCTCCCAAGGAAGGCAGTGGGTCACACTCAGCTCTTGCTTTGGACCGCAGACTGGCTGATCCTCCAAAGTCCAGCCTGGCCTATATTTGAGGGAGACCCTCTGGTTCTGCGCTGCCAGGCCTGGCAAGACTGGCCACTGACCCAGGTCACCTTTTACCAAGATGGCTCAGCCCTGGGTCCCCCTGGACCTAACAAGGAATTCTCCATCGCCGTGGCGCAAAAGGCAGACAGCGGGCACTACCACTGCAGTGCTATCTTCAGGAGCCCTGGTCCTGGGAGCCCAGAAACGGCATCTCCTGTGGCTATCACAGTTCAAGGTAAGAGCTAGAGGCAGTGTCATTGTGGCAGAGGCAGGTGGGGAGAGACAGAGGGACCAGAAATGTCTTTCACTGGAGATGGTAAGGTCACTGAAGGGTTAAGGAGTAGGTTGCTGACAAATGTCCAAGTTGGGCTTCAAAAGGGACAGCATCTTAGCATTGCCTTTTCAAGTCATTTAGCCCAGCTCCAAGTTCAGCATGTTTCCTGCTGCTTTGTCCTACAGTTCTATGCTTCCCAATGTTCACTGACTAGGCATCTGGATTACGGTCAGATTTGCCCATCTCTAGATCTTTTCTAGTCCTGTCTATTGAAGAGAGATAGGACTTGAAAGTTTCAAATGGAACTTTTCTAAGAGAACTCCTTCCTGATAGAAATAGGGGAAGGAAAGTGTGACTGGGAGTCTTTGCCTGTCATGGGTCCACCTGAATGTAGGATGGCTGAGCTCTTCTTCCTCACCTATCTCTCCCCCAGAACTGTTTCGAGCCCCAGTTCTCAGAGCCACACCTTCAGCTGAGCCCCAAGAGGGAAGCCCGGTAACCCTGAGCTGTCAGACAAAGCTGCCCCTGCAGAGGTCAGCTGCCCACCTCCTCTTCTCCTTCTACAAGGACAGCAGGACAGTGCGTAGCAGGGGCCCTTCCTCAGAATTCCAGATCCCCACTGCTTCAGAGGCACACTCTGGGTCCTACTGGTGTGAAGCAACCACTGAGGACAACCAAGTTTGGAAACAGAGCCCCAAGCTGGAGATCAGAGTGCAGGGTGAGTTAGTGTGTATATGTCTGGTGTGTGTGAAAAGGCAGGGGTGGGGGGGGATAGGACAATTGGGTTTTTGAGCTAAGGTTCAGTGTAAGCAGGTTAAGAAAGGACACATGGGAGGCAGGAACCATAAGCCAGAGTCGCTAGTGATGGAAGAAAGCACAAATAGGAAACTTCTCCCTCAGACTGTGGTATATACCTCATCAAACGAAGACCTGAGCCAACTCCACAGCTGCTTCCCCGTAGACTTTACACTCCCTACATGACCTCTGGGCATTTGTAGGAATATAGTATCTACTGTGAGGACGAAGTAGTCTGGAGTTCCTATTCAATTCTGGGAGTCCCCATTAAGAAGGCTGCATTTGACCTGAAATATACCCAGAGGAGGTGTCCAGGGTAGTGAGGGCGCTTGAGTCATGTCAGAAGGAAAATAATGGGAGGAATGGGAGATGCTCATTCTGAAGAGGAGGTGACTCGAGGAGCCAGCAGAGGTGTCCTCAAAACACTGAAGGCTGGCACAAGGGTAAGGAATTACACTAATGGCATATACAATAAGAGGTTGACCCAGGGCCAGTTACCACATGCATGTTGTAAGGAATTAGACTGAAAGGGGAAGAACTGGCTAATATCCATAGTCCTCTAATGATGAGGCTTCATTGTGCAAGATTTTCAAGCAGAAGTAACTCTGCTTCACATTCAAATTTGGACGAGAGTCCTCAAGATTTTGTTGCCATTGGGCCCCACAGCTATTTTCAGAGAATAAGAAAGACTGACCAGGAATATGAGGGTAGGGCCAGAGTCAGACTTCACTCTTGTCTGTGTCTCCTATCCCATAATCCAGGTCCCTCCAGCTCTGCTGCACCCCCCACCTTGAATCCAGCTCCTCAGAAATCAGCTACTCCAGAAACTACTTCTAAGGAGCCCCCTGGGCCTCTGCCTCCACTGCCTACCCCTTCTTCTAAGGATCTGGGCTCCTCTTCTCCTCTGCACTTCCCAGATCCCCATCTGCATCACCAGATGCGTGTTCTCCTCAAACAAATGCAGGATATGAGGGTCATCCTTGGTCACCTGGTCATGGAGCTGAGAGACTTGTCTGGCCACCTGAAGCTTCAGGCCACAAAGGGTTCTGCCAAATATTAGTAAATAATTCACCTGCCGTGTTGCTCAACTACCCCCAATAAATCCAACTCTTTCTAGTTGTCCTCTTTCTGTTCCATACTTAAGCATAAGTAGTTTTATAAGTTGCCCAGTGTTTCGCTAGAGTAACAGGGATGGGTGAGTATAAATAAACGTGTACAAAGTGGTAATTAGAGTTTAGCTATAATTGTATATTCTCCCTGAACATGACAACATATTCCTGTTCTATCTAGGCCAGGAGTTGCCTTCTGTTGCCCAGACCAGAATCTGGTGATTGAAAGAGAAGCAATGAGATGATAGATTTAATGCAGCAATCTCAACCAAGGGCAATCCCTCCCCATCCTAGGGGACATTTGGCAATGTCTGGAGAAATTTTTGATTGTTACATTGCGGGGAGGATGTGCTACTGGTGTCTAGTGAGTAGAAGCTGGGGATGCTGCTAAACATCCTATAATACACAGAACAGCCTTCCACAACAAAGGATTATCTGGTCCAAAATGTCAATAGTGCTGAGGTTGGGAAACTCCAGCCTAACGAAGGTGTTGGACTCTGGGATGGACCTTTGCTTCTTCTACTTATTCTCTCGTCCTAGCCTTGTTCAGCAAATATTAATTACGTGCTGGTATTTTGTTGGCCTCTGCTACATACCCAAGTTGATGCTATGTTAAGTATACCCATAAGACAGTGTCCCTGTCTATAGAAAGTTTACAATTTGGGATGGAGGGGCAGTAATACTCCTACCCATTAAACAATTAAAGCAGGGCATATAAAAATTTCCCATAGGATCCTAGTGGACTCAGAAACATGTGATTGAGTAGAACAATGCCAGAGCAGCAATTATTTGTTTTAATCCATCTCTGAAATATTTTTCTTTAAAGATATACATAAATCTATTTTGGTACCATAGTAATACTTTATTTTCTATGCTTGGACTGCCATTGTATATTCTCAGCCAATGAGAGCTAGCCTGCCAGATTCTACAGGAACCTTTGGTCAGTGAGTTAGCACACCATTTCATGACCTCAGCCAAAGAGCTTTCTACCACGTTTCTCCTAAATCATGTGGTATGAGGTTATCCAGTGTACTTTTTCTTTGTGCCATTTATTCTGTGTGTAGTTTGGACCCACAGTGATTTACAAAATATGTACCTGTGATTGGTCCAGACATGCCACAAAGAAATAAAGGAATAGAATCATGCTGGATGTTAAAATTTGAGTTTTATGGTGGTTCCTAGCTCCTTCTAAAATGCCAGTTTCATGGTGGCTCCTAACACCTTCAAGTGGAAAGATGAGAAAGAAACTGGAAATTGGTAAAAGTCCACAAATATCACTGCAGCGTGAGAGGATCGATTAACAACTGTATGAATGGAAGTTGCAAGAAATGATGACCAGAGGTATGTCATTTGGTGGATGACCAAAGTGGAAGCTTAACTGCCAATGGACTATGTTGGATCTCCAAAGATACTATGTTATAACCATTCTACATGGAATTGATTTCAGCTAATGGTACCATGTTCATGAATGCATCCTGCAAGCTCATGCTAAATAAGGAAGTCATGTCCAGACAATAAAAGCTAACCGAGATCAAGAAAGGAAGAAGTGGGTGCAGCTGGCTAAGTGTCTCACTTCTGTACCCGTCATCCATGTGTCTGTGTGGACCTCTATCGTCACACTGCATTTTAATTTTTTACTATCTTATTTCTGTTCACTAGACGGTGAACACTTTGAGAGCTCCTTGAGCTCTCTGATCTACATTGACTCATTGGTGTCTAGTTTAATGAGGCATATTTAAACTCTCTGTAAATGTTGTTTCATTGAATTGAATTGGGTCAGCATAATAAGGGAAGGCACCCTGAAGAAGATGGGAATTAAGCTGAACCTTAAAGGATGAGTGGTATGTCTGGCATCAGCAAAATCTCCAGATTCTCCCCAGGGGGCCCAGATTAGGTCAGGAGCTTGGAAGCCTCAGGGAGAGAATCTGTTATCATCAGGGATGAGGAAGGCAAGAACATAACTGAAAGAATGAAGAGAGAGAGACAGAGAGGCAGAGAGAGAGAGCTTTTATCTGTCTCTACGTGTCCTGGGGAAGCTGGAGAGGGGGTGGGAAAGAGGAATTGTTATACTAGATTGGGTTTATGGCCTGTGCAGTTTAGGATTCTGTAACCCACAGAGGTCCTAATGCAGCTACACTGGATGTTATCTCTGAAATAAACATTAGATACAAAGCACATCTATTGTCTTGTAAAGGCGAATACTTGCATACCCTATAACCCAGAATTCCATGCCTGGATATATATGCCGAGTACATGTACACCAGAAGACAAGTACAATAATGTTCATAATAGCACTATTTGTAAAATCAAAACTTTGGAGTCAATTCAGTTGTCCAATGAAAAAATGGATAAGTTGTGCTAGCTTCACAGAACAGAATACTATACAACAGTAGAATAAATGAACCATAGCTACAATGCAGCAACATAAAAGAATATCAGGAATATTAACATTCAGTGAAAAAAGCAAGTCCCAGAAGATACCATATGGTGTGATGCCCTTTATACAAAGGAATATATTGCTTAACCATTCACTCATACATATGATAAACCTTTTTAAAAAGGCACAAAAATGGAAACACCAAGGTCAGGATAGTAGTTGCCTCTGAGGGGCTAATGGGAGAAACCATCGGGGAGGAGCACACAGGTAGATATAATTATTAATTTTTTTTAATTTTAAAAATGTATTTTATTTATTTATTTTTGGCTGCATTGGGTTTTCGTTGCTGCGCGTGGGCTTCTTAAGTTGCGGCGAGCAGGAGGCTACTCTTCATTGCAGTGCACGGGCTTCTCTTGTTGTGGAGCATGGGCTTTAGGCGTGTGGGCTGCAGTAGTTTTGGTATGTGGGCTCTAGAGCGCAGGCTCAGAGCGTAGTTGTGGCGCACGGGCTTAGTTGCTCTGTGGCATGTGAGATCTTCCCGGACCAGTGCTCGAACCCGTGTTCCCTGTATTGTCAGGCGGATTCTTAACCACTGCCCCACCAGGGAAGCCCTAAATTATTAATTTTTAAAATCTTCTCAGAGTAGGAATTTAGGCCTCCTTAAATATATATATATATATTTCTCTAAATCATCTTCAAATTCCTTTTTGTTTTCTGCCATTGTCTTTTCTTAGCAGTAATAAGAAGCCAAGTTTATTACCTACAGTATGAAGTAGTTCTTTCCTTTACTGATCCCCAAGTAACCCTAACTTACTAAAGATTGCCCCCAGTATACCCTTACTATTTTTGGATTTGGTGAACATTTTTTTGTTAACCTTAAAGACATGACTGTAGATGTTTCACACATTTTCCCAGCCAGACAAGACAGCTAATTTTTGTCAGTACAGAAGCACCTTCATTTAATTTGACATTTATGTGCAAAGTACTGTGCAAGGTTCTATAAGAAAAAAAGAAGACAAATTTAACATGATCTCTGCTTTCCAAGGAGAGTTCAATGGAAGCTTATGAAGAAGACCCCGCCTCATAGATTTGTAGTTGCATTTTAAGAGCCTTTTCATATAATTGTAGATATTCTTCTTTGATGCTTCCTGAAAACTCGACAAGGGGTAGTTTCTTAAACAGGAGTTGCATTATGGAATCTGAAACCATAGCAACAAGTGTTTCTTGCTCTGTTACATTAAAATTCATTGGTCCTTCTTGTACTTTAAACAGATCTTTCACCCATGCATTGGTCGGTTGAAAATATTTGTTCACAAAGTTATACAGATCTTTCAAACGTTGATGCCATCTCACTATATACAATATTTTAAAAATCGAATGTAATATCACCACCAATATCTTCAGAAAAGTCTTTACTTACTGGGAAGCTGTCAAGATCATGATCATGAATACAAATGTTCCCAAAGTTCTAATTTTCATTTGAAAGCTTGAGTTTCATCATTGGCAATAATTACTGTCAGATGTTTTCCTTGAAGTGACAGACTCACTTTGTTCACTCTTGAGAAAATGTCTGAGAAATACCCAAGTCTGAATGACCATAGTTTTCTAGTCATTCTTTCAATTAAAAATGGTATTCCGAGAAAAAGAGTAGCTTGTTCTGGTTCAGCTCAGAACTCAATTGTGTAACAGCTTCCAATGAAGACAGCCTTTGTACTTCAGTACAGAAGTGCGTACTTCCTATTTCATCACACAGAGCTCAAAATTTAATAAAATTAATTTTTTAAATTATTTCATCAAGGTTTTGTTTTGGTTTTGATTTCTTACTGTGAGTGCATAACGTAACGGTGAAACATACAGTTGGTGCCACTGCCTTAAATTGTGCTTTGGAGTTAGCAGTTTTATCCCCTGTTGCTTTATGCCGTCAATGCAAGTGGCAACCTAGGGAAAAGGCAAATAACCTCTTAGTATTATTATAAACACAGTTTTGACTTTGCAGGCCCCTTAAAGGGTCATTAGAACCCCCAGGTATCTACAGACCAGAGTGAGAATTATTGAACTAGATCATTCTTAAAGCCCAGCCTGACACTACTCTCAGAGATCCCAATATTTATGCATTTCTGAAGAGAAGAACCCATTTACTTTTCTATTCCTAAGTCAGTTCTCTAGGTATAATAAAATAATTTTGACCTCAACTTCAGGTCAATCATTTTAATGCTTTTAATTGGATGCTTTTTAAAAGTCTAAGTTGGTTATATTACATGTTTCTTTATTCCTTTGTACATCTATGAGAAGAAGCGACAGCTTCTGCACAGCAATGGAAATAATCAAGAGTGAAATGGGAGAAAATATTTGCAAACCCTGTATCTGATAAGGGGTTAACATCCAAAATATATAAGAAACTCAAACAACTTAATAGCAAAAAAACCAATAAATGGATTAAAAAATGGGCAAAGAATCTGAATAGACATTTCTCAAAAAATGACATACAGATTGCCAATGGGTATATATTATAAAAAGGTGCTCTATGTCTATGTCACTAATCATCAGGGAAATGCAAATTAAAACCACAATAGGATATCACCCCACACCTGTCAAAATGGCTGTTATCAAAAATACAAAAGATAGCAAGTGTTGGCAAGGCTGTGGAGAAAACGGAACACTTGTGCACTGTTGGTGGGAATGCAAATTGGTGCAGCCACTATGGAAAACAGTATGGAGATTACTCAAAAAATTAAAAATAGGACTGCCTAATGAACAGTAATCCCACTTCTGGATATATATCTAAAGGATGTGAAGTCAGTATCTCAAAGAGACATCTGCATTCCCATGTTCATTGCAGCATTATTTACAACAGCCAAGATGTGAACACAACCTAAATGTCAACAAATGAATGGATAAAGAAAATGTGATATATGTGTATATATACTATATTATATACACTATATATTGTATGTATTTTATATATATATATATTATACACACAATGGAATATTATTCAGCCATTAAAAAGAAGAAAATCCTGCCATTCACAACCATATGGATGAACTTGGAAGACATTATGCCAAGTGAAATAAGCCAGACACAGAAAGACAAATATTGCATGATCTCATTTATGTGTGGGATCTGAAATAGCCAAACTTGTAGAAGCGAAGAGTAGAATGGTGGTTGTCAGGGGCTGGGGGAGACAGAGAGAGAGAAAGTTGAGTATGAGGAATTGGCTCACGAGATTATGGAGGCTGAGAAGTCCCATGATCTGCCGTCTGCAAACTGGAGACCTAGGAGAGGATAATTTAGTCTGAATCCAAAGGCCTGAGAACCAGGGGAGTCAATGATGTAAATCCCAGTTCAAGGGCCAGAGAAGATGAGGTGAGATGTCTCAGCTCAATCACCGAGGAAGGAAAAAAAAAAAAAAAAAGAGGCAAATTCCTCTAAACCCTGGCTTTTGTTCTAAAAGAGAAAATAATATCTAAAACACAATACCATTTATGTAAATTAATAATACAAAATAGTTCTCAAGCGAAAGTATGTGCATGTATAAAGGATTGTAAACATTATATAGTGGGTGCTCATGTGGGGGAGAGAATGGTAATGAAGGTAAAAAATAATAATAAAACAAGAGAGGAGACTTGAAAAGACTAGTGATGACAGTCTGCCGTGAGCATGAGAGACAGAGCAGATTTTAGAGTGAGACAGATTTCTATTCAAATTCCAGTTCTACCACCACAGTTTCCACACATGTAAAATGGAGATAATAATAATCCTTCCTTAAAGGGCTCTCGTGGGGATTAAATAAAGTAACATCTGTGAAGCACTTGGCGTGGTGCAGGCGACATGCTCACGGCTGCAGCACTCACCGAAAGTAAGCTAGTGTCATCATTGACAGCAACAGCAGCAATATTCCATTATCATCACTGGAAACGTCTTGTTCCTCAGAATTCTTATCAGATGACGGCATATCTTGTCCAGAAATTATGTCGTGATAGGCTTCAAACAATTGCTCAGGTAACAAATGATAACTGTTAAATTTCTCTGCATAGTAAAGGCATGAAGAATTAGAAATTCTGCAGGGAAAAGTCCTGAAGGGAGAAAAAAGATCCAATTTGGGAAAAATTCAGAAGAAAGCCTAGAATAAAGAAGTGTGGGTGGGACATTCTTCAAGCCAAAATTTGAGCACTGTGTGATATGAACCCTATGGGTGATTGTAGAGATTTGCAGGGAAGATCGGACGCCTCACGAATTTTGAGTGCAATCAAGTTTCTTATGGAGGGACTTCCCTGGTGGTCCAGTGGTTAAGACTCTGTGCTCCCAATGCTGAGGGCCCGGGTTGATCCCTGGTCAGGGAACTAGATCCCACATGCTGCAACTAAAAAGATCCTGCAAACTGCAACTCAAAAAAAAAAAAAAAGATCCTGCGTGCTGCAACTAAGACCCGGAGCAGCCAAATAAATATTAAAAAAAAAAAAACCAAATCAACTGCCTAAATACATGAATCACCTCCAATGACTTTAAAAAAAAGAAAAAGTTTCTTATGGAATCAGGTGAAGAGGCTGAGATCTGTCTTCTGAGTGATAAGAAGCCAAAACAGTGTCGGCTTGTGTAGACTAAGGGACAGCTGATGGGTGCGTTACATTCATATCATAGAGGTGGTGACCTGGTGCAGAGGTCAGACCTTGGGGGCAGGTTGTGAATGATGTGGGAAGGCCCACACAGGCCCCGGATGAGGCATCAGGCAGGAGGTGGGGAAGCTGGGGGCACTGCCTAGCCTGGGCCCTCCCAAAGCAAGCAGTTTATAATCTGTTCCTGGTATCTAGTTCTCTCCCTCCCCCACTCCTGAGCACCTTATCAATTACCTCCCTACTGTTCAGACCCATATGACTCTATCTCTCTTTTATCAACACATGCTCTCAAAACAGGATCCGAAGTGACCAGCATAATTTAAAGGACCAATCACATTTCCCTAAGGGCCACCTGCATTTCAACAAGGACTAGCACATTAAGAGAAACTATGAGGGAATTCTCCGATGGAAGCTTTGGGCATTAGCAAGGAAGAGGGGAAGGGACTGTCTTTAAGAGAGTTGACAGGGCCTGATAATCGATGTCCTTCCTGCCAGAGCTCCAAGGGAAGGAGATGCCCCAGTATTAAACAGCCACGGGTGAGGACAGAAGACGGTCCAAGGAGACATACTATCAGGTTGGAAAATTCATTAAGTATTTACAGGAGAATTCAGGTTCCCCATTGCTCAGGGTATGATCACATGGCTTGGAAAGCACAAGCAGTAGAGTTGGGAGGACGGTTCTGAGAAGCTTCTAAGGGGCTGATGCAGTGACTTCTCTAACACAGGTAAGGACTATTAGAACTGGGGCATGGTTGGGGACAGACGAAAGGAAGGAAGGCACAAGTGAGTGGAGATGCTATAGGGTGAGAGCATTGGGATGGGTAGGAAAGAAGTGTTTTCTAATTTCTGAAGGTTTAAGGTTTCAGGAAGGCAGAAAGGGGAAACATAACATTTCTATTCTTGACTGTGACACTGTAAGACAGTGACAGAGAAGGTGGTTGGTGAGTCATGCTTTTCTATTCACCCATGGGAGGATGTGAAGCCTAGGTGCACGCAATCCAGTGTCAACCTCACTAGGCCTCACACCAATGTCTGTCACCAGGAAGTGAGCAGAATAAACATCCTGGGTGGATCTCAAGGACATGAAGATGTCTTTCTCAATTGAGGCTTATGGAGCCTGCTGGAGGATGGGGAGGAGGTGGAATGGGAGTGGGATGTTTTTGGGAGCCTGAAGGTGGCAGGGTCACCTTCAGGGTGCCAGAATCTGGGGTTCTGTGTGGCTTTCGTGGGCTGAAAAGGGCACAGACTCTGCTCAGCAGGCCTTCTCTACAGGAGCTGGGGCTGGCCTGAGATGTGAGGTGGCTTCAGGGGGTGTAGGTGGGACAATGTTTGGTGCTTGGGACACCTGAGAGTTGACACGTATCCAGCCTGTCTCCTGCTCTCTCCAGTCCACCGTCTTCAGGAATTAGAAATGGGTGGGAGAAGCAGCAGTGTCTCCGAGTACTCAGTGGTCAGTACTGGCCATCTTCTCTCTCTCTCTTCCCGCATCCCATGCCAGTGCATCCCCATTGGTCTGCAGCTGCTGCTGGCAGATCCATCATGTGGGAATTGACAGCCCTCCTGCTCCTGGGTGAGTCCTCAATGAGGTAACAGCGGCATAAGGACTTTGGGTGTGGGGAAGAGTGGGGGTCAGAGTATTGCTGTGTGTGTGTGTGTGTGTGTGTGTGTGTGTGTGTGTGTGTGTGTGTTGCGGGAATATTCAATCCTCGATTCGTTATCTATCTTCGGAGAGGAAAAGAGGAAGGGGCTTTCTGAGAGCTGAGAGAAATAAAGGCAGAAGAAAAACAGGTCTTGAGACTTGTTGAATCCTTCCTATGGTCAAGAGAGTCCCTTTCTTTTCTCTCATCTCCAACATTCTCCTTCTTCTTGCTTCTTTATTTCTTGTTTTGCAGTTCCAAGCAGTGGGCAAGCTGGTGAGTCTTACACATCCCTCATCCAGATTTTCTACAACTTCCACCCCAACCATCCTAAGTGACCTGCTTGGGTACTCCCCACTTCTTAGCTGTTCTGGGGTAGTGACTCTTCTCATGGCTCCTCAATCCCAGTGACTCAGTTTGCCTGTAGGCACTGGCACTTAGAAATGGTCCTGACCAGGAGACTAGTTTGTAGCCCAATGTGGTCTCTCCTCTCACAGGGATGGGTCCTGGAAGCTAGCGTTTTCTGAGATTTCCCAACATCAGACCTCATCTTTGGGCACCTCACCTTGATTCTCTTTTTCACATTGTCCCCTCCCATACCCCACCCTCCCAGCTACTCTGGAGAAGCCCATATTGTCTCTACACCCACCCTGGACCACAATCTTCAAGGGGGAAAGGGTAACCTTGCGGTGTGATGGGTACCACCCTCTGCTCCTGGAGCTCCGACCCATCAGCACTCTCTGGTATTTGGGCCACCTACTCCTGCCCTCTCACAAGAAGAGCATCGAGGTGCAGACACCAGGGGTGTATCGATGCCAGACACGGGGAGCACCTGTCAGTGACCCCATCCACCTCTCTGTATCCAATGGTGAGTATTTGAGCATGGGGGAGGGGTAGCACACATGTCCTCTGGTAGTGATGGCCCTCCTGTGGGGGAGGACACTGGGCCACTCCCATTGGGGCAGTAAGGAGGGGGTTATACTGAGTCT
The DNA here is from genome assembly GCF_005190385.1 of Monodon monoceros. Taxonomy (NCBI): domain Eukaryota; kingdom Metazoa; phylum Chordata; class Mammalia; order Artiodactyla; family Monodontidae; genus Monodon; species Monodon monoceros. The sequence continues at coordinate 65,260,371 of NW_021703774.1, read as the reverse complement.
ATGGGGGCAGGCAGGGACCTGCTTGGCACTATGTGAGAGATGCAGTAAGCCTTGTGTGGCCCCAAAGGTCCCCTTACCATCCTGCCACAATGGACACTAAATAAACATTTCTGTTCATTTAGTAGCTCAGAAGAGAAGAGGCTCCAAGGACCTGGTATACTGAATAGAGAACTTCTGAGGAGGGGGGTTGGGTAGGGAGAGAAAGGGCAAAGCAAAGCAGGAAAAGTGAGGGTCCCTGGGCAGGCTGCGTGCAGCTGGGGGAATTACTCCTGCTTGAACAGTGTGATGCTTCTCTGTGCCTCCCATCACTAAAATACGGCCAATGATAGCATGTATTTCTTTGGTTGTTGCGAAGATTAAAAATGAATTGATAGGTTTTCAAAGAAAAAAGCAGATGAAGAAAGCACTTCAGCAAAATTTTATTATAGACACGTACACATGCGTACAGAAGAGTCAATTAAGAAACTAATTCCCTGGGGGATAATGGATTTCCAAACAGGATAAGAGAAATAACAGTAATCTGTTCATTAGGGCACAGGATTGGCTACCTTGTAGGGAATATTATGTCATTTTAGCCTGGTAGGCTATATTTTGTATTCAGAATTTAAAGACCATCACTCAGTGTTCAGATTAGCACTTATACTTCACATCCATACTCTGTGGTTTCTTGTTGGGAAATTGATAGCGAGTACAGATAAGATATTGAATATGATAGACGGTAGTCACTGCTTGCAGAACTGCGAGTAGCACAGAGATTGTGGCTATCACTTGCGGAATTCTATCTCGATGGAAAACACCTAAAGTGGCATCTAGCAGACACCAGGGCTATGTTAAGTGTTGGCTATGGTGATGATGGTGATCAGGTACATAAGGGTGCTGGGGGAGGTGCCTAAGTCTGGGGGTGGGGTCGGGTAAGTTTTCTCAAGGAGACAGGATCTAAGCCCAGGTCTGCAGGATAAGCAGGCCTCAACTACAGCAGGTGAAGGGGTCTTCTTGGCAGGTACAAAGCCTCTGGGCTCAGAGCAGGGCCAGTTCTCCCAGCAGTCCAGGATGCATGGACTTAGTCTGCATTAGGAATGGAAGGTGGAGAGAGAAAAGGAGACATGGGGCAGGGGAGAATCCTGAGATGGTGCTGAAAAGGTAGGCAGGGGCCAGGTCAGGAAGGCCCTGATACCATCCTAAGGAGTTTAAACCGGATTCTGACGGGCATGACTCTTTGAGGCTGGAACCAAGTCTCAGGCATCTTTGTCTTCTTAGTACCTAATAAAAGGCTGGTCTTCCCCTTTCCTTCCCACTCACCTTCTGATGCTTCTTGTTCTGAGGCTCCTGGGGTGCCCAGTAAGGGGGGAGGGAGTTGGTGAGGAGAAAGGGGGAGGACGGGGGAGCAGGGAGGCGGAGAAGTATGGGAGACCCAGGCTGGACTTTCTCTTGGAGTCTGTCTGTGCTGACTGTCGTAGACTGGCTGATCCTGCAAGTGCCCTATGCTGCGGTGTTCGAGGGCGAGCCGCTGGTCATGCGCTGCCGCGGTTGGTACGACAAGGTCGTCTACAAACTTCACTACTACCACGACGGCCAACCCGTGCGCTACTTCCACTCCAGCGCCAACTACACGGTGCCCCAGGCGCGCGCCAGCGATAGCGGGCGCTACCAGTGCTCCGGCACCATGCGCATCCCGGTGGAGAGCGCGCCCATGTTCTCCGCCAAGGTGGCCGTGACCGTGCAAGGTGGGGGAGACTTGGGGCCGCGGAGGGAGGCAAACGAGCCCTGGGAAATTCTGGGACAGAAACCAGGCGGGGAAAGGAGGGGCGGAGGTTACAGTAGCTGGCACATGGTGGATTTCTCTGCGGGTCCAAGTACACGTTTTCCTCTCTTCCTCCTCAGTGAAGTCGCCCTTAATCTGTAGCCTGCGTGGGGGCAGGTGTCCCTTCTCCCCGGTACACATCCAGCTTCTTACTCCGGGTTGAGACCCCCATATTGGGGGCAGCTCTCTCCGCAGCCCCAGCCAGAAAGACAGTGGCAGTAGATGGGATCACTGTGGGGCTGGGGCGAGGGAACTGCTCCTGAGCGTCTTGCGAAGCAGGCGCAGCGACCCCCTTCTAGGCTGGAGAAACCGAGCTGGGTGTCAGTCGGGAGGTGACACGAAGCGTCATACCTAGTCCCGCCTCCTTTCAAGCTCTCCCCTCCCTCGTGGACTCGTTCCCCACATTTCAAAAGACTTCCCTCCCTCCACGTGTACACACAGCCTCCTCCCTGGTCGGCTACGGGCCCTTGTGGGAAACCGGGAGAGGGGTCGTGGGACCGTGGACCAGCGGGACCTGGTTCCCTGGGACCCTTGCGCCGGCCTAAAGTGCATCCTTAGCCACTGGGCCTCCTCTCCGCAGAGCTGTTCCAGGCGCCGGTGCTGAGGGTGATGGGCCAGGTGGAGGCTCGCGGCGCGGCCCTCGGCGGAGTGGTCTTGCGGTGCGAGACGCTCCTGCACCCTCAGAAGCGCGACACGCCGCTGCAGTTCGCCTTCTACAAGTACAGTCGCGCCGTGCGCCGCTTCGACTGGGGCGCCGAGTACACCGTCCCCGAGCCCGAGGTCGAGGAGCTGGAATCGCACTGGTGCGAGGTTGCTACCGCCAGCCGCAGCGTCCGGAAACGCAGCCCTTGGCTGCAGCTTCCGGGGCGGGGTGAGTGACTGTCCCTCGGGAAGCCCACCCGGGCGGGTAGCCCTGCATGCGCCCCTCTGGAATGTCTGTCTCGCCGGCCCCCCTCTTCTCCCCGCGCTTCCATCTCCATCCCCCATCTCCGCCCGCCTCCCCCTTCCTTCCCTCCTCTCCACCTCTGTTCCGACCCTCCTCACTCCCCTTACTGTCCTCCCCGGCCCGGCGCTTCTCTCCCACCCCCACCACCCCCATCCCTTGCCCCCTCCTTACCCCGCAGCCCTTGCGAGAAGGATTTCAGCCGTGCGGTTCTCTGTGTGTTGCGTTCACAGGTTCTCCCCTGGACGTGGCGTCCACCACCGTCCCGGTCCCACAGGCTGCGGCTTTGGCGCCCGGTAACAAGCCGCTTTCCTTCAGAAAGCCCCCGCTGTCCGTATCGGTCCCGTCGGTCACCTCCGTCCCTAACACCACCTCAGCCGGGCTGCTGTTCCCCGCGGGCGGAGCCCCCACTGCTGGGCCACCGGCCTGCGCTCCGCTGACCCCCTTGGAACAAACCACTGGAGCCCTAAAACCCGACATGGACCTTCTGCTCCGAGAAATGCAGCTGCTCAAAGGCCTTCTCAGCCGGGTGGTCCTGGAATTAAAGGAGCCACAGGCCTTCCCAGAGCACAGGGACACACTCGAGACCCCCGCTTCCCACTTTGCTGTGAGTCAGGGAACCCCTGAGACCACTGCTGTGGAGAGCTGAGGGAGGGGGTGGCTATTGACCCCTCTCCAGACGTATCCATCCCTGGTCTCTCCTGCTTCCCATCACGTGGAGACCCTACAAAGCCATCTCTGCATCCCTCTGTCTTACTGTGGCTTATAAAGTGTGGTGGCTGCCATGTCAGTCTAACACAGCACATCCTTGTAACCACAAGGCCTTCACTCTGATGGCTTTCTTCCCCTCACAGATTTCAGTAAGGAAGGAGAAACCTGTTATTTACTACTTTGAGGTATATGTTTGGAAGTTGAATTTAGTCATCCTTAGCTTTTCATATAAATCCACCCACCATGTATTTCAGCACAGGCAATTTTTTGGTACTTAAGGTTATTTGGTACTAAGCTCTTTGGAACATTTAAGGGTTAAGTTGTAATTATTCATCATGACTTTAATGTTAAATTTTAAAAGACTTTCAGTTCTGTTTCTGATGAGTGTATACCCTCAAAGTCCTGGGCTAGTTTTAGAGAGGGAAAGGGACTTGTGTGGGCCTCCATTCCAGGTTATAAGGGTCAGCATACTGTTAGACTCACCCAGATGCACCTCCTGCACCAATATAGCTAGATAGGCTGATGGGCTCTGGTGGCAGCAAGCAGGCCATGCTCACTTTAGCCTAACTAAACAAGTGGTACTATTACCATCAAGAAATCTCTTTGAAGAAAGATTAAGACAAATTCTCAAAATTGCTGAATTCTAGTTTTTAGTAGGTTCTTACCTCCCGAAGAGCCATTCCAACACTAACATACAATTCAATTTTTATAAGTCCCTCATCTGCCTACTAAAACTATTGGTTTTCTGCAAGTCTGGTGTGAATTATTCCCAGGAGGTTTATTTCTCATTGGGTCCTTACCCTTCATCAGTTAACGTTTACTGCTAAGGCTTAGAACTGATAACAACTCTACCCTCCCATCCTTCTACTTGATACATATTCAGCCACAATGCAATTTCCCATTTCTTTTTGAACAATTAACCAGAATAACATCAACATACTTCATCCTTTTCTTCTTAGTATTATCTTCACCATGTTATAACTGCAAAGTCACTGAAATTATAAAAATGAGAGAGGCAGGTGGGTACACACATAAATTACAGTGCAATGTGATAAGTGCTCTATGAAACACTGGGAATTCAGAGGAGGAAACTGAATCTTGAAGGAAGAGCAAGATTTCACCAAGAAGAGATGTGAAAAGATTGAGGGGTAGGGCATGCAGGCTGAGGGTGCAAAGGCAAAGAGACATAAAAGACCGTGGTGTGTTTGTAGAGCTGCAAATAATTGAAAGTGGTTGGAGAATTATGTGTATTTATGCATGTGTGTGTGGGGGGTGTGTTTTAGGGAGAAGGTGGCAGGAGATGAACATGGGGAAGTAGGAAGGGATCAGAACATGAAAGTCTTGTTAAGAGGTTCTTTAACCTGTTGGATATTTGGGATGGATATTTGGAAGCATTCCTTATTGAGGGCATCAATAAGCCTTACTGGAGGAGAAGCTAATTTGAAATTACAAAAGAGCAATCAAATAAACTGATCTCAGTGGACACTTGCTTAACCCTGAGGAGTTATGTCCAGGCCCTATGATCCAGTACTGGGGTTCTGGTTTACAAGGGTCTTTGTGGTTCTGATTTCCACCTTTCTAATGCAGGCTTAGCTCACTTCTCAGAACTCTTCCCCCAGCAAGCCTTCCCTGGCTAACCCCACTCTACTCCCCTGAAGGAGGCCCCTGAAGTTTCTGCCATCCCTGATCTAGACAGGAAGTGACTAGCATTAGTATCAAGAGTCTAGGTAATCAAAGAATCGAGTCATTAAAAAAAATCAGTTGATACGTATAACTGATTCACTTTGCTGCACAGCAGAAATTAACACAACATTGTAAAGGAACTATACTCCAATAAAAATTAATTTAAAAACTCAGCTGATCATTTTTTAAAAGAGCAAAAGGGTGAAATAGCCATTCAAAAGGGAGTTTTATCTCTTCAGTATCTCCTCATTCACACCTTGTTAGCAGCTACAATATCTTTCTTCCTGTCCTGACACATACCTCCATTTAGGGTTAGGGATATGGGGAGTGGGGAAGAACAAGAACTTATGGGTTAGAATGATGTGTGTGTAGCGGGGGGGGGGGGGGGGAAAGAGTGAGTTTTATGCCCTCTAGTCTCCACTGTCTTTAAGCTCCCCAGCTCTCGTTGATCTTCCCCTACAATACCTGTTAATGATCTCCCGGGAAGACCTGCACTAAGGAAATATCAAGAGATATCAGACAGGCAGCTTACTGGCCATGCTCCTCTGGGGAAAAAAAAAAGTCCTCATCCAGCTTCTGTTTAAGGTTCCAGCATGCATTTAGAGAAGCTTTGGGCTAGCCCAGGCTGCCTAAGGAGAATCTCAGGCTCATTCCCAAGCAGCAAGGGTAGCAACAAAATGCTGGAGAAGCCTGGGGAGGAAGCTGCTTCTCTCTGGTTCTCTGATCACTTCTGTGTCTCAGACTCAGACCTCGACCCTAAACCTGTGGGAGTCCATACCAGATACCAGGCAAGGAACCCAAATGTCCTCCACCAGAGAGCAGAAAGGGTTCTGGCAAGTTTCATTTGGATCTCAGCTTTACTCTCTCATTCTGCCCTCCCTGAGCCTAAGTTTGTTATCTGGACTTCACTCTATAGAAAGAAGGAACTCAACTCTTTGGGTTCTACACTTATGACTTTTTCCGTAAAAGAGTGAATCAAATCCTCTAGGTTAAAGTCCAAACTATCATGACATATAGAGCAGTCACACTGACCACTTGCTCTTTCCCCAGCACACCAGCCTCTTTCATGCCTCTGGGCCTTTACACATACTTTGGCCTCAACCTCTATTGGTGGGGAGTGGGCTGCACACGCCTTCTGAGCTCAAGATCTCTCATTTGTCAAAAGAGGGAAATAAGAGTGCCCTTACAGAGAGAGACAGACAAATAAACAGACTTTTTCATTACTAGAGGTTTTCAGACATGGGATGCTAAAGTGCTTAAAAGCACAGAGGAGGAGCACTAAGCTCAGTGTGGAGGTTCACAAATCACTTACCAGAGAGATGACATTTGCCAGTCCCTAGTGATGAGCTCTTAGATTATTTTTAAACTTTTGCTGTTTTAAATTATGTTGCAATTAATGTTATTACACTGTATCTTTTTTTTTTTTTTTTTTTTTTTTTTTTGCGGTACGCCGGCCTCTCACTGTCGTGGCCTCTCCCGTTGCGGAGCACAGGCTCCGGACGCGCAGGCTCAGAGGCCATGGCTCACGGGCCCAGCCGCTCCGTGGCATGTGGGATCTTCCCGGACCGGGGCACGAACCCGTGTCCCCTGCATCGGCAGGCGGACTCCCAACCACTGCACCACCAGGGAAGCCCTACACCTATATCTTTATGCACATATTTGAACATATCTGTGGGATAAACTCCTAGACTTAAGTAGAGTTGCTGAATCAAAGAATGTGAGTCTTTTTTAATTTTAATAGATATTTTCAAATTATGCATGAGAGAGCTTGTTTCTTTTACCCTAGTCAGGATAGCACATCATCATACTTCTATATTTCTTAATTAGACCCAGAGAACCTCCTGACTCTTTATCTGCTATTGAATTCCCCCAGCTGGATCTTGGTAACATTACTAACCTTGTGTCGTGCAACAGTCCAGCAGTACAGTCCTTCCAGAGTCAACATCCCTGTTTGTAATCCTAATCCATCCCTCTTCTGAATTCTTGTTAGCTGGTCTGCAGTTAACTAAGAGAAATGTACTCCTGTCTATATTTCCTTATTAAATGAGAACTTTCTGCCAAGTAGAGCTCTTATTCCCAGCCAGGTCATTCTGGTTCTTCACCAAATTCCCAACATGTACTACAGTTTGCTCATATTGGTTTAGTTTATTCCCCAGTCATTACACCTGCAAAGATAATTTGCTTCAATGCTTGACATTCTAATTATAACGAGGACTCATGTAACTGTACATCCCTGATTCAGCTAACATCTGAGGCTGAAGGATTGGTATAGTACATGTTAGCCTTTTTCAGTTCAAAGGAGCCAATCTCATTACAGTGATGTGGGAAATGACCTCTCCTCCATTTCTTTACAGTTAATATGCTCTTAATGTAGCATGTTAAGTTGTAATAGCCAAGCTAATTAGCTTTGGACCTAGAGGTGACAGAGTATAGAAATTAAGAACCCTGGCTAAGCAGTTAATAGACTTGGGTTCAAACATCACTTTTACTACTTACCAGCTGTATAGCCTTGGATGAGATACTCTGTCTCTGAAGTTGGGTTTCCTCATATGCAAGGCATAATTATAATAGTATCTTCCTTACAGGACTGCTAGAAGGATTAAAAGAGATTATGCAAGTAACATACTTGGTAGAAGCAGTAAATTGTTATTATGACTGTAATTCACTGAATCTAAAATGATGTTGACTGTAGGTTGCACCATTAAAGAGAATAGTAAGAAAGGAAATTGTGGCCAAGTAGCCACACGATGTCTTTTAGGCTTAATTAGAAACAGAAAATTAAAAAATCAGAATCACTCTAAATATTCATTAAAAAGGACACTATAAGGGAAATAAATTGGGTAAGGTATTCCTAAAACTATTTCACTTTCAGAGTCTGACTTTTCTGAAACACTTTTCCACTCAGATTTAGCCAAGTCCGTGTTTTCCCATTCTTGTAACATATTCTTTCCTGTGAAGAGCATTAGTAACGCAGCGTTTCTTAAAAGAAGCCATAACAAGAGTAACAGTTATCGTTGCCAGACTTTTAGGCTGGTTTTGCAATTATCTGGAGTTAGCTTACTTTTGACTTCTACTTCAGGAATGTTGCTAAACACGTCTGCTTCACCACTCACTCCACTTCTCCTCACAACCTATGAATATTTCACCTTCATCTCTAGAAATTTCTCCCAATATGCTCCCACCCATTCTTAAATTTTGATGCCAGTACTTTAATGTACATGCTTGCTTTAAGCAATGAAAACGATGACAAGACAACAATTATAAGATGCATCGTGGTTTCAAAGATGTTAAATGTAGTTTGAAAAAAATTATTTCTTAGAATTAATAAAATACAAAATGCACCCTAAAAGCAAATCTAGGAAAGCAAATTTTAAAATGTCTAGAAAAAAAGTTACATATGACACTACATGTAGCCTGAGACTAAGGGTGGACTTCTTTGGAGTTGAAGTGGAGGTTCTCAAAAATCTGAAAGGAATTTAAGGCCTGTTTAGTTCAACCAAGAAACCACTTATTGAGACCTTCTAAACTTCTCCTGCCATTGGCCACGCTTGACTTTTTGTGAGGATGTGGTCCTTATTACCTCCCAAGGACAGCCCACTCTATCTCAGGATAGCTCTGGTAATTAGAAAATTCTTCCTATGGATAATGAGCAAAATGATTTTGTTATAGCTTCTACTCACTGTGCCTCCTAGGGTTACACAGAGCAGATCTAATTCCTGGTCCTCTTGTCAGGGCTTTAGATGTTTAAAGACATTGCTTAGGTTATGCTTAGTTTTCTTAAAGATAAACTTTGTTTCAGTGTTTTCAACTGTTCCTAATTTTGAGTTCCTTCTCCATCCTGGCTTTTCTTTCTTTCTTTCTTTTTTTTTTTGCGGTATGCGGGCCTCTCACTGTTGTGGCCTCTCCCGTTGCGGAGCACAGGCTCCAGACGCGCAGGCTCAGCGGCCATGGCTCACGGGCCCAGCCGCTCCGTGGCATGTGGGATCTTCCCGGACCGGGGCACGAACCCGTGTCCCCTGTATCGGCAGGCGGACTCTCAACCACTGTGCCACCAGAGAAGCCCTTTCTTTTTTTTTAATATTCAGAGTTCTTTTTTTTCTTTTAAAATTTATTTATTTATTTTTGGCTGCGTTGGGTCTTCGTTGCTGCACGGCTTTCTCTAGTTGTGGCGAGCGGGGGCTGCTCTTCGTTGCCGTGCGTGGGTGCGTGGGCTTCTCATTGCGGCGGCTTCTCTTGTTGTGGAACACGGGCTCTAGGCACACAGGCTCAGTAGTTGTGGCGCATGGGCTTAGTTGCTCCGCGGCATGTGGGATCTTCCCGGACCAGGGCTCGAACCCGTGTCCCATGCATTGGCTGGCGGATTCCCAACCACTGTGCCACGAGGAAGTCCCCATCCTAGCTTTTCTGAGCACATCTCCAATTGCTCTATATTAGGTTTAAAATGTGGGACCCACAACAGAATGCCGTTTCTCAGGTGGGTGTGTCCAGGGAGAATGAGGCAGGAAGGCAGAATTTTATTTTTATTTTTTACAATGAAGCAATTGCACTTGTGACAGGATGTCAAAAGTGATATTTCATGATACAAGAGACATGGAATTCTGAAGCCGGATGATCATACCCAGAATTTACAAAGGAAATGGTTAAGGATCTGTTCCCTGACTTTTGGACTCTGAAATCACATCAAGGAGATAAAAAGGGGTCAGAGTATGGAGAAGAGAGAAGGTCTGTGAAGGTTTCTTTGCCATGTGAATAGTCGCCATCACAATTCTTACTCACAGTGGGGAGTTTTGGAAAGTTTACCCTCTCCTCATCAAGCCTAATAAGGGAGATGCCCATGAACTCACCCAGAGAGGTCTGAAATGTGTTGCCCACAGTAGGGAGACACAGGGAACTAGGCCTGACTCACACCTGAGAAAGCTAAGGTGAATTGTGGCTGTAGGATGGAAGAGTCTGTTTTGGGATTCTGCACTACAGAAGTTGCTGGGACAAAGACATGTGTGTATGTATTTCCATAGTCCATGAAAGACAGAGAGCTGGCATGGGTTCCGGTACAATAAGGAGGGGTTGAATAAAGCACTAAAAAGCTGGAGATGAATCTAGATTCTTAGGGGTTGAGGAAAGAGGTGCAAGTGCTCTCCTGGAAGAAAGACGCATCTGCCTTGAATGGAGGAGAGCAGTCCCCCCAAACAAACACCTCTAAAAAGTCCACAGAAGTGCCCACGGGAGAAAGAATTGGACAGTCACCTCCAAGCTGAGACAGCAGGAAGCTGCCCAGCCAAAGAACTTTCTACTTCCTTATCTATCCTCCCTCCCTTCCCTATTCTCTCCTACTTTGGCCTAGGTGAGGTGAAAAGGAAACAGACACTGAGGAGAGAGGGAGGAGGTATGGAGAGAGAAAGAGAGAGAGAGAGAAACCAGTCAAGCTCCTTTCCCAAGTCAGGACCTAAACGGAGTAAGTAGGAGGACAAAGAGTTATCTCTGAATTAAGATTGAAGGTCTGGTTAACATCTAGGACTGGGCACTCTAATTCATAAATTGAAACTATGCTTGTGACCCAAAGTTGTTAAAAGACTATCCATTATCAAGAGAAGCACAGAAAGCAGGGATTGGCTCAGAATTTAATGTACACATGAATCACCCCGGACTCTTCTGCAAAGGCAGATTGTGATTCAGTGGGTCTGGGGCGGGGCCTGAGAATCTGCACTTCTAACAAGTTCCCAATTCATGCCAGTGCTGGCATTTTGGGTCACATTTTGAGAAGCAAGGGGAGCAGGGGATTACCCCACTGAATGAATTTTAAATGGATTATAAAAGATTAAAAAAGCTACATTTGGGGGAATTCTCTGGTGGTCCAGTGGTTAGGACTTCCACTGCAGGGGGCCCACGTTCAGTCCCTGGTCAGGGAACTAAGGTGTCACGTGGCAAGGCCAAAAATTTTTTTTTAAAAAGGTGCATTTTCAATGTTCATTTCAGCACTATTTACAATAGCCAGGACATGGAAACAACCTAAGTGTCCATCGACAGATGAATGGATAAAGAAGATGTGGCACATATATACAATGGAATATTACTCAGCCATAAAAAGGAACGAAATTGAGTTATTTGTAGAGAGGTGGATGTACCTAGAGTCTGTCATACAGAGTGAAGTAAGTCAGAAAGAAAAACAAATACCGTATGCTAACACATATATATGGAATTTTTAAATAAATGGTTCTGAAGAAACTAGGGGCAGGAAAGGAATAAAGATGCAGACATAGAGAATGGTCTTGAGGACATGGGGAGGTGTGGAGGGGAAGCTGGGACGAAGTGAGAGAGTGGCATTGACATATATACACTACCAAACGTAAAATAGATAGCTAGTGGGAAGCAGCCACATAGCACAGGGAGATCAGCTCGGTGCTTTGTGACCACCTAGAGGGGTGGGATAGGGAGGGTGGGAGGGAGGGAGACGCAAGAGGGAGGGAATATGGGGATATATGTATATGTATAGCTGATTCACTTTGTTATAAAGCAGAAACTAACACAACACTGTAAAGCAGTTATACTCCAATAGAGATGTTAAAAAAAAAAGGTGCATTTTGATCATGCCATGAACTGTGCTTTCAACATATCCTGTCTGCTATAGTCCAAGAAATGGATGCTCAGGGTCCTGCCTCTCACCTCAGCAGCACAGAGCTAGTGCCTGAACACCGGGATCACTGCTATTGCTACTGCAGAAAAAACCAACAGCTTCCTCAAACTGGTTCCGGAAGCAACAGAAGCTGCACAAGCATAGCCTCTGCCTCACTTGCACCTTCCATATGTTGTCCAAGGGCTTCTGAGTGGCCAGACCTAAGTTACACCCTGTACCTAGCTGCAAGGGAGTCTCGGTCCCTTTTAGCTTTCCAGGCTCTGCAGTTCGGGAAGACACTTGAGAAGGTAATGAAGTGGATGTTCACCCCACCTCCTCAGACAATAAAGGGGGTGAGTCCTACCTAGGCTTTTACTGCTGTAAAGGACCTAGAGATTTAGTCCAACTTGTTAATTTTAGAGATCGGGTGATGGAGACGCAGAGACTAAATGACTTGTTAATGGTGGGGGTAGAAATAGAGCTCAGGTCTTTTGACAAGGAGTTCAGTGTAACCTAAAGGATAGCCTCTCTCCCAGGAGGCAAGTGATATTGTCCAGCCTCATTAAGCTTATTGCTTGCAAACCCACCCAAGACGCTGTTTTCATCTAAGGCATACCTCTTCAACCCCCAATTTGTATTTATGTAGTTCATTTGGGGGACAAAGTACAGAATCTTACATTTATCTTTTTTTGAATTTTGTCTTTGCTAGCTTAATAAGACAATTTTGGATCCCAATGTAGTCCCTCTCAGCTGTAACACATACAGATTAGTAAGCATGTCTTCTGCACCATAATCCACATCACTATAAAAAAAAACGTTGAATCAAACAGATTAAAGAAATTTAGATGATGGCTCTATCTCACTAGAAATTTCTCTCATGATTGCCATGGATCCATTTTTCTCTCTTTGGGTACAATTGTTTAACCAGTTACCAACCTATTCAATTGCTCTAATATTCAGTCTATATATCTCACCCTTATCTACAAGGAGATCTGTCTAAAAGACTGGAGAAGTACGGATTCAGTGGGTGAGCATTTCCCCTAATCTGCCTGTCTAGTCATTGTCAGAAAAAGAACAGGCTGTCAGGGCAAGACTGTTCTTGGTAAGCTCATGCTGGCCGCTAGTGGGCGCTTCTTCTCTTCTCTTCCACCTCCTCACACCTCCTCCTTCACCCCAGCTCCTTCTTCCTCTTCCTCTTCCCTTTCCCCTCTCCCTCCTCTCCTTCTTCAGTTGAGGTAAGATAATTGACATATAACATTACACTAGTTTCAGGTCTGTAAGTAATGATTCAGTATTTGTATATGTTGCAAAATGATCATCACAATAAGTCTAGTTAAAATCCTTCACCGTACATAGTTACACAATTTATTTTTGGTGATGAGAACTTTTAAGATCTCTCTTAGCAACTTTCAAACAGTTTTATTAACTAAGTCACCATACTTTCTATAGTTGATAATATTAGAGCTAATATAGCTGCTTCTTTTTATAAGTACTTACAAGACATTCCTGCATTAACCTGCATCATTTTGGATTAGAGGCAACCAGTAATGCTTTGATAGCCTAAAGGTATAGAAGCAGATGGGGCTCATCCACTTAGTACTCCAATATCCATTTTCCTTTAGTGGGGTCATTTAGTGACCCCACTAAAGGATTCTGAGACCCTTTGTGAAAGGGGCTGTGGAAAGATGAGGCCTGTGCTGGACATGTAGTAGCCCCTTCCCTCCAAAAGGGCTGCAACTCTGCATGGCCGCTATTAGGACTGGATGTGGCCGGTGGGACTGAACACATGTCCCAGGATCGCTTGTGAAGTCTCAAAACAAATCGTTCATTTTCAGACATATTGGGCATATACTTAATGAAACATTCTCAAGTGTCTTAGCCCTCATATCCCTGTGCCTTCCCCCTCAGTGCTCTCTGTCTTTCCAGCACCTTTCCATTCCTTTCTCCCTCATCTCTCTCTCCTTCACCTGTGGGAAAGACCCAACTCAAGTGCCACCTTCTCAGAGAATTTTTCCCAGTTTCCTCCAGCCAAAATAAGTTACTATTTTTTTTTTTTCTGTCTGAGCCCTCAAGCATTTTGTTTGTACTGTCAGTTTAACACATGATTGGGGTATTTGCACCCCTGTCTGCATAGTGGAAACGTGAGTCTAAGGGCTTCATCTTATTCCATGCTGCATCCCCACTTTGGGATCATATAAAAATGCTTCTATTGAACATCCAAATCTCGTTTTTTTCCCTTTATTTGGGCAGTTTCCTCCTGCCAGCTTGAACGTTTATAAATGGCCTATCTCTGTTTTCAGTTCTCATGGCTGGTGATGAGTAATTACTGGAAGGCGTGGGCAAAGAAATACATCTTGAAAGATATGAGACAGTGGATATGAAACACACTTAGAAGCAGCAGCAGGGTATACTTGGTAGTAAGGAGGGGCAAGGAACAACATTTTAAAGGATTTAGAAATATTCTGTGGACTGACCAAAAGTTTATAGGATTTCCGATTTTTATAGTTTAAAATCATTTAGGGAATGTTAGAGCAGGCATTATTAGCCTTGCCTTTTTGGGGTGGGGCCATTGAAATTCAGAGGGCTTAACTGGCTTGGCCACGTTATATACTTAATACATGATGGAACCAAAACTTAAGTCTAGGACTTGTGCATACAAGTCCAGAGCTCTTTCCATTACAACACACTTGACTACATTTAGACTGCAAGAGAGCTCCAAAGGTTGTGACATTGGGAAGGGGCAACTGTGGCCATTCTCTGTATTTTGCTTGTCTGGGGAAGAATGAAGGGAGAGGAGTTCTGCAAAATGTAACCCAACAAACCTCTGACACGCAACAGGGAACATCTGTGGTCTCCTTTGCTCTACTCATCTGACTCCTTGTTTACCACTTTCTCCTTGAGTCAAAAAAGGAACTGAGAGCACGACCCAGATATCACCAGCCAGTTCCTGCCCTAGTATTCCTCATATGGATAGTCCTACAATGTGATGAGTTTGTAAATACTGGGGGTGAGTGGGGGACGCAGTTGGGAATAAGGCAGGAGGAGTTGTTGGATCAGCTGACCAAGTTGTCCTTACATAACGAGGGGGCTTCAACTTTATTCAGTCATCTCTGGTCCCAGGGTTTGTGGAGCTGAAATTATTCCCTCAGAATCTTGACAATAGATGCCCTTCTAGGGAAGGAGGACACATCTTTACCAAGACACAGACTCTACATTAATAAGTGGACTTCAGGGGGCTTCCCTGGTGGCACAGTGGTTGAGAGTCCACCTGCCGATGCAGGGGACACGGGTTCGTGCCCCGGTCCGGGGAGATCACACATGCCGCGGAGCGGCTGGGCCCATGAGCCATGGCCGCTGAGCCTGCGCGTCCAGAGCCTGTGCTCCGCAGCGGGAGAGGCCACAATAGTGAGAGGCCCGCGTACCACACACACACAAAAAATAAGTGGACTTCAGGGTGTGGTTGTAGCTGGATGGGTAGTTAGGATCCACTTTCTGTTAAATCTCATGACCATTGAATTCCTGGACTGATCACGCTCAGCAATTTATCTCTGCTCAACAGCTTCCTCAAGACAAGCCATCTGCAGCCATTTCTCCCTCACCACAGCTCAGCCTCTCCTGCGTGGAATCCTCTCCGAGCTGCTTCTGATGCAATGGTTCAGCTTGGGATTTCTTTCTCCCACTAATAATACATGTTGATAAGTTAATTCTTGTTAGAACTCTGTAATATGGCTATAATTACTCCTATTTTGCAGGTGAAGAAACTGAGGCTTAGAGAAATCATATAGTTTTCTACAGGCATACAATCACATATTAATAGGTAATAGGGTCAGAAGCAGTTTGGGATTCAGACTTGGGTTTTCTCTGTCTTCAGACTGTGCCCCTCAAAGACAGTACCAAATCTGAACTCACCATTTTGTAAGTATACACCTTCTACTCACGAACACAGAAAAAGTAATAGAATTATGTTATTATCACCCATTTATATTTTTCGTCAACATTTTGATTTGGGGATCTTAAAGTACATTTCATGTGTATCTTCATAACTGTCCTAGATCTTAAGCCCCATTAAGAACATAATTGGCAAACATTTACTGATAATTCATTGGGTGTAGGAGGGCCTAGGCAACATGTTGGAGATAGAAAGAGGAACTTGTGTTTGGACCATGATGGGGAGGCAATGGGGCAGAAGAGGGGAAGTTTCTCTGCTCATTGCTCAGCACAGATATGCACTTACAGCAAATATTTTTAAAGATGAAAGTGATGAATCATACTTGTGACTGTGCTCTAGAAGAAAACCAAAGAACGGGAAGGCTGGGTGATGTGTATTCTCATGTGATTAGGCCATGTTACATAGAATGCGTGGGTGTCTTCTTAAAATGCAAACCACAGCATACTAGACTATCTCTTAGAATTTTTGCCTAATTCATGCTTATCAGTGATGTAGGCTTGCTCGTAATAAAATGAACAGATACATCGTGCATGTGTGTGTGCACGCACACGTGCGCCTACCAGTGCTAGGACATAGAGCCTCTTCTCTTCTCCTTGACAGGAAGCAACCCAGCTGCCCCTCTAAAGACGAATTTCCTTCCCTGGGCCTAACATCCTGCTTTTTTGCATGTCGCCATATTCATTTTCCCCTGTTTCAAGGGAGGTACAGAAAATGTATCTTGCCAAAGGGCACATGGTGCCAACTAGTGGCTAGGAGGAAAAATACAGAAGCTGGTAAATACACTTCAGCCTCAGGAATTGAGGCGTTATTATTCACCCAGATACAGATATTCACTGAGACGGGCTTTGTGGGTATTCAACAACAATTCAGAAGTGTCTCTTACTCCCATCCTTGAAAGAACCTATATTCATTTTAGGGCGTTGAGGAAGAAAAGCTCATTCCCAACAGAAAACTAATAAAGCTGAGGGAATGATTAGGATATCTTAATAAAATGTCCAGGAAATTAACCCTTAATTCTTTTTTCCCCCATTTTTCCAGAATGTCAATACCTATGATTGTTAACAGTGAATAATTTTAATAATACCTGTTGAAAAAAGATTAAAACTATATAGAAAGAAGTGTATAAAGCCTATCATGTAAGTCTCCTCATGCCAGCTCCCAGAAATAACCACTGTTAACAGTTCATATGTATATATTCCTATACATACATACATATATATATATACACATATATATGCTCAGACATGCTTTCTATTTGTAAACCATCTTAAAAAATTTTATAATATAGCTAGCATCAACCACTTCCTTTGTTATCTTTTTAAACCGTTGCCTAGTATTTTATTGAATGGATAAAACAACTTCTTTAACCACTCCATTACTTGCATTTATTTAGATGTTTCTAGTTTTTCACTATACTAGACAATGGATGCTGTGTCAGGGGTCACCAGGCTCCTTCAGGCTTGCTGAGTCACTGGAAGTATTTGCAGAACTCAGAAGAGCAATTATACAAAGTTATGGCTTATTCCAGTGAAAGAATACAGATTCAGATCAGCAAAGAGAAAAGGTGCATTGGTGAAGTCCAAGAGAAGCCAGGTGCAAGCTTCCAGATACCCCCTCCTAGTGGAGTCACAGAGGCACTTGCTTCTTTCTCCCAGTGATGACGTGTAACAACACACTTGAAGTATGGCCAAACAGGAAGCTTACCCAAACTTGGTATCCAGGGGTTTTATTGGGGGCCAGTCACATAGGCATGCAGCTCCTGCATGACTGAGCATAACTACTCCATCTCCAGCCTCCCAGAGGTCAAACTGATACAGCATGGCCCAGGGCTTCAGGCATTCAAAAACACTTTTATTAGGCAGGCTATTCTGGGGGCTCAGAGATTGTCTCCCAGGAGCTGGTCAAGGGCAGTCCTCCTGAAGACAGACTTCTCTTTGGAATGTGCTGGGAGAATTAAACAAATGCCTCACCTCCCTCCTTTTTGCCCGACAAATTCCCATTTATCCTACAAGACCTAGATCAAGCATCACTTCCTCTGGGAAGCTATCCTTGATTACTCCCCTTCCATTAGGGTTAGATGCCCAGCTCCCACATGCTTCCTTAGTAATTTGTGCTTACTTCTATCAGAACAATAATTGGGCTATTTACTTATCTTTTATTCCAGCTTTCTCTCTAAGTTCCTCGAGGGCAAAGACTCTTATTCATTTTGTAGCCTCAGCATCTACTGTAGTGCCCGACACATAGTAGATGTTTCCAGGATTGTAAAGTGAGAAAGGTTGAGTTGATTCAACTGGGGGCTCAGAAGACCGCTAACATGACTCTCCAGGCAAAAACGCTAAGTGAGCCCTTGAGGTAAACCCTTTGGGATGGGGAAGGAAATGGCATTGAGAGGGAAGTAGTGTCTCTTCTGGTACTCCTTTCCCTTCCATTTCTAACATTCAAAAGATGGAGTAACCAGCACCATTAGCCTAAATTCTGTGGGGGATACAAAGATGAAAAAGCAAAGTCCTTACCCTGAAGAGGTTCACAGCCTGTGGTGGGAGTAAGGGAAGATAGCACTCTTCCTCTATCCCTGCAGGCTGCCCACTTAAGTGTTCCCAAGCAGAAGCATTTGCTGCTTCCTCCATCTGACTTGGATGGGGCTCAAGTGTCCCTGCCCCGAATCTCAATCTCTCTGAAAATTATAAAGTTATATATGAGAAAGACAAAAGCAAGCCCTGGCATCCAGGAACTGGCCTGGAACTACGAGGTAGATCTTCCTTAGTGTTGCTACAGCTGGCTGGGCACTCACAGTTAGGTGTTTTTCCCCTCCTGCTGAATATAAACAATTTCACAGGACATCAACCCCAGACAAGGCAACACTGAGCTCATGATGAAGAAAGACAGAAACAAGACCACCATGAAATTCCCTGCTCATGTGGGAATCCTCACTCTGGGCCCATACTCTAACAGCAATAAAAACCCCAAGCCAGTTTTCTGTCTCTGCTTTCTCAATTCATTTTTGGACCTACTTGTGAGTCACCCTGCTATCTCCAGAAAGCCTCATTATGTGAGTAATAAATCTTTTTATGCCCTTAAAACAAAAACAAGACCACCGTAATCATGTCTGAACACAGATAAAACAGGAACATTGTCCAACTTCAAAATGCCAAACATGTTTTGGTCTTTATGCCAGGACCATGACTGACTGCTACTTCTTGACCAGTTACAGCTTTAGTGTCTCTCTAGCCTTTCCTCCCTTAGGTAAGATTTATTAAGATACCCAGTCATAGAATCACCCCCACTTCCTGACAGCATCCAGTCCAGAGCAAAGTCCTGCTTCTTTAGATGCTTAGTCCCTTAGACCCTTAGCCCAAACTCATCTAATACAAGCTCAAATCCTGTAATAGATCTTCCTAACACTCTCTTACCTAGATTTCCCAAAATTCTCCAGTTCATGGTTGAGTAATAAACCCAATTTACTTAACTACAGGTGGATTCTTGGTGGTCTTTGTCTGGAGGGCACTGACACACAAAACCATGGGATTAATATCTTCAAATATATAGAACAGTATACATCAACAAGAAAAAGATTCACATACCAATAAAAAACGGGAAAAAAAGAAAAAAAAAAAGGAAAAATAGTCCCAAGAGAAGAACTACAAACAAATGGCTTCATAAGCATTGAAAAAATGTTTTATTTCAAATGCATAAAATTATGCAGCTGATTCAGTTGGTGGGACCATCATTTCAGTTTGAGTCCATTTTCTGCTCCTGCAGAAAATCCAGAAAATCTCAACACTAAGAGCCTGAGAAACCCTGTATTAGCCTTAGTTTATCCTATCCCACCAAGTTGGAGGAGCCGGGTAGAGACAAGGGTCCAGAAGCGGTTTTGAACGGGGTTTAGCTCCGCCCCAGCCGCAGTAACGTCACCTTCCCCCAGTAAATCCACATTCCCGCGGTCAACGTGGTCCCAAGAGGAAGTGGCGGCGCAACTCAGGCCGGCTGGTCCTAGATGAAGGACGTTCTAGCCGACCCCCTACTCGATGGTAGGGCCCTCCTCAGTCCGGCCTCCGGGCGCCGCCATGTTGGAGCCTCAGTACGGGAGCCATGGATGCGAACGCACGGCCGGCAGCCGGACCCGGGCTAGCTCCGCTGAGCACATGCTGGAGGTGCGGCCGGGGCTGTTCCTGGGTGGAGCTGCGGCAGTCGCGGAGCCGGACCACCTGAGAGAGGCGGGCATCACGGCTGTGCTGACGGTCGACTCGGAGGAGACCGACTTCAACACGGGGGCTGGGGTCGAGGGTCTACGGAGTCTCTTCGTGCCAGCGCTGGACAAACCCGAGACCGACCTGCTTAGCCATCTGGACCGGTGCGTGGCCTTCATCGGCCAGGCCCGCGCCGAGGGCCGCGCGGTGCTGGTGCATTGGTGAGTGGCCGGGTCCGTGGGGAGAGCAACCCCGCCACGCTTCCAGCCTGCCCCCCTCACCCTTCTCCCAGGCCCCAGAAGAGGACGAAGGGGCTGTCGGCCACTAGAACCTTCTCCTCCTCCCTCTCGCACAGGCTTGTGTCTGAGAGAGGATCGGGCAGGAGGCGGGCCCCTGATGGCGTGCAGGCTTTCATTCATTAAGTTTGTGTTGGTTCATCCTGCAGCCGCTGAGTTTTGTTTCGGAGGTAGGAGGAATCTTCAGGTAATGACAGAGTCCCTGCACCTACAGAGTTTAAATCTGTTCACGAGAGGCCACACACATACCCAGATTATTGTAATGCAGACTAGGATGCGAGGTGTGTAGTAAGAGATTAACAAAGGTTAAGGTTATTCAAACTTCAGAGGAAATTATTTTCATTGCTTTTGTTTGAGGCGGGGTGGCTGATGTAGGGGAAATTTGGGGAGAGAAAAATTGGTTAGGACGTAAAGGATCCCTAAGCCATTCCTAGGGGAAAGATGGAGTAGGTGATAGCAATGGCAAAAAGAGTGTAATAACGATAGTTTACATTTATTGAGCCAGCACTTTTACTGCCAGCATTTGTTCTAAATATTACATAAAGGACATAAGGTAGTGATAAAAGGGAAAGAAGTCTGGGATCAGATCTCCAGGGCTCTTAAAGCCAGCAAAGGAGTTTAGATTTTTTCTGAAGGCATTATAAAATGTTTAAAAAAATTAGTGTAATTATTTTTGAATAGGTAATACCTTCATATGGTTCAGAATTCAAAATGAATAAGGAAATAAGGGAATAATTCTTTTGTACAACAGTAGTAATTCAGAGGCAAAGGGTTTATTTGAGTAGAAGAAGCAGACAAGAAGTGGACCTGAACTTTACCATTAGTGGGGGGCTGGGTTTTTTTAATTGTTGCTATTTGATATTTTAAAGGTTTCTTTTTCAGTCACGCAGGGGTCAGTCGAAGTGTGGCTGTAATGACTGCTTTTATGATGAAAACTGACCAACTTACCTTTGAAAAAGCCTATGAAAACCTTAAGACTATCAAACCAGAGGCTAAGTGAGTTCTTTGTCGTAGTAATAATTCTGCTTTTGTGATGTGATTTTATTTATTTAAAGAAAAATTAACTATGTTTGTTTGTCCTTGCAGGATGAATGAGGGGTTTGAGTGGCAACTGAAATTATACCAGGCAATGGGATGTGAAGTAGATACCTCTAGTGCAATTTATAAACAGTATCGTTTACAAAAGGTTACAGAGAAGTATCCAGGTGAGTAATAATTGGTAGTATGTGTTTGGTCCTTTCTAGATGCTGTTTACTCTGACACCAAATGTTTCAGGTGCATTATCCCTTTTTCCAGCGATCCCTTGAGATAGGTATTTATTTCCTTTTGAAACCATGGTTCAGCAAGAAATAGCTTGTTCAGGGTCACAAGGTTTGTAAGTGGCTGGCTTGAATTTGAACTCAGGCAGTCTGTGCCTGGAACCCAAGGGCTTGATCACTGTGCCCTCCTACCTCATCCTGATTTCTCAACAATGGAGAATATATATATTTTTTAATTTCTGAAGTTAGCACTGTTTGCCTCAATTTGACATTAGCTGAATTTTGTCTGAAAATGCAGAGTAGATTTTGACAAATGGATACATTTTGTGTCATGTAGAATTGCAGAACTTACCTCAAGAACTCTTTGCTGTTGACCCATCCGCCATTACACAAGGATTGAAAGATGGGGTTCTCTACAAATGTAGAAAGTGCAGGTAAAATATTTTGTATCCTCTGGAGATTTTATTTTGTCTCAGTAGCTGAAAAGTACTGAAAGTTTCCGTTTCTTAAAATCTAGTAGGAGGAATTTGTTTAATTGAATAATACAGAAATTTCATATTCAAATCTGGTTTCGAGAAGATTATGAATTCTTAAAAGTAAAAGTAATGCGGTTACTTGTAGAAGTAATTGAAAATTAAAGTAGCATAATCAATGTTATATTAATTTGCCCCCTAAGAAATAACTGCACATTTAATCTATTTTTTCATCCTTTTGCAAGTCATTAATGATTTTGTTTGTTTGGGGGTTGCAGGCGATCTTTATTTCGAAGTTCTAGCATTTTGGATCATAATGAAGGAAGTGGTCCGATAGCCTTTGCCCACAAGAGGATGACACCATCCTTCATGCTTACTACAGGGAGTCAGGCTCAATGTACATCTTATTTCATTGAACCTGTGCAGTGGATGGAATCCACTTTGTTGGGAATGATGGATGGACAGGTGAGAACACATTTTACTTTCTACGGTTTTATTATGTCATCTATATTTTGTTTCTTTCATTTTAAACCATATTTTAACTAGCATTTTACTCCATCTTAACTGCTTTCTTTCTAAAGTTTAATATCTTTCTAATATAGATAAGACTTTATCAAAGATAAATTAGTCAAATAAAAACCAGCTGATGTAAAATAGTGAACCACTTTTGGTGGAAAGCTGTTGGTCTAAATTAATTCCTTTTAAGGGTATTGTTTGTATTTTTTCAAATTAAGACTAACAAACTAATGAGAATATATTTAACAAAACTTGAACTTTGTAAGAAGTAGGGCAAATCAAGTATTTTAAAATTAGATTTTAAATTTCTTCTTAATCTTTCTTTTTTTCTCTTTTGGCTCTGTGTTTGTTTTCTTGATCTTTCAGTTTTGTATGTTTGTTGTGAGATTTTTTTTCATTTCCTGTTAATTCTAAAGAATGCAGCTCATATGAGCATCCTGTGACAGCCACAATTCTCCTTTAGGTTTACATGATATTAATCTAAAGATATTCTAAATCTAAGACATA
The DNA here is from genome assembly GCF_005190385.1 of Monodon monoceros. Classification (NCBI taxonomy): domain Eukaryota; kingdom Metazoa; phylum Chordata; class Mammalia; order Artiodactyla; family Monodontidae; genus Monodon; species Monodon monoceros. The sequence continues at coordinate 65,237,436 of NW_021703774.1, read as the reverse complement.
ATGATGTTTAAAGTTTGTATTGTGAGTATTTTATGAAACCTTTTCACTGTATTATTTCATTTGAAGAATACAATAACTTTATAAAATCGAGCACATATCTATTCACATTTTATATGTGAGGAAACTTAGTTTGCATTAGTTAGTGTCTTGCCTAGAAAGAGGTACCCTATATTCAAACCCATGGTTTCAGATAATGCTGCTTTATTGAGGTATAATTCACTTACCATATAATGTACCCATTGAAAGTGTACAGTTCAGTGGTTTTTAGTATATTCACAGAGGTTTTTGCAGCTATCACCATTTTTATCGCTACCAAATAAACCTTGTACAGCAGTCACTTCCCATTCTTGATGATATTATTTGTTGAAGTCCACTTCATCTGTTTTTTTCTTTTGTGGCTTGTGCTTTTGGCTTGCTGCTTTTGTTTATTGTTTTTTGGGGCGTGCCTTGCAGCTTGTGGGATCCTAGTTCCCCAACCAGGGATTGAACCTGGGCCCTCAGCAGTGGCAGTGTGGAGTCTTAACCACTGGACTGCCAGGAAATTCCCTTGCTGCTTTTCTTTAACCCGGAAAACACAAGATAAAGGCGTTTTTGTGAAATATTCTAGATCACATTTGTGCATACTTCTTTGTACACTTATTTGAATTTTCTTATAGAATATATACCTAAAAGTGGAAATCCTGGCTTGAGGAGTGTGTACATTTTAAATATTACTGACAGTCTGGGCTGACATTAACAATGCCCATACAAATTTGCCTTTCACTAATGTTGAATGCATATACTCATTTCCCCATACCCTTGACATAATGGATATTGTAAAATTGGTAAGGTTTTGTCAATCTGTCAGTCTGTGAGATGAAAAATGTTAATCCTAAAATGTTTTAATTTGAATCTCCATGACTACTACTGAGACCAACATCTTTATATACTTATGAGCCATTTATATTTTCTTTTACAGTAAATTTCCTTCATGTCCTTGGCCCATTTTTCTGTGGGTTTTGTCTTTTTCTAATGGATTTGTAGCAGTTCTTTATATAGTCTAGAGTTAATGTTTCGTGTCATATGTTGCAGATATTTTCTCCAGTCTGTTGCTTTTATCTCAGCTTTGTGATACATTTTTTTCTTCAGCTTTTTGAGATATAATTGACATACAGCAGTGTATAAGTTGAAGGTGTACAGCATAAATGACATACATATATTGTGAATGTTGGTTTTTTTAAATTGTGGTAAAATATTCTTAACATAAATTTACCATTTTAACTATTTTTAAGTGTATAATTCAGTAGCCTTGAGAACATTCACATTGTTGTGCAACCGTCAACACCATCTTCCCCAACTGCAATGCCATACCCGTTAAACACGAATTCCCCATACCGCCCCTGCCAGGCCCTGGCAACCACCATTCTACTTTCTGTCTTTATGAATTTGACTACTCCAGGTGCCTCATAAAGTGGAATTACACATATATTTGTCCTTTTGTGACTGGCTTATTGCACTTGGCATAATGTCCTCAAGGTTCATCCATGTTATAGCATGTATCAGAGTTTCCTTCCTTTTTAGTGCTGAATAATATTCCATTTTATGTATAGGCTACCACATTTTTTTTTTTTTTTTGTGGTACGCGGGCCTCTCACTGTTGTGGCCTCTCCCGTTGTGGAACACAGGCTCTGGACGCGCAGGCTCAGCGGCCATGGCTCACGGGCCTAGCTGCTCCACGGCATGTGGGATCTTCCCGGACCGGGGCACGAACCCGTGTCCCCTGCATCGGCAGGCAGACTCTCAACCACTGCGCCACCAGGGAAGCCCCACATTTTGTTTATCCGTTCATCTATCCCTGGACGTTTGGGTTGCTTCTTCCCTTTGAGTATTGTGAGTAATGCTGCTATGAACATGGGTATACAAATATCTGTTTGAGTCCCTGCTTTTATCTCTTTGGGGTATATATCTAGAAGTGGAATTACTGGATCATATAGTAACTCTGTGTTTAATTGTTTTGAGGAATGTGGTATATTTTGTCAAACTAAAATTTAAGATATTTATGTAATCAATTCTAGTTTCTGAGTTTTATGCCCGGACTTTCTATATAGCTTGTCGATGATTTAAAAGTCAACACATGTGCCACGGTCACAAAACAGTCACAAAACCTTCTGTTTCACATCTCAACCTTCACCTTTCTCCCTTAATGCTGGAATTAATCTATTCCTCCTTTAAACTCCCAGAGTACAACATACTTCTTACACAATTATTGTAGCCTACTATCTATTACAGTAAGTTGCCATTGCATCTCACTGATTAGACCATCAACTCCTTGAAGGTATGAGCCATGTCTTACCTGTTTTTATATCATATATTACCAAAGATAATTATTTGTTTTGTATAAAAGTGAATGAATGAAGTAACACATTTATTTTATTTCAGCTTCTTTGCCCCAAATGCAATGCCAAGTTGGGTTCTTTCAACTGGTATGGTGAACAGTGCTCATGTGGTAGATGGATAACACCTGCTTTTCAAATACATAAGAACAGAGTGGATGAAATGAAAATGCTGCCAGTTTGGGGATCACAAACAAGAAAAATATGAACTTGTGACATTTGATAACTTGCTGATGATATGTGCTACCCTTGCTTATTGTCATTCATGGCAGATTGTTTCGTTTTAGGCCATTAACATTTCATTTGAAATATGAGAAGATAAAAATCATTTGACTTAGAAACTATACTTTGTCAGCTTCTTACACTAAGTAGAATGGAAATCAAAACCTTTTAATCATGTAAATTATACTTTATTTGATATTAAAATCTTTTATAACCCAGATACTTTCTTTATTTCATATATATTTAAAAGTTGTGATTTTTGGAATGTTAGTTATGTAATCTTAAGGTCTAGATGGACAAAATTATGTATAAAAATTAGAAACTGTCATGTTTAAGTGACATTCTTTTATTTCTAGAAATGTAAAGCAGATTTGTTTGGACATATTTTGACATTTCTCTTTCTCTCTTTTAAGGGACATTAGTAAAGCTACACTAGTCTGGGTTTTTCTTGGAAATGTAGAAGAAAAGGACATCAGTAAAACACTGACTAAAGTGTGGTTTTCCTATGATACTTTTTGAAGTAATCTACTTAAAGAAATGTATTAATGTTAGGTATATTTCTAATGATGAAGAAAATTAAATGTGGAGTAACTACATATCAATCACTTTTTTTAGCCTGATGTGTTAGTGTATTGGAAAAGGTAATATGTCCAGATTAGTTTTTTGTTTTTTGTTTTTTTTTTTTTTGCGGTACGCAGGCCTCTCGGGGCATGAACCCGTGTCCCCTGCATCGGCAGGCAGACTCTAAACCACTGCGCCACCAGGGAAGCCCCCAGATTAGCTTTTTAATGTGATCTCTGGAGACTGGAATTTATTTTACTCATTGATAATAGTTAGAATTATACCTAATTAGATACTTGAACATTTACATTAAATCAGAATTAGCTAATAAAGAGAAATATAGTCCATGTTCTTAATATGTTTTTCATATTTACACATGTGAGTGTATATGTACATAAACACCAAAATGGGAGTTATTTTAAATGCAAAAAAATGTGAATCATGATCCTCTTTAAAAGTGTGGGAGTGTTATAGATGATTCTTGAGAATATCTCAGCATAGGACCTGAAGCCTTTGGCAGCTTTCGTATAATAAATTTTTCTTAGGAGAAAAAATTTTTCCATTTCTGTCTTAGCTTTCACAATATCTGTTTACTTCTTTACTTTGTAATGTTATACTCCAGAAAGCTTTTTAAAAACAATTAGGTTGAACCATATGAAATTGCCTCTTTGTAGGTGAAAAGTAGTTGAGTAGCAGCAGTTTTGTATATGGTTCAAGCTAATACCTATGTATAACACTGTGGCATCTATCACAGAGAAAATGACATAGATTTTATTTGAATTTATAATTGTTAATTCAGTAAATATTTACTAAGCACCTTTTATGTACACGATTCTAGGTGATACATTGAACAAACTAGGTAAAATCTCTGGTAATTTATATTCTAGGTAATTTATAGGTAATATAAATTCTCTATATAATTCTATAATATATAATTCTATAATATAATTCTATAATAATATAATATAATAATATAATATAATAAAATCTATATAATATATATAATTCTAGGTAATTTATATTCTAGCCAGGAGACATTGACAAAATAGTATCTTTTTTTGAAAGATAATTGGTATTTGCCAATGAGGAATGATTTTGGGATACTTGACTTTTCTTTATGTAAATTTTGAACTTTTGTGAAACATCCACTAAGCAAGATTTTCAGATTTAAAGTCTTTTAATGTTTTATTTTGGGGGTGGGGTAAATCCGTTATGCCTTTGTTCTCAAAATAAAAAAGGAATCCTTTCTTTTTAATATTTAGGAATATCAATGTAAAACATTTGAATTTACACATTTGTTGAAAATAGCAATATTAACCTTACTTCAGAGGCAGTGTGGTACAGTGAAAACAGTACTGAAGTAGAGGTCAGAGAGTGGCTCTAATAATTCTGGCTCTACTGATCACCATCTTCCTGGAAGTGAGCAGGTCTTTTGAAAATTGGGAGTCATTTCTCATCTTCACAAAATGGGATTAATATATGTTCTGCTGTCCTGACAGGGTTGTTTGAAAGATCATTTGCATTAGCTTTAATTTCTTTTTACATAAAATGGAGATAACAGTAGTATCTGGGTTATTACAAGGATTTTTGTGATACACTGCAGATAAAGAACTTAGTATAGTGCCTAGCTAGGAGCAGTCAACATTTTCCCTTAAAGGGACTTCCCTGGTGGTCCAGTGGTTAAGAATCCACCTTCCAATGCAGGGGATGTGGGTTCAATCTCTGATTGGGGAACTAAGATCCCACGTGCTGCGGAGCAACAAAGCCCGCAGGCCCTGGAGCCCACATGCCACAACTACTGAGCTCATGCACTCTAGAGCCCGTGCGCCACAACTAGAGAGGATCCTGCGTGCTGCACCTAAGACCCGACGCAGCCAAATAAATATTTTTTTTTAAATTAGCATTCTTAAAAAAAAACCTTTCCCTTAAAATAGCTGCAGTTTATTGAGCACTTAGCTGCCAGTCACTATCCTAAACACTTAATGTGTATTTGATTTAATCCTCAAAACAGCCATGAGATAGATCCTATTATTCCCATTTTACAGGTGAAATTGAGGCTCAGAAAGATTAAGTCACTTCCTCAAAGTTACATAGCAAATGAACCTAGATTAGAAGCAAGATTTGGCTTACTCCAAAATTTGAGCTTTTAACCTCTATATTCTAATATTTGGGCTCACTGTTCAGGGTGGTATTTGTCTTAAAGATGCCATACTAAAAATGTCAATCAGATTGTAAAATCTAATAGTACTGATGAAATGCAGTTTTTAACTAAGCTATAAATTCACTAGTCAGGCACCCCACCAACATTTGCAGGGTACAAATTGAGGCCTACATTCTATTTCTCTTAAAAGTTATAAATAAAGCTACCAAACTATTAAAATGTTTTGTTCTCTTGACAAATATATCTTCATAATGACCTGGAAGACAAGGTTTGAATTTAGAATTCTCTGACTTCATGGAGTTTCATGACAAAATATGGCAATGCAGTGAGAGTTGGCCCCTGACCTAGAGACTGCCCCCCTTTTCCCACCCCTGGATTTGTTCATGCGGACCCTGGTGTATATGTATATGTGGACTCCCCACCTCACATTTCTAAGCTCTGTCTACACTCCTGGCATACAGTACTGGCACAGTTCTGTCAGAGGCCTGAGCAAGGCTTGGAGCTATTTGGGCTAGTTGGTTGTCAGAAGTGTGTCTAGAAAGGGACCACGTGTCCTGGCTGAGCACATCACTTTGGCATCATGGATTCTTAACCTGTGGGAAGAGACATTACCAGATGCCAGAGTAAAGTCCTAGGTATGGATCTAGACATAAAATTCTTTCGAATTTTATTTCTCTGCCAAGGGTTTAAGTTGAAAGCAAATGAATAAATGAAAGAAAAAGTATTTGATAACATTCAACATTTATGACAAAAAAAAGGTAACGAGAATGGAAGGAAGCTTCCTTAATGTGCATATAAAAAAAGAAAACTACAAACAGCACATTTCTTAATGATAATTGAAAATGTTTCCTTGTATTTAAAAAAAATCTCCAGAAAAAAATTTTGCAAAAACAAATGAGGAAACAAAAAAACAAAACCAATCAAGCCCCTAGATATTACAATCAGCAGAATCATAAAGTGAGAAATTATACAGGACAAATGAAAATTTCTTTTTTTTTTTTGGCCACACCGCACAGCAGGATCTTAGTTGCCTAACCAGGGATTGAACTCGGACATCAGCAGTGAGGCAGTGGAAGTGCTCAGCCCTGAAAGGGCAGAGTCCTAACCACTGGACCACCAGGGAATTCCTGCAAGTGACAGATTCTTATCTCTTGTTTGTTTGAAATTTTCCATATTAAAGGTTAAGTTTTAAAACGATGTTAAATAAAATAGATTTTTAAATGTTAGTGTTTGTATACAGTAAGTCTACACAGAAAATTCTAGAGGATTTACAGACAAAATATTAGAATGATGTAATTCAATAAGGTTTTTGAATACAAAATTGCTCTATAAAAGTCAATAGTGTTACTATACCCCAGCAATAACTGAATTAAAAAAAAATTTTTTTTAAAGAAAAGGATGTGTAAAATGAAACTAAAACTATGAAAAGAAAACTTCCCTCAGTAGGGGGAAGGATTTCTTTTGCAATATACAAATAGCAGAGATCATTAACAAAATTTGATACATTTGACTATGTTAAAATTAAAACCTAGAGGACAAAAACCCCATAAACAAAGACAAGTGTCAACCTAAGAGAAGGTATTTGCTATATACATACGGGTTAAATGAATAGACTATTTAAAGGTGTACACATCATTGAGAGAAAGAAAATCCAATAGGAAATTTTATAAAAGATAAGAATGGGCAATTCACAGAAGAGGAAATAAGGTTTAATGAACATGAAAAGATGCACCACCTCTTTAATTTACATTTAATTTAAATGTAAATTATAGTCACACCCTTCATAGGCAAAAAATAAAAGTCTGACTACATCTAGTGTTGGTGAGAATTCATCACTGCTAACGAGAGTGTAAATTGGTATAATTTGGCCAATAGTAGTACTCCTACTGCATGATCCAGCATATATCTTAAAGACATTCTTGCATATATGCACAAGGATACCCATAGAAGGATATATTTTATGTAACAGTAAAAAGTTGAAACAATCCAAATGTTCATCAGTAGGGAAATGAAAAAAAGTCTATATTGTATATTAAAAGTGTATATATTCAAGGAAATACCATAGAACAGTTAAAACAAAGATCATCAAAGAGTAATGTTGAATGAGAAAAGTGACTTGGGGAACATTAGTGCTATAAGTTTATGTAAATTAAAATACCCCCAAACAGCACTAAATGTATGTATCTATACACATATTTAAACATGATCAAAATAAAAAATGGCTTTGAATGATCACCATAAAATTTATAATGGAAGTTGTCTATGTGGAGGGAGGGAAATGAAGCAGAGGAAAACGCAGACCTCAACTTTATCTACGATGTTTAATTTCTTATGAAAAATCTGAAACGAAAATGGAAAAGTTAATATTTGTTAATTCTTGGCAATAAGTACACAAATGCTTGTTTTGTAATTATCTGCACTTGAATAAAAAATTAAAATTTTGAAAATTAAAAAAACGAAAATTTATTGGAGTTCAGTCATGGTGATTTTCTTAAAAAAAGGCTAAGTTGTCTGGTGGATACAGAAGACTCTTGCTGGTTTTATTTTAGGTTTTATGCCAATTTTTGAATTTGCAGTTGGGTAAGAATAAAAATCTTATAAATTGCACCTGAAATGAAAACTGATTAGTTAGCTGATGACAGAAGGAATCACCTTTAACGTAAGGGAACTTCGTGATTTTTTTCGGGGTTTGGGTCCCAGGGCTATTTTGTACATTGGGGATTGTGTAATCTGTAGTAATCATCCAGCCACGAGGAGTTTGGAGGATTCTGGGAAGCATTTGTTTTGTTTAGTAACCGAGGGAAAGATTCCACTTAGTCCTAGAGGGATATGTGTTCTTTTTTTAACATCTTTATTGGAGTATAATTGCTTTACAATGGTGTGCTAGTTGCTGCCGTATAACAAAGTGAATCAGCTATATGTATACATATATCACCATATCTCTTCCCTCTTGCGTCTCCCTCCCACCCTCCCTATCCCACCCCTCTAGCTGGACACAAAGCACTGAGCTGATCTCCCTGTGCTATGCGGCTGCTTCCCACTAGCTATCTATTTTACATTTGGTAGTGTATATATGTCCGTGCCTCTCTCTCACTTCGTCCCAGATTACCCTTCCCCCTCCCTGTGTCCTCACATCCATTCTCTACCTCAGTGTCTTTATTCCTGTGCTGCCCTTAGGTTCTTCAGAATCATTTTTTTGTTGTTGTTTTAGATTCCATATATATGCGTTAGCATACGGTATTTGTTTTTCTCTTTCTGACTAACTTCACTCTGTATGACAGACTCTAGGTCCATCCACCTCTCTACAAATAACTCAGTTTCGTTTCTTTTTATGGCTGAGTAATATTCCATTGTATATATGTGCCACATCTTTATCTGTTCATCTGTCGATGGACACTTAGGTTGCTTCCATGTCCTGGCTATTGTAAACAGAGCTGCAATGAATATTGTGGTACATGACTCTTTGAATTATGGTTTTCTCAAGGTAGTGGGATTGCTGTGTCATATGGTAGTTCTATTTTTAGTTTGTTAAGGAACCTCCATACTGTTCTCTATAGTGGCTGTATCAATTTACATTCCCACCAACAGTGCAAGAGGGTACCCTTTTCTCCACACTCTCTCCAGCATTTATTGTTTGTAGATTTTTGATGATGGCTATTCTGACCAGTGTGAGGTGATACCTCATTGTAGTTTTGATTTGCATTTCTCTAATGATTAGTGATGTTGGGCATCCTTTCATGTGTTTGTGGCAAATCAGTATATCCTCTTTGGAGAAATGTCTATTTAGGTCTTCTGCCCATTTTTGTATTGGGTTGTTTTTTTGATATTGAGCTGCGTAAGCTGCTTGTATATTTTGGAGATTAATCCTTTGTTAAAATTTGCTTCGTTTGCAAGTATTTTCTCCCATTCTGAGGGTTGTCTTTTCATCTTGTCTATGGTTTCCTTTGCTGTGCAAAAGCTTTTAAGTTTCATTATGTTCCATTTGTTTATTTTTGTTTTTATTTCCATTTCTCTAGGAGGTGGGTCAAAAAGGATCTTGCTGTGATTTATGCCATAGAGTGTTCTGCCTATGTTTTCCTCTAAGAGTTTGATAGTGTCTGGCCTTACATTTAGGTCTTTAATCCATTTTGAGTTTATTTTTGTGTATGGTGTAAGGGAGTTTTCTAATTTCATTCTTTTACATGTAGCTGTCAAGTTTTCCCAGCACCACTTATTGAAGAGACTGTCTTTTCTCCATTGGGGATATGTGTTCTTAAGGTAGAGTATTTTAAATATTCAACTGTTGAAATGCTTTAAAAAGAAATTCCATTAAGTAGCATTCTTGAAACTGCTTCGTCAAACTTAGTTAAAATTTTCAGTTAGAGTTTGTGACGTAGATGGATTTTTCTAAACAAAACCGTTTCTCAAGTTTTAGTAATAAAAAGACTGGGAATTTACCTTATTGTAGGTCTTAGGGTAGGGTCGCTTGGACTTTCACTACTAGGTACTATGCTTTAGAAATGTATGTTTAAGGAGGTGAGTTTGATTTGGGGGAGTTTATCTTTTATATTTACGTTTTAAAATTTGTTTAAATAAACGTAGTCTTTCTAGAAGTACGATTCATAGTATTTTTGCTTATCTCAGGTACTGTGCCGGTGGAGAGGCAGCTCAAACGAATTTGGAAAAAATAGTTGTGTGTTTTCCTTCCACACACTTGTGTATACGGAGAATTTTTACATTGATAGTGAGTTATTCGTAAAAATTAAACCAACTTTACTTTCTTAGTCTCTAGTTTTGTTCTGATATATCTACACTGTGGTATTGAGAATGATACTCAGGGGACGAGCCAGTATGTTCAGAATGGATTTTCTTCCCCATTTTTAATGTTATCAATATATCTTATTTAACCGAGGTAGTGATTACGTCTCTTTCTTTTTTCCCTAAAACAGCAGGACAGAAAATGCCGAAACCTCCAAAAGGGAAATATTTACTCAGCGATTTGCTTAAAATTAGCTTAGTCTCTGACGTCACTCGCGCAGAAGCAATTTGTCTTCATTCGGCCACCGTCGCGTCAGCGTTACGGGGTATTTTGTCCGTCTGCCGCCACCGTCCCAGATATTAGTTGCCGAGCTCCAGGGCAGGCGAACGTGTGTTTCGGGGGTGCCGGCTGGCGTTGCCGGCACCATGGAGTCCCCTTTTAGTCCGGGACTCCCTCACCGGCCGGATGAAGAGTGGGGTGAGTGGGATCTGAGACTGTACCAGGGGTGGCTCCAGGTTTCTTCCTCCTTACTTCCGCGCATTTGTGGTGACAAGTGTGGACGAACCCTGCCGGGGGAGCGAGGGCCACTCGTTGCTTCCGTCCGTGGTCCTAGTAGAGTCTAGCAGAACCTGTCGGTTTCTGCCCTGGGGACAGCGAGCGTAAAATGTTGCCTGATTGGAATTACTATCGTGTTTCACCGCTTCCTCTGGGAAAGTACCAGGTGATGATTTTGTGGGGCGAAAACGACGTCATTAGGAAGCTTAGGGCAGGATGGCTGTGACCATCAAAAAGGCTGCAAGCTATTTTCTCAGAGTGTGGGATGTGGGAGATGCTTGCCATGGAGTGTACGTGTACGTGTTTGGTTTGTGTGAGAGAATGTGAATCATCTCGAAGCTTCCACTATTGATCGAGGCTGATGCCCATCTTGGCAGAGAAGCAAAGCACCCCAGCACCTGACCCCAGGTCCCTGATTACGTAGACCTAACGCTTATAAACGGATATAATCCTGATTGCTCTCCGAATACAACTCTGAATTTTCTTGTTATGGATATTTTGTTTGGCTTTGTGGTCAGGAAGAGTGGAATGGAATGTAGTGGAAATGAGAGTGGAGAAGCTTTATCATCTGAGTGTTTAGAAGAAACTTATATTCCTCCCTTGTTTGCCAGACATAGTACTAATACTGTTCTTGGGCTTCAGTATGAATTTGGGGTTGTATACGTCCCTGAATGTGTCCTGCGGTGAACCTACACCCTTCACTAGCTTTAAAATTTGGGGGAAACCCAGACTGACCTTCATTTTTTCCCCCTTGGACCATCGTTCTCAGTAGCAAGAGTGTAATCTCAATTCTCTTTGTTGAACTGAAGTCCTCATTTGATTTTCCAAGGGCAGAACTTCTCTTAAATTATATAGTGTTAGAGATTTATTTCAGTCCTTGGATAGGTTTTCTATGAGTTGTTGGAAAAACGTTAGACTATCTCTTCCAAATGTATTTTCCCAAGCCAAATGTAGTCGTAGTAATAGGAACAGTTGCCGGTAAGCACTTTATTTGTGTCAGGTGCCCTGCTTAGCTCTTACATGCATTATCTTATTTAATCCTCCCAACAGTCCAGTGAGGTATTGTTATTTTACAGATGAGGAAACTGAGGCTGAGAGAGAACGAACGCTCAGAGTCTTATAGCTAGTGAGTGTCAGAAACAGGATCAGAACCAGGTTTGTCTACCTCCAAAGCCTGTGCACTTAGTCACTATTCTATATTGCTTTCCTAAGTTATTTCTACAGATTTGATTTTTACCAAGACCCCCCCAGTTATTAACAAATCTACTTCAGTATACTGGGTTGTTATGATCTGTTTTCTCAGCTGGTCAACTATTATATTTTCATGATGTTTCTTAAACTATAACTGTGAGGCACTTCCTGATAGCATTATTATGTCTTCTGATACCCAGGCTGCATTTTCCTGACTAATCTGATCAGTTGACTCCTAGTCTTAATGTTCTTTAACAGAGCATTCAGTTCTTTGTAGTAGGTTCACTGACTCAGCTCAGGTACCTTGCTCTGCCCCTCCCTGAACATGCCCATTTCCCATGGTTTTCCAAGCTTCTCTTTTCAAACTGTTAACAATCTTTTCTTAGTGGAACACTTTAATTCTGCCTCCTTAAGTGTTCAGTAAGTAGGATAGATTTTGCAGGCACTGGAGTGAAAGGTTACTGTTTGCTAACATTTCTCAGTAGAATATGGACTCTTTTTCTGGGAGTTGCCATTTTGGGTGTTCAAGTACTTCACTGATTTATTTGACTTTTTTTTTTTCTATATTAGAAGCTAGCTAGTTAAAATTTTTAAAATCAGATTATGTAATTAGTACTTGTGACTCTTAACAACTTTGTATAATTAAAAATGACTTACTCAGAACAGCCTATGACGGGATGTGCATCCCACGTGCATTTTCCCTTTATGTGGGGTGATGAAATTTTGAACGGGCCTATAAACATTTTCTGTAAAGGTCTAGATAGTAAACATTTTAGGCTTCTGTGGTCATGTGGTCTCTGTTCTGACTCCTCAGTTCTGCCAGTTGTAGTACAAAAGCAGCCATGGACAATATAAACTGAGCATGACTGTGTTCCAAAACAACTTTATTTATGGATGCTGAAATTCTATTTCATGTAATTGTTTTTAATACTTAATAGAGTTTACTTTTAGTACAGTTTTAGATTTACAGAATAATTGAGGGGATAGTACAGAGTTCCCCTGCCCCCCAAGTTTCCCCTATTGGTAACATCTTGCATTAGAGTACATTTGTTACAATTGATAGGCCAGTATTGATACATTATCATTAACTAAAGTCCATAGTTTATATTAAGATTCACTCTTGTTCATTCTGTGGGTTTTGACAAATGCGTAATGTCATGTATCTACCATTACAGTATCATATGGGATAGTTACACTGCCCTAAAAAATCTGCTGTGCTCCACCTATTTGTCTCTGCCTCCCTCCTCCAAAGCCCCAACAACCACTGTTCTTTTCACTGTCACCTAGTTTTGCCTTTTTCAAAATGTCATATTGTTGGAATGATAGAGTACGTAGCATTTTTAATTTGGCTTCTTTCATTTAGCAAAATGCATTTAAGATCCCTCTATTTTTAATGGCCTGATAGCTCATTTCTTTTCAGCACTGAATAATATTCCATGGTATGGATGTACCACAGTGTCTTTTGGGCTCCCATAACAAAATACCTGGGAAGCTTAATCAACAGAAATTTATTTTCTGACAGTTCTGGAGGCTGGAAGTCCAAGCACAGGTGCCAGCATGGTCAGGTTCTGGTGAGACTTCTCTTCCTAGCTTATAGATGGCCACTTTTCTTTGCTGTGTCCTCATGAGGCAGAGGGGTGGAAAGGGAAGGAGGGAGGGAAGGAAGAAGAGGTGGGGGAGACAGAGAGGTAGGTAGGTAGGTAGACCTATCTCTTAGTCTTATAAGGCCACAGTTCTAGTAGATTAGGGCCCCACCCTTGTAACCTCATTTAACCTTGATTACCTCGTAAAGACCACCCTACCTCTGGGTGCAGTCATCTTGGGGGTTCAATATATAAATTTTGGGGGGGACACAATTTGGTCCATAGCACACAGTTTGTTTATCCATTTACCTGTTGAAAAACGCCTTGGTTGCTTCTAGGGTCTCAAAACCAGTTAAAGACAGACTGAGGCCAGGAAAGAGGGCCAGGCATGGGGGACAAGAGTGACAGGTTCCGGCTTATAAAGGGCTTACATGCAGTGAAGGGGCAGCCACAAACTGTTCTCCAGTGATGGACACTGCACAGAGAATTAAAATTGGTTGCTTTCAAATGTTGGCAGTTATATATAAAGCTGCTATAAATATTCATGTGCAGTTTTTTTTTGGCTGCACTGTGAGGCTTGCAGGATCTCAGTTCCCCGACCAGGGATTGAACCCGGGCCATGGCAGTGAAAGCGCCAAATCCTAACCACTAGACCACCAGGGAACTCCATTGCAGCTTTTTATGTGGACGTAAGTTTTCATATAAATTGGGTAAATATCAAGGAGCATGAATGCTGGATCATACAGTAAGAGTATGTCCAGTTTTGTAAGAAACTTTCAACCTGTCTTCCAGAGTGGCTGTGCCATTTTGCATTCCCACCAGCAGTGAATGAACATTCCTGTTGCTCCAGTCCTGCCAACATTTGGTGTTGCCAGTGTTTCAGATTATAGCCATCCTGATAGGTGTGTAGTGGTATCTCATTATTTTAGTTTGTAGTTCCCTGATAACATGTGATGTGGAGCATCTTTTCATATGCTTTATCTATTTGTTTTTAAAGGAAAGGTCTTTTAAAAAATATTTGTTTATTTTATGTTTTGGCTGTGTTGGGTCTTAGTTGCGGCATGCGGGATATTCGTTGTGGCGTGCAGGCTTCTCTCTCTAGTTGTGGTGCTCAGGCTCTAGAGCATGTGGGCTCTCTAGTTGCGGCATGTGGGCTCTCTAGTTGTGGATCTCATGCTCAGTAGTTGTGGCACACAGGTTTAGTTGCCCTGCAGCATGTAAGATCTTAGTTCCCTGACCAGGGATCGAACCCATGTACTCTGCATTGGAAGGCGGATTCTTAACCACTGGACCACCAGGGAAGTCCCCATATGCTTTATTTGTCATTTGTATATCTTTCCTTTCCTCTTTCCTTCCTACCTCCCTCACTCCCTCCCTTTCTTTTTCTTACAATTTGCAAAAGCCACTTTTTTTTTTTGCCGCACATTAAGATATATGTACCAAGATCAGAAGCTTCCATCTGCCACTGTGGTTTCTTTGATAAATTCAGTGTCTTCTGTGAAAGTTCTCTGTGCCCTCCTGCGTTGACCAAAACCTGACTCCCCTGATAACACGGTTTTCCCTAAAGTCCTAGTGAATGGTAGCTCTTTTCATTCTCAAAACCTTTTCTCCATTAGGGCCTCTGAAAGTGGGTTAGTTATCTTCCTTGTTCTTCATTGCTACTTTTAGATCATTCTCCTTTCATCCTCCCTAAAAACATCCTGGCTTAAATTTCACATTGTCTCACATGCTGTCCTCTACCTCTCCCTCTTATAGTCATCTGGTGATTTCTGGTTCACTCTCCCTCACTTTTTGAAAAAGTTTAGTTCCTAGCTTATTGTCACTTTCTTTAACACTCCTTCCATCATGATTCTTGGCTGATTTCAGTATTCTCAGAGAAGATCCTTCAAATACCCTGACCTCTTGTTTCCTGGGTCTCCTCTCCACCTTCCACCCTGTCTCAGGCATTTTCTTCCCCAATCATAAACCTAAACCTTGTCAGTACTAGTAACATAATCTCAGTTCCAACATCCCACTCTGACCATCACCTTCTGTCTTACCAGCTCACTCTCTTTGGTACTCCAATTCCAGTGGTACCTTCAACACTGCTGAGATTCTGCCATCTTTTCACTGTCCCTCGTCCCCTTTATGTTATCACTTTCCCCTTATGCAGTTTAAATTCCATGGACAATCTCTGTAATCATTCCCTCACACCCTCAATATCCTTGTCTCTCTCTTGTTTTGTAGTTCTCTCTTTGATCAACTACAACCTTGGCTAAATCCAACTCTGTCTACTCCATGAATGCACTCAAGTAGCTGAAAGTGGCTAAAAAAGAAAATTCAACCATGCTGATTGGTCTCACTTTAAATTTATGATACTAACCTGAAATAGACCATTAAGTATTACCTGGCTGATCGTATTTCCTTGGTCCTCTCTCTCTGATGATCGTTTTTATAAAGGCTCTTCTCCCCTCAAACCTCCAGCACCTCCTCCTGCATTCTTTGAATCAGAAGAGAACTGCTGCAATCTCCTACTACCTCATCTACGCGTGTACCAGTATATTTGCCTTCTCTTTGTTGGTGGGAATGCTAGAACCGATCACTTCTATATGTGCTTTAGACCCCTCCTTCTTTGTTTTATTTTTAATTAATTAATTAATTAATTTTTGGCTGTGTTGGGTCTTCGTTGCTACTCACGGGCTTTCTGTAGTTGCAGTGAGTGGGGGCTACTCTTCGTTGCGGTGCGTGGGCTCCAGGTGCGTGGGCTTCAGTAGTTGTGGCTCATGGGCTCTAGAGCACAGGCTCAGTAGTTGTGGCACATGGGCTTAGTTGCTCCATGGCATGTGGGATCTTCCCAGGCCAGGGCTCGAACCCATGTCCTCTGCAGTGGCAGGTGGATTCTTAACCACTGCACCACCAGGGAAGTCCCTAGACACCCCGCCCCCACCCCTTTATTCAAGAATATTGCTCAAGCTCTTCCTTCTGTTTCCTGAATCTTCATTTCCATCCCTACATGTAGTTGCTTCTCCTGTCTAGAGTGAAAAAGAAAGAAAAACCCCCAAACCCTCTTTAGATGTTACTTCCCTTTTAGCTTCAACTACATTTCTCTTTTTTATTTTACAGCAGAATTCTTTTTTAAAAAACGTCCATGTTCACTGACTCCACTTTCTCTTTTTTCACTGTCTCTTGAACACAATGCAGTCAGGCTCCACCACTCCACCAAAGCTGCTCTTTCTAAGGTCACCACTGTTTTCCAGTGGCCATTTCTCATCTTACAAGAAGTAAAAGAATAAATAAATGGTCAAAGCAGCAGTCAGGTGGGAAAGCTTGTTGAGCAAACAAAAACTAACAGCTACCATAGTTTACTGCTGTTAGGAGAAATCTATATAGTAGGTAGTGTGGGGTTGGTGAAAAAGATATAGAAGTAGGTAGTAAATTTTAGAGATACTTCATAGGTAACCAATGCCACCAATGTCACCACTTTCTCATGGATCTTTCTAAGATATTCTATAGTATACAAGTGTATTTATCAACCCACTCTCAGTTTTTTTAAGTATTCACAAACCACAGAAAAGTTAAAAAAGATCAGTACAGTGTTAACCTGTATTTCCCTTATCTAGACTTACCAACTGTTAACATCCTGCCATGCTCACTCTTTCTGTCAGTATTACCCGCACTTCTCTCTTCTCTCATTATCTGAAAGCAGGCTGCAAATAATATGAAACTCCTAAACACTTCACTGTGTATCTCCTAAGAACAAGGAAATATGTATTTTTAAAAAGCATGAATTCATGCTAATACCCACAGTTCCAAGCCAGTACCACAGAGTCCTTTCTCACCTTCTTGCATTATATACTTTTATTTCTCTTTTCCTACTGTGTAAATCCTGATTCCCAATAACATCCTATGTTTTTATGGGCTCACTTTAGCTGCTCTATTGAAAATATACTGAAAGAGGGTCAAGGGCAGAAGCAGAGAGACCATTTGGCGGCTGCTGCATCAATCCAAGTGATTTATGATGAGAGCAGTGGAGATAATGGAAGTGGTTGACTGTGGATATATACACATACACATATGCACATGTATATACCCATGTGTGTATATATATATATATTTCTTTAAATAAATTTCTTAATTTTCTTAATTTTATTTTTGGCAGTGTTCGGTCTCTTCTGCGCACGGGCTTTTCTCTAGTTGTGGTGAGCGTGGGCTTCTCATTGCGGTGACTTCTCTTGTTGGGAAGCACAGGCTCTAGGCGCACGGGCTTCAGTAGTTGTGGCACATGGGCTCAGTAGTCGTGGCTTGCGGGCTCTAGAGCGCAGGCTCAGTAGTTGTGGCACACGGGCTTAGTTGCTTCGCGGCATGTGAGATCTTCCCGGACCAGGGCTCGAACCCGTGTCCTCTGCATTGGCAGGCAGATTCTTAACCACTGCACCACCAGGGAAGCTCCCCATGTATATTGTTTATTCAAAATTTAAGTTTTGGAATAGTTTCAAACCTACAGAAAAGTTATAAGAACTGTGCAAAGAACTGTTGCATGCATGTCAGATTCCCTGAGTGTTAAATTTTACTGTATTTGCCCCATTTCTCCTTCTTTAGAGAGAGAAAAAGAGAGTGAAATGTGTTGTTAACTCATTACCCTTAAATACTGCAATGTGTATCCCCTCCTCCCCCAAACAAGGTTACTGTCATATATCACTGTCATACACTCCTTCCAGTCAGGAAATGAACATTGATACAGCGTTACTATCCAATTCACAGATACCATTCATATTTTACTATATGTCTTAATAATGGCTCTTTTTCCTTTCTAGTCTGGGACCCTACCTGCAAACACACATTGCTTTTACTTTTCATGTCTCCTTAGAGTTTTTCAACCTGGGATGGTTGCTTGGTCTTTTCCTGTTTCTTGTATTCTTGACAGTCTTAAAGAGTACAGGTCTTTTGTTCTGTAAGATGACTCTAAACCTAAGTCTATATACTGTTTCCTCATGACCAGAATCAGGCCATGAGTCCGTGACAGGAATGCTAGAGAAATGATAGAGGCACACTATGTTGACCTGTTCCAAGGTGATGTTCACCTTGATCAGATTGTCAAGTTAGTATCTGCTGGATTTCTCCACTGTAAAGTCACTATTTCCCCTTTTACATTTGATTCGTATTGGGCTGGCCAAAAAGTTCCTTCGGGTTTTTTGGTAACATCTTATGGAAAAACCTGAACCAACTTTTTGGCTAACCCAGTATTTTGGGGGAGATAATCTGAATGCCACCAATGTCCCATTCCTTACTAAACCTTCACTCACCAGCCCTGGCCTCCATTGATAACTCCAGCTTATATCGAGTACCACTCTAATGCCAAATGGTGATTCTCTCTTAACATTCTGTGTACATTTATTAATTGACATTATACTGTAAGAAAAAGCTTTCTCTGTTTCTTTGTTTATTTCTTTATGAGCTCACTAATTCCTATTTGATTCAGTGGGTTGTAATCTGGCTTTATTTTGATGCTCAGATTTTCTGAGAATTGACCAGTAAGAGTCCATTCATATCAGCTCCTTTGTTCTTTTGATATGTTTCTGTCATTCTCTGAGGATTTCCTTGTTTTCTGGCACAACAAGATTTTCCCAGGCCTATTTTGCACTTTCTCTGCCTAAGCCCTGGAATCAGCTCTTTCTCTAAGGAGCCCTTTAGTGGACTTCCGTTTAGTAGAGGATGGTATTCAGTATCCAAGGTCTGGAAACATACGATTTTTCAGTGCTGGTGGGATGTCTTCGTTTCTAGGACCTGTTAGCAGACAGAACTAGGACATACATGTATGTATATGTGTACACACATATACAAACATCTATAATTCTGTGTATGAATATTTTAAGAAAATGTGTTCGTATTAATACTTCTAATTCCAGTGCAACATCTTAGGGTTCTTTTATTCTCTTCCCTTTTCATGTTTCTAAATCCTTTCTCAGAAAGTGAGAAACCTAGCTCTAATATATTTTATCATTTGCTCCATCAATTAACACATTTGTTCGGTACTATCACTCTCCTAACCACTCAGGCTGCTTCTTACATCTGCCACTCTGTTCCTCCTCCCACTGCTCCATTTTTTTGGCATCTGAGGCATGCTGCCACCTCCACAAGGCACCTCCCCTCCTGTATCATCCTATTTCCTTGGGTACCAGGCACATTGCCACAGAGGATGACACACACAACCCCACCACCCTCCTTGCTCTGCTGACATCTCTGTTGGGAAGAGTAGGGAAGGGAAGGAAGAATGGAAAGGAAAGGTAAGATGCCACATTACCAATACATACTTTGAAGACAGAGCTGACAGGATTTACTGGTAGATTGAATACAGAGAGTGAGGAAGTAAGCAATGACTCCTAAGGTTTTTGACCTGGGCTCCTGGGATAATTGAATTGTCATTAACTGAGATGAGGACGAACCAGTAGGAGGTTTGGTGAGGGATGATTTGAAGCTCAGTTTTGGATGTGTTAAGATTGAGATGCCTTTTAGATATCCAAGAGGAGAGGTAGAGTACTCACTGTGTACATGCGTCTTGAGGTATGGACTGGAGATGTATATTTAGGAATCCTTGGCATATAGATGCTATTTAAAGCCATGAGCTCAGCTGAGATCACAAAGGGAGTAGAATAGATAGAAAAGTTTGCACTAAGCCCAGGGACAATTTCATGTTAAGAAGATGAAGAATAACCAGTAAGGTGCCCAGGGACAATTTCATGTTAAGAAGATGAAGAATAACCAGTAAGGTAGGGCCAACCAGTAGGGTGGGAGGAAAACCAGGTGAGTATGGTAATTTGGAAGCCAAGTGAAGAAAATGCTTCAATTAATATGAAAAGATCAACTGTTTCAAATGCTGTTGAGAGTAAGATGAGGACCATGAATTTACCATTGAATTTAGCAGAGGAGAAATCATTGGTGACATAATACCTGATGTGTATGTGTGTGTATGTGTTGGTGGGGGAAGCTTGGTTTGAATAGGTTCAAGAAGGAAAGGGAGGAGAGAAATGAGAGGCAGCAGATAAAGAACTCTTTCAAGTTTTCGCCTGTGTATAAGGTACATAGCCACAGTCATCTGTTTATATGGGTTTTTTGTTTTGTTTTGCTCTGCAGCTGAGTTTAAGGTAGTCCTTTTCTGAGAGTTATATGAATAACCTTTCATTATCACTACACACAAAAAATGTGCTATGTACTATTTTGTTTTAGGCTGGTGAAATGTTTCTACCATTGGCCAAGTAGGTGAGAGACTTGCAGTGTAGTTCTTATATATGTGAAGTAGGGAAATCACCAGAGCAAATTTCAGTGGCATGTTAGTAGGGAGTACAAAGGCAGACTTAGATTGGGAAACTCTTCAAAGTGCTTGAAGTTCTGAAATGTTAAAGAAAATAAAGGCACATTACAGATTATACAGTAATCAGTCTTCTTTGGCCTTATCAGCACCTTGACCTGTGTTCATATATTTCTCAGTTTATAAGGAAATCTTATTAGGAATTTGGAACATAGTTAGATTTGTTGAAATAAATGAAATGGCTTAGATGAGTGAATTCCTTGTTGTTTGGATAGAAAATTGGTTGTACCTCTAACTTAAGGCAAGGATGGCAAATACCTGGTAAATGTGTTGCCATATTCCTCTCCTGTCATCACCGCTGATCAACCATGTCACTTTTTTTTGTGCTGAACCCAGATGAAGCCTCAGAATTTGTGTTAGTAATGTTCCAGAAAGTCACTATCAATTAGTCCAACATGAGAGGACATAAAACCTGTTTTTTAATCCCTGGTATAATGATTTAGTTCACAAGATAAAAATTATGTGGAAAACAATACATATGTTAGAAACCAGCTTTGAATTGGTTGTCATTCACACTCCTAGAGTTTATCAGTAATAGTAATGGCTAATGAGAAACCCTAATAGAGCCGGCATAAGGATACAGCGCTTATTCTTTTGTCAAAACATTGAATTAACAGTAAATATCTATTCTTTTCTTTTGTCCAAAGATTCTGCCCTCTTTGCTGAACTTGGCTATGATGACCTGCAATTGGATGTGGCAAATGAAACTTATGTAAGTATTTATTAGAGGAGAAATGCTGAATGATGTGATATTTAATCTTTAATTATTGCAAGAAGATTTCAGGATAACACGTTTAGGCTAGTTATTTAAGTTTAAATAACTGTTAAGATTAAGTATGAAAGTTAGTAGCCATTTTGTAGTCAGTGAATGTAGGATTGTAGAAATTGCATTGGTCTTGGTATGAGAAGACTTGTATTCTAAGTCTACCTTTGGCCCCAGGGGTCTTTTTTTGGTTTTTACAGATATTTAGCTGCATAAGGGAAACTGTGATGTTAAGGAGTATGTGTGTCATGGATCTAGTTAAGAGAACTTACCAACTTCCTTTTTTAAAGTTATGTATCCTTAGTGTTGAAAGCTCTGAAACTTAGAAATGTCCTTATTTTTTGCCTTTGGGTGGTTAGAAGTATGCGTAAAAGCTATTATTACAGCACTTTAAGTTCTCAAAAATATTTTACATTTTTTTTTTCTTTTCTGGATTAGTATATGTGAAGCTGTTTGGCCTGAACTCTTACTTTGTCTTATTCTTTAATGGGTGAGGTGCTGTTTGACTTGGGAAGTAGTTCAAGTGAACAGAGTGATTTTATATGCATATCAATCAGGTTGAATATTTATCACTTATTTTTTAAGCCCTTATTAAAAATAAAGCTTGCTTAGTGAGTTTAAGACAAAGAAAAAATTTAAAAAATATCATGTGTTTCACTCCCTTCTATTGATTCATGGTAAAACAAGAATAATTTAGCAGTTGTTTTACCATGAATCAATAGAAGGGAGTGAAACACATGATATTTTTTAAAATCAATGCATGAGGTTTTAATGGTTTCATTTACTCTGTGAGATGCTTTACAGTGTTGTCTATTGATTAAATTGGCTTTTAATATTGGCTGGTTGCTTAAGCAACTGGTATTTTTTCATAACCTCCAGAGCCTAACATCGTCAAGAAACAATATAGTAAATTTGAAAGATTCAGGGAAATATGATCCTGATTTTATAACTAACATTCTGTCACTCAATCTTTCAGTTCCTTAGTTTTTCTGGTATAAAATAAGAGATTGGATTAAATGGTTTCAGACAGCCCATTCTAGCTTTAAAACAGTCATTCTTCTTTCACATGACTGTGCAAGTTTCCCTTGAGAAGTCATTGAAGAACTAGAGTATATAAGTACCAGTATGTTTTGCTTTACATAAAATGGGTCTGTGAAATTTCCAACCAGATAAAATTCTTATGCTGTAAAATGTATTTGACTTTTTTGTCTGAAGATTGAGTATGAAGCATCCTCGAAGTAGGTCATGCCACTGTTGAACATGTTAAAAAGTATTGCGAGCACTCAGGCAAATATCCTTCCTCAGTTTACTTAGATTAAGAAAGTTTGAAGATTTTTCGTTGCTGAAAGTGTGGGGCTGCTTAATTTTTTGATAGCTAGATTCCAATATGAGAAAAAAGCAAAGGAGATTGATTTAAAAGGTGGTTCTTTCATAATTTAAGTAGTTTTTTCTTTTTTTTTATGTGAACTTTCACACATTCTCTTTATATAATTTGCAATAATATTTACTCAGTTTAGGGCAGTATAAGAAAAGTTTCCCTTCTCTCCTTCTGTTACGTTCTCAATAAAAATAAACCACAGAATAGACATTTGAAATGATAATATTCTAGAAATTATTACCAAATTGTTGTTATTGATAACTAGATTAACCTTTACTTTTTTCCTGAGGCTTGCTTTCTTGCTGTTTTATTATCTGTCACATTAAGTTAATATTGACTACTTTTTAACTTTGTTGTACTGTTTATATATTAAGTTTACTTCTGTTCTTACCTCTGTAACCTTAAACATTTAAAATAGTTGTGGTACTGTCTTAATCTTAAACTCATATGAGGGCTCTGAAATCATGTGGCAGTTCTTCATTAATATATATGGTATAAGATGGTCATCCAGATGACCCAGAATATGATTATATTTAAATTTAAAAATTGTCATCTGAATGAAAAGAAACTAAGAGCCCCTCTAAGAAGTTTACTGACCCCTGTTTGAGAAACTTAGTTTTATCTTCTAGGATTAAAAAAAATTTAGAAATTTTATTTTAGAAATATGAAAAGTACAGAACAGTAAAAAAAAAAAAAAATTACCCATCCTCCTATGGATCTCTTCCTTCTCCCATAAGCATTTTAATATTTGGTATATTTGAAGTTTCAGTTACAGTCTCTTTATGATTCCTGCATGTCTTTTGGATACATCTATATTCTTTCCCTTGTATATAGAGATGATATTGTAAACAGGCATTTGCTGTGACTTCTTTTCCTTAATGGCAATGGGAAAACTTATTTTGCTGGATCTCCTTTATGACAAAACACATATTTTGTGACTGTTGTAAAGGTCCATTTCCACTGAAAAGAATGAGACCAACTGAATCTTTCAGATAGATGTTGACTTCAATACCTCCTTCCTAGCTGTTACTACTGTGCTTAAAATAACTAAATTGGTTTATCTCTAAGCTATCCAAGATGTATTTTCAAGATGAACTGATTAACTTAGAAAGTTACTTTTACTAAGTTGGGTAATCACAATTATATTATTTATGGCAAATTGCATCTGTTAGTTTGATTTCTGGATGTATATATTTTAATCTTGTAATCTTTTGCTGATTTGAAACCTACAGGAAAATAATTTTGATAATCTTGATTTTGATTTTGATATGATGCCTTGGGAGACAGGCATTTGGGACATCAACAATCAATTCTGTACAGGTAATGATGTATTTCATTGATAAAACATTTAAATGGGTCCATATTATTTTGTAGTTTGGTAATAGTCAAAATTAGGTGGGGTTACCGGGCCACTTTTGTAGGCCAAAAATTTCCAGGGACTACATTCTATTTTGGTGTAGCAAGGCATACGTAAATTTCTTGCCAAAAATAGATATAAAGAATTTCATAGTTATGTGTTAGTCACATAATGAATAAAAATTTTATTATTCAGAAATATTGATTTTGAATTATATGTAATATTCTGTAAGAGATTAACTTATCTGAGAATTAGACAGAATTTAGGGAATCAAAGGGAAGAAGCTTGGGATTATTAGAACCTAGGAACTTAGTGTAGGGGTCCCGTGTATACACATCTGAGAAGGAGGCCCTACCTGGCTAATGCTAGTGTCTTTAAGGGGCCCAATGAGGTGGGTTTTAGGTGTGCTGAAAAAAGCTGGAACCTGGAGCAAACTGTCCCTTCTGGGATGAAGCTGATGGGAGGATGAAGAAATCCCTTCTTCCCTTCCCTGTCCCCTAGTATCCCCTATAGACAGGACCTAAAAGGAAGCCAGCTGAGATATGTATTAATAATTTGCATCACAGACTATAGAAGGTAGACTTAGAGCTGAGAGACAATGTGTAAATAACCAGCACATTTCCCCATCTAAATTGCAGTCCTCCCCACTGCTGCATTTCCTTTTCCCTTTCATTTTATGTATTTGTATATCTTGCTCAATTCCTGTCTTCCCTCACAGAATAAGAGCTACACAAGGCCAGTGTTCTGGTTCCTACCATTGTGTAACAAACTACTCTAAAACTTAGTGGCTTAAAACAATAACCATTTTATTAGGCTCCCAGAATCTGTGGGTTCGGCATTTGGACAGGATGCACCAGGAATTGCTTGTCTCTGCTCCATGGTGTCCAGACCTCATCTGGGAAGATTTGAAGGCTGAGGTAGCTTGACACTGGGGGCTAGAATTACCTTAAGTTTTCTTCACTCACATGTCTGATGCCTGGTCTGGAATGACTTGAAGACTAGGACTGCCAACTTGAGTGCTTACACGTCACCTTCCTATACGGCCTGGCTTCCTCACAGCCTGGTGGTCTCATGGTAGTCAGACTTCAAAGGCTCAAATGTGAGTGTTTCAACACACAAAATAGAAGCTGCATTGCCTAATGTAACACAGCCTTGGGATTCACATAGCATTACTTCCATACTCTGTCAATTGAAGAAGTCATAAGCCCACCTAGATTCAAACAGAGGAGGAAATAGTGGCTACTTCTTGATGGGGAAGTGGCAAAATCACATTATAGATCATGAGATATGGTAGATATTTTGCACCTAACTTTGGAGAACACAGTCTGCCACAGAGATTCTTCTCTTCCCCATTCCTACCCTGTTATAAATTTGACACCTAGGAACACCTAGGCTATAGTTACTCAGCACATTTTTAAAAATACATAGTTCAAAAGATAGGAACATTTTTGTGTTTTAATTGTATTGTCAAAAATGCTTTCCACAATAATTCTTTCCTGTTTCTTATGTTTTAAAATTATTTTGGGGGGAGTCTATAATTTTGCATATTGCATAATATTCAAAAGGTACAAAAAGTCTGTAGAGTAGAAAAGTGTCTCTTTTGGCTCTTGTCCCTCAGCCACCAAGTTCTGCTTCCCAGAGACAACCACTGTTATCAATTTCTTATGTTCATCCTTCAAGAGAGTTAATGCAGATGCTAGTAGTACAATAGTGTACACATGTATAATTTATTACACAAATGGAAGCATACTAGATTTACTATTTTCTGCTCTTGAATTTTCACTTGATGATATATTTTGGTGACCTTAGCTTCTATATCATTGAATTTTAAAAGCAGATTTTACCTTCTTTCTTATTCATTTCGTTCTGAGTTTATATTGTTCAGTGGGAAAATTTTTGCCCCTTGTTTTTCAGTTAAAGATATTAAGGCAGAACCTCAGCCACTTTCTCCAGCCTCCTCAAGTTGTTCAGTCTCATCTCCTCAGTCAGTGGACTCTTATTCTTCGACTCAGCATGTTCCTGTAAGTAACCAGTCTTTTACAGTGATTTTGGTTACAGTGGAATCTGGAAAATATGTATGTGTGGGAGGCAGTTAACATTTATTAAGTGCTAATATAAGTCCTATTATCTCATTTAATCCTGAGGAAGCTGAATCTTGAGGAATGGCCTTGAGGGAGCTAGAAAGCTGTTAGTCTCTTTGGTTTTGCCCTCCTTCCCTTATGTTCTTGTCTTCATAATTTCATTGTTTCATTGCACCGTACCAGTACCCAATATTTTTTTTGTTTATTGACTTACTGCCTTTTCTCCCTGCTACACTCTTTACTCCCCGTTAGAATATACATTCTTTGAGGACATGGAAGACTGTAAGATGGTCTGTTTCTGTAACTCCTTAGCCATGTAACCTAGAATGGTCTCCTTAGTTCAGGAAAGCCTAGTACTACCTTTTGAATGCGCTAATAAGGTTTTTTACAAAAGCACCTTAAAAATGCTTCTGCTCTTCATCTAGACAAAAGCTCTGAGGCCAGGAAAAGGATGTACCAAAGGGCTTAGGTATTTTTTGGAATAGGAAAAGGAAAAAATACAAGAAGAAAAATTCAAATTACTGTTTCAGTGAATTATATCTGCTGGAAATTGAGGTATCTTCATTCTGGCATAATTTCCATATAGTCAGTTACTAAATCCTGATGATTCTATCCACTTAGTATCTCTAAGATTCATCTTCTCCACACACACCAGGCCATCGTCACCTCATCTGGATTAAGGCAATAGAATTTTGACTGGTCTCTCTGCCTCCTAACTCCCCAAACCTTTCTTAGCAGAGGAATCTTCAAAGAGAAATTTTTCAAAATCACAAATTTGATAGTGCCAGTTTTTTGCTTAAAACCTTCCCAACCCTTACAAGGACAAAATTTAAATTGCCAGTGTACTAGGCCTTCCATGTTCTGGCTCCTGTTTACCTTTCCAGTCTTGTTTCTCACTATCCTTCCTGTTCCTACCTTCACACTCCCCTTAGGTTTAACCCTGAGAGCTTCTGTGTGCTCCAGTCATTCAACAACTGTGCCAGGAACTGTGCCAAACACCGTCCGTGGACAAGAGCAGCGAGATCTCTGCTCTTACCATTTTAGGTTTTTGTACATGCTCTTCCTTCTGCCTGAAATAGCCTCATTTTCTTTCTTCTTTGAAAACTCCTATTCATCCTTAAGTCCCAGTTCAAAAATTACTTTCTCTATGAAGCTTTTCTCTGATTGCCGCTCTTGGCAGTCCTCTGTGGTCCCACAGTTTCTCCAATGATTTAATTTTAAAAACTTAATTTACTTTTGGAGTCAAAAGTATTAATATATAACAAGGTATATTCACAGAAGCCTGAGTTCTGTCCTACTCTTTCCTTTCCATCCTTTCTTACACAAAAGGTAGCATACTACATACCCTGCTCTGCACCTTGCTTATTTAACTTAGAGGTAACTCCAATTTCAGGATATAGAATCGTTCTCATTCCCTTTTATGGCTGCATAGTGTTCCACTGTGTGACTATATTATACTTTATTCAGTGATTTCCTTGTTGATGAACATTTGTGTTGTTTTTGGTCTTTTCTGGACTCAAACAATGCTGTAATAACTATGTACATAAGTCACTTCATATTTTTGCCAGGATATCTTGGCAAAGATATCCGGTTATACTCCTAAAGAGAGATTGCTGAGATCGGGGTGAATACTTTTTTAATGTTACTGTTTATTGCCAGATTTCCCTCCACAGGTTGTACGGTTGTGTATTCTGACCAGCAGTATGTAAGAGGGCCAGTTTTCCCTTCATCATTACACAGCATGTTTTGTTTTCTGTTTCTTTTATTATAAGTGTGGTTAAACATCTTTTTGTATATTTCATATGTCTAAGGCCTATTTGCATTTCTTTTTATGAACAGTTCAAATTTTTGTCCACTTTTCTATTGGATTGTATTGGTCTTTTTCTCTTCAATTTTTAAAGTGTTTTATTACATATTAGGATTATTAGTGTTTAGTTTGTGAAATAAGTTACAAGTGTTTTTCTCCAATTTGTCATTTGTCTTTAAGCTTTATTTTTGGTGTTTATTTTCTCCATAGCTGAATTATCAATCTTTTATTGCTTTTT
The DNA here is from genome assembly GCF_005190385.1 of Monodon monoceros. Lineage (NCBI taxonomy): Eukaryota > Metazoa > Chordata > Mammalia > Artiodactyla > Monodontidae > Monodon > Monodon monoceros. Next base: position 65,209,084 of record NW_021703774.1, on the reverse strand, counting down.
GTTGTTGTTACTCAAAGGAGGGTTTTCACCACTCATAGGATATAATATTTTTATTCTTGTTTTCTTGCTTATATTAACTTTTTGTTTTGAAAAACCTTAAACTTATAGAAATATTACAAGTACATTACAAAGAACTTTTTTTTTCCTCAACCATTTGAGAGTAAGTTGCCAACTTGATGCCTTGTCACCCCCAAATACTTCAGTGTCTACTTCCTACAAGCAAGGATATGTCTTCTAGCCACAATAAAACCATTAAAATCAGGAAATAAATGTTTATACCATACTATCATCTAATCTTCAATTCCCATTTAGATTGCACCAGCTGTCCCAAAGATGTCCTTTAGTGAGCGGAAGGATCTAGTTTAGAATCACGCATTGCATTTGATTGTCTTGTCTCTTTAATCTCCTTCAGTTGAAACAGTTCATTCTTCCTTGACATTCATGACCTTGTCACTTTTGGAGATTAAAGACTAATTATTTTGTAGAATGTCCCTCAGTTGGGTTTGTCTGATGTTTCTTCAGGATGAGATTCAGGTTTTGTATTTGTGGCAGGAATATCACAGAAGTGATGGTGTGTCTGTCTCATTTACTTTTGATGTGATGGCACACAATTTTTATTTGTCCTGTTACTGATGAGGTTCACTTTGTTCATTTGATTAAGGTGGTGTCTGCCAGGCTATTCCACTGTGAAGTTGCTCTTTCTTCCTTTGCCCAAAATAAGTATTTTATGAGGAGGTACTTTAAAACTATGTAAAAATAACCTGTTTCTCATCAGACTTTAAATTTATTCATTTATTTGTTTATATCAATATGGACTCATGGTTTCCTAGTTTATTCAACAGATTATAACCCATTACTATAATTATTTATTCTGATTCTTATGTTATCCTGGATTTGGCCAGTGCAGGTCCCTTCACACCGACTCCTGTGTTCTGGGCGTTGACACCTGCATCAAGCTGACCCAATATGAGCAGGGTAATCTGCTCTGACTCCCTGTGCTGGGCTGCCTGCCCCTACCTCCTCTCCTTAGGCTCCGATACTCCACCAGCCTGCCTCTCTGCATGGATGCTGGTCTTGCACTGCTCCATCTAGTGGCCTTAGGATCAAATTATTCAGGAAGTAATAGTTTCTAAGTGACTGTTAATACATATTTTTCATAAGGTTTTATTTTAAATATTTAGATCTCTGATCCATTTGGAGTTATCTTGGTTTATGATGTGAAATATGAATCCAAGTTTTTTGTTTTCCCAAATGACTATCAGAAGGATTGTTCCAGTACCATTTATTAAATCAATTCGTTTTTTAAAAAATGAATTTTATTTATTTATTTTTGGCTGTGTTGAGTCTTAGGTGCTGCGCACAGGCTTTCTCTAGTTGTGGCGAGCAGGGGCTACTCTTCGTTGCGGTGCGCAGGCTTCTCATTGCGGTGGCTTCTCTTGTTGCGGAGCATGGGCTCTAGGCGCACGGTCTTCAGTAGTTGTGGCATGCAAGCTCAGTAGTTGCGGCTTATGGACTCTAGAGCGCAGGCTCAGTAGCAGTGGCGTATGGGCTTAGTTGCTCCGTGGCATGTGGGATCTTCCCGGATCAGGGCTTGAACCCGTGTCCCCGGCATTGGCAGGTGGATTCTTTTTTTTTTTTTTTTTTTTTTTTTTGCGGTACGCGGGTCTCTCAGTGTTGTGGCCTCTCCCGTTGCGGAGCACAGGCTCCAGATGCGCAGGCTCAGCAGCCATGGCTCACGGGCCCAGCCGCTCCGTGGCATGTGGGATCTTCCTGGACCGGGGCACAAACCCGTGTCCCCTGCATCGGCAGGCGGACTCTCAACCACTGAGCCACCATGGAAGCCCTCTAAGTGATTATTAATACAGTATTTTCATAGTGAAAATTTTGTTAGTTGGTTCTTAAATGTGTTCCAAGTAGACAGCATATCACCTTGAAAACAAAGGCGCTTCTGTTTCTTCTATTTTAGTATTTATTCCTTTTATTTCATTTTCTAGTATAATTATGTCTGCTAGAATTACAGAAAAAGCAATTATTTCTTTCTTGTCCTGACTTTAATGGCAAAGCATTTAGTATTTTACCATTAAGTATGACTTTGGCTATACAATTATGCATAGCTTTTTTTTTTTAATGTTAAGAAAATGTCCCTCCAGTCCTTATTTTTTAGGACTTTTATGAGGAATCTTTGCTGAATTTTATCAGATGCCTTGTAAGCATCTAAGGCTATGAAGATAATCATTTCCTCCTGTGTTATCTCATAGTCTTTGTTTTTTTCCAAATATATTATTGTTATAATATACTCTGTAAGGTTCATACAGCCCCACTTATGGCTACATGCTGAATAGGTGTTGAGGATGAATGAATGAAACAATTCTCATTCTCACCAGCATTACTGAGAATGACCATTTCTTCCATATGCTCTTTCAGGTCATTTTAACTTTTTCTTATCTGATGATTTAAAAAAAAAAGATTTTCTTTTAAATTTGCCTTTGGATACTATTTGCATTTCCTTTTCAGTGAAATGGTGGTTTCTTTCCTTTATCCATTTTTGGCAAATATTTTCTCCCCATATGTGTCTTTTAACTTTGTTTATGTTCTGTTTTTTTCTTATAAAATATTTTAATTATTATTTGTTCAAATCTATTTCTTCTTCCTTTATGGCTTCTGGCTTTTTTGAGGTAAGGGAGCCTGCATCATGCTGAGAGTAAACAAGTATTCTCTTAATTCTTTCAGTAATCTTATAGATTCTTTTGAAGATGGTATGATGTATGTATTTACGTACTTGTGCCCATTCCATTATTATACGTAACATCTTTTTCTCTTGGAATTGAAATGCTACTTTTATCCTGTGTTAAGCTTCTTTATTCTAACAAAATGAGACAGATCCACTGAATATTAAAAGACTTTTAGAAAATATTAATATTTATATATCTGTATTTTAAAAAATATTTATTATTATTTTAAAAAATATTTTTGTATATTGCATCGGGTCTTAGTTGTGGCACACAGGGTCTTCATTGAGGCATGCGGGATCTTTCATTGTGGCGCGAGGGCTCTTTGTTGCCGCGCGCGGGCTTCTTTCTAGTTGTGGCGCGCAGGGTCCAGGGTGTGTGGGCTCTGTAGTTGTGGCACCCAGGTTCCAGAGCGTGTGGGCTCTGTAGTTTGCAGCACACAGGCTCACTAGTTGAGGCGTGTGAGCTTAGTAGTTGTGGCGCGTGGGCTTAGTTGCCCTGCAGCGTGTGGGATCTTAGTTCCCCGACCAGGGATCGAACCCATGTCCCCTGCTTTGTAAGGCGGATTCTTTACCACTGGACCACCAGGGAAGTCCCTCTGTATTATTAGTTTACCCATTAAATAAAATAAAATAGCCCTGCTCCTTTCAGTGTTTTTCTTTCAAAACATTCGGGACAAAGGCAGTGTTAAGAAATAGAAAAGGTTACAAATAGTGAGAATTATTTGCTTTTGAGATTCCTGTAAGAGAATAAGAGATGGTGGGGGAAAGATATTAGCATTTTAACTGTAACTCTATAATGATACTAAATGTTTGTATGACTAGGAACAAGTAAAATATAAAGTTTGTGGGAGAAAATGTAGAAGCAGATCAGATCAGTGATTCATATCTTTCATATAAGAGGATGAAATAGACATACTTCATTTTTAGTTATTTTTCCTTTAGTATAGATGGATAATGTTGATTTATCCATCATCTCTTAGTACTTCATATATAGATATAGCTCTAATATATCACACCTTTGCCTTGAAGTTATCTTGAAGTGTTTCTGTTTATATATAGATCTTGCCTCTCTTTCTAAGCAATTTTCTGCTCAAGGATAGTATTCTTCTGCATGAATTTGTTTGTGTTTTATTTTGCTACAGGAGGAGTTGGATTTGTCTTCTACTTCCCAGATGTCTCCCTTTTCCTTATATGGTGAAAGCTTTAATAGTCCCTCCTCAGCAGAGCCACTGAAGGAAGACAAGCCCATCATTAGTCCTAAGAGCAAAACTGGTATTACTCCATCTCCTAACTTCTGTTATCTCTATTTTAGACTGAGCTTAGGCTCCATTTCTTAAAAGAAAATGTTGGATTAAGTGTATGTTTATTAAGCTGGCTTGCTGTTTTTAAATTAGTGGACCTGTTTTGTTTGTTGTGGATGATTAATGTGGAGAGGAAAGGGAAGAAATAATCTCCATTGGTTGTTTTTGTCTTTATAGGTGAATGATACTTTAAATAGATTTAGGGCCCCACCATCTTCAGGAGAAATTTCAAAGTTTCAGTTAAAGATATTGAACGTGAGGGCCATTTGGCTGTGACATTTGTTAACCTTATTCACCTTGATGCTTTATTCAGGGGTTTTAGCTCTTCTTCTTTACTGGTTCACGTGTCCCTTTGGCAAAGCTGCAGCTTGGTCAAAAAGGAAGACCTCAGATTGAGGACTTTTCTTCAGTCCATTAAGATATAGAGTGGCTATGCTTAAACTTCAGTAAGGGTAGTCAGAGGTCAAGAAAATGTTTAGGGAAAGGTGTATAATAGAATCTGCTTTCTAGGATTTGCTTAATTGCCCTTAAACTGATTTGTGGTTTGTTTGGTTTTTCTCCAGAAAATGGACTGACTCCAAAGAAAAAAATTCAGATGAGTTCAAAACCTTCAATTCAGCCCAAGCCTTTATTACTTCCAGCAGCACCCAAGACTCAAACAAACCCCAGCGTTCCAGCAAAAACCATCATTATTCAAACACTGCCAACACTTATGCCATTGGCGAAGCAGCAGCCAATTATCAGTATACATCCTGCACCCACTAAAGGTACCTGAATGGAATTTGAGGCTGTGTATGTTTAATTGGAGGGCACTGAGGCTTGTGTCATATGACTTGTTTTAATTCAGGGTATAATTTCTGAGCACATGCTGTGTGTCAAGAATTGTCCTTGGTTCTGAGGATGTTGTAGAGATGTGGTTCCTATCCTAACAAGGGAGATAGCTATCAAGATTATTTACATCTGATAGTTCTTTTTTCTCACAGTTTTAATTATGAAGGCGCCTGTCTCTAAGGCTTGTGGTTTTATATAACCACTTGTAACGAAGAAGAAAATCTGGGAAACTTTTTTGGTGCCATTTTATTCTGAGATTTTTGTGTCCATGAACTTTTTTGTTTTTAAGGAGAAGTCAGTATTTAAAATAATATGGTCCATTTCAGGTCTAATAGGTGTGTTTTGGCAATAGAGTCAGATAATCTCTGAGGAGGCAGCGCTGTTTAGTAACATGATCTTGTATGGGGCATTAAGAAGAAACCTGAAACTGTCTTCAAGTACCTAAGAATGTGTGTTTCTATATTTTGTCCACTAGATGGCCTCCCATAGTTGATTCTGCAAGAAGCTGAGGTCTATAGTGAAAGTTCAAGTTTGAGGATTTGGTACTATTCAGATATAGGAATCATTTGCACATAGAGATCTCTTGGGAAGATTATTCATCATTGTACTTATACTGATATGTGTACACATGACTAAATGGAAACTTGCACAGCGTTCTTTCCCTGGATTTAGCTTGTTGGCACCAAGTAGGACTGGGGTCAATGGGGAATGGGTTGTAAATAAATACCCAGTGTTACACTTATGGCTGTATTTCCAGCTATGGATTGTTAGCTCATTTCTTTGGAGCATGGTTTTAATGAGGGCAACGTCATAAATTTGATTTCCAGGTACTCTGTTATCTTTGTTCTGTTCCATGGTCATAGACAATATGACATTGATAAAAAGAACTAGGTGAGAGACTGGATGGATCTGTGAAAATCCACCAATCCCTACCAAAAAAACTCCAACCAAACAAGCCTGAAATACCTGCCCTCTTAGGACAGGGTGAAAACTACTGCCTTTTTCCTGTGAAAAATAGCAGTCCTGTAGAATGGGTATTCTTGTGACCTGTGAATGGATGTTAAGTGTTCATAAACGCCTTGAAATAAAATGCAAGATTTAGTGTATGTTATTTGTGGATTTTTCTAGGGATAGTCTCCAAAACTTTCATCAGGATCTCAAAAGGGTCTGTGTTTTCCCAAAGGCTGAGAATCTAAACTTGTGAAGAACTTCATTATATAGTTCCCATAAGCTGTTAAAACACATGTATAAAAAGTAAAAGTTTGATATTAATATGACCAGTATGTAAAGCAAGGGGTATTTGTAAGAATTTGCTCTTAGCAGACCATTGGCTATGTTTGAATGATAGAAGTTCCTACCTATAGCAAGAAGAGAAACTTCTCTGAGCAGCTTATCAGTTTTAGAAACCTGAATCATACATTATTCAGAACTTCAGTGCTTTCCCATTATCTGAAGACAGTTTTATTTTGGGGGAGCATATGCTAATATAGGGCACTTGCCTGTTTTTATAGTACAGTCTGGAGAGGTATATTGTAATAACATATAGATTTAAGTGTATATCTTCCATTTATTTGAAAATGGGGAGGGAAGAAGAGAAATATAGGAAAGGCATTTTACAGTTAATCGATATAAGTATCAGAAGTAAATATTTTGCCATTAAAAAAGAAGTAATTCTTACAGGATTAAGTTCAAATTCTCTGGCTTGGAATGTAAAACCCTTCATGGTTTTGCTCCAGTTTAGTTTTCTAACTTTACCTTATAATAACTCTCCTTTCTATAAATCTTTTAGTTCAACTTATCTGGCCATTGTCCCTTAAATTTTCTTTTTTTTCCTCGTTTCTTGACATGCCATTCTATCTGCCTGAAACAGCTTCTGCCTACTTCTACATCTAAGTCCTATACATCCATTAAGACTTGCACGAGTAGTGCAGGTGAGAGATGATGAAAGCCTGGAATATCAATGAGAATGAAGAGCCAGGATAGACAGTAGAGATGTTAAAAAGTGTAGAATCACAGGGCTTGGTAATTAGGTCATGTGAAAGGGGGATGGAGGATAGAGAGGAAGGTATCCTGTCTTGGACTTTTTGGGTAGATAGTGGTAACAAATCATTGAAATGGAGGATAGAGGTAAAGTAACTTGTTCTAGGTCATTCTACTAGTGAGCAGTAGAGTCAGAACTTGAGCCCAGGTGGTCTGGCTCAGTCTGTGTAATTAATCACTATAGTATATTGCCTCTAAAAGAATGCAGAGATGTGGTATTTGATCTCAAGAATTCTATCTAATTGGGGAGTTAACAAATTTATATCAACAGTTAAATAACAGTAACTGTGAGAACTAATGACTTGATAATACATGCAATACCCTTATAGAAGCTATTATTATACATAAAAGGAGGTTAATAGTAATTAATAATAATAAAAATAATTAATACTAGCTAACATTTAAGCTCTTATTACGTGCCAGACACTGTTCTAAGTGCTTAAGTGCGTTATCTTATTGAATCCTTACATCAACTCTGTGAGGATAGGTACTATTATTATCATCTCCATTTTATAGATGAGAAAATTAATACACAGAGAAATTTACTGTCACACAGCCATACTATTTTAGACAAAGCAGGCATTCAATAACTGTTTGATATAAAGTTTGAAGTCTTTGAAGGTAACTGGAAGGAAGAAACTGACTATCACTATCAGTGAGTCATACATAGTCAAAAGTATCCAGCATTGAAACCAGCCGTGGTCCATTAAGGGGGATTTGTGTGTAATGCCAAAGAGGGTTTTGAGCATGCTGAAATGGATAAACAGCCTTTTGGTATGTCCTTTTTAACTGCTTCCACACTAGGAACAGTAGTAACTACGTTCAGCTGCTAACTATTTAAGACCCGAAACAGTCCTTTGCACTGCATTTTGTGAGCTGGTGGGCATCTAGCATGTCAGGTTTAGCAAGTCACCTTGAACACATTGTCATGGAAATTTAGTTGTTTCTCCACATTTTGTCTTGAACCCAAACATGCCTAGTATATTTATAGGATCTTTGATTTAGGTGCTCAATAATTTGAGGTTAGTTAGGCACTCTGGGATGAAAGGGCCTGATGTGCATTTTGGAAAAAAAGGAGGCATCAGTGGCCTGGTAGGACTTGGAGCCACATTTGGTACGCAGACCTTGACTTGATATTGCTCCATCTCCCTCGCTCCGTGTTGCAGTTCTTTCAGCAAAGAGGTGGTGATAACCAGACACTGGATACTACAGACTTGGATTATTTTTCTCAATTAGTTTTAAGAAATATTACAAAGCTATCTTTATGTGTTAACTGCTAATGCTTTAAATCGGTAACTGGAGCTAGAAGTAGGATCCTTTCCTTGAAATGACTTAATTCTTTATGTTTACCACCTTCTCTGTTCTTTGGAATAATCCCACAATTCATTGAACATTTTTTAGTTTTTTAGGGTCTTTTTATCATAATTTTTAAACTCAAGATATGGAACACTACTTCTGATAATGCTCTTCTCAAAGTATTGGTTTAAGTCAGTGGTTCTCAACCTGTAGACAGTGGGCCCTGAGATACGTGTGGTTGGAGTAGTAGTAACCTTTGGCTTTTGCAGGGCATCTGCAAATCCATATTTTCTGTAGACTGAATAAATAATTTGTTTCATATATCTTTGTACTGATGTACAAAGAAGTTATACTTCTGATTACTCAACTCCAAATTCATTTAAAATCATTACTAAATTCTTAATAGCCTTTTCTCATCACATATTTTCTCAATCCACAGAAACTGAAAGGACAGCCATGATCATCTTGGGTGACCATGACATTTTTGCTATTAAAGAAGGGTCTTTATATTCAGGGTGGGAACCCTTGGTTTAAGTTTTACATTCTGATGAGTATGTCTTTTCATAGTACCAGATTGACTGTAATATCTCAATAAGTGTAATTAAAAAACTTAACATTTACTTACATAATAAATAATATTACATAATATTACGTAATATTACGTAATATTATATAATATTACGTAATATTACATAATATTATATTACATAATAATAAATAAATATGCTATTTATTTTACTTATAAATTTTCTTTTTTGGCCGCGCTACATGGCTTACGGGATCTTAGTTCCCTGACAAGGGATTGAACCCGGGCCCTCAGCACTGAAAGCGCAGAGTCCTAACTACTGGACTGCCAGGGAATTCCCTGTTAATTATTTTTATTTGAATATTTGGCATAAGCAAATATATATCTGCTTATGAGCTATTTCCGTATTTTATGTTTTCATTTCATAAAATAAATTATGCCAGGGGAAAATTAGAAGATAAAAATATTTAGTGATCATTTACGCTCAAGTAAACCGTATATATTACAAACCTGTGAGATTATTTTTAGGTCTTTCTTACTAATTTACCTGGGATAAAATGCTATGAATTAAATTCTAGTTTTTGTATGCTTTCTGAGGCCTTCTGAAATATAAAGACTTTGATTTTATACAAGTGATTTTTTTTAAGCTAAGACAGATGTTCTTAACAAACAGGTGTTCTGAAGCGTCATTTTGATTTTTAGTTTTCCTTGATCCTTTGAAATACTGAGCTGAGTTTTACATGGATCATGTTACACTGTCTGAAAGTATAGTATGTTTTTTTTCCCTTAAAGAAGAGTATAAATATACTACATGAAATTTTAGTTGCCAGTTACTTTAGTACCTTTATTTTGCTAAATGGGCTCAAGCAGCTGTGGATGTTAGGTGAGGCTTTCAACACCTTATAAAATTGGCCAGATCTGAAAGCAAATACTCAGCAGGCAAGTAAAAATTTTCATAGACCAGTGTTATGAGTTGTATGAGCCTTCTTTAGGTTAATGATACTAATTTTCCTCAGATTAGTGTAATTTTAAAATAAGGTTAAATGTAAAGATTAAGAAAAGATTTGTAGACCATTTTGGTGGGTAGGGGAGTCAATATTATCGGCAGACTATTTTAAATTACAGGTTTACGTTTCCCGTGTTAGCTAAGTGGTTTTAACATTTTTGATATTTGTAGCCTCAGGTTCTTCCAGGTATTGAGTTACTGAATCTCTGTCATATATTTTTGGTGTTATATGTATTTCTAAATCCCATTAATTTAAAATATATGATTCTATGTTCAGAATAGAAGGTTTGATATTTGTAATATGATAAATACTTTTAGCACTAATAAATTTCAGAGGTTAATACTTAGAGAAACCTATGTATAACTTAGCAAATTTGATGTGTGTTAGCTGAAAAAAAGTGTGGAAATACGTTAATGATAACTTCAAAGAGAATGAATTTAGTCGGTTTCATTAAAAACACAACAAAAGTCAGTATGAATGTGTGCTGCTATTGATGTGTTTTAATTGGTGGTTTCAAATCCCTCCGTTTGGTCTTACCTATTATATCTGCAGAAGAGACCTAAATGTTGAATAGCTTCTCCTGCCACAGTAGTTATGCACCCTCTGATTCCTTTTCTTTTTTCTCTGCTGCAGGTCAGACGGTGGTGCTCTCTCAGCCTACCATGGTACAACTCCAGGCACCTGGAGTCCTGTCGCCTCCTCAACCAGTCCTTGCTGTCACTGGGGCAACCACACATCTACCTAATCACGTGGTGAACGTGGTACCAGCCCCAGTGGCAAATAGCCCAGTGAATGGAAAACTTTCTGTGACTAAACCTGTCCTACAAAGTACCATGAGAAGTGTGGGTTCAGATGTAAGTTTTGAAGCTTAGTGCTTTTTTAATGCCTGATTTAAAAAATGAAAACAAAAAAAAGAACGAAACACTTCTTTGTTTTTTAAAGTTTGTTATATTGTGTCAAATGTGCTGAAATTGCAGATCCAGTCTTTGGTGGAAAATTAGGGTAAGGCTTATTATGTTAGAACCTAAGTGAAAAGGTTTAAAAAAAGTCTGAAGTGGTTTGACGAAAAGAGAAGTATGCATACCTCCCTCTTCTTTAATTCCTTCTTTTGAACCTTTTCATCACATTCCTCCAGACTGTCACCCCCAACTCAATCATACACTAGTATTTTACAGGATTCTTTCATGTTTCCTGATTGAAATGTTTTTGGCAACTCCCCAGATAAGAGTCTGTAGACTGCTTTTTAGTCAGGGTTTATATTTATCTTCTCTCTTGACTTATTGAAGGGTTTTCACCACTGCTTAACTACAACTTGCTATTCTTAGGAATTCTGTTTCTTAATGATTATTTAGTTTTTCCCCATCTTTGCAAAACTTCAAAATTTCTGTTGTAGGGACTTCTTGTAATTTATGAATCACAGAAAGTTTCCTAAGATCTGTCACAATCTAGAACTGGTTATAGTACTTACCAGCTAACTCTTGCTTTCTTTAAAAGTGATACAAAATACCTCATGTTATGTATTAAATAGTAGTTGAACGTTATGGTCCTAAAGTTCAATGAAAGTTAAATAATCAGTCTAAAAGTGGGTTCTCTAAAATTGTGGTTGTTAATATTGCTACTCCACCTTTTCTTTAGGTATTGCAAAGTACCTTTAAAATCCTGTGAGTTATGTAAGGTTGTTCATCATACTACTGACTCACCTGTCTACCAGAATTATTAACTAGCACGTCATTAGCCCATTTAGTTGTGAAACTGCTCTACTGTTGCATAAACACAACCAAGTAATCTCCATCAGAAATACTGTAAGGACCCATAACAAAAGAATATTATCTACTGGAAGTAGAACATCGAAGTTCTATAGTAATTCCCACAGTTTACATAGGTATTGAAAACAGTGTGTGCCAAAACATGAAGGAGGAACATTAGTGTCACATGAGAACAGACATGGATAGTACAGGATTAAGCTTGACTATTATGTTAGTTTATTTTGAGGACTAAAAAAGGTAAGCGCAGTGCTTATGGCATAATAGGCACTAATGCATAGTGTGTGTTGCAGTTGAAGGTGAAATGATATGAAGCTGGGATTTGCTTTAAAATACTCTATGGGGAGATGATGAGCGCAGGATAGAGGAAACATGATTGGCAAAAAGTTGGTAATTATTTAAGTTGGGTATGTAATCTTTCTTTTGGTGTTTGGTAAATTTTCTACAATAAGTATATAAAAAACAATAACAAAGATCTAAAAATACTTCATGATATTTTCAATTAAAAAGTTGTACAACCAATAAAAAAAAGAGTATGTTTTTCACAGGAGACTGAGGAAGTTAAGAATGATGAAAGAGGATTTTTTTTTTAAAAATTCATTTATTTTATTTATTTATTTTTGGCTGAGTTGGGTTTTTGTTGCTGCGCGTGGGCTTTCTCTAGTTGCGGTGAGCGGGGGCTACTCTTCGTTGCGGTCGTGCAGGCTTCTCATTGCAGTGGCTTCTCTTGTTGTGGAGCACGGGCTCTAGGCACGCGGGCTTCAGTAGTTGAGGCACGTGGGCTCTAGAGTGCAGGTTCAGTAGTTGTGGCGCACGGGCTTAGCTACTCTGTGGCATGTGGGATCTTCCTGGACCAGGGCTCGAACCCGTGTCCATTGCATTGGCAGGTGGATTCTTAACTACTGCACCACCAGGGAAGCCCTTTCATTTCTTATTTTGTTTATTTGGGTCCTCTCTCTTTTCTTCTAGGTGAGCCTGGCTAGAGGTTTGTCCATTTAATCTTTTCAGAAAACCAGCTCTTGTTTTTATTGATGTTTTCTGTTATTTTTTGATCTCTATTTTATTTATTTCCTCTCTGATCTTTATTACTTCCTTCCTTCTGCTGGCTTTGGGTTTTGTTTGTTCTTTTTTTCCAAATCCTTTAGGTGGCAGGTTAGGTTGTTTTGAGATTTTTATTGTTTCTTGAGGAAGGTCTGTATCACTATGAACTTCCCTTCTAGAACTGTATTCGCTACATCCCACAGATTTTGGAAAGCTATGTTTTCATTTTCATTTGTCTTGAGGTATTTTCTGATTTCTTCTTTGATTCATTGTTGACCCATTGTTTTTTTAGTAGCATGTTGTTTAGTCTCCATGTGTTTGTTCTTTTCCCATTTTTCTTTCTGTGGTTGATTTCTAGTTTCATACCTTTGTGGTCAAATAAGATGCTTGAAATAATTTCTGTCCTGAAGGATTTTTAAAATGATCCCTTAAAATTTTCTTTTAATACTCTTTAAATTGAGAATTTGAATGTTTCTTCTATAATATTCCCAAATAGAACTTGCAATAGAAAATATTCAAAGTTGTCTTTTTTTAAAAAATTAATTTATTTATGGCTGTGTTGGGTCTTCGTTTCTGTGCGAGGGCTTTCTCTAGTTGTGGCAAGCGGGGGCCACTCTTCATCGCAGTGCGTGGGCCTCTCACTATCGCAGCCTCTCTTGTTGCGGAGCACAGGCTCCAGACGCGCAGGCTCAATAATTGTGGCTCACGGGCCCAGTTGCTCCGCAGCATGTGGGATCCTCCCAGACCAGGGTGCGAACCCACGTCCCCTGCATTGGCAGGCAGACTCTCAACCACTGCGCCACCAGGGAAGCCCCAAAGTTGTCTTTATGTAATTTGTTTAGACATTTAAAATATGTATTATGAAATACTTTAGACATGAAAAACGTAATGACTAATTAGATATTTTAAAAATATAAACAGTATATCACAGTTGTTAAAAATATTAATATATTTTTAGTCTACATTCATAGAATTATGACATTTAATCACTGGACAGTCCAGAGGAACATAGCTAGGATGGGGAGGAGGTCTAGAAACCATGTCATGGGGAGAGGAAGGGTTTAAGGGTTGGTATGATTCAGTAAGGTGAAGGAGAGAAGACTGAAAATAGAGCTATCTTCTAGGAAATGAAGGTTGTCATGTGGAAAATAGGATAATTGTTCTGGGTTATTTCAGAGGACTCATCTAGAACAGGTTCAGGTAAGTTATAGAAAAGTTTCTTCTAATTCTAAAATTCTTTGATATAGTAATTGTATTTAAAAACCAGAAGAGGTCTTTTTTTTTCTAGGCTTAATATCTGAATAGTGAGCATCTTAATGTTGGCAATCATTGTATGTCACTGACCCATTTTGTAATCTCTAAACATTTCTATTAATTATTTGTTGGTCTTTTAGCCAGACATCCTTTAGAAGTTCTTTGGTGAGAAAGACTATGTCTGTTCCGCTTTTGCACTCTTAAGAGTGCTCTGTAAATTTGGTGAATAATTTACTGATGTAACTTTGGTGAATAATTCAGTCAACATTGAAGAACTGGGGGCTGTGTGAGATGAGAAAGTATAGAACCAACAAGTATTAGCTTTTTTTTTAAGCATTATTTATTGACTAGCATTCTTACTACTTTTCAAAATTTAGAGTTGACAGTAATACACAAGAAAGATTCAAGTACTGTGTGTCTGGTGCAAGAGACCAAAAGACGATTAGAATAAAGTTTCTGGTCAACCTGCACGGAGGTTTTTTTGCTTATTTTTCCTTGGCTAGCACATCAGGAAGTGAGCCAAGCCTTTTCAGTGTGAGTTTTCTGGTAGAGGTTTTGACTTAATGTTTATTTCAAGTAAAGAAACATCAGTCTGTCCTATCTGCTGGCCAAGCCATTCAGGAACCCAGAGTAAATCTGTTCCAGAAGGAGCTGCAGAAAACTTTGATCTGCTCATGTATATAGTCTTCTGTGACCTCAATAGTGCATGTGTTTGTTAGACTCAAGTCCTGTTAAATTAGGATAAATTTGAGTTAGTATAAATTTCTGGTTTAAAATGGCCAAAATGAAAAAGTTTTCAAGTGTTTTTGTTTTTAAACCAAAGGTCTGGTGAAAAAGTTGTAATTCAGCACCAAAAAAAAAAAAAAACGTGCATCAGTCTTTTGTGGCTTTGTATTGCTGACATGGCTTCTTTTTTTCTACCTTTTTTGTTCTTTTGTTTGGCTAGTTTCACTCTCTAGAGGCCTGCTACTGCCATAAAGTAGCGTGTTTAGCATACCATATTCTGCAAACTACATTAAGTGCCACATTTTCTGTTATGAAACAGTTTGCCTGGTTCAAATTATAATCTCACTCTTTCTGCCTTTTGCTGGTAAATCTGTTCTGTTTAACTCTTGGAAACCTCATCTAAGTTTTCAAGAAATATGGTTGGTTTTTGGCTGTGATCCTGATGGAAAAAATGAACATGGTCTCTTATTTCAGTGTAGACATTCTCTTAAGCAGTTTCTTAGTAAATGGTAATCTTGGAACTACAAAGATGCCTTCATGGGAAAGCATGCTTATCTTTCTTTAAAGTGCTACTGAATGTGACCAAACATCAAACCAAGGGCTTGGAAACAGCAGTCTGTTTAAATCTGCATTTAGTACTTCCGCCTACCCCTTATAATTCCATAAAGTTCATGAGACATTACGGCCCTGGTTTTAAGGCTGTGGAGCTACATTGTTCTGGTGATTGGGACAACAGCAGGAAAAAAAAGTGGTGAAATTCTATTCTACATGTCCCATAGTGGGTCAACGTGGAGCAAAAACCCTTAATAGAAATCAGTTGGTGGGAACAATGGAAAGAAAATGATCAGGAGCTAGGTCAGAACTAGAAATAACATCAGATAGGAGGCTGATGAAGGGGTACAGGCTATACTGACAGGAGGCCCAGGTCTTCCTCTCAGCCCATTCACTCTGTTGAGCATCTTCCAGACCCTTTATTACTTTGGACCCTCTGTCTAATTCTTTACTTAGTGACCTGACCTCTTCCATCCCAGTCCCTATCCTTTGGAAGTCCCTGCCCTGGGTCACTAGAACCATCGTGAGAAGGTAGTTGCTGGGGGGATCCCTTTCCACTGTCCTTCAAATATTTGAATGGTGTGAAGGGGATTCCCCTAGCATACATACCAAATTAAAACTTTGTATTTGTTTCCTATGGAGACAGTGTTATACAGTTAAGTTCAAGATTTCAGGTATTGTTAGTATTGTCACCACTGAGGTAATGTGATACTGGCCCAGATGGGTGCTGTGCACACAGTGTTCCTTTACAGCAGTGGAGGAATGCTGAACTTGGGAATTGACTACCTTTTTTTTTTTTTTAAATGTTGAGCCTTCTTTTAATTTATTTATTTTTATTTTTGACTGTGTAGGGTCTTCGTTTCTGTGCGAGGGCTTTCTCTAGTTGTGGCAAGCGGGGGTCACTCTTCATCGCGGTGCGCGGGCCTCTCACCGTCGCAGCCTCTCTTGTTGCGGAGCACAGGCTCCAGACGCGCAGGCTCAGTAGTTGTGGCTCACGGGCCTAGTCGCTCCACGGCATGTGGCATCTTCCCAGACCAGGGTTCGAACCCGTGTACCCTGCATTAGCAGGCAGATTCTCAACCACTGCGCCACCAGGGAAGCCCAAGGGAATTGACTACCTTTACAGCAAGGAGTAAGCAAGCCTCTTAATTGTCCTGAGGAAGATGTTACCTTATCTCTCAAGGCTTCAACCCTGAGAAATGGCCTAGGTAAAGAGTGGTCAGGGCCTTGTATTCTTGTTGTACCCAGGAGGACATGTAGTAGCATGACTCACAGGGGAGCCCCTAAAGGAGTATCTTCCAAGAAAAATATGAGTCTAAAATAATCTGTTTACAATGCAAAGCAGTGCAGAGAAACTCTTAGAAAAATGGAGAGTGCCTATGTTCTATTTCAGGAAAAAAAAAAAGTGTAACTTTTACTGACACTTAAGCTGCTTATTTTATCTGTAACACCCAAGAAGAGATACTCTGTTGGGTCAAGGTGTGAGCTAAATATCCTTAAATTGTGTGGGTACCTCAGATCTAAGAAGGTGAATAATGAGTAGATACTTTTTAGTAACTAAAGTCTTTAACAGAAACATCGAGATCATGATATTTCTTCAGGCTATAAAGTAGAGGAATCCATCAGAACAAATTCAACAGGAAGATTTGGAGATCTGAAAAGCTATCCACATTCTAGTAAAAAAAAATCACTTCTGTGTTGACTACTTTTGGGCTTTGCTGCTACCAGGGACTCTGCAAATAAAAGAAAAACATGCTTTGTTAAAATATTTGCAGTTCCTTTTTAGATGGAGATTTGGGGCTTCTAAAAATTTATCTTGAATAAAGACGTTGGCAAGTAATCTCATTTGTGTTTACAGTATCTTTGGAATGGGAAGTGAACAGAAGGTTTCTTCTTTTTTTCCCTGATGTGTTGCATTAGGTTAGATTTATGTCGTGGCGACTTTAACATTCTTTATTCTGTATTTTTCAATGTAGCATCTTGATAAGGTTAATAAATAATTACTTTTAGAGGGGTGCTCATTTATATCAATAAATAATTAAATACTTCTTTCCTTTCTCTGATTTCCCTTCCTGTAACCTGTCCCTGGAGACTCATTCTTAAGGAGACAGTCCTCCCATGCCCTAGATGCTTTCTAGCCATATTGTTCCCCTGCTCAGAAGCAGTCACTGTTACTAGCATTTTATGCATTCTTCTTTAATATATAAGTATTTGTCTTTTTCCCTATTTACCTATTTTATGGAAATGGTAACATACTATAAATATAAACACTGTCCTGTACCTTGCTTTTCTCACTTAATACATCTTAGAGATTTTTTCCACATCAGTACATAAAAAGTTTTCCTATTTTTTTTAATAGATGCACGGTAGTCTTACTTCACAGGGTGCCATACTCATTTAAGAGTTTTGCAGGTTTTTTCTTTGTAAACATTCCTCCACTGAATAACTTGTTACTTATTTCATTTTGTTCATGTGCAAGTATACCTGTAGGAGAAATTCCTGTAATTGGAATTGGAGAGTCAGAACGTTGGTAGTTTTTCACCTTAGGGGTAAACTGTTCTTCTACACAGTTGTAGTTTGTTCTTCCACTTTCAGCGTATGAGAGTGACAGTCACAGGGTTTCTTAATGGAGCCCATAGATAGGTTTCAGTGTTTACATAAACATGTTCCCTTTTCTTGGCCTCACTCATTCCTTGCATAATAATTTGTAACACTTTGTGTGCCTGTACATTTGTCTGGAAAGAGAGTCCATAGCTTCCTAATGGCCTTTTGAGGTGAATGAAAGTCCTTGGTTGTTTGGTTTTCTAATAGCTTAATTGAGCTAACATTCATACACCATAGAGTTTGCCCTTTTAAAATGTACTATTTAATGGTTGCTTAGTATATTCCCAGAGTTGTGCTACTATCACTGCTGTCTAATTCCGGAATATTTCATCACCCTAGAAAGAAACTCCATTCCCATTAGCAGTCGTTCCTCATCCCCCAACCTCCACAGCCCTTGGCAACTACTTACTGATCTGCTCTCTGTGTGGAGTTGTCTATTCTGGACATTTCATCTCAGTGGAATTATACATGATGTAGCTGTTGTGTATGACATCTTTCAGTTACCATAATATTTTTCAAGGGACGTTCATGTTGTGACATGTATCTTACTCCTTTTTATGGCCAAATAATATTCCATTGTTCCAATATACCACATTTGGATTATCCATTCATCAGTTGATGGACATTTGGATGGTCTCCACTTTTTGGCTGTTATGAATAATGCTGCTTTGATCATTCATGTACAAGTTTTCATAGTCTTTTAAAAACAATTTTTAGTATATAAAGTGTTTACAAAAAAGAAAAATGCAAGTAAATCCAGCAATCAAATGGACAAAATAAGTGAATAGATAATTTACAAGGGAGAATGACAAATTATTTCAATGAAAGGATCAATAGTTATATAGTCTTAGAAGGTATATGTTCTCCAGAACGTTACTGCTTTACAAATATGTGAAAGAATATTAATTGTTAACAGAAGAGGACTTTTGACTGGTTAAAGGTGGTTAACAAATGGTACTCAAAGATTAAACCTGTTATGGTTAAAATTTTCTGTGGCTCTTACCCCCCCGCCCCTTGATTATGAGTTCTAAAGGAAAGTTTCTTTTTTCGTTTCCTGTAACTCCTTAGCGTTATGTGTGCACTGCAGCCGTTTGTATGTGTGTGTGTGTGTGTGTGTGTGTGTGTACATGTGTATTAGACTTTGTATATGGTAATAATTTCAAATTTTAAAATGTTGCAAAAACAAAAGTAGTGCAGAGAACATCCACGTGCCTTTACCTGGGTTCACCTATTGTTAACATTTTACCACATTTGCTTTATTAGTTCATGTTATCTATCTGCCTGTCTGTCTATCCATCTATCAATACATACATACTCAGATTTTTTTCCTGAACTATTTTAGAGGAACTTACATACCTCATAGTCCTTTACCCCTAGGTATTTCAGTGTGTATTTCCTCAGGATAGGGATATTCTCTTACATACCTGCAGTACAGACCCATAAATTTATGTTTGTAAAATACTTTATTCAAATGTCAATGTTACAGTTTTATCAGTTCAGTTTTTTTCTCTCCAATACAGGATCCAGTTTAGGGTCAGATATTGCATATAGATGTCATGTCTCTTTAGCTTCTTTTAATCTGGAACATTTCCACAACCTTTGTCTTTTTTTTTTTTTTTTTTTTTTTGCGTTACGCGGGCCTCTCACTGTTGTGGCCTCTTCCGTTGTGGAGCACAGGCTCCGGATGCACAGGCCCAGCGGCCGTGGCTCACGGGCCCAGACGCTCCGCGGCATGTGGGATCTTCCCAGACCAGGGCACGAACCCATGTCCCCTGCATCGGCAGGCGGACTCTCAACCACTGCGCCACCAGGGAAGCCCCAGCCTTTGTC
Source organism: Monodon monoceros (assembly GCF_005190385.1). NCBI lineage: Eukaryota > Metazoa > Chordata > Mammalia > Artiodactyla > Monodontidae > Monodon > Monodon monoceros. Next base: position 65,189,582 of record NW_021703774.1, on the reverse strand, counting down.
TTTTTGACACCTTTGAGAAGTTCATCTCTTTTCTAATATAGTTTTTTAAAAAAATTAATTAATAAGTTAATTTGACTGCATGGGGTCTTTGTTGCTGTGTGCGGGCTTTCTCTAGTTGCGGCGAATGGGTGCTACTCTTTGTTGTGGTGCGCGGGCTTCTCATTGCAGTGGCTTCTCTTGTTGTGGAGCAAGGGCTCTAGAGCGCAGGCTCAGTAGTTGTGGTGCACGGGCTTAGTTGTTCTGCGGCATGTGGGATTTTCCCGGACCAGGGCTCGAACCCGTGACCCCTGCGTTGGCAGGCGGATTCTTAACCACTGCAGCACCAGGGAAGCCCCTCTAATATAGTTTTGATAAGTACTTCACATTTATTTTTGCATAGTTCTATTTGATTCTCACAGAATCCTTGTAAAGTAGGCTTTATTCCCATTTTACCATTGAATGAATCAATTGGTTAAGTATTTCAGCCAAGGCCATATTACTTCGATGGCTAATATTGATAAAGTGGTATGTGCCAGACACTTTCTAAGTGCATAAAACCTCCTGTTGGCCTTTTGAGGTGAATGAAAGTCCTGATAAATACAGAATAAGGAGCAGTCTGAGCGATCTTGGGAGGAGATTAGATTTTTATTCTTAGGCTTTGTTTTTCTGCTCTTGTAGGAATTAAGTGAGATTTCCATATTTTGTCTGTTTTTGTTTTTGTATTAGTCTGATATTTAAAATTTGAAATGTGTAAAAATAGGAGATGGAATGAGGACAGATATTTTCAATATTACTTTAGTTGCGCAGTTTATCAGAGCAGCTGTGAGGCACATTGTCGTTGGAATTAAGAATTTTTGTCTCCTCACCCAGTTTATTCATAGCTGCAGGATGTTTCTTTTTACTGACGCTTATGTGTATGGTACATTACAGTTTGCAGAGAACCTTCATGTCCATTACTCATTTGATCCTCACCTCAATCATATGACCCGTGATAATGGAGTTAGGATTCAAGCCTAGGCCTTCTCTGAGTCCAGTCCTGTTGTCATTACTCTGTGCTGCATTAATGGGGCTTTACTTTCAAGGCAGCCCTGATGCAGTGCAAACTTCAAATTACCTACGTCTTGAAACTTGCTGCTCCCTCTGCAAATGTATTCTCTTAATTAAAAAAAACATTCAAGCAGATGGTTTTACCTCTTGAGAGACAAAGCTTAAAGATTGACCTTATTTGAACAATCTGGTATCAAATAAAACAGCAAAGTTAATATCATCCATATTTTATGATACAGTAGTCATTATTGTGCTACATGGTAATTAAGCACACATGTTTAACATCAGTGGTAGAACCATTTTGTTTTTGGATTGCATGAGACCTTTAGAGGATTAAAGCGGTGGCTTTAAACTTTTTGTCCACAATCCACAGTAAGAAACGTATTTTACATTTCTCTTGACATATACAGTCTAATGAAACAAGAGATAAGCTCTTACTAACTCCCTCTTTTTATTAATGTTTAAATAGACTCTGGGAGAAGAAATGATTTTTCTAAGATCTTCCAATTAATCTATTGCAGTGCTGGGACAAGAATTAAGAACTTCTGACTTCTGGGATTTCCCTGGTGGTCCAGCAGTTAAGAATCTGTGCTCCCAACGCAGGGGGCCCAGGTTCAATCCCTGGTTAGGAAACTAGATTCCACATGCCGCAAGTAAAGATCCCGTATGTCACAACTAAGACCTGGTGCAGCCAAATAAATAAATAAATAAATATTTTTTTAAAAAAGGTCCACATCCGAAGTGAGAGAGGAGCATTGACATATATACACTACCAAATGTAAAATAGATAGCTAGTGGGAAGTAGCCGCATAGCACAGGGAGATCAGCTCAGTGCTTTGTGACTACCTAGAGGGGTGGGATAGGGAGGATGGGAGGGAGGTGCAAGAGGGAGGGGATATGGGGATATATGTATATATATAGCTGATTCAATTTGTTATACAGCAGAAAGTAACACAACATTGTAAAGCAATTATACTCCAATAAAGATGTTTAAAAAAAAAAAGGTCCTTATCAAAAAAAAACATAAAAAAAAACTCCCGACTTCCAGTGTTGTCATTTTTTTAAAAAATTTATTTATTTTGTTTTATTTATTTTTGGCTGTGTTGGTCTTCGTTGCTGTGCATGGGCTTTCTCTAGTTGTGGTGAGTGGGGGCTACTCTTCATTGCAGTGCACAGGCGTCTCATTGCAGTGGCTTCTCTTGTTGTGGAGCATGGGCTATAGGCAAGCAGGCTTCAGTAGTAGTGGCTCGTGGGCTCAGTAGTTGTGGCGCGCAGGCTCAGTAGTTGTGGCACACGGGCTTAGTTGCTCCGAGGCATGTGGGATCTTCCCGGACCAGGGCTTGCATTGGCAGGCGGATTCTCAACCACTGGACCCCCAGGGAAGCACCCAGTGTTGTCATTTAATGACTAAATTACTATTACTCTTATATAGCTACACCAAGTACTTCTAGGGACATATGAAGCAGACGAGTATTAACTGAAGGCACAGGAAACTGCTCTGAGGATCTTTGAAGATGCTGTGCACAGGACTAAGATTCCTGCATTCTTCAGGAGGCTCTGCCCATAGTGTGGCTTTCCTGAGGGCATCTGGTGGATACTCTTGTCTTTGCCTCTCTACCAGTTCTTTCTTTTCACTCAGAAGATGGGATTGGATAGGGCAACTTGGACCTACAATCTAGTAGGGATTTTGTCTGTTATCCTTTCTCACTCTGGAAATCTGGGTGAAAATTATCTACTTGACTCTGCCAATTTAATGGCTCCTGTTACCAGTAATGAAGAGTCTTTATTTAACTTTTAATGAGTAGGAACTAGTTACGCCACACACGCACACACAACTTAATAGAGAGTAAAATAAAATTTTGGCTTTCTGTCATAAGATTTGAGAAGAGTTGATGTAGTATAAGTAAAACTTCTGGTTTCCTGTTTAAAATAATTTTATGAGAAAAAAAGGAGTGTACTTAAGATTCTTAAGAGAAATCAAATTAAAATATTTAATTTATTTGAATATTTAAAATAAGGTTGCCATAAATTAAATTTGCCATTGATTTTTGCTGTACATCTTTTTTAGGATGTATTTATAATAAGTATATTTACTATGATATACAATAATATAATAATTATGTAAATTAAAAGAAGTATTTAAGAAAATTTACTCCTTTGCCTTTTAAATCAATTTCAAATAAAGTTAATTTTTTTTTTTGCGGTGTGCGGGCCTCTCACTGCTGTGGCCTCTCCCGTTGCGGAGCACAGGCTCCGGACGCGCAGGCTCAGTGGCCATGGCTCACGGGCCCAGACGCTCCGTGGCATGTGGGATCTTCCCGGACTGGGGCACGACCCCATGTCCCCTGCATTGGCAGGTGGACTCTCAACCACTGCGCCACCAGGGAAGCCCCCTTTTTTTTTATTTAATTGAAAAAAGTTTTGTTTGACATGATGAAGAGGTTAATCAGTGACAGTTTCTGCTTCATACGTCAGTTGAGAGGGAAAGATTCAGCAAAATGAGAATTAGAACTGACAGATGTGCAGTAAGCCAGTGATTGATCCAGCTGTATGTTATCAGTACTTGATCTCTCTTGAGCTTGTGTGTGATGTTAGAATGTATTTCTTAGCAGTAAATATTTTATTTTAATATCTTTAATTTATAGCCATTCAGGACTTTGAAGCTCATTTCTTAGCAACATCACAGAATCAAGGGTCTAAATAGCCTTATTTTATTTGTAAGAAGAACATAATATCTTATAGTGTTTATTAGTCAGTAACTTAAAATTTAAAAACATAATGGAAAGAGACTTAGAGTTTTGACTCTTAAGTTGATCCAGCCTTCAAAAAGTACTTGTCCATTTGTGAAAGTTCTCCTTTTACGAGATTCTTTCTTACAGTCAAATAAATGTTTGTTTGATAGTGAAACACCATATTTTATAGTGCAGTGTCACTAAAGGGAGAATATTTTGCTGCCGTGGAGTTTTTTCTTTTTTCTTTTTCCAAGGCACAATGCTTGGTGGAAGAGTTGTCTGAAGGCAGGATGGCCAGAAGCAGTGACTGGCTAGCTGTTCACTCATTTTAGTCATGTTGAATCTTCTCATATGCCCATAAGGGAGATGCGTCAATTGATTAATGGGCCAGAGTATTGATTTTATGTTTGCAGACTGCTAATAAAGGAGAATAAGCTTTCTATTCAAGCAGTTCCGTAAGCCTTCAATTTCAAACAGGCGCATAATTAAAGTAATCATACAGCTCACTGAGTTTACAGCTCCATACTGTGATGCAAGACTTCCTGTTTGGTGTTTAAAAGCAGTGTGGAGCTGTTGTATCAGAAGCACTGGGCTTGGAATCAACTGTCCTAAGTTCTAGCCTTGGCTCTTCTACTCTCTAACAGTATCAAATGATAAGGCTTATTTTAAAGAATCTTGAAAACTGTAAAAATTTCAACAAGAGGAGATTAATTAAATGTATTATGGAACATCAAGATAATTGAAATACTATGCTGCTATTCTCATGGCATTTCAGAGATGATCGTGATACACTGTATGTTAAAAAATCAGTTTACAGAACAGTTATTATAGTGTAATCCTTTTCTTCTTATAAAATGTCATTCCCCATCAAAAAACCAAACAGTATGTGTGTGTTTAATATGAAAATTATGGGTTTTTTTGCCTAGAATATACAGAATAATTTAAATATTATTTATTTAGATAGCTGAAGATAGCTTGCTGAAATGTAAAGTTGGAACTCTGGTGATTCCTGTGGATTTTACATATTTTTACTGTATTTATCCTTTGTATTTATTGGTAATATTGAGTATTTACCACATTTTCAGAGCTATTGTATCTTTTCCTGTGGGAAGAAATGAATATTTGGCCACAGGTGGTTTTCATTTTTTTAGTATGAGGCATGTACACTGACAGCCTTTGAAACTTTATGCTGTATAAAATGCAGGTGCTTTTATTGTTTACAGAAATCCCTAATCCTTGTTTGAAATTTATTAAATGGTGTGCCATCTGTAAGCCTTCCCAAATTCCATACATTAATTAGCCTTTAAAGTAAGGTTACCTTTTATCTCACTTTTAGTATAAACTCTTCCATCTGGGAACCTTCTCTTTTATGTGTTTGTTCAGCGTTCTGTGTACTTAAGCACTCTAGTATTAAGTATTAATTATGGATACTGGCATTCCAAGTAACAGTGAAGATCACTGAGAGTAACAGTAGTTTGAACAAAGTGGCATTGTCCAGAGAATAGTTTGAAACTGATGAATAATCAGTCCATCGTGGCTTTGCCACGTGTGTGTGTGTGTGTGTGTGTGTGTGTGCACGTGTGTGTGCGTGTGTGTGTTTAGCATTATTGAAGAGTGGGATAGTTATTCCACAGGGAAACTTTATAAATTTGGTAGATGGTTATATAAGTCAGCATTCTTGTGAAGTTTCAGTTAAAAAAGAAAAAAAAAAAAAGGAAAAAATACTCCTCTTGACATCTCATATAATGTTTCTTTTCCTTGTGGATTCTGATTGCTTGGCTGGCTTTGGTATACCTCTGTTTCTAGCAAATGTAGTATGGGGTGGGAACTGTGTTGTTATTTCAAAAGAAATCAGTATTATTTAATTGTACTTACCAATCTGAGTAAGCGTTATTAAACACCCACAGTAAAATGTTTATTTTTTTAAAGTCCTTTACAAAACAGAGAACTCAGTAATTCAGTCATCTGTATTCTTACAATAATAAATTTAATATTATTTGGTGCTTTTTATGGACTTTTGCTACCTCACCATCTCTCCCAAATAAATTAGACTAAAATTAAAACAAATTGGTTCCACACCTTAGTTCAGAAAATACGACAAAAATAATTTTGCTCAGTAAGTTTTGATTATGGTAGCTATTGTGGGTCATATTACATAGTTTTGGTTTCCAGGGTATAAAATCTAGGTGGAGAGAGAGTCAACATTTTTGAGACAGTTGAGACCATTAGAGTGTTCAGGTGTATCTTCCAAATTATATGGGCATAAGAAATTCAGATAATATAAAAACTCCGAGTGGTTTATCATAGTTAGAGTTTGGACGGTCCTTAATATTAGCTTAGTAGAGGAGACAGCATTCCAAATTGGAACAAACAGTATGAATAAAGGAACGAGTTAGGTGTGTATGAAGATCATACACACCTTAAATGTTAAGATTGGAGGGTGTGGTGTGAATAGTTGTGGGGATAGAGAAGTAGGGGGTGGTCACATTATGGAAGATCTTGAAAGCAAAGGTGGGTAGCTAGAATGCACGACTAGCTTGCTTTTGCAATGGAATAGCAAGATTAAAATGTTTTTAGGGGAAGGAAGTTACCTTAGAAATGGTAGACAGAAGGGGCCTGAAGCCAATTAAAGTAGTTAGGAGGCTATTGTAGTAGCCTAGAGATGAGTTAATGAGTGCCTGCATTAGGAGAATGGCAGTGGAAATAGAAAGGAATGACAGAGACACTTTCACTGGAAGAAACTTGGTCATCAGTATATCCTCAATACATATTTAGTGAGTAAGTGGGAGGTTGAGAGAGGGAGTAAATTTAGACAATGAAAGAAAAATAGGTTACTGGTCACATCTTCCATTATATCCTGAGAGATACCACTGATATAAAACGAATAGATTTTTAAAAAAATAGAGGGAGATAATGAGTTCAGTTTGCACATAGTGAATTTCAAGTGATGGTAACTCTACAAGTAGAAGTGGCCTTATAGGTAATTGGATATATGGTTCTGAAAAATAGTCAATTAATTCAGGGCCTGTGATATAGATTAAAGGTGTCTGTATATATACATACATATATACGTAGTGTTTCTAAAGGGAAAATTGGAAGATCAATAAATAAGCCTTAGAAAACACCAGAGGAAAACGTTTAACAGGTTTTAGAAGGCCTTATTTAATCATTTGATTTCAATTTACTTTGAGTAATATTTTTTAAAACAACCAGTAACCTGTGTTTTGAACAGTTTGTTAAAAGATAATTGTAAAAATCAGTATATTCTTAACTGATCTGATCCTAAAATTCAAATATTTTGATTCACTGTAACTTTTCCTAGATTGCTGTGCTAAGGAGACAGCAACGTATGATAAAAAATCGAGAGTCAGCTTGTCAGTCCCGCAAGAAGAAGAAAGAATACATGCTAGGGTTAGAGGCAAGGTTAAAGGCTGCCCTTCTGGAGAATGAGAAGCTGAAGAAAGAGAACGGATCCCTGAAGCGGCAGCTGGATGAAGTTGTATCAGAGGTGAGTGATGGTTGTGATACAGCCAGGATAATGGGTTAAAGTGTTCTTTTTTTCTGATAAATCAATTGGAAATTTTACATTTTAAATTAAATTGTGTAAAATAATAGTACTAGGAAAAGGCAGGCACGATAAACCCGAAAACATTTGTAGTAAGGATAAAGTATTGGAAAGAGGAGGTTTTGAATTGTACCTCACAAGCTGTATATAAAAGTTGTCTTCTTTTCCTGGGTTTCTCCTCACTTATTACCATAGCACTCTCTTGTGTTTTTTTTGACTAAATGAATCACATTGAGGCTCCTAAATAGTCCCACTAGGTCTTCCCTTTTAAAAAAGAAAACAATACAAAATAAAAACTTGTTAATGTTTTCTTGGTCTACATGACCACTATTATGTTTTCTATTTTGTTGCCATGCTGGTCCCAGCAAGGTTAATCTTCTCCTCAGTTCTGTTGCTGAAATCTGCTGCTTTCAGGATTTCCTACTGCAGTGCTGTCCTGAACCAAATTGATGCCTCTGGCTACTGAGTGGGGCTTCTTATATTGCTCTTTCTATCTTTCCTTGAGCATATGGGAAAATTCCATTATGTTACTGAAAACAATGATTTAATAGGGAGACAAACCACAGAAGTATCTTAGGATTCTTTGAAGATCCATAAAATTATAAAAATTGTTGAATTCTTTCCTTTTGGGTGAGGATGCCTCTGCCACAGGGTGGCTGCTATGTTTCTTCTCTCCTGCTACTCTCCTTTTCTCTCTCTCTGGAAGGTTCTGCTCTAGTCTTTTGGAAAGTACTATTTCCTCACATTTGCGTTTTGTTTTTTTTGTTGAAGTATTCACATAACTGGTGAAGAGGAGAGTTGTTGTCTTAGATGTTGCTTTTTGTGAGATTGATGTGTAGTTTAATTGTATTTAATGTGGTCCTTTTCTTTAGAACCAGAGGCTTAAAGTTCCCAGTCCGAAGCGAAGAGCTATCTGTGTGATGATAGTTTTGGCATTTGTAATACTGAACTATGGACCCATGAGGTAAGTGTATAGATATTTATTTTGGATACTAATGCTAAAAATTTAAATTCTTGTTATTTATTATTCTAGCTCTAGTCATAAGCTAGGGAAAAATGGATTTGTTTTGTTCTTCACCTAGGTCTGGCAGAAAGTTCATGTCTTTTAATGAAGAAAGCCTTAAGTTATTCAACAGATCACTGATGAAGCAGAATAATGAACTGATTAGGATCATGGGCATTGAAATTAGACTGCCTGAGTTCAAATCCTATCTCCTCCACTTAGTAACTTTGTTGTCTTAGGCAAGTTACTTAATCTCTCTATGCCTCAGTTACTTACTTTTAAAATGTGTTTATAAGAATAATATTACCTACCTCAGTACTATGATACTTGAGTATCAGAGATTATAAGGCACTTGGGTGGCTTCCTCCCTAGCTATAAAATAAATAGGTAGAGCAATAATTCTCAGTTTCTTCTTTAGTAGATTTGGAATGTGAATCAGTATAAATATTTTAAGGATCTAGCTGAACTTGGTTCAGGTTTTCAGCTAAATCACAGCTAAGAAATGCTGCTTTTGTGTTGGAGTCATAGAATACTAGAATTCAAAGGGATCTTAGAAATCATCTTTTTCAGACTCCCACTAACCATGGCACACTCAACACATGATCAAAATCAGCATCCTAGGTGTTGGGGAGCCAAGAGTAGTTAGACAGGGGCCGTGCCTTTAAAGATGTCATGATCCAGCTGGAGGAGAGACATGTAAAAGGATGACTACAGGATAATGTGATGCATGTCATAACATCAGTATGAACAAAGTACTAAAAGAATATAAATGAGAATATGGATTCCTTGAGGAGAAGGTTCATGTCATATTGATAGACGCTCAAAACATTTTTTTGTTGAATGACAGAATGGTAAGGGACATCCCATAGAGGAAGCTGAATCTTAAAGTGTGATGACAGTCTGCCAGGTGGAAAGTATGGGAAAGGCATGCCAAGCAGAGGGAGCAGCATGATAAAAGGCACAATTATGAAATGGCCTGACATTTTCAGAAAAAAAAAAATTCAGTGCATTTTTATATGTGTGGGAGTGTGTATGAGGAAATATGGCTAGCAGTATAAGTGGGGGCCAGATAATGAAGGGCCTTGTATGCTGCTATATACAGCGCTACTGTAAACCAGACATTCCTGAGTTTTTAGGGAGAGGGTAACGTAATCAGTTTTGTATCTTAGGAAGATGACTCTGAGGGTGGTATTGAGAATGGATTGGATGGAGGAGAAACTATTGGCAGAGACAGCATTAGGAGGCTGTTGGTGTATTTAAGGTAATAGATGAGAGCCTGAACTTAGACTATGGTGATGGAAAGGATGGACTATCTCAGGGTACATCTCTGAGATAGACTCTGTGGGATTTGATGACGAATACAGTGTGGAACATGAGGAAGAAAAGAGAGAAATTAAACATAATTCCAAAATTTCTATCTTGAAGGACTGAATGGTGATGCTGTAATAGGAGGTAGCCAACATAGAAAGGTGAATAGTTTTATGATGGAAGACAATGGTTTTTATTAGTAGTATGGGAAATTTGAGATAGTGACTAGATATTGGGAATTACCATGATAGATAGGTAGATAGACAAACAGAGACGTTAGTGGAATAGCTGAGATTATCCAAGGAGAAAAATAGAGGAAGAAGAGTAATAAGAATCTGAGGGAATCAGCATGAGCAGTAGATCGACTCAGGAAAAGAAACTTAGAGTGAATAGGGTTAGGGACAGAATGAGAAGAGAATGGTTTTCTCAAGCTAAGGATGAAAAGAGTTTTAAGAGGGCCTTGAGCAGTGATATCACATGCTGAGGGCTTGAGAGAGGCAGAAAGCTGAGACAGGAGCATTGAATTTGGTAATTAGCCGTCAGTAGTAATCTTGGAAAGCAGATTTATTAGGGAGAGGAGCGAAATCTCTATTAAAATTAGTTGAGAACTGAAATAAGTTGAATTAATCTCTTTTATTAATAAAACTTTACTATAAAGATTTTCAGACAGAGAAATTAGAGAAAAATAGTATAATGAACCCCTTTTTTCACATGTTCGATGGGCAAACTAGGTCACTCCCATTTTATTCCTATGTAGTTGGTTTCTAAAAAATAAAATATAGATCTCGTATTGGACTTTTGTTATTGTTTGGTGTTAGCGCAATTCCCCAGAGCATTTGATACCTCATCATGGAGCCCCAGAGACCTATCTACTTTTTAATTAGTTCACTAAGGCAACTCAGTGAAAAGAAGGCATAATTCTGAGTTGGCTTATTTTTGAAAGTCCACACTATATTAGACAAGTTACATAGAATATGCTGAAGAGATACCTGGAGTAAGCCTTTGAATATTAAAAAATTATTTTACTACTTTATTCGTTATTTACGCTTGACATTTTACCCATATTTTTCATATTAAAATTATTTTGTCATTTTAGTTTTTCTATTTGAGGACTGGGACTTCTTTATTCATGAAGATCTATGTCTTGATTAATAAAGGAGAAAAGAGACATGCTAATCAAAACTTTGTCATCCTGACTTAGGAACTTGAAAATAATTAAATTCCTTGAATAAAGTGAATCGGATTACTGTGGAGTGAATACAGAGTCACTAACAGCTCTCAAAATGAAGCGTTTTATGCTGGGACCCTCAGTACCAGAGGGGGCTTCATGGGTGTAGGCCATTTGTTAGAACTTCTCCAGCTACACTCATTTCTTCCTTTCAAAGTCTCTTTTATATAATGACTTTTTCCACTGACTTTCCTCTGTGACTTTTGCCACAGCCATTGAGGATAACAGAGCCATAGGTTTCAATTATTATCTTATATTTAAATACCAGTTTTTAAAGGTGACCATTAGTAGTTATACCCTGAAGATTCTTTTATCATTACAGAGGCTGCTACTTTTCCTTCTCCTTTTGAATGCTCTTTGGACTACCTGGAACCCCAGGGCTCTACACTTTGAGAACTGCTGCCATAATTAATTTAACCATTTTCCTATTAATGGGCATTTAAATTATTTCCATACACACACACACACACACGGTATTGTTTACATACGTGGAGTCTGTATTGTGTGTGTGTGTGGAGAGAGAGAGAGTAGCAGACTGGAGTTAGAAGGCATGAATATCTGAAATTGTAATAGATTCTGCCAAATTGCCTTCCAAAAAGACTGTCCCAGTTTACACTCCCACCAGCAGGTGAAAGGAAGGTCCATTTCTCTACACCTTTCCTAACATGGATATTGTAAGTGTTTTTTAATATTTACCTATCTTCTGGATCAAAAATGTTATCTTAACATTCTTGCAGCCACAGTGGCCTCCTTGCTCTTCCTCAAACACACTAATGATGTTCCTGCTTCAGTTTCTTCACATTTATTATTCCTACTGCCTGGAATGCTCTTCCTCCAGTGGCCTTCCTTCAAGTGTTAGCTCAAATGCCACCTCAATGAGACTGTCCTGGACTGCCTTCTCTAAATTGCCACCCCTGCTCCTGCCACCACACTTCCTATTCTCTTTTTTCTTTTACTTTTCTCCATAGTACCTCTTGTCTTCTAGTATACTGTGTAATTTACTTATTTATTTTCTTTATTTCCTTGCAGAGATTTTCATCTGTTTTTTGTTTTACAGTGCTTAGAACAGAGCCTGGCACGTAGTGGTCTCTCAATAAATATTTTTGGTATGAATGAATATGTTCCCCCTACCCTCACCCCTCATTAGTAGTAAGTTATTTTTTGATAAGTCTTTAGCTAGTTGTATTTCTCTTTTAAAGGGATTACTTGTAATCTTGACCAAAAAATCTTTTCTTTTGGTATGAGTTGCTGTAAACCTACTTGCATGTATTAAATATGTATCTAGTGTTTATTGACAAGTAACCTGCTTGCCATACTCTGCATATATTTACTAATTCCTATTTTTGTACGTTTATGTACACCATTCCTAAACTGAAAGAACTTCCTTCTGTCTTTCAACTTATGTTTTAGTCTCTCCCCACTGACATTCTTGATATTGTTTTATTCAACTGCTTCTCACCAGTTATCAATTTGTTACATTTTCTTCCACTTGTTGAAGTTGTGCTTTGTGCTGTTACTGTTTCTTATGCATATTTTGTCCCAGGTATAAAGTCTTAGATCATGCTGTCTAGTTCTTTAATTTTGTCCTGTAGAGACAAGACAGTGTTCATCCCAGAGGAGATACACAGTTATGTGTGTTCATTTGCTATTTCTCAAAAGCTGTGTGCTTTTAGTTCCTCGTTTCTTATCTAGGCTATATGAGGTACTCATTATTTATTCAGTCAGACATACAGCAAATATTTTTAGAGGACTATTGTTTGCCAGGTACTGAGCAAGGAGCCAGGAATGCAAACATGAATAAAAGTCTAGTAAGAGAAGCACATATGTAAACAACTGTAGTATGAAAAAGAATTATGTAGATGTTGTGTAAAGGTAGGGGCATATTCTTTTTTTTTAAATATATATATATATTTTAAAATATTTATTTATTTATTTGGTTGCACTGGGTCTTAGTTGCAGCAGGCAGGCTCCGTAGTTGCGGCTCGCGGGCTCCTTCGTTGCGTTATGCATGTGGGATCTAGTTCCCTGGCCAGGGATCGAACCCAGACCCACTGCATTGGGAACGCAGAGTCTTACCCACTGCACCACCAGGGAATTCCCAATAGGGGCATATTGTTGAAGGAACATCAGTGACTCTGATGATGGTAGTCACAGAGGCTTTACGGAGTAGCATTTGATGAACGAATAAAGAGAATGTAATTATGCTTCAGGAAATGAGGGTGGTATTGGGGACGTCTTGCTGTGAAAGCCCTCATAAGTCAACAGAGATTTGAAAGATAAGACAGGAACAAAAAATTTTTAATGAATTAATGATCTTCACTGATGGCTGAGGTGATGGGTGTATCATGGGTTGGGTCTTATTTCCATGAGCAAGTAGATTGATCCATTATGGATGGAGGAGATAATAGTCTCAATTTATTAATAAAGGTTTGTGTTTAAAAAAATTAGATGGACAGTACAAAAAGGAGAATTAAGAATGGGAGAAAGTTTAAATACTTGAAAATACTGAGCAACAACCTAAGGAAATCTGTGTCTGTCTCTGTGTGAAGGCTTTAGGAACAGAAAGCCAAGAAGTAGTGGGAATATTAGGAACTGTTCAGATTTTGAAAACATGTTAAAAGGCTTAGATTGAAGAAAAGCAACAAAGAGAAGAGCTAGAAGGAATGAAGAAATATCAAAATGTCTTAACAAGTTGGAATATCTCCAGATACCAAGAAGGAAATAGGAAAGAAACTGGCTATGAAACTCATAAAAAGCAGGAACTATTTCTTCTGGAGAAAATTTGGCACAGTGAAATATCAAAGCTCAGAGAGCAACAGTGTTTGAAAGACTGAAATCTACCCCTGAACCAAATGTTGGGAATGGAGATGTTGCATCATGTATATTATTCAGAAGCATTTCTTAATTGACCTCATTGTTTGCAGTCTTTTCACTGCAAAACCAATGATCTCCTTGGACCTGGGAATCTGCCAGAGGAGCGGGAAATCCCCAGTTGAACCTTATTAGTACCACCTGGAAGATATTTAGTGAACAACTTCCACATCGGTGGCCTTGAATATCTATAAAGCAAGCATTATGTTTTCATTGGTGCAGAAACTGCATAGGCTTTTAAATAATAGATTGTGAGTTCTAACTCAGCTTTTCTCAGGTACTACAAAACTAAGTCTGGCCAGACAAATAGACATTTTAATCAGAGATTTCGAAAGCATTTTAAATTTAGGAGCCTAAAGTCTTTCAGAAGAGATCACATTACCATAGTAGTGTTGTTAATGTTGTTTCAGATGTTCAATGTAGAATTGAACTTTTGTGCCTTACTGGTATGGGTCCAAGTGAGAAAACATATAACACACATTTGCCAAATATAGGTATGCCTTAAGAAACATTTCCTGAAGGCACTTGGTGATGAAATGTAAATACATCTTACATCTAAAGTAAGAGAGTTTTGTCAAAGTAATGTGTAGCAAAACTGACTAGTTTGGAGAGTTTGGGGTTACTGAATAGTCATCACACAGAAAAAGAAAATAAACTAAGTAGACTTAAAAGGGTTAATTTTTCTGACCTTACTGCTATTGTGTGGATGGTAAAGAAGGCATCTGGCTATTTTTGGCACAGGATTCAAAGAACTGGCCTACTCTGGGTGGTCTATAAAAACAGTAACTCTAGGCAGCAGGGAATGGCTAAACAGGACAAATGTGAATTGGTAGGAAACCCTCTTCTTACTTACTACTCATTGGGATTGATTCTATGATTATTAGTCATATTTTATAGTTGTAGAACCTGAAATTTAACCCGGATCTCTTTTTAAGAAATGACCATTGAAAACTCTGCCTTTTATAAAGCACTTTTTTTTCCTACCATTCTTCGAGAAACCTTAAGGACTTCTGTTTTTGGCAGTATGGTGGGCTAGAGGTACAGAGAAACTTTGCATTTTAGTACACCGGAAAATGCTGGATTAAAAAACAAATCAAAACTCTTTGATTTCATGGCTGAACTGAGGAAAAGGAAGCACTTCTCAGAGGCCAGAATGTTAAGGTAACATAAATCCATAATGGTAAGCTAACATTGGAAGTGGTGCTTGTCCTAGAGTTATTTCCTCATCCTTTTGTCCTAGCATCTGGGAAGAGGAAAGAAAGCTCTGGATCCAAACAAGGTGAGAAGTCACAACTGAAGCCCTCCTACCCCCACCCAAGTAAAGCTGGAACTTCCAAAGAATGACATTCTTGGTTGCTAAAAGAGAAAAAAGTAGATTGCCATACCACATAGGGAGAGTGTTGGTAAGTACCTATCTTGGTATTGGCTTTGAGTAGAGTAGAAATAAAGAAAGAATTTTCTCTTTACCACAAGCCCTAACTCATGCAGTTTGAGCCTGAATTTACACTACTTGTGTGGCCCCAAAAAAAACCAAGACAAAAATTTAGTTTAAGCAGTCCTGTGTTGGTGGTACTGCTAGTCTCCTGGCAGAATCAAATGTAAATCCTTCTCAGAGAAAGGCACTTTAAACAGACATCTAAAAAATTGCCAAAGGTAGGGTTCCAACTGAACATGAATCCACATCCTCTCACCTCCCCCCAATTATTAAACACACCAGGAAACAGGCCACCATGAATAAGAGTTAGAGGAAATAAACTACAGAATAAAACTCTGAAAGACTACAGATATTTGAATTAACAGATACTAGAGGTAGAATAAATATGTTAAATAAAAGAGGGAATTGAAGTATGACGAAAGAACAAAAGACTATAAGAATTAATCAGGACATTTTGAAAAAGAATCTGGAAATGTGATAAGTAAAAAGTTGACATTAGAAAAACAATGCACAGGTTAAAACAAAAAATTAGGCACATTTGAAGAAACAAATAGTAAATGGGAAGATGGATCTGAAGAAATTATACAGAGTGTAACACAGAGAGACATAGAGATGGAAAACTTGAGAGATATTAAGAGACACTACCATAACTATGGGGTTACACTACAGTAACTTAGTAATCAAAGTAACATCACCAGTCATGAGACATACTGACATCTTGTACCTCCTGATGTGATGCACTGAAAAGGGCACATCACTTCTGTGACATTCTTGCCAAAATGGCGTAACCTGGGTTTTACCATGAAGAAACATCAGATAAAGCCAGATTGAGGGGGACATTAAAATATTTTTGTAATCTTCAAAAGTGTCAAGGTATTAAGGAAGAAGGAAAATAACCTCAAAGAAGATTTGAGATACAGAAATGAAGAGCCAACAACAACAAAAATAATAAATGTGAATGAAACTTTTAAAAAATTTGATGGTATAAAACATTAACAATGTCTAGTTTGTAAGGTTAAAACAAATCAAGATGGAAGTATAGTATTCCCCCCTTACCCTTGGGGGATATATTCCAAGACCACATGGATGCCTTGGAATCATGGATGGTATCAAACCCTATATATACTATGTGTTTTCTATACGTACATACCCATGATAAAGTTTAATTTATAGATTAGTCACAGTAAGAGGTTAACAACAGTAACTAGTAATAAAAAAACAATTATAACAATATACTGTAATAAAAGTTATGTGAATGTGACCTCTTTCTCTCTCAAAATAGCTTATGGCACAAATTTAATGTCTTTTCTGTCTTAACTAAGCACTTATACACTGTGGCCATAACTTCTGCAGCTTGAGATGTGATGATAAAACTAGTACGAATTTCTTTTTCCTTCTTCACAATTTCATGGATAGAAGATTTGTTCTTACCGTAGATCTTAGCAACCTCAGCATTTGATTTTTTTCCTTTCCATATTAAGTAGAGAACTTTACCTTTTCACTTAAAGGAAGAACTTTACGGCTTCTCTTTGGCATATACAGATTGCCAGCATCACTACTCTTGCACTTTGGGGCCATTATTAAGTAAAATAAGGGTTACTTGAACACAAACACTGCAATACTGATACTGCGACAGTCAACCTAGTAACTGAGATGGCTGCTAAGTGACTAAACCAGTGGGATACACTAAACAAAGGGATGATTGACGTCTTGGAAGGGTGGGACTGAGCAGGACAGTGCGAGACTTCATCATGCTACTCAGAATAGTGCACAATTTAAAATTTAAGAATTGTTTATTTCTGGAATTTTTCATTTAATATTTTTAGTATGTGGTTGATCACAGGTAAATGAAACCGTGGAAAGTGATACCACAGGTAAAGGGGGACTACTATAATTTCTGGACAGTAACATCGGATAAATTGTGAGGGGTGTGACTGAGCTTAAAGCACTCAAAGTTTCTGTTGTTTGGGGAGTAAGTAAAGATAATGACTATGTTTAGACTTGTTAAATTAATTGGCGTTTTAAAGTTTTGAGGGGTAACATCTAACAAAATATAATTAGAATATATCATTTCAAAACCTATTAGAAGTAGTATTGTGGAATGAGGTGGACGGATTCAGTCAAAAAGATGGCATGAAGAGAGAAAGAAACAGCTAGATTATGAAAGCACAGAATATTGTAGTAGAAATGAATCTAGAATATTATCTGTAATCACAATAAATGGAAATGTACTGACCTGTGCATTTAGAAGGCAAAGATTGTCAGACTGGATGCGGGAGAAAAGCAAAATTCAACTTCATGCTGTTTATAAGAGAAACACCTAAAAGCATAAAGCTACAGAAAAGTAGAAGATCAAAGGATGGAGAAGCAAACAGTAGCTAAAAGAAAGCTGGAGTTACTCTATTAATATCAGATACATATACTTTAAGGAGAAAAGTATTATTAGACCTAGTCACTACATGCTGATTTAAAAGTATAGTTTATCAGGAAGGCATAATAATTCTAAATTAGTATGCTTCTAATAATATAGCTTGGAAACGATAACTGATGGACCTACAGGTGAAAATTGGCATTCTGCTGCCAATTTCTGTGGGAAAATTTAGCATACCTCTCTCAGTAATTGATAGACCACATAGACAAGAAAATCTGCAAGGATACAGAAGGTTTGATTATTGTCATTATTAAATTTGATCTAGTGGCTGTATGTATATATACGACATCTATCAACACGTAGTTTTCCAACCATATATGAAAGTGTTAAAAATTACTCTGTACTAGGTCATAAAGGAAATATCAGCAAGTTTCAAAAACTACATATGGACTACATTCACTGTTAGTGCAATTAAGCTAGAAATCAGTAACAAAAAGATGAAACTAAGAACTCCTATACTACTAAAAATTAAAAGGCACAGTTCTAAATAACCCATAGATCAAAGAAGTCATAATGAAATTTGGTTTTAAATTATGGTATTAAAATGCTATTTATCAGACCTTGTAGAAAGTACCATACTGTGTGGGAAAAGCAAATTGCAGAGAAATAGGTACAGTATGATTACATTTATAGAAAGTTCAAATCAGAAAAACTGTACATTATGAATGCATGTGCATAAATGGTATAGCTATAAAGAAAAGCAGGGGAATTGTTATTACAGATTTCAGAAGTGGCGTTGAGCAAGTTCAGCTCACCCCTAGGCTGGGCTAAGTATTTCTTGGTGTTCCCAAATTATCCTGTATACATATAATAGAATGTATCATATTTTACTAATTATTTGTTGGTGTATCTGTCTTCATCACTATAGACTCCTTTTTCCTTTTTTTTTTTTTTTAATTCTTAGTGGTGCTTACTTTATTGAGATTGCACAGTTTCCCATGGACCATTCTTTTTTTTTTTTGGCCTCACTGAGCAGCTTGTGGGATCTTAGTTCCCCAATGAGGGATCGAACCTGGGCCCTGGCAGTGAAAGTGCTGAGTCCTAACCACTGGACCGCCACGGAATTCCCTCCTTTTTTTTTTTTGAGAATAGAAGTTCTGCCTTATTCCTTTTTTAATATATTCTCAGCATCTAGCATAGTGTATGTAGTACATGGTAGACACATGTTGCACTGAATTGCAAAGAAGGTTTTTATCATGGTGACAGAGAGGGAAGGGCATTCCAGGCAGAGGCAATATTCTGAACAAATGCTTAGAGAGGTGAAAGAAGATGGCTTTTACCCACAGTAAGAAGCAGTCACAGATGGCTAGAGCTTACCTTGCTTTTAGATTGAGCTTGACGTGTTGTAGCTACTTGATAAATATTTGTTGGATGCTGGTTGAGTGACTGAATGAATGAATGATTGAATGTTAATGAGCATAGAATGTATGGTGGGGAATGGTAAACAATTGGGCTGAAAGGGTAGGCTGTGTTCAGGTCACATAGGCCATCATGTTCACTCTAAAGGAGAACAGCATGAAGCAGTGACTGGTGCAAGGAAATGTCATCGTGAGCACCAAGTAATGTGGTGTGTGTTGTGAGTGTTGTACTGCGAAGAGGGAGATAAACGGAGAGAGTTATTATAAGGAAAGACTTCACAGAGGAGAGTAGAATTAACGATTTATAAGGAGAGAAGGAGAGAAGGACATTCCAAGGGAAGTTTATGACACATGACAGTAACCAAGGTATAATACAGAAATGGAAAAAAAGTCGTCCCCCCTCTCAAAAGAATAAAAATGGCAAAAAAAAATTTTTTTTCGAGGCCTGGGTCTCTTATGACTGGTTCCATTTTCTTTTTTTTTTTTTTTAATTTAATTTAATTTAATTTTTTGCACAGCAGGTTCTTATTCGTTATCTGTTTTATACACATTAGTGTGTATATGTCAATCCCAATCTCCCAATTCATCACACCTCCCCCACACCACCCCCCTGCTTTCCCCCCTTGGTGTCCATACGTTTGTTCTCTACATCTGTGTCTCTATTTCTGCCTTGCAAACCAGTTCATCTGTACCATTTTTCTAGATTCCACATCTCTGCGTTAATATATGATATTTATTTTTCTCTTTCTGACTCACTTCACTCTGTATGACTGGTTCCATTTTCTTTATGTTTTTCTGATTGTACATTTTCTAAGATACCTTAATTTTCATAGCTGTTCTCTTTATCTCGTTACTACTACTTTCTGCACAATAAATGTAGTTTCCTCTAGTCATTTTTCAGACACTGAACCTTCTAACAGACGTTGAAATTGGATAGGGTACAGTATAAATGGTTATTACATTTAAATTTTATGAGGTTGAGAAAGATATTTTCTTTGTTAGGGAGAGGACTTAATCTTTAGAATTTCCTCCTCTTGGGTTCGTACTTAACTCAGTGGTCAAAGTTCATACCTGATGTTCATACCAAAGGCATGGTTTTTCATTACTTCTCTATGCTGTGCTTCTGTTTGATTTTTAAGTTTTGTTGTTGTTTTAAGTTTGCACTTCATCACTGTTTTGACATTAGGTAAGTTTAACTTGCTCCCAGGCCCCAAGGATTGATGTAAATCTCAGACTTGTACAGATATCAAGGAAATACAGTGAGGTAGAGGAAATGAGCAGTGTCCACTTTAGACACTGGTAAAAATATTTCTTCGTGGAGGGAAGCTGAATTTATTTAAGAAATGAGGGGGAAATAAGGGAAGAAAAAGAGAAAATAGATTAATTTCGATAGAAATAAAAGAATTTCTGAAAGATTCTGTTATCAACATAAAGTTTAACCAGCAACAAACTGTGTTAAAAATAATTCCTTCTTTATAAAACAGGGTGATTAAGAGCTAGTTGGGAAAACATCAGTCTAAATGCCACTTGCAATTTGTTGTTTATTATCAGCTTTGTTATGTTCTGAGTTTTGTTGACTGTTGAGTATAGTAGGGCTACAGTTTTTATCATAGAAGTTTGTCTGATGTTTTGCTAATTTTCCTTTTCTCCTTAACAGTTTGGATGACTTTTTGGTAAATTCTCTCATAGTGGTTTTCAACCTTTCCTGTACATAATCACTACAAAATCTTAAAAAGAGAGCTAACTGAGCCCTACCCTAAACCTATGGAATCTAGTGAGATGGGTCTAAATCATCTATTTTTATTTTTAAAATTTATTTATTCATTTCTTTTAGTTTTGGCTGCACTGGGTCTTCGTTGCTGTGCGCGGGCTTTCTCTAGTTGCGGCGAGTGGGGGCTACTCTTCATTGTGGTGCGCGGGCTTCTCGTTGCGGTGGCTTTTCTTGTTGTGGAGCATGGGCTCTAGGTGCACGGGCTTCAGTAGTTGTGGCACGTGGGCTTAGTAGTTGCGGCGCATGGGCTCAGTAGTTGTGGCGCACGGGCTTAGTAGTTGCAGCGCATGGGCTTAGTTGCTCCATGGCATGTGGGATCTTCCTGGACCAGGGATCGAACCCATGTCCCCTGCATTGGCAGGCAGATTCTTAACCACTGTGCCACCAGAAAAGTCCTTAAATCATTTATTTTTAAACAAAGTATTTTTCTTTAGGTGATCCTGAGGTATGTCCAGAGTTGAAAACTACTGTGTATAGTTTTATATTTCTTTCTATACATTGACCCCTATGTTAATTGTAAGAGCACTTATCCATTAAATTAGAAGATAATATATATAAGAGAAATTTTATTAAATCTCTAGACAGACGCTTGTATAGTCATAGGTTTGTATTATATAATTGAGGAAATTTATGGACCTGTGTTTTGGACAGAACAGGAATCATAACAGAACCCTGTGAGAGGAACTTCTTTCTGGCACATAGGACTTCAGTATATAGATTCCTGTGTTACATTTTTCCCTTTCTACTATTTAAAAAGTCACTATAACCATTCTCCTTTTCTGCAAATAATAAGGCAACATCCAGAGGCGGTTTTAAATATATTAGGTGTTAAAAAAATTAACAAGTATTTGAAATTGATAATACTTTTCCCTTGTTTGTTCTGGTTGGGTGCTGTCCCCTCACAAGAACCAGAATCTTTACAGTTTGAGACATCAGACTTGGATGAGGAAGGGCAAATTGTACTACTTAAGGACCAGCTACTCTGTGGTTTTCTTATGAGACTATGTTATAGGGGAAAGGTAACCACAGAGAATATGGTTTTGAATTTGAGTGGCCTGGAACTGGTTAGAAATAAAATGTCTCTAATTCCAATATTCTCCAAGTTTGTCAGCTTTTCATTATTTTTATGGGAAGAATTCTAGCTTTTTATCCTGAGATGAGCCTGTCCCCAAATCTGGCTTCAATTTTTTTCCCTTATTCAATTGCTGAGCACACTTTGCTGTATGATATCACTATTGGCTGTAAGTTAAAAGTTACTGTATAACTTAAATGTCAGACTTCAAACCACCAAGTATACATGGTTTTGTTCAGCCAGGTTTTTAAATGAAATCTAATTCAAGTTTTTGGCTAAAAGTGCTTTCCAAATTTATCAAAGTGACACATAAACTGAAGAAATACATCTAAATACCAGGTGTTATTGAATCTGGGATTGCAGAGAGGTAACAGAGCTAAGGGCAGTTCTTTTCCCAAATAGTCTAATTTACTCATGTTCTTCCAAAAAGTATCTGTGCAAAGTAATTGGTTCTCTTTTCTTCTATCCCCTGTGGATTTCATCCTTTAAAAAAATGGCTTAGAGTCTATCAGTAGTGAAGAGCTGAGTTTTGAGGGCATGGAAAATTCTGTTGATGATTTTCTTTAGTTTTGGCTTTCCTGAGTTATACATAGGGAGGCTTATGAGGAGTATCACAGTGGCTTTATCATGTATCACTTGGCTACTTCCCCCTCAGACTTGATTTGTTACAGTGAAGGGAAAAGCAGTTGAAATCAGAAACGTACATCCTTTGTTAACTTCCTTCTTTACCTTGAATAAGTCACTATGTCACTTTCAAAGATAAAAGGAGATAATGTGGTAACTTCTGCTGCTTCTGTCTTGTGAGAGGACATCAGTGAGAGACTAGGGCAGATGAGAAAACTGTCAGAGTTTAAGTTGGTTACTTTGATATTTTCTTTAGACTACAGATCTTTAACATAAAACAAGGACTAGTGGATGGTTTGTCTGAAATAGCTTTCTCAAACACTATTTTCAGTACTGAGCTGTGCAAAACGTAAATAATAGAGGAATACACAGCTTTACTTTTGTAATAAGTGAAGGTCTAGCCTAATATTAAGGTAGTATAAGATAACTTTGAAACTTTTGATTTTTCAAAATATATATGTAATTATTTATTGCTTCTAGGCAGTTTGCCTTTAATGTCTTATTTTCTCCAGATTTGACCTGTTCTGTCATTTCAGTAAGCATTTGAAACATATTTTAAGGGTTATTCTACAGATTGGTCTTTTTTCTTTTTTTTTTTTTTTTTTTGCGGTACGCGGGCCTGTCACTGTTGTGGCCTCACCTGTTGCGGAGCACAGGCTCCAGACGCGCAGGCTCAGCGGCCATGGCTCACGGGCCCAGCCGCTCCGCGGCATGTGGGATCCTCCCGGACCGGGGCACGAACCCGTGTCCCCTGCATCGGCAGGCGGACTCTCAACCACTGCGCCACCAGGGAAGCCCTACAGATTGTTTTTAACAGAGTTATGGCTAGTATAGCATGAACTGTGTGTGCTATGCATCTAGACTTCATGGTGTCTGTGTGTTGTGAACATAAGCGAGCATTGATGTCTTATGTTCCCAGGCAGTTTGTCACAATCCATGAGCTCTGAGGAGCTAATATTGGGGAATCACAGATACTCTGTATGCCTTATATGGCTTTCTATCTCAACTCTTTTACTGGAATTCTCAATAAAACCACATTACTTGCTTTCATTTTTCCTTCTCCCCCCCTTTTTTTTGTGTGATGTGAATTTGAAAATGAGAGATAAATGGAAATAAGACCGTTGGAGAAAAGAAGATGCATAAAAAACTGAAGACAGTTTCAAAATAATCTGAGTTTGGCTGTATGTTGATACCACCTGTGCTTGGTTGGTAAAGGTAGCAGTTTTTGTGTGTTTTGTTGTGTTAAGCTTTTATTTATCAAACATTTGCTCTGCACCAAGTACTAGTCTAAGCACTTTATATAAATTAATTCCTCCTGGAACTCTAAGGTAAGTGTTATTATCTCCATTTTACAGATGAGGAAACTGAAGTCACATCTAACATTTGGCAGAGCTAGGGTTCACAGTCGGCCTTTGGAGCCCTTGCGTTAATCATTAATAGAACAACAGCGATCCATGTAGAGAAAAAGTTGGTATTTACAGATAGAGGAGTTAGGACTCTATCCAATAACTTTACCCATTTTCCTAAAGCTTAAGATTGGATGTGAAAGGAGAAAATATATATTTTATGGGTTGACGGGATTGGTGGGAATATAATAGAAGAGATTGCACTCAAATTTACAGGCATCTTTTTGACATTGAGAATGAGTAGAGTGTGCCTTTCTCAAGTGAGAGGATACCAAAGAGTTGTTTGCACACAAACTTTTTGTATTAAACATTGACTCATTGACTTCAGCAATTTAATAACTATAGTGCATTGGTTATTTATTGCTGTGTAGCAAACCACCCCAAAACTTGAAGGCTTAAAACAATAACAGTCAGTTACTTTGCTGAAACATCTGCAGTTTGGGAAATTCAACATCTCAGTAGAAACAGTGTTTCTTTGCTCCATGGAGTGTCAACGGGGTTGGCTCAGGGTGGAGGACCTACTTTCGAGCTGGCTCACTCATCAGGCCAGCAGGTTGGTGCTGGCCTGAGCTGGGACCTGAGCCAGGGCTATTGGCTACAGGGTCTCGGTTTTTCTTCATTTGGGCCTCTCCACAAGTTGCTTGGCCTTCCTCAGAGTATAGTGGCTGGGTTCCAAGACTGATCATCGCCTGTTAGAAGAGTGCTTGCTTTATAATTGTTCACTGAATGGATGAAAGAATCTCAGGTTGTTTTCTTGCTCTTGTTGGCTCACTTGGCAAACTGCCACTGTAAAAAGTACGTGTTTCTCCTCAGGGTCTGGTAATCCCTGGTCCTGAGAACTGCTATTTAGAGGATTAAAAAAAAAACAAAACATTTCAACTATTGATCTATTTCTTCCTTCAGTCAAATTTCTGTTTATAGTAAATTACGCCGATTTACTACAAGTCTGCAAAAATCATCTGTGAACCATTCAATAAACAGAGAAAAATAGCTTTTTTAAGATTTGGAGAACTCCCTTGGGAACTCCCTGTCTTTAGCCTCAGTTGCAATGAAAATTAACATAATTTCCTGTTCCTGGATCTGGAGATGGTATAATAATGAGTTTACCACCTGCTGTTCTTGAGTTGTGGGTTAGTTTTCCTAAAATAAAGATCTGGATTTTTTCTCCTGGCATGAGGCAGAATGTTACATAAAATTCATTTATTTGTTGTTTAAAAAAAAAAAAAGAATGCCTTCTATGGGTTAAGCATTGTCCTCGAACAAAACAGGTCTCTGTACCTACAGGGACATACAGACAATAAACATAATAAGTGAAATAATAGAACAAAGGGATAAAATATAGTAGGGTAAATGGTTTTACAAGTGTGAGAGTGGTTGTTGGAATTGTAGTTTTAAATAGTGATCACTGTAAAGTAGACATTTGAACCAAGGCTTAAAGGTGATAAATAGCCATATGGATATATGGAGGAAGAGCATTCCAGACAGAGGGAACAACCAGTACAAAGGCGCTAGGGTGGAAGTGTGCTTTGCATGTTCAAGGAAAAGCAAGTGGGTCAGTGTGGTTGGACTAAAGTGTGCAAGGGGGAGAGTAGTAGGAGATGATGCCAGAGAGATACGGTGGAGGGGTTAAATTTAGTGAGGCCTTGGTCATTGTAAGGATTTGGGCTTTTACCATGATAGAAATGAAGAGCCATCTGAAGGTTTTGAGCAGAGGAGTGACATAGTAATCTGACCTAGATTTTAAAGCAGTCTTTCCAGTTGCTATGTTGAGAATAGCCTGAACCTGGCAGGCAGGAAGACAAGCTGTGCCACTAACTGCTGTGTCATCTGTGGGACACATAGCACTTTCCGATTTATAAAGCATGTTCGCATCCATCGTTTCATTTGAATCTTTGAAAAACCCTGTGAAATATTTATTTTTCCTATTTTACATGTGAGGAATTGGGGGTTCAGTGAAGTTAACCGACTTTCCCAGAGCGACTCAATTGGAGAGTCTCATAGCCACACGTTGAATCCATATCTCTTGACTCCAAATTTTGTGTTCTTTCCTGTATTCCACATTAAAACCTGAGGATTTTCATGCTCTTTCCAGCTTAAAGTGATTTCACTTTTTCATGTGCAGTTCTCAGGAAGAGGAATAGCAGCATATGGATATCTTTTGGGGATGGGAACCAGTAAGATTCTTAACTGCTGAGATGGCTTGAACTTAAAATTGACCAACTTGTACCATAAGGAAACAGGTTTGCAAAGCGAAGAATAGATTTGGAGATTTGCCATTTTTTGTTCAGCTACTTGGTATGAAAATTGGGTATCTGAAA
Organism: Monodon monoceros; assembly: GCF_005190385.1. Classification (NCBI taxonomy): domain Eukaryota; kingdom Metazoa; phylum Chordata; class Mammalia; order Artiodactyla; family Monodontidae; genus Monodon; species Monodon monoceros. Next base: position 65,163,434 of record NW_021703774.1, on the reverse strand, counting down.
TCATATCTTAAGGATTAAGTTGGCTTCATAAATAATCTAAAACAGTTGTTGGCTTTTAGAATTTCATAAATGAAAAAGTAAAGTAACAATTCTTATAATACTTTTTCCAGACTTTTGGGGAAATTGAAATTACTTGTGTTTTATTAATCTGTGCTTTTCAGGCCCATTGACCCACAGCATGAGCAAGGTTTATTGGTGTAATGATTATTCGAAGGCATAAAACTGTTGTGATTCTTGCAGGGTAGCGTGTTTCTGGTCATAGAGACTTCTATTTTTAAAAATATTTATTAGTTTATTTAAAAATACTGAATAGAATCTGATTTAAGCTAATTATGAAAAGTGATTAGATTGCCATATTAATATCATGATCTATAAACAGTTAATCATTATACTAATTCTTATTGTGACTCTGAGTCATCTCCTTGTGTTCTTGGAAATTTATTTTTCCCAAAATTAACAAAAAGGGACATTGAATGACATAAAACACTCATGCCGAGAATCTAAAAGTTCATATCAACAGTAATTTTCTCATACTCTTTTGTACATTTGGCCATTATAAGGACTGTCAAATTCCTTTCTTAATATTTGTGTTGTCCAAATTGTACTAAGACAGTCTTGAATTCTGGCAGTAAAATAAAACTCCTTTATGTCTTTCAGATATTAATAAAAACAAGGGAAATGTAAATTTGCAGTTATTTAGATGGTTAAAATTAGTTTCTATAGGTCATTTCATAGGTTCAAGCATATATAGTTGTTTTGAGCTGAATTGGACAGTCAGCTTCTCTGTAATTTAGCTTGAGAAATTTCATTTCACTTGAATTAATTTATTTTTTTAGAAATTTCATTTTAAGACTTTAAAAAAAATTTGCAAGGAATTGGGACCAAATGGCAACAACAACTAAAAACAAAAAAGTGAAAAACTTTAAAAGATTCTTTCTAAAATTAATATATTGCCTTTTCAAAATACTTCCTGGCCCAATGGGTAGATAATAAAATTGAGACTTATAGACTGTTTGGATCCTTATTTTTGCCTCTTCTCTGACCTACTTCCTTGTTTAAAATGCTTTGTTGACTCTGTATAATAAAAGTGTTGTGAAGATCCTTTTTGTGGAGACCATTGAATGAGATCTGAGTGAGCCCTCAGGCTAAAAAAAGGTAAAAGTTACTAAAGTAGCTATGGTTAAACATATATTGTCATTACACTGTGATAATCATTACTCCCGTGGGTAGTGGGAAAAAATAGTGATCACTTATGAGCCAAACCAATCAACATTAAAACCGATTCCTAGGAAGTGTAGCTACTAAGTGATTATAGCACAGTCCAGTTACAGATGGAATAACCTGAACTGATAGTTAAACTCAAGGCATTTGCTTGTAACAGTCACAAATTGTGAATCAAAATGCCAGTTTTCACAGTGGTAATAAAATCATGAAAAGAACAATGATTAGTAGAAGAGCTCTTTGAAAACTTCCAAGTACTAATGATTGTGAACTCTTGTAATTTACTCCATAAATCATCCATAAACCACATAAATCATTTTTTTAAAAAAAGTATTTATTTATTTATTTTTGGCTGAGTTGGGTTTTTGTTGCTGCGCGTGGGCTTTCTCTAGTTGCGGTGAGCGGGGACTGCTCTTCGTTGCGTCGGGCTTCTCACTGCAGTGGCTTCTCTTGTTGCGGATCACGGGCTCTAGGCGCGCGGGCTTCAGTAGTGGAGGCGCGTGGGCTTCAGTAGTTGTGGCTCGCGGGCTCTAGAGCACAGGCACAGTAGTTGTGGCGCATGGGCTTAGTTGCTTCGCGGCATGTGGGATCTTCTCAGACCAGGGATCAAACCCGTGTCCTCTGCATTAATAGGCAGATTCTTAACCACTGCGCCACCAGGGAAGCCCACATAAATCATTTTTGATTGTGTCCTTCCACATCCCTCTCGTCTGACTTCCCCATCCTTTTCCCCAAACTGTCCACTTTTGTTGGATTTATTGTGAACAATGTGTAACTTTTAGGGAATTGAGGTAGGAAAAATGTTATGAGAAACAAGATTAGTTTAAAACAGTGGCCCTCAAACATTGGCGTATATCAGATTGTTAGGCACCGCTCCCAGAGTTCTTGGGTGAGTAGGTCTGGAATGGGGCCGGAGAGTTTGCATTTCTAACCAGTTATCAGGTGATGCTAATGCTGCTGGTCCCGGTACCACACTCTGAGAATCACTGTGCTAGGGGAAGGTGCATTCTGATCCAGAGGAACTAACAAAGTGTGTTAATTGCTAGTTGACAGTAGGATTCAAGAAAGGAAAAGTATAGAAACTACTCCTAGAAGCCATAGCAGCCACTTTGACTTGGCAGTTAACTATGAGAGCCTTGCAAACAGCTTTAAGATCCCTAGCCAGGAAGTAGGAAAGCAGAGGAACCGTTCTAGTAATCTGCTGTTTTTCTGGCAGTGGTAACCATCAAGTAGTCTAGATGAATAGGAGACAAATGTAATACCAGTTTTTAAAAGAAAGAAGGTAGATTTTCCCCATTAGACCAGGGAATTTAATATTGTTCATAGGGAAGATTTTGATATAGAAAGGGATATGTTAACTGGGAGCCACAATTAAAACAAGAACAGAACATACCAGTTTTGTTTATTCTATTGAATAAATTGCTAGACTTAATGATAATGTGGCAGACAGGGCCATCCATAAATAATCTAGCCTTGCATTATGGTTAGTCTCCTTTCTTTTCCTTCTCTCTCTGAGATGATCCCTTTCTCACTGTGCTTGCACATGCACATGTCCACTTACATACCCTCTTCTGCTTTACTTGCAATTCCCCAAGCAAAACATACTCTCTTATGACTGTGTCCTTTTTCATATACTAGTCTATCTACATGAAATGCCTTCTCACTCACATCCTCCTTTCCACCCGTTTATTTACTGCTTGTATTTTAAGATAAATTCATGATCCTCTTGGTAAAGATCAAATGCCCTAGCTATATGCTTCTGTAACATTTGGCATTAACCGCTGTTATGCTGCTAATCCCTCTGTTATCTTTTGTCTGTATCACTCTTCCCCCTGCCATACACACACACACACACACACACACACACACACACACACACACACACAGTATTTGATTTTTATCTTTGAGTCTTTAGCATCAAATATGATTCCTGGAACATAATAGGTATCTAGTACATGTTGAATAAATGAGTGAATCAGTCATTCTGGCTGCGAACATGGCGCTGCGAGTGGCGTGGAGCGTGTGGGCCGCGCGGTCGGCAGCCTGCGCGCCATCTCTGCGCCCAACGCGCCCTGCCCGCCGCGGCCCTGGGGACTGTGGGCGGTCGCCGGCCCCGTTCTGCTGTCGGGTCGTTAATTCACAGACAAACATGAATGGGTAACAACAGAGAACAGTGTTGGAACAGTGGGAATCAGCAATTTTGCACAGGAAGCTTTGGGAGATGTTGTTTACTGTAGTCTGCCTGAAGTTGGGACAAAATTGAACAAACGAGGAATTTGGTGCTTTGGACAGTGTGAAAGCTGCTAGTGAACTCTATTCTCCTCTATCAGGAGAAGTAACTGAAATTAATGAAGCTCTAGCAGAAAATCCAGGACTTGTCAACAAATCTTGTTATGAAGACGGTTGGCTGATCAAGATGACACTCAGTAACCCTTCAGAACTAGATGAACTAATGAGTGAAGAAGCCTATGAGAAATACATAAAATCTATTGAGGAGTGAAAATGGAACCGCTAAATAAACTAGTTTGAAACAACTTAAAAAAAAATCAGTCATTTTGGGAAATGTCAACATAATGCAGTGATGATGTTCTAATCCTGGACCCAAATCCTGGCTTTGTTAATTACTCAGAGCACTTACATTTCTGACACCAATTCCAATGTATGTTTTTCCACACCACCAAACAGTTCTCCCTAAGAGTTCTGATCACCCAGTTCCAACGTGTGGGGAGGTTTTTCCCATACCACCAAGCAATTCTCAGACACTAGCTGGGTGTCCTACAATTAAACTTAATTCTGACACAGACAGTGTGGAGATAGTGTCAAATCCCACAGGTTAAGTGCTCAGTCCTACAAGAGTTACCCTACACCCCCTTCAGGCATCAATCGCTAATCCAAGTTGTCACCTGTGCTTCTGGCTAACGGGCTATAGATCAGAGGTGCCCATGACCTCAGGTTCAATTAATTTGCTATAGTGGCTCACAGAAGTCAGAGAAACATTTTACTTACAAGAGTACCTGTTTATTATAAAGAGATATAACTCAGGAACAGCCAAATGGAAAAGCTGCATAGGGCAAGGCATAGGGGAATGGACAGGGAACTTCCATGCCCTCTTCAGGCTCACCACTGTCCCTGAATCTTCACCAACCCAGATGCTCCCTGAATCCGTTCCTTTTGGGTTTTAATGGAGGCTTCATGACAGAGACAGATTGATTAAGTCATTGGCCATTGGTGATTGAGCTCAATCTCTAGCTCCTTTCCCCTCCCTGCAGTTGGGGGGTGGTGGGTGGGACTGAAATTTCCAACTCTCTATTCTTATGGTTCTCTCTATCCTTAGGTAAGCTAGGGCCTTCCAGCTCACCTCATTGACATAGCAAAAGGCACCTTTATGGGTCTTATCACTTGGGAAATTCCAAGGGTTTTAGGAGCTCTGTGCCAGGAAAAATGTTGTGACCAAATATATATTTCTTTTTATAAATCACCATATCACAGCATGACTTGGGCAAACTGTTTAAACTCTTTGAGCCTCAACTTTCTTTGAGTTTTCATTCCTTAGTACATAGTAGGTGCTCAAAAAATGGTTGCTGCTGTCATACTGTATTTGCATCTTAGAAGAATGTTTAACAGTCTTGTAATATCTCTGTGGTCAAGACAGGGAATTTTGGTCTAGGATATATTACAATTAATTCGTAAGTGGTTTAACTTATGTATTTACAAACTTGGAAGGCACTCCCTAGGAGCATGCTGCAGGGCTCAATTTCTTGGCTCTGTTCTTTTCGATATCTTAATAACAAATCAGTTGAGGATGTTGATGGTATGTTGTTCCTTGCTTAGAAGGAGAATTTCTTTTGCTAATTAGGATTCTAAAAGTTCTTGAATGATATTTTAAGAGGAATTTGATGTAAATTATTCAGCTGGATCAAAAAGCTCAATTATATAACTTCAGAATTGGAAGTGAGAGAGGAGAGGAAAGGAAGGGAAGGTAATAGTCCAAAATCAGTTTGTGAGAACAGTTGGAGTTTTAATTATACCAGCCTCAATATAGAGTATGATGTAACTGCTAAAAAAGCCTACCTGATATTAAGTATATTGGTGGAAGAATAATATTTAGAACATGGGAAGGACTTATCCCGTTCCATCCTATAATGGTCATACTACCTCAGAAGTGTTGTGGCCAGTTCTGGGCCCATCTCTGAGAAACATATTGAGAGGGGAGTGACCAAATATGCTGAAGGGACCTAAGACTGTACTATAAAGAGGAACATATGGAAGAAACTAAAGCTTTGAAAAAGAAAGCCTGGAGTGAGGGGCGGGGGATGTTAGGTGTCTTTGGACATTGGAAGAAGGCTTGCTTAGACTTGTTCTGAATAGCCACAGAGTCCAGAACTAGTACCAAGACTGGTGGTACTAGTTAAAGCATTTCTAGTTTAAAAAAAAAAAAAAAAGAGGACCCTATTGAAGTGAATCCCAGGGAGGGACAACCCAGAATTTGCTCCCCTCCCAAACACCGTTCCTTCCCAGGAGCTTTAGCTCAACACTGTCCAATGGAAATAAAATGTGGGTGGGCCGCATACGCAATTCTTAAATAGTTAGGGTGATAGAGCTTTTCCTAGGGATTGGCGGGGTTGAGGGAGTACTTCCACCAAACAGAAATGTTACTATGTGGATATTTCACTAATGCAATGGAGGGGTGGGCCAGTAGGGGGTGAATTAATTGAGATGCTGTAAACTGGCGGGAAAGTTCTTAACTTTGATTTTGTTTACTGCATACTTTCCTAAGTAAAAATTTTAGCATTACACTTGAAAGGATTAAAAAGTAAACACTTTTCAAAAACATAAGTTTCAAAAAGAAAAAATATATTCTGCAGTTGTCATCACATTCTTCATTTGGCTTCCTGACAAAATTGTTTTGTTTACTGCTTATCTCATGTTTTCTAAAATACTCACCAAACTAAGTTTTCCTGAGTATACTTGGACATTCCATTAGGCCTTTTACCTCGTTTGCAGAAGGGTTTATACTGTTTGTGACCACTCAGGTAAATACTCTGTCTGAAAAATACAATTGTAACAAAAGGTAGCCTCAATTGTAGCAAAATTAAATTTTGTACAATGATCATAACTTGGTGGTATACTTTTGAAGAGTTTGTACTATGCCAGAGTGCCACAGCATACCTGTGAGAACCACTGGAAGGCAGTGATTCTGGAGGTAAAGAATTGAGGAGAATAGGGAACATAATAAGATATCAGAAAAAGAGTCTAGAGGGGTGTACCTGCTCTTTGCTTCCACCTAACATCCCTTTCCCCAAATTTGGAGGCAAATTACTAAACCCCAAAGAACTCCTTTTCTCTTAGAATCACAGGACCCTTAACTGTGACGTTCTTGTCAGCCTTATTTTCCTCCTCTACTTCATCCCTCTAAATAGAATCTGGTATCCCTTCTTTTGTGCTTCTCCAGGGAAATTCCCTTTGTGTTGAATTCCAAGAAGATTGTGACTAGTGTAAGTTATATGTGTGGCATTGTAAAATTAAACACACACACAAGATATCTTATTGATGAGCCAAATTTCTAAGTCCTTGATTAATGAGCTAAAAGTGTTGGGACTTCCCTGGTGGCACAGTGGTTAGGAATCCGCCTGCCAATGCAGGGGACTCGGGTTCGTGCCCTGGTCCGGGAAGATTCCCACATGCCGTGGAGCAACTAAGCCCGTGCGCCACAACTACTGAGCCTGCGCTCTGGAGCCCGCAAGCCGCAACTAGTGAGCCTACGTGCCATAACTACTGAAGCCTGTGCGCCTAGAGCCCATGTTCCGCAACAAGAGAAGCCACGGCAATGAGAAGCCCGCGCACCTTAACGAAGAGTAGCCCCCGCTCACCGCAACTAGAGAAAGCCCACGCACAGCAGCGAAGACCCAACACAGCCATAAATAAATGAATGAATGAATGAATAAAAGTGTTAAATAACTATTGCAGTATTTGATTGATATTGATATACATATGTTTGACCCAAATACATGAAGAAGGAATTAGGGAGAGTGGGGAGAAAGAAGTAAGTAGGAAACTTTCATAGGCATTTAAAGAAATTTCTGTTAGCTTTATTTGATAGCCTGCCTTCTGGGATTGTGAAAATCTAAAGAATTTGGCTGTTGATAAAGAGAAAAATTCCCATTTCATTCGAAGTATTTCCTCATTGAAAATAATCAGTTTGCAGCATCTAAGACTTCTTATTCCAGTTATTATCTGAGTTTAGAATTTGTTTATATGTACCTATTTCTACTTTTTATATACCTGTTTCTACTTTATATATATATATATATATATATATATACACACACATAACATAATTATAGTTTTTAAAGCATATAGAATACTGACTTTGTCTAAACAGGTTATAAATAAGGTACTTCTATACTTATAAAAATTATTTTCAAAATTATTTTTCATATATGTACAGGATGACAAGCTAGGGATTTGACCATATCAGTAAGCTGTTTTGACTTGCTTCTATGCCTAGTGTTCTTGCTGTGGGTATAGAGCTACAAAAGAACTTTGATTTGCTTCAGAGCTACACGTAGGATGCATATGTATGACATTTTTATTTCAATTATTTCTTAACATTTTAAAATTTTCAGTGTGTTGGAACGAGATTCCAGGAGAATGAATCCTGGTGTGAACCCTACAAATCAAAGGAGGCATCTTCTAGGATTTTCTGCTAAAGAGGAGCAAGACACATCAGATGGTATCATCCAGAAAAACAGCTACAGGTTAGATTTACATCTAAATTGTTTATACACAATTTTAACTAGTAGAACAAACGAGATACAAGGACATTCATTAAATTTACTCTTAAGATCAGTTCTAAGAATAAATATACTTTTTAAAAGCTGTCCCAGTTTCAGAATTCTTATAGAGATGTGACCTTAAAAATCTGTGTGCACTAATATACAAATTGAAACGCATATAATACATACATATTATATTGTATATAATGTCTTTAATATAGTTATTTTATCTGCCTATCATATGTTTATACATATAATGTATTTAATATTTGTTACTATATCATCTGTGATAAATATGATTTGGTGGAATGATATGGTTGAACCTGTTTGTAATCATTAGATAAAATCATTTATACTTGCTTATTGTGATTTTTGTTGAATCTCTTTCCCTTGTTATAATTTAATTCTGTCTTGGTAAATTTCCATATAGCTTCTCAATAGTAAAAGATTTAACTCTATGAAAATACAATTTCTATGTTATGTCAACTAGAAGAAGGTTATAGTGGACCTTTTCAGACCTGTATACTTCTTGATAAACATTTCCCTGTGTTATTTGTAATTGTTATTAGAGCCAAATGGAGCTAGGTCCTTGACTAACAGGGCAAAGGGAGGTCATAGTGTGGCAACTGTGGCACAGAATAATGCTTGAAAATCATTAAAGATTTGTTTACTCTTAACTAAGGTTTTACAGGCCAAAGGCCATAGGGGAATCATTCTCCTGATTTTTACTTTGTTACACCCATACCATTTAATGAGATTATTACCATAGTCCTTCAGGCTTGTCTTCATTTAGTCTTCCTGGAAAAAATGCTAGTATTCATTTTTTTTTTTAGGAAGCTGCAGTGTGCAAAGTACTATGCTAAATGTGGCAGAGGATCCAAAGAATTGTATGGTAGTGACTGTAATGCAACATAGAATGTGATAGATGCCATGATGTTGGAAAACCTAACATTTCCTGCCTTTTTTTTTTACGTGCCCAAATTAGCCATGCTTCTGAAATACTGATCGTAGTGATCATATAAGAGTGTCCCTGAATATTGCTAGAGTTTAATAGAATTTTTAATTTACCAAATAATTTTTCCAAGTTTGCCCTACACGTCCCGTAATTTTGAGTTCTGTTGTTGTCTACGTGAGATTCAGCAAAGGTTACATTTTTAATAGCCAGTTTTTGGATGTGTGAGAGTTGAGACTGTGCCACTTAGGTTGTATAGCTTGTTACTAAAAATGGAATGAGATTAGACACGTAATTAGAAATTACGGTTCAGGTAAGCTTGACAAGAATATTACTTATTTTGCACTAAGTACAATAAATAGAAGCCTTCACTTATTATATGTCCATGTTAGAGTAAGGTAAGATGGTGGTTCCCGGAAAGCACAGCACACTGATTGTACTCGTTCAAACTAGAGGTCTGGATGGCTTTTAGGCTGTAATTTATCAGCTCTCAAAGTAGTGCATGAAATGCAAGCCATCTCTCTGTCCCTGACCCCAGAGTCACCACTGCCTGTGCATAATCTGGGTTACTGGTCTTAGTAAAAAATGGATGTGATTATCGATTCTTGTAAAGGTTACGTGTAAGTCTCTTGAAATATCTAAGGTTATTATTGAGGCACTTGGGAGATTTAGGTGTTGGTCCATTATTTGATGTTCTTTCTTTTATTATTGTAAATACTGAATAACAGATACGAAAAACATGTTTGTGAAACATTTGAAAGCACCGAGTATGAATTTGTTTTAAACTGAATTTTAGGTGGTTTATTTACACTCAGCCATGACATTTGTATTTATTTTTTTAATGCAGCTTATTTTATGTTATGTTTCATTTTTTAGGAGAGTTACGAGAACTGGTTCAAATAAAAAAGTAGATTCTTTTTATTTATATATATATTTTTTGCGGTATGCGGGCCTCTCACTGTTGTGGCCTCTACCTTTCCGGAGCGTAGGCTCGGGATGCGCAGGCTCTGCGGCCATGGCTTGTGGGCCCAGCCGCTTCGCGGCATGTGGGATCTTCCCGGACCGGGGCACAAACCCGTGTCCCCTGCATCGGCAGGTGGACTCTCAACCACTGCGCCACTAGGGAAGCCCAGGAGTAGATTCTTAATGTTGTAATTTATAATATTGCATTTGCCTTTTATTTAATAATTAACTGCATATATTTTTTCAGTCTTAGAAATGTGTGGTATATAAGTAATATGACCATATAGTTTGTCAACCAAACTGAGGCACTTATAAGAATGAAAGGTGGTGCTAGTAATATTTATGTCAGGACGTCAGGCATAAATCAGGACTGTCTTAGATAAAGGGAAAAGGATAGTCGCCCTACACATAAGGCATCAGCCAGAACCTGTAGTCCAGGGATTCTCAGTAACTCTAGCTCCTTAATACTGTCCTTCACGTTAGTGATTTATTTGTTGAAATTTTTTCTATTGGTATGGAATGGTTTGCAGGCAGCCTAGAACCCTGACCATCTCAGGACTAGTGTGGATCTAATTGCCCCCAGATTGCATGTTGGCTTAGGTTCTCCCTTTTCTTTCCCCTTCAACTCCACCCAGTCCCTTTCCTGGTATTCTTCCTATCAGATTTTTTTTTCTTTTCCAAAGAATATTTTTGGCTGATAGAACAAAGCCAGTCAGCACAGATGTGCGGAAATCATTACTAGAGTTTATCACATGGAAATAAAATTATAAATCAGAATTATATTTTCAATAGTAGTTTTAGACTTTTCTGATGGACTTAAGCATTTGTATTTTAGACCTGATTTTTTTTTTTTTTTTTGCGGTACGCGGGCCTCTCACTGCTGTGGCCTCTTCCGTTGCGGAGCACAGGCTCTGGACGCGCAGGCTCAGTGGCCATGGCTCACGGGCCCAGCCGCTCCACGGCATGTGGGATCTTCCCGGACCGGGGCACGAACCCGTGTCCCCTGCATCGGCATGTGGACTCTCAACCACTGCGCCACCAGGGAAGCCCAGGCCTGATTTTTAAAATAACAAGTATGTGACAGATCTTTGTTCTTGACAGTTTTTTTTTTTTTTTTTAGTGTGGCAAACAGCTTTTTCTTATAAGCATTCAGAATTTACCAAGTGCAAGGCAGAGTTTTTTTTTTCTTCTCCCTCAGCAGCTAGTTTAGGCTGATTTCCTTTTGTGTGTGCAGTCATTACTTATGTACCACCATCTCTGTTTTATTTCAAATAACCCTAACAGGGAGAAGAAAGGACATCAAGAATGTTTCTGGTGCAACCTGTGGGGAAGAATCATCTATATACCCTCAGCTGTTGCTTTTTTCCCTTTGTATGTGGCATACATAGAAGTCTCTGACTTTTATCTTGAAGTTAGTTTTCCACTCTGCCAAAATTATTTTTGTCAAGGGGGCCAGTGAATTCAGCACTGTCAAATTCAGTGAAAACTTGTTCTCATCTCACTTGACCTTTCCTCAGCACTTGGCTGTGTAGATCACTCCTCCTTGAAGCATTCTCCTTTTGTATTGCTACATTTTTAGTTTCCTCTTTTTTCATCGGCTGTGTTTCATCTTTGTAGGCTCCTCCGCTATCCAGATCTTAAGGCTTGGAACTGTGAACTTTTTTGTCTTCTTTCTGCCATAATTTAGCACACAATCCATTTCTATATATCCTGATGACTCTTGAATTTATGTTTCCCGTCCAGACTTCTGAGTCTCCAGAGTCATATATCCAGTAGTTTCCTTGAATTCTCTTTTAACATTTCAAACTTAACACCTGCACAGTGAAACTCGAGGTACTTCTCCATATTCTGTTTCCACCCACTTGTCTACAATAGGCTTCTTTTTTTTTTCTATTTTTTTAACATCTTTATTGGACTATAATTGCTTTACAATGGTGTGTTAGTTTCTGCTTTATAACAAAGTGAATCAGCTATACATTTATCCCCATATCTCTTCCCTCTTGTGTCTTCCTCCCTCCCACCCTCCCTATCCCACCCCTCTAGGTGGTCACAAAGCACCAAGCTGATCTCCCTGTGCTATGTGTCTGCTTCCCTCTAGCTATTTGTTTTGCACTTGGTAGTGTACATATGTCCATGCCACTTTCACTTCATCCCAGCTTACCCTTCCCCCTCCCTGTGTCCTCAACTCGTTCTCTACATCTGCGTCTTTATTCCTTTCCGGCCCCTAGGTTCTTCATGACCATTTTTAATTTTTTTTTTAGATTTCATATATATGTGTTAGCATACAGTATTTATTTTTCTCTTTCTGACTTACTTCACTTTGTATGACAGTCTCTAGGTCCATCCACCTCACTACAAATAACTCAATTTCATTTCTTTTTATGGCTGAGTAATATTCCACTGGATATATATGCCACATCTTCTTTACCCATTCATCTGTCAGTGGACACTTAGGTTGCTTCCATGTCCTGGCTTTTGTAAATAGAGCTGCAGTGAACATTGTGCTACATGACTCTTTTTGAATTATGGTTTTCTCAGGGTATATGCCCATTAGTGGGATTGCTGGGTCGTCTGGTAGTTCTATTTTAAATTTTTTAAGGAACCTCCATACTGTTCTCCATAGTGGCTGTATCAATTTACGTTCCCACCAACAGTGCAAGAGGGTTCCCTTTTTTCCACACCCTTTCCAGCATTTCTTGTTTGTAGATTTTTTGATGGTGGCCATTCTGACTGGTGTGAGGTGATAACTCATTGTAGTTTTGATTTGCATTTCTCTAATGATTGGTGATGTTGAGCATCCTTTCATGTGTTTGTTGGCAATCTGTATATCTTCCTTGGAGAAATGTCTGTTTAGGTCTTCTGCCCATTTTTGGATTGGGTTGTTTGTTTTTTTCATATTGAGCTGCATGAGCTGCTTGTAAATTTTGGAAATTAATCCTTTGTCAGTTGCTTCATTTGCAAATGTTTTCTCCCATTCTGTGGGTTGTCTTTTTGTCTTGATTATGGTTTCCTTTGCTGTGCAAAAGCTTTGAAGTTTCATTAGGTCCCATTGGTTTATTTTTGTTTTTATTTCCATTTCTCTAGGAGGTGGGTCAAAAAGCATCTGTGATTTATGTCATAGAGTGTTCTGCCTTTTTTTAAAAATAATTTTTATTTTTTTTACCTTTTTAAAAAAAATTTTTTTACAGCTTTATTGGAGTATAATTGCTTTACAATGGTGTGCTAGTTTCTGCTTTATAACAAAGTGAATCAGTTATACATATACATATGTTCCCATATCTCTTCCCTCTTGCGTCTCCCTCCCTCCCACCCTCCCTATCCCACCCCTCCAGGTGGTCACAAAGCACCGAGCTGATCTCCCTGTGCTATGTGGCTGCTTCCCACTAGCTATCTATTTTACGTTTGGTAGTGTATATATGTCCATGCCTCTCTCTCACTTTGTCACAGCTCACCCTTCTCCCTCCCCATATCCTCAAGCCCGTTCTCCAGTAGGTCTGTGTCTTTATTCCTGTCTTACTCCTAGGTTCTTCATGACAGTTTTTTTCCTTAAATTCCATATATATGTGTTAGCATATGGTATTTGTCTTTCCCTTTCTGAATTACTTCACTCTGTATGACAGACTCTAGGTCTATCCACCTCATTACAAGTAGCTCAATATCGTTTCTTTTTATGGCTGAGTAATATTCCATTGTATATATGTGCCACATCTTCTTTATCCATTCATCAGATGATGGACACTTAGGTTGTTTATCTCCTGGATATTGTAAATAGAGCTGCAATGAACATTTTGGTACATGACTCTTTTTGAATTATGGTTTTCTCAGGGTATATGCCTAGTAGTGGGATTGCTGGGTCATATGGTAGTTCTATTTGTAGTTTTTTAAGGAACCTCCATACTGTTCTCCATAGTGGCTGTACCAATTCACATTCCAACCAGCAGTGCAAGAGTATTCCCTTTTCTCCACACCCTCTCCAGCATTTATTGTTTCTAGATTTTTTGATGATGGCCATTATGACTGGTGTGAGATAATATCTCATTGTAGTTTTGATTTGCATTTCTCTAATGATTAATGATGTTGAGCATTCTTTCATGTGTTTGTTGGCAATCTGTATATCTTCCTTGGAGAAATGTCTGTTTAGGTCTTCTGCCCATTTTTGCATTGGGTTGTTTGTTTTTTTCATATTGAGCTGCATGAGCTGCTTGTAAATTTTGGAGATTAATCCTTTGTCAGTTGCTTCATTTGCGAATATTTTCTCCCATTCTAAGGGTTGTCTTTTGGTCTTGTTTATGGTTTCCTTTGCTGTGCAAAAGCTTTGAAGTTTCATTAGGTCCCATTTGTTTATTTTTGTTTTTATTTCCATTTCTCTGGGAGGTGGGTCATAAAGGATCTTGCTGTGATTTATGTCATAGAGTGTTCTGCCTATGTTTTCCTCTAAGAGTTTGATGGTGTCTGGCCTTACATTTAGGTCTTTAATCTATTTTGAGCTTATTTTTGTGTATGGTGTTAGGGAGTGTTCTAATTTCATTCTTTTACACGTAGCTGTCCTGTTATCCCAGCACCATTTATTGAAGACGCTGTCTTTTCTCCATTGTATATTCTTGCCTCCTTTATAAAAAATAAGGTGACCATATATGCATGGGTTTATCTCTGGGCTTTATGGCCTGTTCCATTGATCTATCTTTCTGTTTTTGTGCCAGTACCATACTGTCTTGATTACTGTACCTTTGTAGTATAGACTGAAGTCTGGGAGCCTGATTCCTCCAGCTCCATTTTTCTTTCTCAAGATTGCCTTGGCTATTCGGGGTCTTTTGTGTTTCCATACAAATTGTGAAATTTTTTGTTCTAGCTCTGTGAAAAGTGCCAATGGTAGTTTGACAGGGATTACATTGAATCTGTAGATTGCTTTGGGTAGTATAGTCATTTTCACAATGTTGATTCTTCCAATCCAAGAACTTGGTATATCTCTCCATCTGTTAGTATCATCTTTAATTTCTTTCATCAGTGTCTTATAGTTTTCTGCATACAGGTGTTTTGTCTCCTTAGGTAGGTTTATTCCTAGGTATTTTATTGTTTTTGCTGCAGTGGTAAATGGGAGTGTTTCCTTAATTTCTCTTTCAGATTTTTCATCATTAGTGTATAGGAATGCAAGAGATTTCTGTGCATTAATTTTGTATCCTGGTACTTTACCAAATTCATTGATTAGCTCTAGTAGTCTTCTGGTAGCATCTTTAGGATTTTCTCTGTATAGTATCACGTCATCTGCAAAGAGTTACAGCTTTACTTCTTTTTTTCTGATTTGGATTCCTTTTATTTCTTTTTCTTCTCTGATTGCTGTGGCTAAAACTTCCAAAACTATGTTGAATAATAGTGGTGAGAGTGGACACTCTTGTCTTGTTCCTGATCTTAGAGGAAATGGTTTAAGCTTTTCACCATTGATGACGATGTTGGCTGTGGGTTTGTCATATATGGCCTTTATTATGTTGAGGAAAGTTCCCTCTGTGCCTACTTTCTGGAGGGTTTTTATCATAGATGGGTGTTGAATTTTGTTGAAAGCTTTTTCTGCATCTATTGAGATGATCATATGGTTTTTCTCCTTCAATTTGTTAATATGGTTTATCACATTGATTGATATGCGTATATTAAAGAATCCTTGCATTCCTGGGATAACCCCACTTGATGTGTATGATCCTTTTATTTTATTTTTAAATTTCTTTTAACACCTTTATTGGAGTATAATTGCTTTACAATGGTGTGTTAGTTTCTGCTTTATAACAAAGTGAATCAGCTATACATATACATTTATCCCCGTATCTATTCCCTCTTGTGTCTCTCTCCCTCCCACCCTCCCTATCCCACCCCTCTAGGTGGTCACAAAGCACCGAGCTGATCTCCCTGTGCTATGCGACTGCTTCCCACTAGCTATCTATTTTACATTTGGTAGTGTTTATATTTCCATGCCACTCTCCTACTTTGTCCCAGCTTACCCTTCCCACTCCCCATGTCCACAAGTCCATTCTCTTGTAGGTCTGCGTCTTTATTCCCATCCTGCCCCTAGGTTCTTCATGACCATTTTTTAAACTTAGATTCCGTATATATGTGTTAACATACGGTATTTGTTTTTATCTTTCTTACTTACTTCACTTTGTATGACAGACTCTAGGTCCTTCCACCTCACTACAAATAACTCAATTTCGTTTCTTTTTATGGCTGAGTAATATTCCATTGTATATATGTACCACATCTTCTTTATCCATTCATCTGTCGATGGACACTTAGGTTGCTTCCATGTCCTGGCTGTTGTAAATAGAGCTTCAATGAACATTGTGGTACATGACTCTTTTTGAATTATGTTTTTCTCATTGCCTTATGTATTGAGGTGCTTCTTTGTTGGGTGCATAGATATTTACAATTGTTATATCTTCTTCTTGGATTGATCCCTTGATCATTATGTAGTGTCCTTCTTTGTCTCTTGTAATAGTCTTTATTTTAAAGTCTATTTTGTCTGATATGAGAATTGCTACTCCAGCTTTCTTTTGATTTCCATTTGCCTGGAATATCTTTTTCCATCCCCTCACTTTCAGTCTGTATGTGTCCCTAGGTCTGAAGTGGGTCTTTTGTTGACAGCATATATATGGGTCTTGTTTTTGTAGCCATTCAGCCAGTCTGTGTCTTTTGGTGGGAGCATTTAATCCATTTACATTTAAGGTAGTCATCGATATGTATGTTCCTATTAGCATTTTCTTAATTGTTTTGGGTTTGTTATTATAGGTCTTTTCCTTCTTTGTGTTTCCTGCCTAGAGAAGTTCCTTTAGCATTTGTTGTAAAGCTGGTTTGGTGGTACTGAATTCTCTTAGCTTTTGCTTGTCTGTAAAGATTTTAATTTCTCCGTTGAATCTGAATGAGATCCTTGCTGGGTAGAGTAGTCTTTGTTGTAGGTTTTTCCCTTTCATCACTTTCAATATGTGTTGCCACTCCCTTCTGGCTTGCAGAGTTTCTGCTGAAAGATCAGCTGTTAACCTTATGGGGATTCCCTTGTATGTTATTTGTTCTTTTTCCCTGCTGCTTTTAATATGTTTTCTTTGTATTTAATTTTCGATAGTTTGGTTAATATGTGTCTTAGCGTGTTTCTCCTTGGATTTATCCTGTATGGGACTCTGTGCGCTTCCTGGACTTGATTAACTATTTCCTTTCCCATTTTAGGGAAGTTTTCAACTATAATCTCTTCAAATATTTTCTCAGTCCTTTTCTTTTTCTGTTCTTTTACTGAGACCCCTATAATTCAGATGTTGGTGAGTTTAATATTGTCCCAGAGGTCTCTGAGACTGTCCTCAATTCTTCTCATTCTTTTTTCTTTATTCTGCTCTGCAGTAGTTATTTCCACTGTTTTGTCTTCCAGGTCACTTATCCGTTCTTCTGCCTCAGTTATTGTGCTATTGATTCCTTCTAGAGAATTTTAAATTTCATTTATTGTGTTGTTCGTCATTGTTTGCTCTTTAGTTCTTCTAGGTCCTTGTTAAATGTTTCTTGTATTTTCTCCATTCTGTTTCCAAGATTTTGGTTCATCTTTACTATCATTACTCTGAATTCTTTTTCAGGTAGACTGCCTATTTCC
Organism: Monodon monoceros; assembly: GCF_005190385.1. NCBI lineage: Eukaryota > Metazoa > Chordata > Mammalia > Artiodactyla > Monodontidae > Monodon > Monodon monoceros. The sequence continues at coordinate 65,145,907 of NW_021703774.1, read as the reverse complement.
TTTTCATTTGTTTGGTCTGGTGGGTTTTTGCCTTGCTCCTTCATCTGCTGTGTGTTTCTCTGTCTTCTCATTTTGCTTAATTTACTGTGTTTGGGGTCTCCTTTTCGCAGCCTGCAGGTTCGTAGTTCCCATTGTTTTTGGTGTCTGCCCCCAGTGGCTAAGGTTGGTTCAGTGGGTTGTGTAGGCTTCCTGGTGGAGGGGACTAGTGCCTGTGTTCTGGTGGATGAGGCTGGATCTTGTCTTTCTGGTGGGCAAGACCGTGTCTGGTGGTGTGTTTTGGGGTGTCTGTGATCTTATTATGATTTTAGGCAGCCTCTCTGCTAATGCATGGGGTTGTGTTCCTGGCTTGCTAGTTGTTTGGCATAGGGTGTCCAGCACTCTATCTTGCTGGTTGTAGACTGGAGCTGGGTCTTAGCATTGAGATGGAGATCTCTGGGAAAGCTTTTGCCATTTGAAATTACGTGGAGCTGGGAGGTCTCTTGTGGACCAGTGTCCTGAACTCGGCTCTCCCACCTCAGAGGCAGAGCCCTGACACCTGGCCGGAGCACCAAGACCCTGTCAGCCACATGGTTCCACAAGGATCCTGAGGGAGGCAGGCCCTTATCAGCTCAGGTGGAAACAGTGAAACTGGGTCAATCAAGCCTTGCGGTTTAGACACTGTACTGACAGAGACTACGACGCATGTGGGAGCAGCGTCATGTTCCCTCATCTCTGAGAGGACTGCTTCACCACTCGCGCACCAGACAATCCGGGATAAAATGGTTACAACAGGCTTCTTTATTTCTGTTTCTCAAGTCAGAAACCCTGGTTCCTCCCTTTCAACATGTGCTGTTGATGTTCTTTCCAAATATTATCTTGAATTGGTTCATTCTTCTTCATCTTCATTGCCACCACCTTAGTCCATAGTATCTTCATCTCTTGCCCAGATTGCTATAGATTTCTCCTCACTGGTCTCCCAGCTTCCCCTTTTGCCTCTGTCAAAACAGTTTTTGGTAACAATGGCAAGGCATAAATGTAAATTAAAATATATCACTTCTCTACTTAATACCCTTTTGAGGCTTCTTATTAAATTTAGTAATTCCTTATCATAATCTGGTCTCTGTCTTTCCAACCTCATCTTGTGCTTCCCTCACTTGCTTACAACTCTTCAGCTGGTGAGTAGTTTTCCTTAAGTTCCTTAAATCCTCCCTTGTCCCACCTGCCTCTGTCTAGAACGCTCTTACCCCAGTTTCTATAGGGCTGGCTTCCTCTCATCCTTTATGCCTTGTCTTAAATACGATCTCCTTTTCAGACCATTTTATCTGAAGTAGGCATTGTTGTTGGTTTTCTATTTCAACCATATGCTTATTTCTTTCATAGCTCTTACCACAGTTTGGATTTATTTTATGTTTGTTTTCTTGTATTTGGTCCATCTTCCCCACTAAGGTCTTTGAGGATGGAGACTTCATTTCCCTTTTTCCCTGTTGGAATTCCAGCACCTAGCACAGTACCTGGCACACAGTTGGTATTCAGTAAATATTTGTTGATTGAATTAATGAAAAGTACAAATCTAGCTATGTCCAATTTTGTGTTTATAGTTTTTCTTTTTAGATGTTAATATATCCAGTTTTCTAAATCCAGAGTATTGTATATAAAGAAATTCAAGATAGAGCTAAGATTTCTTAGTGAGAAAGGTTAAAATAGCCGACTGAAGGGAATAAATAACAATAATGCCCTCAGCTCAGATTCTAATTTTCAACTCGGATTTTGCTCCCTACATCACACCCTGGATATGAATTTGCATGATATAGATCACTGTGATGATTAGGAAAGTATATTTTTTGAAGCTAATAGAATAACTGGTTAATGTCACTCTGTTGTTTTATTAGGGATTCTAAAATTTATATTTAGCTTTTCAAGGCTTTTACTTTTCTCCTACCAAGTATTTTATGCTTTCCCTTTCCCCTACCACACACACTGTTTTAAGGAGACTATTCAGTTCTGTTATCACAGAGATGAGAATGACCACAAAACTTCAGTCCTGGTTACATAATACTTTCCTGTCAATCGTAAGTCTTTCCTATCAATCAGTGGGTCTTTCCCCCAGTTTCACCTCTTACTTTGTCACCACCTCTGTTCCAGCAGCACTGTGTATGCCTTGAGCTCATTGAAGATATGAGCCATGTGTTATCATTGTATCGCTAGTTTCGGGTACATAATAATTGAGCAATAAATGTGAACTACCATGATAATCTCTGTAGAAAATTGGAAAATGAAATTTGTGCTGTGTGGTCTATACTTCCCTCCTTTTAAAATTACATTCACTTCTTTCTTGCAGTGTGTTCTATTTACAATATTAAAAACTTTTTTTGTTGAAGTATAGTTGATTTACAATGTTGTGTTAATTTCTGCCGTACAGCAGAGTGATTCCATTTTATATGTATACACACACACACACACACACGCATTGTTTTTCATATTCTTTTCCATTATGGTTTATCATAGGATATTGACTATAGTTTTCTGTGCTATACAGTAGGACTTCGTTGTTTATACAATATTTTTATTTCCATGAAAACTTAATACTAGCAATGACTTTCTTATAGCAATCTTCGTCTTAGGAATTTAAGACAGAAAGTAACACATTTTGTAAATCTGTTTTTCAGATATGATCATTCTGTTTCAAATGACAAAGCCCTGATGGTGCTAACTGAAAAACCACTACTCTATATTCCTCCACCTCCCTGTCAGCCCCTGATTAACACAACAGAATCTCTCAGGTGAGTGTTTTCAGTTGTTGCAGATGTATCTGAGTGGGTTCCTGTGTTTAGCTTTGGAACCTAGAAAAGTATTTGTTCAAATTCACCAAGTGGTTGAGAAAACTATGAATTATTTATTGAATAACCATAGGCATATCAATTGTTGTCCAGTTTCCCCACCAACCTGATAGAGATGGTGATGGGTCTATTTCATGTGATGGTATTGGGGTTGTATACTTAAATATGTCTTATTTGAAAACTGAAGAATGATATTAATATAAAAATTCAGGGTAAGTGTTAGACTTGCAGTGGTAACATTCATAGTGGAAAGTACCTTTTTCTTCAAATTAGGAAGATAATAATTTGAAGATATGTGATTCTGGAGTCACTTTCACATTAGTGTACTTTTCTTTATCTACTTTTCCCTTGAATTTTTTCCTGTGATTTTGGATCCTATCTTTGAACCTCAAAAACTGCTTCAGTTTTTTTGTGATATGTAGTAATCAACTATATTTAAGTAAGTATAGCCTGACATCTTCACAACTGCTCTAAAGAGTAAGCAAAATAAAGGGAAGTTATATTTGAACTGGCTTTTTTTTTTTTTTTTAATTTCCAGTGTTGGACAATTTGGATTATAGTACCTTGAAATTTCTCCTCCTGAGCAGTTGATTCATTCTTTTTCTACTCCCAAAAAAAGCATGATTTTCAAAGGCTTTAATGAATCCATTTGTTGTTAGGAGTCCTATGACTTGTTTTGTGCTCTCCAGTGTCTCCAGTATTTGTGTGTACATAGTCCAAGAGCAGAAACAGGAAATACTATTTTGTGGAAAAACCTTTGCATCCAATATTGATGTTTGCCAGGTATTTAGCTCTAATTTTATTTGAATTTTGAACTCATGATTGAGAAGGCTACCATATAAAAATGCATGTCATTAAAAATAACTTAACATTAAGTGTCTTAGCTTTCTCAAATCAAAAAAGAATATTGAACCATTAGGCACTTGGAATGCTCTTTAGAACCTCAGAATATGATTAAATTCATTTCCAACCAAAGGTGAGACATCTGTTTCTATGAAATATGTTTAACTAATTAAGCTATTTTATAGGTTAAATCATGAACTTCGAGGGTGGGTTCATAGACACGAAGTGGAAAGGACCAAGTCGAGAAGAACGACAAATAATCAACAGAAAACCCGTATTCTTCAGGTTTGTTTCTGCTTGTCTTTGAACAATAGTTGGCATATTTGTTAGAAGGCTTCCTGCAGATGTGTTGCTCTCTTCTTTGGAACATTTGGGAAACTTGAACTTTAGCCACTTCCCACTACCTCCTGCTGCTACTGAAGCAGGTGTCACTGCCATTGAAGCCCTCCTCCCAGGTTTCATAGCACTCATTTAGGTTTTATAGCACTAGTATTTCCTGCTCAGACATAGTGCTGTTTCCTGCTCTCTCCCTCAAATTTGCTTTCAAGCCAGGGGTTTTATGCATGGACATCTGTATGACATGTTTTTGGCACAAATAATATAATAAATGATACTGTTTATCTTTTCTGTTCTTAGAGCTTTTCAAATGTAGGACAGCTTAGAAGTGAAGGCACATCTCCGTGGAGGGCATTTTTGTACTTAGACTTGTAGCGCTACAGGTTAATGACAGCTCTTATTTAGAACCTATTAAATTGGGCTTCTATCTTAATATTGTTTACCACAAAGCACCATTTATGGTCTTTCTGTCATTCAACTATTTATTACTACTTCTGAAGCACTTAGACTGACATATTGCAAGCTCCCAGCAAATGTTACCTGTGGTAGTAATAATGAGCCAGGTACTGTTCTCGACCCTGGGAATACAGTAGAGGGTATGATAAAATCCCTGCCTTCATGGAACTTACATTCTAATGGGAAAGATAAACAATAAACATGTAAAGTGAAATAAGTCATACAAAAAAAGACAAATACCATATGATCTCATTTACATGTGGAATCTTAAAAAAAAACCCAACAAGCTCATGGATACAGAGAACAGATAGTGGTTGCCAGAGGTGGTGGGTGGAGGGTACAGACTTCCAGTTATGAAATAAAGAAGTCATGAGGATGTAGTTTACTGCATGATAACCATAGTTAATAATACTGTAGTGTATATTTGAAAGTTGCTAAGAGAGTAGATCTTTAAAGTCCTCATCATGAGGGAAAAAATTAAATTAAAAAATAAATAAACAAATAAATAAATATACTAAAAATTAGAAGTTCTCTAAAGAAAGAGCAGGATTGGAAGTTAGAGTTCGAATGGAGAGGTGAGTGGCTATTTTAGATTGGGTGGTTAGAGAATCCTTCTCTAAAGAGATACCACTTGAGTAAGGTATTGTCAAGGTAGTTATTACCAGCTGTTATAACATTTAGCCTCAAAATCTCAGTAGTTTAATGGAATAAAAATTTGTTTCTCACCCAGAGTTTGAGGTAGCTCTCTAGAATGGGTTTCCTCCAAGCAGTGACTAAGGAATCCAGGTTCTTCCACATTGTAGCCCAACAACTTGAAATCCTTTGCTTTTAGCTTTGGGTGTTGGGGAAGAAAGTTTGGAAGATTATGCAGCATGTTTTAGGGATCAGGCCTGGACTTTAGTCAATGTTCAGTTGACTAAAACTCTGTCACTTTTCCCAGCCTCCCTTGCAGAAGGTTAGGCAAATGTAGTCTTCCTATGTGCTTGGGATGAAGAAGGGGTGAGAACATAGCTTTTGCCATAGGCAGAAAATGAAGGACAAAATGTAAAGGTCTAGGAGAAAATCTGGAGAAACAGCTTTTAGACAAAGGGAATAGAAAGTATAGAGACCCTCAGGAGGAAACAGTTTGCATATTTGAGGAACATCAAGAAGTTGAGTAAGGCTGGATTACAATGACTAAGGGGAGAGTAGCCAAAGATGATGTCAGAAAGACAGAGGAGGCTAAATCATATCAAATCTCATATGCAATGGTGAGAACTTAGGTTTTCATCCTAGGTGCGAGAGGAAAGCACTGAGAGGTTTGAGCAAGGCTGTGGCTTGATCTGATTTATATTTTTAAAAGATTGCTCTAACTGCTACCCCAAGTAGAACACAGCAGGGAACATGAGTGGATGTAGGGAGACCAGTTAAGCCATTTCAGTAGTCTAGGTGAGAGATCATTGCGGGCCATACTAGAGTGGTAGATTTGAAGGTGGAGGAAAGTACTTGAATGCCAAATATATTTTGAAAGTATAGATGATGAAATTGCTATTGTAAATTAAAAAGGAAACAGTGATAATTCCTATGCTATAGCTACTGGATGAATGATGATGCCATTTACTGAGACTGAGAGTAGGGAAGGAGGAGTTGGAGGCAAGAAAAAAGAGTTTTAGATATATTAAGTTTGAGATGGCTATTAGACATTCAAGTGGAGAAGTCAGGTGGCTACTCAGATATCCAGGTCTGGAGTATAGGGGAGAGGTTGAGACTGGAAGTTTAATTTGGGATGATATCACCTAGAGAGAAGGTAAAAAGAAGAGAAAGGAGGTAAGGAACTGAGTCCTGGAACAACGTCAACATTAGAGGCTAAAAGATGAGGAAAAATCAGCACTTGAGAAGGAAGAGGAGTGGCTGGCCAGTAGAATAGGAAAAAATGTAGGATAGTTGTATCCAAAAACCCAAGCAAAGAAAGTTTTTAAGGAAGAGGATGTGATTTACTGTTACAGAGGTTAAGAGATGTTGATTAAGATGAGGACTGGGAAATTACCATTGGATTTGATTATTAGAACTTGTTAGTGACTTTGATGAAGCTTGTCTCATTGGAGTGGTGATGACAAAAGTCTGAGCGATGTGGGTTCAGGAAGTAAAAATAAAATGAGGAAATAGAGAAAATTATTTCAGGATGATCCCCATTAATGGAAACAGAGAAATGGAGTAGCTGTAAGAATCAAGGAAGAGGTTTTATTTTGGGATGGGATATGTTTCACCAGGTTTACCTGTTTATCTACTAATGGGAACTCCTAAGCTATTTGATTATTTGGAGACTAATTGGAAGCAGCACATGATAGGTTCCTAAGTACATTAAAAGTATATTGAGAAACATGGACTTTTAATCATTAAGGGACTGTTTTCAACTATAAAATAATGAGGGTTAGTCTAAATGAGCTTAAGCTCTGACATTTGAGATTCCATGATTATCCAGTATGTGTTTCTCTGGGCCTCTCAGGCACTTTTTGTTCACCTATTATGGCATCTTTATTGGTTGTTAGTACTTCATTACTAATGTCACAGTTACCTCAGAGTCCCAAAGCTGTTTACTGACGTTGGAATACAGTGTCCAGTCTGCCAAAGCCTACACGTTAGCTGCCTCCATGGCTGGAGGAAAAATGGACTCTGTTTCCCTTCTGCTTTCCAAATCTGGTGCAAGTATATATTATTCGTAGAAGCTAAATTATGTCTAGACCCTGGTAGCAAAAAAGTTTGGGTAATATAGTTTTCAGGCTTTCATCCCTTGTTATACAGGGGAAGAGCAAAAAGGGGGCAGGAAGAGATAATTGCCAGTAGAGAATTCCACACAGCTGGTAAAATGGGCTTTATGAAAAATTAGATGAAAATTATTGGCCTAAATGAGTTTTTTGCCTTATCTTTTGACATATTAAATTAAGAAGTCATAAAAATTCTAAATGTATAGGCTCCAAGTAACAAAGTTTCAAAAACATAATGCAAAAAAGTGACAGAACTAAAGGGAAAAACAGATAAATCTGCAACATAATTGGAGATTTTAATATCTTTCTCATTTCTATGTAAATGTCTCACTTTTTTTTGCTGATTGTGACCTTTTGCTAAATCCACATAGCTAAAAATGCTGAAGTTCATAGCCAAGTTTTCAGAAGTCCCTTTGTTTATTGGTGTAAATCTTGGATAGGTAAATGGCATATTCAGTTGCCGTTTGCCTGATGTCTCTGTAACTCAGCTTTCCTTAAAGCCTACCCACTCATTTCTGAGCCTAGAGAAAGAAGTCTGGCTTCTTTCAGACTTCTCTGCTAATTTCATGTGTGCCAAAGTAGCAAAATCATTTAAAATTCATCAGTTATTTAATCTGTTTATTTTAAATTTTATATTTATCCACTAGCTGTAGTTTAATTTTGGCTTGATTTACTACTTACTTGATAAGCATATCAGTAAATACAGTACTTCATTATTTAAAAGTATTTGTTTTTCTTTTCATTTTATCTGTGCTTTTTATTTTTGTTTAACACATTTTTAAACTTACTATATGTAAGACTGACATTAGATTTTCATAAAATTAGACCCTTGACTTGTTACAGAGCCAGAAATTGGAAGCCCTCTATTCATCCCTGCATATTGGTTCCATCTACCACCAAACAAAATTGTTCCCTCTTCTCTTCCCATAACCCTTTGTATATTCTTCTATTTTAGCATCACATTATATCATTTCTACATATCTGTCTTCCCAGTTAAACTGCAAGCTTCTAGAGGGCAAAAGTCAAATGTTAAATTCTGTAGCACCAGTACATGTAGTAGGCACTCTATGAAAGTTTGATTGCTGAAGGAAGGATGGATGGATATTGTAATGAACAAATGCTAGTAATCTTAAGATTAAACAGTTATTCAAGTCACTGTTTGACAGGGTAATAATAAGGTCACTTCCTAATATAATAATTGGTAATGTGCTCTTGAACTCTGATACTCTTATAAAACTTTTTTGAAGATCAGCTTACAAAGCTGCTGGGGTATATAAGAAGGCATAGTGCAAAGCAGGTGCTATATGGAAGACAGGTTTTCAGTGTAGTCTACGTGGACCACTAATGGTTCCAGATTGGACTGTTCTCTGGCCAAGAATCATTGATGAGATATCTTTATGATGGATTAGTCCACAGGTGTATTTAGGCATGAAGATCTTTGTGTTTAACTCAGTAAACAATAAGATCTAGTTTCATTATGGACCTTTCATAATTCAGGAAATTTTCATTCAGAAAATAATTATTTTAGACAAACGTAAGTTGTTATATGTTCAGTAATACTTGTATGACTTGGTGATAAAACTTGTGATACTTGGACTAAGTTTTTGAGTTTTTTTTGTTTGTTTTTTTTTTTTGCGGTACGCTGGCCTGTCACTGTTGTGGCCTCTCCCGTTGTGGAGCACAGGCTCCGGACGCACAGGCTCAGCGGCCATGGCTCACGGGCGCAGCCGCTCCGCGGCACGTGGGATCTTCCCGGACCAGGGCACAGACCCGTGTCCCCTGCATCAGCAGGCAGACTCTCAACCACTGCGCCACCAGGGAAGTCCTGAGCTATTTCTTTAATCTTTGTGGGGAGTGCCTTAAATGTCTTACTGTCCGTAAGACACATCTCTCAGCCCAGAATGTGACCAAACGAGTTCTAATTTCTATATTGGTGTTTAGCTATGTGAACTTAATATGTCAGTATATTCATGAAAACAACTTTATGGGGACTTCCCTGATGGCGCAGTGGTTAAGAATCTGCCTGCCAGTGCAGGGGACATGGGTTCGATCCCTGGTCTGGGAAGATCCCACATGCCATGGAGCAACTAAGCCTGTGCGCCACAACTAGTGAGCTTGTGCACCACAACTACTGAAGCCAGTGTGCCTAGAGCCTGTGCTCTGCAACAAGAGAAGCCACCGCAATGAGAAGCCCATGCACCGCAACAAACAGTAGCCCCTGCTCTCTGCAACTAGAGAAAGCCTGTACACAGCAACGAAGACCCAAAGCAGCCAAAAAAAAAAAACCCAAACAAACTTTATGAATACTTTAATGAAGTTAGTAAACGTAGAATGAGTCAATATAGGAAGCTTTTCATATAATTACATTATATGACATCTAACCATTTTTTATCTTTCAGGGTGCCCTGGAACAGGGCTCAAATTCTCAGCTCATGGCTGTCCAATACACAGAAACCACTAGTATCAGGTAAGAAAGTGTGGAAGCTCTTGGCTAAGGAATTTTACTATTTATTTATTTATCTATTTATTTATTCATTCATTCATTCATTCACTCACTCACTCACTCACTCACTCACTCACCTACCTGCTCTGGGTCTTAGTTGTGGCATATGGGATCTTCGTTGTAGCATGTGGGATGTAGTTCCCTGACCAGGGATCGAACCCGGGCCCCCTGCATTGGGATCTTGGAGTCTTAACCACTGGACCACCAGGGGGGTCCCAGGAATTTTAAATACCTAGGATTTCAATAAGGTTGAAATACACACTTCTCTTCCATCTTAAACTTGTTCTCATCATTATCTTGTAGAAATAGATAATTCAGATATATGTAGAAACTAACAGTTCTCTGTAACCAGAATATTTCATTCATTTACTATGTATATTTAAAAAATATTCATATTATTTCTTCATTAGTTAAAAATGTTTTTAATCTCTGTACCTTCCTCTCAAGTTTGCTGTGAACCTGAAACTGTTATTTAAAAAATAATCTTTAAAAAATGTTTTAAAGTGAATTATAGTTGACCTTCCTTATTCATATAGTCCATATTTATGAATCTGCTTACTTGCAAAAATTTATTTCTACCCCCAAAATCAATACTGAAAGTGCTGTCATGGTCATTTGCATTCCCCAAAGTTTAACAAAGCAATACTTCGCCTTCCTGTTTCAGCTCTCATACTGTAAACAGTTGTCCTTTTTGAGGTCTATTTAGTGCCATATTTTTCACATTTTATGATTTTTGCTTGTGAATTCTTCCTTTAAAATGGCCCCCAAGCATAGTACTGAAGTGCTGCCTAGTGTTCATAAGCTTGAGAAAGCTGTATTGTGCCATGTGGAGAAAATACACATGTTAGAAAGCTTCATTCATGCATGAGATATGGTGCTATTGACTGTGAGTTCAGTGTTAATGAGTGAACAGCATTTGTTAAAGAAGGTGTCTTTAAATAGAAACACATAAAACAGGGTTATATATTGATCAGTTGATAAAAATGCTGTAACTGAGAGAGCCTCATCCACCAGAGGGCAGACAGCAGAAGCAAGAAGAACTACAATCCTGCAGCCTGTGGAACAAAAACGATATTCATAGAAAGATAGACAAGATGAAAAGGCAGAGGGCTATGTACCAGATGAAGGAACAAGATAAAGCCCCAGAAAAACAACTAAATGAAGTGGAGATAGGCAACCTTCCAGAAAAAAAATTCAGAATAATGATAGTGAAGATGATCCAGGACCCCAGAAAAAGAATGGAGGCAAAGATCAAGAAGGTGCAAGAAATGTTTAACAAAGACCCAGAAGACCCAAACAAACAGAGGTCAACAATACAATAACTGAAATAAAAACTACACTAGAAGGAATCAATAGCAGGATAACTGAGGCAGAAGAATGGATAAGTGACCTGAAAGACAGAATGGTGGAATTCACTGCCATGGAAGAGAATAAAGAAAAAAGGATGAAAAGGAATGAAGACAGCCTAAGAGACCTCTGGGATAACATTAAATGCAACGACATTAGCATTATAGGGGTCCCAGAAGGAGAAGAGAGAGAGAAAGGACCCGAGAAAATATTTGAAGAGATTATAGTCGAAAACTTCCCTAACATGGGAGAGGAAATAGCCACTCAAGTCCAGGAAGCGTAGCGAGTCCCATACAGGATAAACCCAAGAAGAAACAAGCTGAGACACATAGTAATCAAATTGGCAAAAATTAAAGACAAAGAAAAATTATTGAAAGCAGCAAGGGAAAAATGACAAATAATGTACAAGGGAACTCCCATAAGGTTAACAGCTGATTTCTCAGCAGAAACTCTACAAGCAAGAAGGGAGTGGCATGATATACTTACAGTGAAGAAAGAGAAGAACCTACAACCAAGATTACTCTACCCGGCAAGGATCTCATTCAGAATTGATGGAGAAATCAAAAGCTTTACAAACAAGCAAAAGCTAAGAGAATTCAGCACCACCAAACCAGCTCTACAACAAATGCTAAAGGAACTTCTCTAAGTGGGAAACACAAGAGAAGAAAAGGAACTACAAAAGCAAACCCCAAACAATTAAAAAAATGGTCATAGGAACATACATATTGATAATTACCTTAAACGTGAATGGATTAAATGCTCCAACCAAAAGACACAGGCTTGCTGAATGGATACAAAAACAAGACCCATATATATGCTGTCTACAAGAGACCCAGTTCAGACCTAGGGATACATTCAGATTAAAAGTGAGGGGATGGAAAAAGATATTCCATGCAAATGGAAATCAAAAGAAAGCTGGAGTAGCAATTCTCATATCAGATAAAATAGACTTTAAAATAAAGAATGTTAAAAGAGACAAGGAACAACACTATATAATGATCAAGGGATCAATCCAAGAAGAAGGTATAACAATTGTAAATACACATGCACCCAACATAGGAGCACCTCAATACACAAGGCAACTGCTAACAGCTATAAAAGAGGAAATCTACAGTAACATACTAATAGTGGGGGACCTTAACACCTCACTTACACCAATGGACAGATCGTCTAAACAAAAAATTAATAAGGAAACAGAAGCTTTAAATGACACAATAGACCAGATAGATTTAATTGGCATTTATAGGACATTCCATCCAAAAACAGCAGATTACACTTTCTTCTCAAGTGCACACGGAACATTCTCCAGGAGAGATCACATCTTGGGTTACAAATCAAGCCTCAGTAAATTTAAGAAAACTGAAATCATATCAAGCATCTTTTCTGACCACAACGCCATGAGATTAGAAATGAATTACGGGGGAAAAAACGTAAAAAATACAAACACATGGAGGCTAAACATTACTAAATAACCAAGAGATCACTGAAGAAATCAAAGAGGAAATCAAAAAATACCTAGACACAAATGATAATGAAAACACGACGATCCAAAACCTATGGGATGCAGCAAAAGCACTTCTAAGAAGGAAGTTCATATATACAAGCCTACCTCAAGAAACAAGAAAAATCTCAAATAAACAATCTAACCTTACACCTAAAGGAACTAGAGAAAGAAAAACGAACAAAGCCCAAAGTTAGCAGAAGGAAAGAAATCATAAAGATCAGAGCAGGAATAAATGAAATAGAAACAAAGAAACGAAAGCTAAGATCAATAAAACTAAAAGCTGGTTCTTTGAGAAGATAAACAAAATTGATAAACCATTAGCCAGACTCATCAAGAAAAAGAGGGAGAGGACTCAAATCAATAAAATTAGAAATGAAAAAGGAAAAGTTACCACGGACACTGCAGAAATACAAAGCATCCTAAGAGACTACTACAAGCAACTCTATGCCAATAAAATGGACAACCTGGAAGAAATGGACAAATTCTTCGAAAGGCATAACCTTCCAAGACTGAACCAGGAAGAAATAGAAAATATGAACAGACCAATCACAAGTAATGAAATTGAAACTGTGATTAAAAGTCTTCCAACAAACGAAAGTCCAGGACTAGATGGCTTCACAGGAGAATTCTGTCAAACATTTAGAGAAGAGCTAACACCCATCCTTCTCAAACTCTTCCAAAAAATTCCAGAGGAAGGAACACTTCCAAACACATTCTGTGAGGCCACCATCACCCTGATACCAAAACCAGACAAAGATACTACAAAAAGAAAATTACAGACCAATATCACTGATGAATATAGATGTAAAAATCCTCAACAAAATTCTAGCAAACAGAATCCAACAACACATTAAAAGGATCATATACCAAGATCAAGTGGGATTTATCCCAGGGATGCAGGGATTCTTCAATATATGCAAATCAATCAATGTGATACACCATATTAACAAATTGAAGAATAAAAACCATATGATCATCTGAATACATGCAGAAAAAACTTTTGACAAAATTTGACACCCATTTATCATAAAAACTCCAGAAAGTGGGCATAGAGGGACCCTGCCTCAACATAACAAAGGCCATATATGACAAACCCACAGCAAACATCATTCTCAATGGTGAAAAACTGAAAGCATTTTCTCTAAGATCAGGAACAAGACAAGGATGTCCACTCTCACCATTATTATTCAACATAGTTTTGGAAGTTTTAGCCACAGCAATCAGAGAAGAAAAAGAAATACAAACTGGAAAAGAAGAAGTAAAACTGTCACTGTTTGCAGATGACATGATACTATACATAGAGAATCCTAAAGATGCCCCCAGAAAACTACTAGAGCTAATCAATGAATTTGGTAAAGTTGCAGGATTCAAAATTAATGCACAGAAACCTCTTGCATTCCTATACACTAATGATGAAAAATCTGAAAGAGAAATTAAGGAAACACTCCCATTTACCATTGCAGCAGAAAGAATAAAATACCTAGGAATAAACCTACCTAGGGAGACAAAATACCTGTATGCAGAAAACTATAAGACACTGATAAAAGAAATTAAAGGTGATACAAAAAGATGGAGAGATATACCATGTTCTTGGATTGGAAGAATCAACATTGTGAAAATGACTATACTACCCAAAGCAATCTACAGATTCAATGCAATCCCTATCAAATTACCAATGGCATTTTTTACAGAACTAGAACAAAAAATCTTAAAATTTGTATGGAGACCTGAAAGACCCTGAAGAGCAAAAGCAGTCTTGAGGGAAAAAAACGGAGATGGAGGAATCAGACTCCCTGACTTCAGACTATACTACAAAGCTACAGTAATCAACACAATATGGTATTGGCACAAAAACAGAAACATAGCTCAATGGAACAGCATAGAAAGACCAGAGATAAACCCACGCACCTATGGTCAACTAATCTATGACAAAGGAGGCAAAGATATACAATGGAGAAACGACAGTCTCTTCAATAAGTGGTGCTGGGAAAACTGGACAGCTACATGTAAAAGAATGAAATTAGAACACTCCCTAACACCATACACAAAAATAAACTCAAAATGGATTAGAGACCTAAGTGTAAGACTGGATACTATAAAACTGTTAGAGGAAAGCATAGGAAGAACACTCTTTGACAGAAGTCACAGCAAGATCTTTTTTGATCCATGTCCTAGTGTAATGGAAATAAAAACAAAAATAAATGGGACCTAAGAAAACGTGAAAGCTTTTGCATAGCAAAGGAAACTACAAACAAGACAAAAAGACAACCCTCAGAATGGGAGAAAATATTTTCAAACAAATCAACAGACCCAGGATTAATCTCCAAAATATATAAACAGCTCATGCAGCTCAATATTAAAAAAACAAACAACCGAAATCAAAAATGGGCAGAAGACCTAAATAGACATTTCTCCAAAGAAGACATACAGATGGCCAAGAAGCACATGAAAAGCTGCTCGACATCAGGTAATTATTAGAGGAATGCAAATTAGAACTACAATGAGGTATCACCTCACACCAATTAGAATGGGCATCACCAGAAAATCTATAAACAACAAATGCTGGAGAAGTTGTGGAGAAAAAGGAGCCCTCTTGTACTGTTGGTGGGAATGTAAATTGATAACAGCCACGATGGAGAACAGTATGAAGGTTCCTTCAGAAACTAAAAATAGAATTACCATATGACCCAGCAATCCCAGTACTGGGCATATACCCAGAGAAATACATAATGCAAAAAGACACATGCACCCCAATGTTCACTGCAGCACTATTTACAATAGCCAGGTCATGGAAGCAACCTAAATGCCCATCGACAGACAAATGGATAGAGAAGTTGTGGTACGTATATACAATGGAATATTACTCAGCCATAAAAAGGAGCGAAACTGGGCCATTTGTTGCGACGTGGATGGCTCTAGAGACTGTCATACAGAGTGAAGTAAGTCAGAAAGAGTAAAACAAATATCGTATATTATCGCATATATGTGGAGCCAGAAAAATGGTACAGATGAACCAGTTTGCAGGGCAGAAATTGAGACACAGATGTAGAGAACAAACGTATGGACACCAAGGGGGGAAAGCGGCAGAGCGGTGGTGGTGGTGGTGGGATGAATTGGGCGATTGGGATTGAGATTTATACACTGATGTGTATAAAATTGATGACTAATAAGAACCTGTTGTATAAAAAAATAAATTTTAAAAATTCAGGGAAAAAAAATGCTGTAACTAAGCCTTCACAGGAACCTAACCTGTATTTCCCTTAGGAGAATGGTTCAGTGTTTGCTAATTCAGTGTTTGCACTGACTTTATAGGACTATAACTACCATAAATAATAAGAATTGACTGTATATTCAAAGTATTACAGTCAGAGATGGCCTCTTGAGCATGTGAAATTATTTCAAAGGAAGTTCTTATGACTCAGTTATAATTTCCTTTTAGGTCAATCTTGCCCTCCTCTTAAGTTAATAAAAGTTTGATTGAAGACATAAAAGAATATGATTTTTCTTTTTGAAGAAAAATGAAGTGTTTTTTTTTTAACTCTAACTTTTGGGTGTTGGCTTATTGTGCTAAACAATAAAAGACCCTGAAAATATTATTAAGAACTATATTAATATCATTTGAGTATATCTTTTGGGATAAGATGTGCTCTGAGGTCTTATAATTTTAGTTATAATTTTACCAAGGCACTGACTTGGTACTTTTAATATCTATGGCTAGCAGTTGTTGAGTGACTCCCATGGAAGAGGACCCATGCTTGGTACTAACATCTCTGACCCCAGTAACAGTCCTGAAAGGTTTATGTGGTTACCCTCATTTTATTGATGAGGAAACTGAGGTTCCTCAGAGATTGATTTCCCCAAGAATATCCAGTTAAGAGGTGGAGCAGGAATTCAGAGCCAGGTGTATTTGTTTCCAAATCCTAAGTGCTTTTCACCTTTCACACAGCCTCATAGACAAGTGCACCTTCACACATTTGACAGAACGGTGAAAGATAACTTTTCCTCAGACTTAATTTATGTTACCAAAATTTTAAAATCATGCAAACCAATGCAGAAATATATTTTCTGGTACTTCTATTTTTTTTACATGCTTTGCAATGCACTTGACTGGTACATTTTAGAGCCTTGATACAGAAATGAGAGTTTTGGCTTTAGTGAATTGGATCTTACAAATATCCTGACCTTGAGCTTTTCAAAATGTTACTATAAAAATTGCTGCCAAAATACTACTAATATTTTGGTTGAGAGAGATTCTTATAATTCAGAATGGGAAGCATTTTTGAGAGGATAGAAATTTATTAGTTAAAGAACACTTTGCCACTTTGCCATTTTCTTACTTCAGCAGGAACTCAGGGAGTGAGCTACAGGTGTATTATGCTTCACCCAGAAGTTATCAAGACTTTTTTGAAGCCATCCACAGAAGGGGAGACACGTTTTATGTTGTGTCGTTTCGAAGGGTAAGTTCACTTTGAAAGAATAAAAGAAATAGTTTTGAATACCTGCTATATATGAGGCACTGAGCTGAATGCTGTGGAAGATAAAAAGATATGAGAGATAGGAAGCAATATAAAATAAATTGTATGAGTGGAACAGCCTAAGTGCTATAATACAAGCTTGATTTTGAGCTGTTCAGCATTATGAAGTGGAAACATGGAGTTGGTGCCAGGCAATATTTAGAAAATATAAGCTGCTTATTGATTTTTATTCTTTGTTTGTTTATAACCAACATATTATTTGTTTGTTTATAACCAGTGGAGAAGTATAAACATAAAAATGTCTTTTTAGGCTCTATTCCTGAGACTTTCTATCCCTCTTTTCTCTGTCCTTCATCAGGCTTTACCCTTGCTAGTGAAGAATGTGTAAGATAATCAGTTAGCTTATACAAAAGTAAATGTTTATACGAGCACTTTTGAATGTTACAAATGTGAGACTAAATGGGGAAAAAATGCATAGCTTACTTTCATTCCATCTGCTTTTCCTCTAAAATGAAAATACATTCTTCATAGAGTTGCCATATGAATATCTCGGTTACAGTGCTGTATGTTAAACCAGTTACACATGAATGAATTCGAATTCCTTGGTAGTTTGTATCCTAGGCTTTTCTTTTTCTTTTTTTAAAAGGATGTAGAGAGTGTATGATAGAAATAAGCATATGCTAACAATAAACGATTCATTCTCTGATTATCGTCACCACTCACTGTTACTGAAATTCTCAGTTAACTCAATGCTTTTCCTAAGGTATAAATATCTAGCAGCTCAGAATTTTGGACCAGAGAACTTTGACACTTGAAGATTAGGGAAACCAAACATTTCATGTGTTTTTAGTTATTAATCAAATATGTTAGGAGATTTGGAATACTATAGTGATGGTATCTCATGATTTCTGCCTTTTCTCAAAAATTTCTTGTGTTCAGCCTATTCTCTCAGACATAGCTGGTATATTTCTATACTGTGCCAGCCTCCAAGTTCATTTTCAGCAGCAAGGGGGCAGCTGAGAACAGGGTTTCAGCAAGGCTCCAACTGTATTGGCTGACCAGAGCTTAGTATTAGCTTTGGATTGACACAATCATGTTTAAAGTTGGCAGGGGTTGGGGGGTGGGAGTAAACTTTTTTTTTTTTTTTTTTGCGGTACGTGGGCCTCTCACTGTTGTGGCCTCTTCCGTTGTGGAGCACAGGCTCCGGACACGCAGGCTCAGCGGCCATGGCTCACAGGCCCAGCCGCTCCGTGGCATGTGGGATCCTCCCAGACCGGGGCACGAACCCACGTCCCCTGCATCGGCAGGCAGACTCTCAACCACTGTGCCACCAGAGAAGCCCGGGAGTAAACTTTTTAAGATGGGATCCAGCACTACGAAGAAGAGACTTGATACATGTTAAAATGAATGTGTTGAAGTATATGTTATGGAAGTTACCACAAAAGAATATTTTTAACACTGAAATAGCTGAATACATTTTCTTAGGTTTGGGATAATTTCTCTATTATTTGATGAAAACAGAACAGCATATATTAAAAGTAGCAATTGTCAAGCCACAGATTGACCTTATGACTAGTAACATTTTTCTAGGGAAGAGAACAAGTATTTGTTATGAAGAAAATTATCCTAGCCTTAAAGGGACTGTATTTTTACAAAGGAAGATGAATGGTGTCCTTTTTTTTTTTTTTTTTTTTTTTTTTGCGGTACGCAGACCTCTCACTGCTGTGGCGTTTCCCGCTGCGGAGCACAGTCTCCAGACGTGCAGGCCCAGCGGCCATGGCTCACGGGCCCAGCCGCTCCGCGGCATGTGGGATCCTCCTAGACCGGGGCACGAACCCGCGTCCCCTGCATCGGCAGGCAGACTCCCAACCACTGCGCCACCAGGGAAGCCTGAATGGTGTTCTTTTTTAAAATAAATGCATTACGTTTCTTGCATTTGTAAAAGCTACTTCTCATTAGTTTGCTGTGAAAAGTGCTACTAGAAAATTATTTATCACCCTCCTTCCAATCCCTCCAAATCCAAATAGCATTCTCCTGTTTAAGAAAACTGTTAGGACTCTCTTTCACATTCTGTTTGAGTTTTTCATTTCCTAATTACTGATTTGTCATATCTTAGTGTTTTATATCAAGGTAAAGTGAGGATAAGCATGAACTTAACTAGATAACAGTAGTTAGAGAGAGACAGCATCCTTTTTCACTTTTTCTTTCTTTATTTTGTTTTAACAGTTGGGATAAGGAAGTTAATTTTATCATCATGACTATGAATAGTGTCAT
Source organism: Monodon monoceros (assembly GCF_005190385.1). Lineage (NCBI taxonomy): Eukaryota > Metazoa > Chordata > Mammalia > Artiodactyla > Monodontidae > Monodon > Monodon monoceros. Next base: position 65,126,609 of record NW_021703774.1, on the reverse strand, counting down.
TGGACAGGAATTTGATTCTTAAATCCTGGATTGTTCTTTTTGTTCTTGCTAAAATGAAAATGAAAGACATAATGATCTCATGCTTAGTTTTTTTTTCATTTTTCCATATAAAATATTCTAACAGTTTCATCAAAAAGGCAAGTGACATCATTTCTTGTGTAGAAAGATGTAGACTTTTTCTTTCATTTAGGCTCTTAATTTCATTGACAGAAATTATTGTAATTGATACTGTGCGATTACATTAGAAATTAAGAAATATAGGGATTCTCATGCCTCAAGGTTTTGCTTAGTATAAACCAGACTTAACAGAGCCAATAAGCAAACCATGTGGTTTTATTGTATAATTGGACATGTGTTTAAAAAATATTTTAATATCTAAAAAAGTAGATGTAGCTATTGACTGTTTAGTATACCATTATTTAATAAACCAACTCTTATGCTTCATAACTTGGAACGTACACTTGTCCTCATGGAAAATTGGAATAGTGGCTTGTTGTCACTCCTGATTCAACAGCAGCTCCAGTAATTCCATTTTAGTCTTTTTCACACATTGCTCATTCAGACTCCCTAAGCAGAAAGAGGATCTGATTATATATATAGTTGGGTAGAATTGCTGTGATAACCCTGGCTCATGATCCGTGGTCCATTCTTTTGTGACCAGGGAAATAGGGTTGATTTCATTAAATGTATTCTTTTGCTTTGTAAGCCAGCAGCTATGCAAAAGGAACAGCCTGGGCCACTCTTCTGAGAAAATGATTGTGGTGGGCCCTTAGAGCTTCATAAACTGTTTATTATGCTACACAACACCTGCTTTAAAAAAAAGTTCTTTCTTGTATTGGTCCCTAGTTGTTTGATATAAAAGGCTTGTCTTCTCATCTGTATCATAAGCCTCTGAAAGGCAGGAAGTGTCACGTGCTTTTTTATTACCACTCCTGACACTCAGCACAATGCTAGCCACTCAGTGCTTATTAAACAGAACAATTTTAGTTATGGTTCACTAAGAGATGTCACAGTGATGGAAGTTCATTGTTTTCCATAATCATTTAAAGGGTATATTTACATGTTTTGCTTGGAGAAATTTAAATGTTTTACTGATCTAAGAAGTAACATAAACAGTGAAGTCCAGCAGAAAGTTCAGTTAGAGATGACCTGTCTTTTCTTTATTTATGGTTGTACTAGCCAGAGATGCATCAGCTTTGTGCTTGTTTCTGAATCTAAGCTTTAGAGCTAAAAAAAATCACCTTGGTGAAATGTTTGACTGTGAAATGTTTAATAGTCAATAGGGAGAACTTTGAGGTACTTGCATCCTCGTTTTTTTAATATTTGGCAGAGTCATTTGGGAGTGGATTGTTGTTAGACCTCACTGCTTTCTTTTGTGGAGAAGGGATGGTGTCTAGTATCTCTACAGATTCAAGCAGCATGAGCCAGAAACTTGAAACTTTGGACAAAGAATAGGAAAGATGCTAATTAACGCAGAAAGGTTGACTGGTGATGTTATTGGTTCAAAAGGTTTGCCAAAGGTTTATTCCCATGGAAGGCCATAATAGAGAGTTTCACAGAATGGCAATGATATTTTATAAATTAATGCCTAGGTTAATACCTAATACATGCTTGGAAGAATGGCATATTTTCTTAATGTATATTACTTATTTCTTAGAAAGTTTTATTTAGTATATATAACTTTATATAAAATCTTCAGAGCCAAGAGGAATTTCCTTAGAAATCAAAGGAAATTAGTTTATAAAGTCTACTTCAAAAGGATACAGCTTCTGTTGTTTTGGAACTTCACAACTTGAGTGTGCACATGGATCTTGGAGTTTGGCCATTTTCTTATCTCTGCTTTCATGGCCTTTTAGCCAGATTCTTTGTCTGGCTGGAAAAAAAAAATGTGACTAAATGAGTTTGGAAAGATACTTGCATTAAAAAGAAGTCTTATCTTAGAAGAGACTTTTTCAAAAACTTCTTTTAGAGGGCTTTTTCTAAATAATTGTTAGCTTACTTTGAGATTTACTCTTATCCAGGTCTTAGGCATATTGTAAAAAATAGAACAGAGTTGTCTGAGGATCCACTTAACCTGAGTTTACTTAATGATTACATCAGTAACATTATATATCCATTTTCTCTTTCATTTATATACAAATACAGACACCTTTAATGTATACGGCCATTATAGTTTACAAACCCCTTTCACATATATCATCTTGTTAGTTCCTTACATATAATAAAGTAAGTATTCCTAGTCCTGTTTTACAGATGGAAAAATTGAGGCACAGAGAGGTTAAGTAGCTTCTCTAAGGACACAAAAATGGTAAGCAGTAGAACTAGGGCAATAATTGAAGTGTTCTAATTTAATACAATGATTTTTTTCCTTTACATTCTGGTGCTGCATTTTTTTTTTTTTAATTTTTTTTGCGGTACGCAGGCCTCTCAGTGTTGTGGCCTCTCCCGTTGCGGAGCACAGGTTCCAGACGCGCAGGCTCAGCGGCCATGGCTCACGGGCCCAGCCGCTCCGCGGCATGTGGGATCTTCCCGGACCGGAGCACAAACCTGTGTCCCCTGCATCGGCAGGCGGACTCTCAACCACTGCGCCACCAGGGGAGCCCTGGTGCTGCATTTTAGATTGCTGAATATTTAAATAGCAAAATTACTCTATTCCTCCAAAGCCAACCATGTTTTGTTGCCATATCTGCTGGACACTTTTGCTGGAGTTATTGCATAACAATTAAAATTTTTTGTTTGTTAATTACCTGATTGTAGATTAAGTGCTTTATTAGGTTACACTTTGATAATAGTAAAGAATAACTTAATGGTCTGAAAGGTTATAGTATAGCTTCAGATTTCAAACCAAGAGAATAGAATAAATAGGCTTTGAGAGTTTCTGGTTTCTTTTTAAAACATTTGAAGAAAAAAAATCTTTGCTGTGTCTTAAAAAGGAAGTACTTTAGCCAAAATAGACAGTATTTTAATGATTGGTACTCTAGAACTTCTCATAGAGAAGAGTGGTTTTTGTGCATGTGTAAATGCATTTTATTATGCATTCTGTATATGGCATGCCGGATCCTTGAGATCAGAAACTTTTGATCTCAAGCTCCTTGTTAAATATGAGTTACTGTTGTGTGGTTTTAGGGGATTTAGTCATTTGTTCCTTGGCTCTGTAACAGATTCCTAGCTAACGTTAAAAAAAAAAAAAAAAACCTGTTATTTGGATTTTTCAATTGCGTACTGTAATATAACTTGTTTTATGTTTGAAAAATGATTGTTCAACAGTCTCTGTAACTAGACTTGTAAGTAGAATAGCCATGGGCACAAAGAACTTATAACTCATGAATAATTTGAAGTCTTCAAAATTCTCAGGGTAGTGGGCAAGTCCATCTGAGTCAGGATAATTTTCCAACTGTTCGTTATTCTTGTGCTCTATTTGGTAGTCTTTATTTTATAATGTGTTTTTCATATGCATTTGTTTAGGCTCCTTTTTTAGCTGGCATGCTTTCTCTGGGCAGGGATAAAGTCTATTCCTTCTGTTTTGTCTTTCTACAAGGTCTGTTGCAATGTACTGCAGACTGTGCAGAGCAAGTCCTAAATAAATGTTAGGGCTCAAACTGCTGTTTATTTGTGCCTTTTTACCTTATTTTTTATGTCCTGCTGTTCAAAAGATTAGTAGAGATGGGGTTTGCAGAGACAAAGAAGGAAATTTTTCTCAATGAATGTTTAAAATTACTTTTGTATATTGAATAACCATGAAAAAATTTAAAATATATAGTCTAGTTTGATGTGGACAAACTTTTAGCTATAGAATAGAATGACTTCTAAAGAAAGACATCTAAAGTCACCCTGATTCTTCAGGTAGGATTTAATAATTGATAAAGTTTTGATAGTTTCCTTCTCATAAAATTTCAGATTTTTCATAATGAGGGAAGAAAACATTTCCTGAAAGCAAAGCTGCATTCTAAGAAAAGATATTTCTTCACATTATGAATATGTGAGGAAAAATGTTTTTTAAATAATTCATAGATACAGGCCTTATTGACTTGCATTTTAGCCCCAATTCTGTCACTTACTATTTGACTTTGGACAAATCACTTGTCTCTCCTATCTTCAGTTTCCTGATCTGTAAAATGATAAAGTTAGAGCAGATTTGCATTTTCCTTTTCGCTCTAGAAATTTATAGTATTCTTCTAACTCTTTGTGTGTGTGTGTGTGTGTGTGTGTGTGTGTGTGTAGGTATATGTGTGTATATGTGTTTCTGTGTGTGAACACTGTCCTCTTAGAAATCTATAGTATTGTGTTAAAACTCTTTAAAGTTACTAGAGTGACTCTCAGTCAGTTGGAGTTAGAACATTTTAAGGGTTTTGAAAAACAACCATAACAAAACCAAAATGTTGAGTTACAACAAGGTAGACCTATAAATTAATGAGTTTGATTTTTTAATAGATGGTGGTCTTGTAATTTATTTAATAATGATCTTTATAGCACTTATAATATGCCAATCTTTAATCCTGAGGTAGGTACGATTATTGTCCTCATTTTACAGATGAGGAGCCTAAGGCACAGAGAGGTTAATTAATTTGTCCAATGTGACATAATTTGGAAGTGACTGAGCCAGAATTTAACTGAGAGTCTGGCTCCAGAGTCTGTGTTTCTGGCCACTTCCCTATATTGCCTTTCTAGCACTTTTATGTCCAAATGCTGCCTTATCCTTCAGAATATTCAACTTGGAATTTAATTCCACTGATCTGTCTGTTCAAAACATCGTTTGAGTTGCTTTAGGTTCATTTTCCAAAGAGGGCAAGACCAAAGATAAAGCCCTGTGGAAAGAAACCCAAGAACCATGCTACGTAGAGTAATAGTATAGGAGAAATAAGAGCTACCAGGGAAACACAGAGGAAATGATTAGAGATATAGAAGGAGAACTGGAATAGTACTACAGATGAAAGTGGAAAAAAATCAACTTAGTTTTATTTTAAAACATGGAGGTCAAGGAAGAAGAGTTCATAAAGGAGGTGGTCAGCAGTATTGGGTGTCACAGAGCTCACTGAGAATGAGAAATGAGAAAAGCCCATTTGGCCTATATAAACATGGAAATCGTTGGTGACTTGAGATTACAGTTATGGTAGAGTACTCAGAACAGAATCCAGATTAGAGGCTAAGAGAGATTGTGAAGGAAATAAAGTGGTGGGCTTGGTAAATTTGGCATTGAAGGGAAGGGGAAATAGCCTGGAGACAGGTAAAGGGAAGAGAACTAAGGTGTGTTTGTGTTTGTGCGTGTATGCGTGTGTTTAAGGATAGGAGGGCTATGAAGGTAAAGTATAAAGTAAAGAGAGACTATTGTGGTTAATTTATATACATATAAATGTAAGAATGGAGTGCATATTTTATTTTTGACAGATGTTTTAAAGGAAAATAAATATGTCAATGTTTGTTCCTCATCTGTATTAATGTTTTTCTATTTAAATCAGAACATGGAGAAAGTTGAAGAAAAATTTTTGTTTATTTGCAGTAGGACTATAAAAAATAAAAGAGAATGTGGAATTAAAACCAGATTTCTAACAAATAAAATCATATTTAAAGTATTCCTTGGGACATCAAAAGTCTTCTAAATCTTAAACAAGGAGCTGACTTTTAATAATGGTAAAATGTTTTTAAAATATAAAATTTGATAGAATATTTCTAATTTAATTAATACATAGATGGTCTTGGAGTTTTTCCTCATATAAAGTCAGAAAACTAGCAAAATAGACTGTTAAATCATTTTATGTTTAAACAAAATTTGATGCAAGCTTTTTGATAATGTCACAAAACTTAATTATGGAGGAAGCAATTACTATAGTTAGGAAAAGTTGATGATTTATCATCTGACTCAGGAGTAAGGTCTGAAATGCTTGTGTCCTCCCCTCCCCCACATGTAGTGATTTCTTATTCTGGACTCTGATTTGTTTAACTTTGACCCCATCAGCAAATCTGAACACTGACACTTAGTTGGTTTTTCTTGAAAGATCCTAAGGCTCTAATAGGTGTGTGGTATTTATTTCAAGGCATTGATGCTAATCTAGAGTCTGTTATGGATGGGCTTTGAGGAATTTTCCGATTCCTAGTATAGGAATCTCACTGGAAGCCAGCAGGATGGACGATTAGCTGAGACCAAGAGTGTGGTATATGTCTAACTAAATAATTATGCAACTGTTTGCTTAATATCTATTTCCCTGGCCAGGCCTTAAGCACCCTGAGGGCAAGAACCATCTCCATCTTAGTCATCATGCTATCCCTAGTATCCAGCATAGTACCAGGCACATAGCAGGTATTCAGTAAATATTGAATGAATGAATGAATGAACAAACTGGATAACAAATCCATCAGTTTGACATGCCATATTCTAAATTAGTTTATACCTTCACCATGATGTGATAGACAATTTGTGACAGACCAGCTTCTTAACTACTTTTATCAGGGCCATCTACGTCTCATGGTAAATCTAGAAATCAGTCTTTGAAAATTAGTAAATTTAAGTGCATTTTGTACAGCACAAGGAATATAACCAATATTTTATAATAACTTTAAATGGAATATAATATACACTTGAAACTAATATAACATTGTAAATCAACAATTCTTCAATTAAAAAAATAAACACATTTTAAGAAGTTTAGGTACCATGTTGCATGAGGGAACTATATACCCAGTAAGATCTTCTCTGTGTTTCAGAGTTGAAACACTGAGCCTGGTAGTACATGGATAGAGAAGATTTTTTTCAATTAGGGTGTTAAACAGATTGTGGTGCCATTTTAAGCACTGGAATTAATAAGCCGCAGACTGAATAAACTCCGTATGTATAGAGACCCATCTATAATGTGTGTCTTTGGTGTCCTAGAAGGATGGGACGATATTAGCATTTTTATCTCCTGCACAGTGTTTAATTTGAATATGTAAGGTGTTCAAGAAAAGCTTGTCAAACGAATCTCCCATAACCTATATTTCAAATAATTTAGAGTCATCTATGTCTGATTATAATACACCTAGGAATAAATCTTAAAACTAAAATATATCATACAGAATAAAAGGCCTCTGTTACTCAGTTAAAGTTTTATAGCTATTTTTCTTCTTGTTCCATTTGTTATTGAATAGAAATTCAGTAAGTTTTATTCTGTTAAGTATGATGGTAGGGGATGTCAGATGTTTAATTTGAAGTTCTTTAAAGAGACTGGTTGCTTTCTTCCTCTTAAATGTGCTTTGAATTAGTAGCTTTCAGATATCTATTCGGGTGGAGGTACAAGCATTATATAGAGAATGATATATAATCAAAAAATAATTTTTCCTTGGCTTTGGAATGAAAAAATATCCAACGCAGAGTTTTGCAGTCAGACATTTATCTGATCAGATATTTTTCCACTCATCTTCTATATAATTGACTCTGATCTCCAGGCTTCTATTTTGCCTAAAAAATCAGGCTTCAGACTCAACTGAGTAATAAGAAAGTGGAGGTCCTTAGACTGATGTAGAACAGTGGTTCTCAAACTGTTTGGTTTCAGAACTCCTTATATTTTCCAAAACACTTCAAAGAAATATTAGTGAGAAGAGTGGCATGGTTTTATATTTTTATGAATCTCTTTAATATCTGGCTTAGTAGAAGCCAGGTGGATTCTTATATGTGCTTCTGCATTAATCATTTCCTTTTAGTTGAAATATATGAAGAAAATCTGACCTCACACAGATAATGTAGTTGGATAAGGAAGGAATTTTTTTTTTTTTTTTTTGCGGTGCGCGGGCCTCTCACTGTTGTGGCCTCTCCCGTTGTGGAGCACAGGCTCCGGACGCGCAGGCTCAGCGGTCATGGCTCACGGGCCCAGCCGCTCCGCGGCATGTGGGATCTTCCCGGACCGGGGCACGAACCCGTGTCCCCTGCATCGGCAGGCGGACGCTCAACCACTGCGCCACCAGGGAAGCCCAGAAAAGAATATTTTTAAAGCCTTTTCAGATAATTATGGGTATTCTTCTTTGATGCTCCACCAAAATTCAACAAGAGATAGTTTCTTAAAGGGTAGTTGCAGTGTAGAAGCCAAATCTGAGAACTTTTAGCACTCTGATGCATTAAAATCTATTGGTCATATGTATAGCTGATTCACTTTGTTATAAAGCAGAAACTAACACACCATTGTAAAGCAATTATACTCCAATAAAGATGTTAAAAAAAATCTATTGGTTTATCTTGCACTTTGAGTGGATCTCTTCCCCATGCATGATTTTGTAACATCACACTTTGGTCAGATGGAAAAAATTGGCTCACTGAGACATGGAGATCTTCCAAATGTTGACGTGGCTTATATACAATATTTTAAAAATCACATTGTTTAATACCACCACAAGTCTTATCTGAAAAGTCTTTAATATTAGGAAGCTGTTAAGTTCATGGTAGCAGATGCAGGTTTTTCAGAATTCTTGTTTTTGTTTGAAGACTCAAATTTTATCACTGTTGAAAAGATTGTCAGTTGTTTTCCTTCAAGTGGCAGCTTCCTTTAATTCATTTGTCTATCAAATACCCAAGTCAAAATAACTATAATTTGTCTATCTGACATTCTTTAAAGTAAAACTGGTGTTACATTAAAAAGTAGCTAGGGAGTTCCCCGGTGGCCTAGTGGTTAGGATTCCAGGCTTTCACTGCCAGCCCAGGTTCTTTCCCTGGTTGGGGAACTGAGATCCTGCAAGCTGCACAGCACGGCCAAAAAACAAAACAAAACAAAAAACTTTGGGATCCAGCAGAAGTGTATTTCCTATTTTGTCACAGAATATTAAAAAGAAGTCTACTGAAGGGTCAAGATTTAATAAAATTAATAATTTTTTTCCTTAAACTGACTTTGTGTGTGTGTGTGTGTGTGCATGTGTGTGTGTATCTGAACATGAGGTGATGAATAATACAGTGAACTCTAATACAGTTTGATACTACTGTCTTGATTCAGGCTAAGGTATCAGAATTGATTTTGTACCATCAGTGTAAATATCAACACAGTTGTTCTAGGATAAGTGATGAGATTCAAAAACATTATTCAACACTGAATATTTTAGTACTGCTTGTATTTGTTTCCAAACATTCCCATATAAGATCTTTGTTCCTGATTACTTGGTGCTCATACTGAATGAATATAAACAAAACATCCAGTCTGTAGGTACTTTCATTTATAAAACAAAAGCACAATTCTGTAGTGGAAATATTAATTCAGTCTTCATATTTGCAGCTAATCTTTAATTTAATGGGTTATTATATGATTAGAAAGTGGCAGTGCCATGATTTCTTTTACTGACTTTTCATCCAGCAGGCACTGAGCAAGGCCAACTATCCGAGACTTTATTAATCTCTCAGGTAAATGTACTTCTTCAGCATTTACCATGTAAGATATTTCAGTAGTCTTTAAATTCTACATGATTGGTCTCAGAATAACGCTGGAACTTAACTGACACCCTAATAGTATTTGAAATGTTTTGTTGCATAAGAGACAATAAGATAGATTACTGACACCTGTAATGCAAGAGAAAGATAGCTTTCAGCATATGATCATTTCTTATTAACAGTTTCAACCAGTTTCTTGGTAGATTCTGCCTATCCATGAGTCACAGAATTCTCTAGTACATTAGTTTTATCTTTTTCAGCATCTGAGTTGTAGACAGTATGGCTGAGGGTTAAGGAAGCAAATCTTTTGGTTTTCTATTCAAGTATAGTTGATTCACAATATTATGTTGGTTTCAGATGTATAGCATAGTGATTCAGTATTTTTGCAGGTTGTACTCCATTATAGGTTATTATGAAACAATGGCTATAATTCCCTCTGCTATATAGTATATCCTTGTTGCTTATCTATTTTATACATAGTAGTTTATCTCTGTTAATCCCATACCCCTAATTTGTCCCTCCCCTCTTCCTTTTCCCCTTTGGTAGCCACAAGTTTGTCTTCTTTATCTGTGAATCTGTTTCTGTTTTGTGTATACATTCACTAGTATTATTTTTTAGATTCCACATATTTGTGATATCATACAGTATTTGTCTTTCTCTGTCTGACTTATTTCACTAAGCATAATATTCTCTAAGTCCATCCACTTTGCTACAGATGGTAGTATTTCATTTTTTTATGGCTGAGTAATATTCCACTGTTTGTATGTTTGTGTGTGTGTGTGTGTGTATTTATCTCATATCTTATTTATTCAGTCATCTGTTGATGGGTACTTGGGTTGCTTCCATGTCTTGGCTATTGTAAATAGTGCTGCTGTGAACATTGGGGGTGCATATATCTTTTCGAATTAGTGTTTTTGTTTTTTCCAGATATATACCCAGGAGTGGAATTGCTGGATCGTATAGTAGTTCTATTTTTAGTTTTTTCAGGAACCCCCATACTGTTTTCTATAGTGGCTGCACCGATTTACATTCCCAACAGTGTACAGGGTTCCCTTGTCTTCACATCCTCTACAACAATTTGTTATTTGTAGACTTTTTTTTTAAGATAGCCTTTCTGACAGGTGTGAGGTTATATCTCATTGCTGTTTTGATTTGCATTTCTCTAATAATTAATGATGTTGAGCATCTTTTCATGTGCCTCTTGGCCATCTGTATGTCTGTTTTGGAAAAATGTCTATTCAGGTCTTCTGCCCATTTTTTGATTGGATTGTTTTGTTTGTTTGTGGGTTTGTTTTTTTTTCTGATATTGAGTTGTATGAGTTGTTTGTATATTTTGGATATTAACCCCTTGTCAGTCTCATTGTTGGCAAGTATTTTCTCCCATTCTGTAGGCTGTCTTTTCATTTTGTCAGTGGTTTCCTTTGATGTGCAAAAGCTTTTAAATTTAATTAGGTCCCATTTGTTTATTTTTGCTTTTATTTCTTTTGCCTTAGGAGACTGATCCAAGAAAATATTGCTACGATTTATGTCAAAGAGTATTTCATCTATGTTTTCTTCTAGGAGTTTTATAGTTTCTAGTCTTACATTTAGGTCTTTAAACCATTTTGAGTTTATTTTTGTGTGTGATATGAAGGAATGTCCTAATCTCATTGCTTCACATGTGGCTGACCAGTTTTCCCAGCACCACTTGTTGAAGAGATTCTCTTTTCTCCACAGTATATTCTTGCCTCCTTTGCCATAGATTCATTGACCATAGGTGTGTGGGTTTATTTCTGGGCTCTCTATTGTGTTCCATTGATCTATGAGTCTGTTTTTGTGACAGTATCATGCTGTTTTGATTACTGTAGCTTTGTAATATAGCCTGAAGTTTGGGGCGGTTATACCTCCAGCTTTGTTCCTTTTTTCTCAAGATTGCTCTGGCAACTTGGGGTCTTCTGTGATTCCATATAAATTTTGGGATTATTTATTCTAGTTCTGTGAAGAATGTCCTGGATATTTTGATAGGAATTGCATTAAATCTGTAGATTGCTTTGGGTAGTATGGCCATTTTAACAATATAAATTAATGCAAGAACATGAACTATCTTTCTACTTCTTTGTATTATCTTCAAATTCCTTCATCAGTGTTTGTTTGGTTTTTTAATATTTATTTATTTGGCTGTGCCAGGTCTTAGTTGCGACATGCGGGATCTTCATTGCCACATGCAGGATCTTCAGTTGTGGCATGTGGAATCTTTTAGTTGAGGCATGTGGGATCTAGTTCTCTAACCAGGGACCAAACCCGGCCCTGCTGCACTGGGAGTGTGGAGTCTTAGCCACTGGACCACCAGAGAAGTCCTCATCAGTGTTTTATAGTTTTCAGAGTATAGGGCTTTCACCTCTTTGCTTAAATTTATTCTTAGGTATTTTATTCTTTTGAAGGGATTTTATTTTTACTTTCTCTTTCTGCTACTTTATCATTAGTGTACAGAAACACAACAGATTTCTGTATATTAATTGTGTGTCCTGCAACCTTGCTGAACTCATTTATTCTAACAAGTTTTGGGGTGGATTCTTTAGAGTTCTCTTAATAAAGTATCTTGATGCCTGCAAATAGTGATAGTTTTACCTCTTCTCTTCCTATTTGGATACCTTTTATTTCTTTTTCTTGTATGATTTCTGTGACAAGGACTTCCAACCCTATGTTAAGTAGAAGTGGTGAGAGTGGACATCCTTGTCTTGTTCCTGCCCTCCTGCAGTGGAAGAACAGAGTCCTAACCACTGAACCACCAGGGAATTCCTGGCTTTCAGCTTTTTACAATCGAGTGTGATATTGGCTGTTGGTTTGTCATAAATGCCCTTTATTATGTTGAGATGTATTCCTTCTATACCTACTTTTTGGAGAGTTTTTATCATTAATGGATGCTGAATTTTCTCAAAAAAATGCATCTGTTGAGATGATCATGTGAATTTTCTTCCTTTTGTTAATGTGGTGTAACACATTGATTGATTTGTGAATGTTGAACCATCCTTGTGACCCTGTAATGAATCCCACTTGATCTTGGTGTCTGATCTTTTAAATGTATTTTTGGATTTGTTTTGTTAATATTTTGTTGAGGATTTTTGCATCTATATTCATCAAAGAGATATTGGCCTATAATTTTCTTTTTTTATACTGTCTTTGTCTTGTTTTGGTATCAGGGTAATGGTGGCCTCATAGAATAAAGCATTATTTGACATATTGTAAGAAAACCAATGTGGCAGAAGACTTTTTTTTTTAAGTTATTTATTTATTTACTTATTTTTTTAACATCTTTATTGGAGTATAATTGCTTTACAATGGTGTGTTAGTTTCTGCTTTATAACAAAGTGAATCAGTTATACGTATACGTATATCCCCATATCTCTTCCCTCTTGCGTCTCCCTCCCTCCCACCCTCCCTATTCCACCCCCTAGGTGGTCACAAACCACTGAGGTGATCTCCCTGTGCTATGCAGCTGCTTCCCACTAGCTATCTATTTTACATTTGGTAGTGTATATATGTCCATGCCACTCTCTCACTTTGTCCCAGCTTACCCTTCCCCCTCCCTGTGTACTCAAGTCCATTCTCTAGTAGGTCTGCGTCTTTATTCCCATCCTGCCCCTAGGTTCTTCATGACCTGTTTTTTTTTTTTTAGATTCCATATACATGTGTTAGCATATGGTATTTGTTTTTCTCTTTCTGACCTACTTCACTCTGATTGACAGACTCTAGGTCCATCCACCTCACTACAAATAACTCAATTTCATTTCCTTTTATGGCTGAGTAATATTCCATTGTATATATGTGCCACATCTTCTTTATCCATTCATCTGTCGATGGACACTTAGGTTGCTTCCATGACCTGGCTTTTGTAAATAGAGCTGCAATGAACATTGTGGTACATGACTCTATTTGAATTATGGTTTTCTCAGGGTATATGCCCAGTAGTGGGATTGCTGGGTCTTTTGGTAGTTCTATTTTTAGTTTTTTAAGGAACCTCCATACTGTTCTCCATAGTGGCTGTATCAATTTACATTCCCACCAACAGTGCAACAGGGTTCCCTTTTCTCCACACCCTCTCCAGCATTTATTGTTTCTAGATTTTTTGATGATGGCCATTATGACTGGTGTGAGATAATATCTCATTGTAGTTTTGATTTGCATTTCTCTAATGATTAATGATGTTGAGCATTCTTTCATGTGTTTGTTGGCAATCTGTATATCTTCTTTGGAGAAATGTCTATTGAGGTCTTCTGCCCATTTTTCGATTGGGTTGTTTGTTTTTTTGTTATTGAGCTGCATGAGCTGCTTATAAATTTTGGAGATTAATCCTTTGTCCATTGCTTCATTTGCAAATATTTTCTCCTATTCTGAGGGTTGTCTTTTGGTCTTGTTTATGGTTTCCTTTGCTGTGCAAAAGCTTTGAAGTTTCATTAGGTCCCATTTGTTTATTTTTGTTTTTATTTCCATTTCTTTGGGAGGTGGGTCAAAAAGGATCTTGCTGTGATTTATGTCATAGAGTGTTCTGCCTATGTTTTCCTCTAAGAGTTTGATAGTGTCTGGCCTTACATTTAGGTGTTTAATCCATTTTGAGTTTATTTTTGTGTACGGTGTTAGGAAGTGTTCTAATTTCATTCTTTTACATGTAGCTGTCAAGTTTTCCCAGCACCAGTTATTGAAGAGACTGTCTTTTCTCCATTGTATATTCTTGCCTCCTTTATAAAAAATAAGGTGATCATATGTGCGTGGGTTTATCTCTGGGCTTTCTATCCTGTTCCATTGATCTATCTTTCTGTTTTTGTGCCAGTACCATACTCTCTTGATTAGTGTAGCTTTGTAGTATAGTCTGAAGTCTGGGAGCCTGATTCCTCCACTTCTGTTTATCTTTCTCAAGATTGCTTTGGCTATTCAGGGTCTTTTGTGTCTCCATACAAATTGTGAAATATTTTGTTCTAGTTCTGTGAAAAATGCCATTGGTAGTTTGATAGGGATTGAATTGAATCTGTAGATTGCGTTGGGTAGTACAGTCATTTTCACAATGTTGATTCTTCCAATCCAAGAACATGGTCTGTCTCTCCAACTGTTTGTATCATCTTTAATTTCTTTCATCAGTGTCTTATAGTTTTCTGCATACAGGTGTTTTGTCTCCTAAGGTAGGTTTATTCCTAGGTATTTTATTCTTTCTGTTGCAGTGGTAAATGGAAGTGTTTCCTTAATTTTACTTTCAGATTTTTCATCATTAGTGTATAGGAATACAAGAGATTTCTGTGCATTAATTTTGTATCCTGCTGCTTTACCAAATTCATTGATTAGCTCTAGTAGTTTTCTGGTAACATCTTTAGGATTCTCTATGTATAGTATCATGTCATCTGCAAACAGTGACAGCTTTACTTATTCTTTTCCAATTTGGTTTACTTTTATTTCTTTTTCTTCTCTGTTTGCTATGGCTAAAACTTCCAAAACTATGTTGAATAATAGTGGTGAGAGTGGGCAACCTTATCTTATTCCCGATCTTAGTGGAAATGGTTTCAGTTTTTCACCATTGAGCATGATGTTGGCTGTGGGTTTGTCATATATGGCCTTTATTATGTTGAGGTAAGTTCCCTCTATGCCTACTTTCTGGGGGGTTTTACCATAAATGGGTATTGAATTTTGTCGAAAGCTTTTTTTTTGCATCTATTGAGATGATCATATGGTTTTTCTCCTTCAGTTTGTTAATATGGTGTATCACATTGATTGATTTGCATATATTAAAGAATCCTTGCATTCCTGGGATAAACCCCAATTGTTCATGGTGTATGATCCTTTTAATGTGCTGTTGGATTCTCTTTGCTAGTATTTTGATGAGGATTTTTGCATCTATGTTCATCCGTGATATTGGCCTGTAGTTTTCTTTTTTTGTGACATCTTTGTCTGGTTTTGGTATCAGGGTGATGGTGACCTCGTGGAATGAGTTTGGGAGTGTTCCTCCCTCTGCTATATTTTGGAAGAGTTTGAGAAGGATAGGTGTTAGCTCTTCTCTAAATGTTTGGTAGAATTCTCCTGTGAAGCCATCTGGTCCTGGACTTTTGTTTGTTGGAAGATTTTTAATCCCAGTTTCAACTTAAGTGCTTGTGATTGGTCTGTTTATATTTTCTATTTCTTCCTGGTTCAGTCTCAGAAGGTGTGGTTTTCTAAAACTTTGTCCATTTCTTCCAGGTTGTCCATTTTATTGGCATAGAGTTGCTTGTAGTAATCTCTCATGATCCTTTGTATTTCTGCAGTGTCAGTTGTTACTTTTCCTTTTTCATTTCTAATTCTATAGATTTGAGTCTTCTCCCTTTTTTTCTTGATGAGTCTGGCTAACGGTTTATCAATTTTGTTTATCTTCTCAAAGAACCAGCTTTTAGTTTTATTGATCTTTGGTGTTGTTTGCTTCATTTCTTTTTCATTTATTTCTGATCTGATCTTTATGATTTCTTTCCTTCTGCTGACTTTGAGGGTTTTTTGTTCTTCTTTCTCTAATTGCTTTATGTGTAAGGGTAGGTTTTTTATTTGAGATGTTTCTTGTTTCTTCAGGTAGGATTGTATTGCTATAAACTTCCATCTTAGAATTGCTTTTGCTGTATCCCATAGGTTTTGGGTCATTGTGTTTTCACTGTGATGTGTTTCTAGGTATTTTTTGATTTCCCCTTTGATTCCTTCAGTGATCTCTTGGTTATTAAGTAGTGTATTGCTTAGCCTCCATGTGTTTGTATTTTTTACAGATTTTTTTCTTGTAATTGATATCTAGTCTCATAGCATTGTGGTCGGAAAAGATAGTTGATGCGGTTTCAATTTTCTTAAATTTACCAAGGCTTGATTTGTGACCCAGAATATGATCTATCCTGGAGAATGTTCCATGAGAACTTGAGAAGAACGTTTATTCTGTTGTTTTTGGATGGAATGTCCTATAAACATCAATTAAGTCCATCTGTTTAATGTATCATTTAAAGCTTGTTTTTCCTTATTTAGTTTCATTTTGGATGATCTGTCCATTGGTGAGAGTGGGGTGTTAATGTCCCCTACTATGATTGTGTTACTGTCGATTTCCCCTTTTATAGCTGTTAGTATTTGCCTTATGTATTGAGGTGCTCTCCTATGTTGGGTGCATAAATATTTACAATTGTTATATCTTCTTGGATCAATCCCTTGATCATTATTTAGTGTCCTTCTTTGTCTCTTGTAATAGTCTTTGTTTTAAAGTCTATTTTGTCTGATATGAGAATTGCTACTCCAACTTCCTTTTGATTTCCTTTTGCATGAAATATCTTTTTCCATCCCCTCACTCTCAGTCTGTGTGTGTCCCTAGGTCTGAAGTGGGTCGCTTGTAGACAGCATATATACGGGTCTTGTTTTTGCATCCATTCAGCCAGTAATGTCTTTTGGTTGGAACATTTAATCCATTTACATTAAGGTAATTATCAATATGTATGTTCGTATTACCATTTTCTTAATTGTTTTGGGTTTGTTATTATAGGTCTTTTCCTTCTCTTGTGTTTCCTGCCTAGAGAAGTTCCTTTAGCATTTGTTGTAAAGCTGGTTTGGTGGTGCTGAATTCTCTTAGCTTTTGCTTGTCTGTAAAGGTTTTAATTTCTCCATCAAATCTGAGTGAGATTCTTGCTGGTAGAGTAATCTTGGTTGTAAGTTTTTTCCTTTCATCACTTTAAATATGTCCTGCCACTCCCTTCTGGCTTGCAGAGTTTCTGCTGAAAGATCAGCTGTTAACCTTATGGGGATTCCCTTGTATGTTATTTGTTGTTTTTCCATTGCTGCTTTTAATATTTTTCCTTTGTATTTAATTTTTGATAATTTGATTAATGTGTGTCTTGGTGTGTTTCTCCTTGGATTTATCCTGTATGGGACTCTGTGTGCTTCTTGGACTTGATTAACTATTTCCTTTCCCATATTAGGGGAGTTTTCAACTATAATCTCTTCAAATATTTTGTCAGTCCCTTTTTCTATTCTTCTAATGGGACCCCTATAATTAGAATGTTGGTGCATTTAATGTTGTTGCAGAGGTCTCTAGACTGTCCTCAATTCTTTTCATTCTTTTTTCTTTATTCTGCTCTGCAGTAGTTATTTCCACTATTTTTTCTTCCAGGTCACTCATCCATTCTTCTGCCTCATTTATTCTGCTATCGATTCCTTCTAGAGAGTTTTTAATTTCATTTATTGTGTTGTTCGTCACTGTTTGTTTGCTCTTTAGTTCTTCTAGGTCCTTGTTAAACGTTTGTTATATTTTCTCCATTCTATTAGCAAGATTTTGGATCATCTTTACTATCATTATTCTGTTTTTTGGTTTTTTTTTGGTAGACTGCCTATTTCCTCTTCATTTGTTTGGTCTGGTGGGTTTTTAGCTTGCTCCTTCATCTGCTGTGTGTTTCTCTGTCTTCCCATTTTGCTTAACTTACTGTGTTTGGGGTCTCCTTTTCGCAGCCTGCAGGTTCGTAGTTCCCGTTGTTTTTGGCGTCTGCCCCCAGTGGCTAAGGTTGGTTCATTGGGTTGTTTAGGCTTCTTGGTGGAAGGGACTAGTGCCTGTGTTCTGGTGGATGAGGCTGGATCTTGTCTTTCTGGTGGGCAAGTCTGTGTCTGGTGGTGTGTTTTGGGGTGTCTGTGACCTTATTATGATTTTAGGCAGCCTCTCTGCTAATGGGTGGGGTTGTGTTCCTGTCTTGCTAGTTGTTTGGCATAGGGTGTCCAGCACTGGAGCTTGCTGGTCGTTGAGTGGAGCTGGGTCTTGGTGTTGAGATGTAGATCTCTGGGAGATATTCGCTGTTTGATATTACATGGAGCTGGGAGGTCTGTGGTGGACCTGTGTCCTGAACTCAGCTCTCCCACCTCAGTGGCACAGGCCTTACACCCGGTCGGAGCACCGAGACCCTGTCATCCACACGGAAAAAGAGAAAAAGGGGAAAAAAATATAAATCGTTGCTCCCGAAGTCCACCGCCTCAATTTGGGATGATTCGTTGTCTCTTCCGGTATTCCACAGTTGCAGGGTACATCAGGTTGATTGTGGAGATTTAATCTGCTGTTCCTGAGGCTGCTGGGAGAGATTTCCCTTTCTCTTGTTTGCACAGCTCCTGGGGTTCAGTTTTGGATTGGCCCCGCCTCTGCATGTAGGCCGCCTGAGGGCATCTGTTCCCGCCCAGAGAGGCAGGGTTAAAGGAGCAGGTGATTAGGGTGCTCTGGCCCACTCAGGCTGGGGGGAGGGAGGGGTACGGAATGCGGGGCGAGCCTTCAGCTGCAGAGGTCGGCGTGACGTTGCAACAGCCTGAGGCGCGCTGTCTGTTCTCCCGGGGAAGTTGTCCCTGCATCACCCTGGCAGTGGGGGGGCTGCACAGGGTCCCGCGAGGGGAGGTGTGGATAGTGACCTGTGCTTGCACACAGGCTTCTTGGTAGCTGCAGCAGCAGCCTTAGCGTTTCACGCCCATGTCTGGGGTCCGCGCTGATAGCCTCGGCTCGCACCTGTCTCTGGAGCTCGTTTAGGCGGTGCTCTTAATCCCCTTTCCTCGCGCACCAGGAAACAAAGAGGCAAGAAAAAGTCTTTTGCCTCTTTGGTAGCCCCAGACCTTTTTCCGGACTCCCTCCTGGCTAGCCGTGGTGCACTAACCCCCAGCAGGCTGTGTTCACGCAGCCAATCCCAGTCCTCTTCCTGGGGTCTGACCTCCAAAGCCCGAACCTCAACTCCCAGCCCCCACCTGTTCCGGCGTGTGAGCAGACAAGCCTCTCGGGCTGGTGAGTGCCGGTCGGCCCTGATACTCTGTGCGGGAATTTCTCCGCTTTGCCCTCCGCACCCCTGTGTCTGCGCTCTCCTCCGCGGCCCCGAAGCTCCCCCGCTCCGCCACCCGCAGTCTCCGCCCGCAAAGGGGCTCCTAGTGTGTGGAAACCTTTCCTCCTTCACAGCTCCCTCCCACTGGTGCAGGTCCCGTCCCTATTCTTTTGTCTCTGTTTTTTCTTTTGCCCTACCCAGGTATGTGGGGAGTTTTTTGCCTTTTGGAAGGTCTGAGTTCTTCTGCCAGCGTTCAGTAGGTGTTCTGTAGGTGTTGTTCCACGCGTAGATGTATTTGTGGGGAGGAAGGTGATCTCTGCGTCTTACTCTTCTGCCATCTTGAAACTCCTCTCCAGAAGACTTAATCAGTGGTTTGGGAGGTGAGGCTGAGTTATGAAAATGAGATTGGAGAGACTGGAAGGGGCTGTATCACACAAGGACTGTGAGCTATGGTAAGGAGTTTCAATTTTATTCTGAGGGCCAATTAAGGGATTTAAGCAACTGAATGACATGAATGATTTAGTTTGTAGGACGGCTTTAGTTGCTGTCTGGGCCGAGGGTTAGAAGGAGACATGGTAGAAGCAAAGAGAGCAATTAGAAGGCTTTTTCAGTAGTCCAGGTGATATGATGATGGCAATGGAGTGATGAATGGGTTCTAAATACATTTTGCAGATAGATTTAGTGGGAATTGGAGATGTTCAGATTTTTGGCTTGGGTAATTCGGTAGATAGTGCTACCATTTACTGAGATGAGAACGATTTGGTGTAGGGCAGGATAATATATTTCATATGAATATTGAGTTCTTTTTGGAAACATTTAATTTTGAAATATCTGTGCGAATTTCATCTACGAAGAGAGTGTAGAGGGAGAAGAGGGCCCAGGATTGAATTGGAGATTCCATTAGAGAAGGATAGCCTGCAAAGGAAACTGAAACAGAGCAACCAGCAAAGTTGGAGGAAAGCCAAGAAAGCCAAGAGAGGATGGTTTCAAGAGGGAATGAGTACTTGATTTGAGTACTGCTGAAAGGTAAGATCAAGGTAAGTATCTCCTGGATGTGTCAACATGGAAGTCATTGGTATCCTTCACAAGAGCCCTTTAGTGATGAGATGGAAGTGAAAGTGAGATTAAGGATGGATTAGGTGGTAAGGAAATGAGGACAGCATAACTATTTTGAGAACTGCCTATACAAGGTATGAATGAAATTTGTTGTCCGCCATATCAGTAAATAAAAGATGTTGCAGCCGTCAAGTCACTATGGCCCCCCCCCCCAACCTTGAGCCTTGAGGGAACTCAGGATGGGAAAGCACAGGATACTGGCCCTGGATGGCTAGGGTGCAGTGCATATCAAAGGAGTGATTTCAGTGAGCCCAGACTCTTGAATCTTCCCTTACATAGAAAAGCGCTAAATTTCTTAACTTGAGATATCTGGTTTTCTTTAATTCGCAGTAGTCTTTTGAAGTTCCAACCACCTGATCTTTGCAGCAGAAACTCCTGTATATCCTGGCTCCTCCCTTACCTCTTTGGAGCAGTGTCTTAGAGCTATCTTAAGTCCTCAGTTTTGTCCGCCAAATAAAACGTAATTCTCAACTTTTAGGTTGGGCATTTTTTTTTCTTTTTAGTTGACAAAGGGAACAGAGAAAAGATAATTGTTTTTTTAATCCCAAGATAACAATTTAAAATTTTAAAGGAATGAACCAGTGGATAGGAAGAGAGCAGTGTTAAATAGGAGAAGTGATGAAGTCCTTGAGGAGGGGCAGAAGGGTGGAATTCATATCAAAAGTAGAAAGACTGCCCTTTGCACTAGAAGGTGAGACCTTTCTTCTCTTGTGGTAGAGGCTAGGCCAGTTTATAGGTAGGACGTTTGGTTCCAGGAAGATAAGACATCTCTGATGGCTTCTGTTTTCCCACTGAAGTACAATGTGATCAGCTGCAGGTGAGTCTGTTGGAGGAGGGATAGGGGATTTGAGGAGAGAGGAGCAGGTGTGAAATTGTTGTCATAACTAACGGATTGTGTGCCTACCAGAGAAACAGTTGGATTGCCAGGCCATGGTGGGGTGCCAATTTGCAGTATGAGATAAGTGAAATCTCTGCAAGAAGGTGCTAGGTGTGGGGTTACAGTTGATTAATAAGACACAGCCCTTGCACTCAAGGAGTTTATAATCTGAAGAATGAAAGACAAATAATTACAGTACAGTCCTGTAGAGGGAACTCCTCCTGGAGACTTAACAGCTGAGACCTGACTGCTCTGAGATACCTTACCTAAGACTATTAACATCATAGCTCATGGTAACGAGAATATTCTAGACGGTGTGATAGTCACAACTATATTATTACATCTTGATGCAGTAGCTTGTTTCCTTTCTGCTAACATCATCAGGCACCTCATTAACACTTTGAAATGTGAGAAAAAGGGCCATCCCTCTCTTCTTTCTCCCTCTTCTTGCCCCTCACACCTTTCTTTACTTCCAGCTGTTGGAAGCTAGAAAATTACAAGAATTTGTGGATGCAACCTAATAACACTGTTTTGTTTTTATTTGGCATGTTCTTTTTATCATTTTCTAACTAATTTTATGCTGCTGTAATCAGGAATATTTGAACATTTAGCATTTAACTTGGATTTCTGCCTTAACAGCCTTCTGAGGAGTTACCCTTATTAGCAATCAGGGAACCATACCACTTGGAAGACTCTAATTCTCTTAAAATAAGAATAAAAGCTTGTGACTGGTTTGAATTTAATTTTCTGCTATATGAAGCAAAGACACATTCTTTAACATAGTTTGTAATTAAAGTTGATAGTGAGATCTTGTATATCACGTAATGCCATTTTTTTAAGGTGAAGATTAGCGTTCTCCACCCTCCCCCCGCTTTATTGACATATAATTGATATATAACATTGTGTAAGTTTAAGGTATATAACATAATGATTAGATGCACATATGTATCGTAAAATGATTACCACAATAAGGTTAGTTAACACATCCATCACCTCACATAATTGCCTTTTTTTTTTGTAGTGAGAACATTTAGGATCTACTCTCTCAGCAACTTTCAAGTATATAATACAGTATTGTTAACCACAGTTACCATGCTGTATATTAGATCTCTAGAACTTATTCACCTTATAAGTGGAAATTTGTACCCTTTGACCAACATCTCCCCATTTCCCCCACCCCTCAGCCCCTGGCAACCACCATTCTACTCTGTTTCTATGAGTAACATTCTATTCTGTTTCAGCTTTTTTAGATTCCACATATAAGTGCGATTATACAGTATTGTCTTTCTCTGTCTGAATTCACTTGGTATGATAATCTCTGGGTCCATCCATGTTGCTGCAAATGGCATTATTTCTTTTTATGGCTGAGTAATATTCCATTGCATATATATACCACATTTTCTTTATCCATTCACTGTCGATGGACATTTCCATGTCTTGCTATTGTAAATAGTGCTGCTATGAACATGGGTTGCAGATACTTTTTCAAATTAGAGTTTTTGTCTTTTCTGGATATATGCCCAGGAGTGGGATTGCTGGATCACATAGTAACTCTATTTTTAGTTTTTTAAGGAACTTCCATACTGTTCTCCATAGTAGGATGTCCTTTTTATTGTATAATATTCCACGTGTGTGTGTGTATCACATTTTCTTCTTCCATTCATTCATCAGTAGACACTTAGGTTGCTTCCATGTCTTAGCTATTGTGAATAATGCTGCAGTGAACACTGGGGTGCAGATATCTCTTCAAGATATTGATTTCATTTTTTTCAGATATACACCCAGAAGTAGGATTGTTCCATCATATGGTAGTTCTATCTTTAATTTTTTGAGGAACCTCCATACTGTTTTCCATGGTGCATTAGTCATTGCTGTTGTTTAAAAAAAAAAAAAAAGCTTTAATGAGGTATAACTGACATTTAAGAAACTGCACATATTTAATTGCCCATTTTATAAGTTTTGACAAATGTATATCTCTGTGAAGTCATCACCATAGTCAAGATAATCAGCATGCCCATCATTCCTGAAAGTTTTAAATTTCCCCTTGCCCTTTTGTAATTTCTTCCCACCCATTCTCTCCCCGTCATAGACAACCACTGATCTTCTTTCTGATACTATAAATTAGTTTACATTTAAAACAATTTTATATGAAGAAATCATACATTATATATTTCTTTCTTCCAGCATAATTATTTTGAAAATCATCTACATTGTTGCTTTATTAGTAGTTCAGTCCTCTATTGCTGAGTATTCCGTTGTAGGGATATAACAATTTGTTTATCCATTCACCTTGCATTTTTGACTAATACACATAATTGTTAACTGTAGTTACCATGCTGTATCTTAGATCCCCAGAATTTATTCATCTTACAACTGGAAACTTGTACCCTTTGACCAGCATGAGTTTATAGATAAGGCTACTATGAATATTGGTGTACAAGTCTCTGTAGAGACATATGCTCTCATTTCTCTTGTGGAAATACCTAGGAGTAGAGCGGCCGGGTTATATGGTAGGTATGTGTTTAGCTTTCTAAGAAACCACCAAACTATTTTCCAAAGTGGTTGTACCATTTTCACCAGCAGTATATGAGTGTTCCAGTTCCTCTATATCCTCACTGACACTAGATATGGCCAGTCTTTTTGATTTTAGCTATTCTAATAGGTGTGTAGTGGTATCTCAGGTTTTAATTTGCATTTCCCTAATGACAAATAATTTTAACCATCGTTTCATGTGCTTATTTGCCATCCATATATCTTCTTTGGTGAAGTGTCTGTTCAGATCTTTTGCCCATTTTTAATTGGGTTGTAATTGTTTTCTTATAATTGATTTGAGAGTTCCTAAATATTCTAGATACAGGTCCTTTGTCAGTTACATGATTTGGGTATATTTTCTCCCAGTCTGTTGCTTTCTTTTCAATTTCTTATAAGTGTTTTTAAAAGAGTAGAAATCTTAATTTTGATGAAGTCCAGTCTATCATCTTTTTCTTTTATGGATCATGTTTTTAACCTAAGATCACAAAGATTTTCTCATGTTGTCTTCTAAAAGTTTTGTAGTTTTAGGTTTTACATGTAGGTCTATAATCCATTTTAAGTTAATTTTTGTATATGGTGCAGGGATGGATCAAAGTTCATTTTTTGCATATGGATATCCAGTATTGTATAATATTCAATGCTGTGTTTTCATCCAGTAGCTTTTTTTCTTCTAGTTTTATTGAGATATAATCGACATACAGCACCATACAAGGTGTACAGCATAATGATTTGACTTACACACATCATGAAATATTATCATAATAAGTTTATGAATATCCATCATCTCATAGATACAAAACTAAATAAATAGAAAAAAATCTTCTTTCCTTGTGTCCAGTAGCTTTTAATAGAGTTAAAGCAAAGCCAAGCTTAAAAGGGTAGGCTGTCAGTTTTCTTGTGTTATCCTTGAAACTTTCATGTTGTACATTTTGCTGGAACTTCTTAAAACAGTATCCTGTGATTGAACTCCTTCAACCTCAAATTTCCTGTCTTTATACTTAACCAATGAATTGTTATTTATATATTCTTTTGGAAACATAACATATACTGTAGATAATTATAGCAAAAGAGTAATGGGTAGCAGAAGATATTGCCAAACCAAGGTTCTAGAGACCAGACGAAATAAACACATAACATGTGCCTATACAGATCACAGTGCTAAGAAATACACAGAAAAGTAAGTGAAAGAGGAACTAACTAGAAAGTTTTTAAAAGAACTATCTGCTTTTTCTCTAATCTACTAGTGTTTTCCCCCCTTTTTTTAGTAAAATAGAGCTACAGCATTAGACCCTAGAATTAAACTTTTAAAAATATGTATGTTATGTATGTATGAATGTGTGTGTGTATACACATTCCTACATACACATGACATACACATAGTTTAGGCATTGGCTTAAAGAATAGAAAAATGACAGAGGGTATAGATAGTTTATCCTGTAGCATTGTGCAGCCTTATTCAGAAATAAGAAAAAGGGTTTTCCACTCAGCTATGAGTCATTACCTTTTAGTTTAGTGGAGAAAATAACTTTGGAGGTGCTGAGACAGCCTCTTTTTTTTCTTTTTTTTTAGGCAATCATGTAGCATAGGCTCTGGAGTCAAATGAAGTTGGATTTCAACCAGCATTGTTCTATTGCTTACAAACTCAAAGACTTGAGGGAAATACTTTTCAGAGCCTCGGTGTCTTATCTCTAATACAGTAATATTAATAATTATCTCTTCATAGGTTAAGAAATTTAAACAGAATAATAAATCAGGTACTAGAACAGTACTTAACACATAGTAGGTGTTCAATATATGTCTGTTTCTCTGTCATCAGGGAACTGACCTTTTGAAGCCTATGGCTACAGTTTGAAGAGTCCATAAATGGATAGGACAAGGGGAAAGAGTTTGTTTTTCATTAGATATAGCACAATCATCCATGATCACACCCCAGCCCGAACTCCCCATAAAGATGCATTTTAACGCCATTATCATCCATCAACGGACAGAAAATTAGCACATTTGGTAAGAGTATGAAATCTGCAAGATTTTACAAGTGACTTTTTTTTTTTTTTTTTTTTTTTTTTTTTTTGCGGTAGGCGAGCCTCTCACTGTTGTGGCCTCTCCCGTTGTGGAGCACAGGCTCTGGACGCGCAGGCTCAGCGGCCGTGGCTCATGGGCCCAGCCGCTCCGCGGCATGTGGGATCTTCCCGGACCGGGGCCCGAACCCATGTCCCCTGCATCGGCAGACGGACTCTCAACCGCTGCGCCACCAGGGAAGCCCTACAAGTGACTTTTATATTACTATCCATTATCTGATTAGGTTTATGAGGGCTTTATTTATATAATTTAGACCTGCCCTTTATCCTTTTTTGGGGTAAAGGGAATCATAAATTTGAAAGGAAGAGCTCTTCCAAACAGAAAGATAGCCAGAATCTCCCTCAGTAGTCTATAACCTCTTACAGTAGCCTTTAAAAAAGTGATTTTAGAGTGATTTCCTGAATTGACTCTATTTCAGTGTTCATTTCATGTGATGTCTATAGAAACTAGATACTTAGATTACAGACAGAAAACTAAGTAACAGAAAACACCAGGTTTTCAGCTGTTTCTAGGGTTTATTCAAATTGACTATGTCACATTCATTTTGATGGATTTAGTGACATCGGCTGATAACTGAAAAGAAACTATAGTCTTTAACCTTTCCATATTGATATCAGATAGGAGCCATTTGACTGATACATTGTATATATGATAGGTCATCCAGAAGATGTAATAAACATTATATATTTGTAGCATAAAACTAGTCTTGTTTTCCTATAAGTATTAATAACATACACAAAATAACAGATTTTAAAACAGTTACATCAGCATAGTTTTAGTATTATTAATAAATGTTATTGTACAAGCTTCCAATTCTGCTCATTTTTAGATGAAGTCTGTTACCTGACATTTTTATATATAATGGAGGTTCATTAAGTAGATCAAAAATTAATGATAAAATAATTTGAATTCAGATTATAAAATAGTTCAAGTCTATTCTGATGAAACAGCTTCACTTAAGACTGAGGCTTTGGGGTCAGCTTTTTAGCTATACAGTTTATCTTATTTTTTTAAGTAAAATATGTAAGTATGTATTATTATACCATACAAAAAGAAGTGGTCAACCTAATTTCTGTGCATATATGATTGCTGATTTTTTTGAAAACTATTGTCCTCCTAGGATTATTTTACCAACTGTGTGTTCAGCCTTAGATTCAGGAGAATACAGTATCTCCTTAAGCAAAATACTTATTAGAACCAAAACAAGTCCAGACTCAATTGTTTTTATCTGTATTTTTTTGATTTTACTGCAGTTTGGTGTAGTTGGCATTAGTTGAAAATAGAAAGATAAAGAGGCATAATTTCTATTTATCAAAATGTGAATCTCAATTTCATTTTGAAACACTTATAAGAAGGTGAATGTAAGTGATAAATAGCAAAATCCAAATTGTTTTTAAACACGTAACATCTCTTTTATTGCTCTTTGAGAGAAAACATAAATATGAGATATCTTCATAATATAAAAGGTTTTTTCTTCAAACTTTTAAGGATTGATTTTATTATTCAAAAAGCTTTTTTCATGCTAAGTTGTGTCTATTTGAATAATTGCTTTACATTTATAATTAAAAAAAAAGTTTTTCCAAATGCAGTTATCCTCAAAGAATTATTATTTAATCAAGAGATTTAAACAATTTTGCTGTCATTCATCCAACAAAATATTTATTGAGTAGCCATTATGTTTCAGGCTATCCTCACTGCAAAGAATCCAATAAACAAAACAAAAAAGCCCTTGCTTTTATGTTCTAAAGATGGACACAACAAATATACAAATAAATATGTAATAGAATATCAGTCTGTGATAAGGGCTAAGAAGGAAAATCAAAACGAGAGGACAGAGAGTAATTTTATTTTTTTTAATTTAATTTTTTTTTATACAGCAGGTTCTTATTAGTCATCCATTTTATACACATCATTGTATACATGTCAGTCCCAATCTCCCAATTCATCACACCCCCACCCCCACCCCTCTGCCGCTTTCCACCCTTGGTGTCCATACGTTTGTTCTCTACATCTGTGTTTCAATCTCTGCCCTGCAGACCGGTTCATCTGTACCATTTTTCTAGGTTCCATGTATATGCGTTAATACATGATATTTGTTTTTCTGACTTACTTCACTCTGTATGACAGTCTCTGGATTCATCCACGTCTCTACAAATGACCCAGTTTCGTTCGTTTTTATGGCTGAGTAATGTTCCATTGTATATATATACCACATCTTCTTTATCCATTTGTCTGTCAGTGGGCATTTAGGTTGCTTGCATGACCTGGCTATTGTAAATAGTGCTTCAGTGAACATTGGGGTGCATGTGTCTTTTTGCATTATGGTTTTCTCTGGTATATGCCAAATAGTGGGATTGCTGGGTCATATGGTAATTCTATTTTTAGTTTTTTAAGGAACCTCCATACTGTTCTCCATAGTGGCTGTATCAATTTACATTCCCACCAACAGTGCAAGAGGGCTCCCTTTTCTCCACACCCTCTCCAGCATTTGTTGTTTATAGATTTTCTGGTGATGGCCATTCTGACTGGTGTGAGGTGATACCTCATTGTAGTTTTGATTTGCATTTCTCTAATAGTTAGTGATGTTGAGCAGCTTTTCATGTGCTTCTTGGCCATCTGTAAGCCTTCTTTGGAGAAATGCCTATTTAGGTCTTCTGCCCATTTTTGCATTTGGTTGTTTGTTTTTTTAATATTGAGCTGCATGGCTGTTTATATATTTTGGAGATGAATCCTGGGTCCGTTGATTCGTTTGAAAATATTTTCTCCCATTCTGAGGGTTGTCTTTTTGTCTTGTTTGTAGTTTCCTTTGCTGTGCAAAAGCTTTTAAGTTTCATTAGGTCCCATTTGTTTGTTTTTGTTTTTATTTCCATTACTCTAGGAGGTGGATCAAAAAAGATGTTGCTGTGATTTATGTCAAAGAGTGTTCTTCCTATGTTTTCCTCTAAGAGTTTTAAAGTGCCTGGTCTTACATTTAGGTCTCTAATCCATTTTGAGTTTATTTTTGTGTACGGTGTTAGGGAGTGTTCTAATTTCATTCTTTTACATGTAGCTGTCCAGTGTTCCCAGCACCACTTATTGAAGAGACTGTCTTTTCTCCATTGTATATCCTTGCCTCCTTTGTCATAGATTAGTTGGCCATAGGTGTGTGAGTTTATCTCCGGGCTTTCTATCCTGTTCCATTGATCTGTGTTTCTGTTTTTGTGCCAGTACCATATTGTGTTGATTACTGTAGCTTTGTAGTATAGTCTGAAGTCAGGGAGTCTGATTCCTCCAGCTCCGTTTTTTTCCCTCAAGACTGCTTTGGCTATTCGGGGTCTTTTGTGTCTCCATACAAATTTTAAGATTTTTTGTTCCACTTCTGTAAAAAATGCCATTGGTAATTTGATAGGGATTGCACTGAATCTGTAGCTTGCTTTGGGTAGTATAGTCATTTTCACAGTGTTGATTCTTCCAATCCAAGAACATGGTATACCTCTCCATCTTTTTGTATCATCTTTAATTTCCTTTATCAGTGTCTTATAGTTTTCTGCATACAGGTCTTTTGTCTCCAAAGGTAGGTTTATTCCTAGGTATTTTATTCTTTTTGTTGCAGTGGTAAATGGGAGTATTTCCTTAATTTCTCTTTCAGATTTTTCATCATTAGTGTATAGGAATGCAAGATATTTCTGTGCATTAATTTTGTACCCTGCTACTTTACCAAATTCATTGATTAGCTCTAGTAGTTTTCTGATGGTGTCGTTAGGATTGTCTATGTTTAGTATCATGTCATCTGCAAACAGTGACAGTTTTACTTCTTTCCAATTTGTATTCCTTTTATTTCTTTTTCTTCTCTGATTGCCATGGCTAGGAATTCCAAAACTATGTTGAATAATAGTGGTGAGAGTGGACATCCTTGTCTTGTTCCTGATCTTAGTGGAAATGCTTTCAGTTTTTCACCATTGAGAATGATGTTTGCTGTGGGTTTGTCGTATATGGCCTTTGTTATGTTGAGGCAGGGTCCCTCTGTGCCCACTTTCTAGAGAGCTTTTATTATAAATGGGTGTCGAATTTTGTCAAAAGCTTTTTCTGCATCTATTGAGATGATCATTTGGTTTTTATTCTTCAGTTTGTTAATATGGTGTATCACATTGATTGATTTGCATATATTGAAGAATCCTTGCATCCCTGGGATAAATCCCACTTGATCTTGGTATATGATCCTTTTAACGTGTTGTTGGATTCTGTTTGCTAGTATTTTGTTGAGGATTTTTGCATCTGTATTCATCAGTGATATTGGTCTGTAGTTTTCTTTTTTTGTAGTATCTTTGTCTGGTTTTGGTATCAGGGTGATGGTGGCCTCATAGAATGAGTTTGGGAGTGTTCCTTCCTCTGGAATTTTTTGGAAGAGTTTGAGAAGGATGGGTGTTAGCTCTTCTCTAAATGTTTGATAGAATTCTCCTGTGAAGCCATCTAGTCCTGGACTTTCGTTTGTTGGAAGACTTTTAATCACAGTTTCAATTTCATTACTTGTGATTGGTCTGTTCACATTTTCTATTTCTTCCTGGTTCAGTCTTGGAAGGTTATACCTTTCGAAGAATTTGTCCATTTCTTCCAGGTTGTCCATTTTATTGGCATAGAGTTGCTTGTAGTAGTCTCTTAGGATGCTTTGTATTTCTGCAGTGTCCGTGGTAACTTTTCCTTTTTCATTTCTAATTTTATTGATTTGAGTCCTCTCCCTCTTTTTCTTGATGAGTCTGGCTAATGGTTTATCAATTTTGTTTATCTTCTCAAAGAACCAGCTTTTAGTTTTATTGATCTTAGCTTTCGTTTCTTTGTTTCTATTTCATTTATTCCTGCTCTGATCTTTATGATTTCTTTCCTTCTGCGAACTTTGGGCTTTGTTCGTTCTTCTTTCTCTAGTTCCTTTAGGTGTAAGGTTAGATTGTTTATTTGAGATTTTTCTTGTTTCTTGAGGTAGGCTTGTATATATGAACTTCCTTCTTAGAAGTGCTTTTGCTGCATCCCATAGGTTTTGGATCGTCGTGTTTTCATTATCATTTGTGTCTAGGTATTTTTTGATTTCCTCTTTGATTTCTTCAGTGATCTCTTGGTTATTTAGTAATGTACTGTTTAGCCTCCATGTGTTTGTATTTTTTACGTTTTTTCCCCCCATAATTCATTTCTAATCTCATGGCGTTGTGGTCAGAAAAGATGCTTGATACGATTTCAGTTTTCTTAAATTTACTGAGGCTTGATTTGTGACCCAAGATGTGATCTCTCCTGGAGAATGTTCCGTGTGCACTTGAGAAGAAAGTGTAATCTGCTGTTTTTGGATGGAATGTCCTATAAATGCCAATTAAATCTATCTGGTCTATTGTGTCATTTAAAGCTTCTGTTTCCTTATTAATTTTCTGTTTAGATGATCTGTCCATTGGTGTAAGTGAGGTGTTAAAGTCCCTCACTATTAGTGTGTTACCGTAGATTTCCTCTTTTATAGCTGTTAGCAGTTTCTTTATGTATGGAGGTGCTCCTATGTTGGGTGCATGTATATTTACAATTGTTATATCTTCTTCTTGGATTGATCCCTTGATCATTATGTAGTGCCTTTCTTTGTCTCTTGTAACATTCTTTATTTTAAAGTCTATTTTATCTGATATGAGTATTGCTACTCCAGCTTTCTTTTGATTTCCATTTGCATGGAATATCTTTTTCCATCCCCTCACTTTCCGTCTGTATGTGTCCGTAGGTCTGAAGTGTCTCTTGTAGACAGCATATATATGGGTCTTGTTTTTGTATCCATTCAGCAAGCATGTGTCTTTTGGAGCATTTAATCCATTCATGTTTAAGGTAATTATCGATATGTATGTTCGTATTACCATTTTCTTAATTGTTTTTGGTTTGTTTTTGTAGGTCCTTTTCTTGTGTTTCCACTTAGAGAAGTTCTTTTTGCATTTATTGTAGAGCTGGTTTGGTGGTGCTGAATTCTCTTAGCTTTTGCTTGTCTGTAAAGCTTTTTATTTCTCCATTGAATCTGAATGAGATCCTTGCTGGGTAGTGTAATCTTGGTTGTAGGTTCTTCCGTTTCATCACTTTAAGTATATCGTGACAGTCCCTTCTGTCTTGTAGAGTTTCTGCTGAGAAATCAGCTGTTAACCTTATGTGAGTTCCCTTGTATATTATTTGTCATTTTTCTCTTGCTGCTTTCAATAATTTTTCTTTGTCTTTAATTTTTGTCAGTTTGATTACTATGTGTCTCGGCGTGTTTCTCCTTGGGTTTATCCTGTAAGGGACTCTTCACTTCCTGGGCTTGGGTGGCTATTTCCTTTCCCATGTTAGGGAAATTTTCAACTGTAATCTCTTCAAATATTTTCTCGGGTCCTTTCTCTCTCTCTTCTCCTTCTGGGACCCATGTAATGCGGATGTTGTTGCATGTAATGTTATCCCAGAGGTCTCTTAGGCTGTCTTCATTTCTTTTCATTCTTTTTCCTTTATTCTGTTCCATGGCAGTGAATTCCACCATTCTGTCTTCCAGGTCACTTATCCATTCTTCTGCCTCAGTTATTCTGCTATTGATTCCTTGTAGTGTAATTTTCAATTCAGTTATTGTATTTTTCATGTCTGTTTGTTCTTTAATTCTTCCAGATCTTTGTTAAACATTTCTTGCATCTTCTCGATCTTTGCCTCCATTCTTTTTCCGAGGTCCTGGATCATCTTCACTCTCATTATTCTGAATTTTTTTTCTGGAAGGTTTCCTATCTCTACTTCATTTAATTGTTTTTCTGGGGTTTTATCTTGTTCCTTCATCTGGTACATAGCCCTCTGCCTTTTCATCTTGTCTGTCTTTCTGTGAATGTCAGTGATTTTAAATGAATACAGAGAAAGTACATTTTTTCAGGCTGAAGCATATAAATTCTTTGGCTTGTTTTTTTTTGAAATTTACTTTTGACTATTTCTGCTGGTGAAAATTATTTAGAGAAATTAGAAACTCACTGTACATATTTTGTATACTAACTTAATTTAGCCCCAACTAGTGAATTTAGCATTTATGAATGGAAGTGTCTATGGAGGAATAAAATCTTTAGTTAATCAGTATTTTACTTTTAGCAGTAAAGTCTGCAGCTCATGAAATCTGTAATTCTGGAGTGGTTTCAGCTTGCACCAGCCCCTGGGGAGTCTGTTGATACAGCACTGAATTACAGATTATTATTCAGCTGTAGAACTTTTATGCTTAGGCATTTTCTTACATCTTCCTCCCTCAGTCAGTGAGATCTTGTATTTTTGCCAAATAAAACAAATCCCATACTAATAAGAAGCTATAAATAAACAGTAGGAGTGTGAGTCAGAGCCAGCACCACCCTTATTCCTTGTGTGTGTACCTCTCTGGTACTCCCCGATATGTTCATTTTGCACAAACATGTAGTAATGCATAACTAGTGTTCTGCAGACCAACACCAGTTATTTAAGTGAGGGCTCTTTTTCACAACTAAGCAATAGTTTGACTGGTAGAATTCTAGAATATTACCAGAGTCAAAAGCAGAGTGTGAAACTCTGCATACTGTTGATGGGAGAGAAAAAGAAATATATTTCCTACTTTTCCTGTAAACCTCTAAAGAGTTCAGCCCAGAAGACTGCTGTTAGATCTAGCAACTTTTCAGGGGAAATAAGAAAAAGATAAGTTGCTTGAGAGTCCCATCTCTTCTGCTAGTCAGGTCCTATCTGATCAATTTTATCCTGTTTCTTTCATTAATTCATTTATTCAGTAAATATTCATTGAACATTTATTGTTACCTGCCACACTGCTACCAAAGAACATATAAAAATGAAAAAACTAAAATGCTTGTCCTCAAGGAATTTATTATGGTAAAGAAAAGTGACTTGTAAATCCAAAATTACAACACTGTGATAGGAACTGTAAAAGAGATTTATGCAGAATACTTTGAGATACAAATAAAACTACTACCATTTATGAAGAATTTAGTGTCCTAGCTGTTTTATGTAAGTTGTTTCATTTAATCCTTTCAACAGCTTTATGAGGTAGATATTATTATGCTATTTAACTTGTGCCAGGAGCACTAACTTCTAGGAAGGGAGAAGGTGGTATCAGGGAAGGTTTTTTCAGAAACAGTTCTTGAGTTGATTACAGCAGGATGAATTGGTAGGATAGAGAGTGGGAGGAAGATGATACAGTGGGCATTTTACGCAGAGAGAGGTGAATATGTAAACCATAGGACGTGTGAGAGTACTGTTGTTGGAATGTAGAGTAGGTTCTGGGAAATAAGAGATGGCAGGATCCAGATCATGAAAGAACTTGTGGACTCTGCTTAAGGAATTTGGTCCTTACACTATAGAAGATAGAAATATGATCAAAAACGCATTTCAGGAAGATAGCTCTGGAATTGTTTGCACAAGGCATTATAAGAGGGGTTTTACTTTTAAAGGAAGAAATTCTCCGCCAGCACTGACCTATGTTTATTAAGTACATATAAACACAAAACTTGAAACATCTACTTTTAGTTTGCAAATACAAAACCAAAATAATATAATTATATAATATAAATAAGTTATATAAATATATAAATTAAATATAAATAATATTACAAAGATCAAATCAACAACTTGAATTTATGTAATAGACCATGTTTTTATGTCACTACTGATAAGTGAAGGTGATACTGACTCTTATGGTGCAAGTCTTTTCAATTTTTAATTAAACATTTCCATATTATTGAGTACTCTGTGATAACTTAATTCTCCTCGCAGTTTTCTCTTTTTTTTTTGGCGGTATGCGGGCCTCTCACTGTTGTGGCCTCTCCCGTTGCGGAGCACAGGCTCCGGACGCACAGGCTCAGCAGCCATGGCTCACGGGCCCAGCCGCTCCGCGGCATGTGGGATCTTCCCGGACCGGGGCACGAACCCGTGTCCCCTGCCTTGGCAGGCGGACTCTCAACCACTGCGCCACCAGGGAAGCCCCAGTTTTCTCTGTTTGAATCACTAAGAAAACCTTTGTTCTATCTGATTTACAGTTATTTGGGAAAAGGAGATAAAGGATAATCATACCTAATAGGCTCCTCTCTCATCAATTAAGGTAGATGTACTTGGTGCTATCATAATCATAAAAATGTGATTGCTGGCCCCAATTGCATGTCAGTTATAATATGACCCAGAATATGCTTACATCAGTTAATGAATCATCAAAATGAAGACACAAATAATTACAGGGAACCGATGGAATTCAACTTGAAAAATACTGAACTAGAAGATTCATTGTTCATCCAGTACATTATTGATCCAGGGATTTTGTAAACAAGGAAGCTATCAGTGACTTGGGTAGAGAGTCATTGGCCAAAGCATCTTAAAAAGTTGGGAATCCAGGACCTAGAGATCAGTGGGTTTTTTGTTAAAAATCAGTGATCTTAAGGACCCTTGACAGTAGACATCATTGTTTCCAAACTATCCCAATTATGTAATTTGTAAGATAAAATAATGTGAAGTTGATGAAGACATGGCTTTTGCCAGAAGGGGTTCTATTCAGAAATGCACTTTTCAGCCAAGGTAGCCAGTAAAACTTTGTGCTTGCTTCACCTATGCCCTCTGTGATATGGCCTCTAAATACTGATGATCTCAGAAATTCAAGCCATTAAAAAAAGATACTTATATTCAACTGTGTAGTACAATTAGTCACTACTGCTAAGTAACAAGATAGTGAACAAGAAAATTGTATCTTGGTTTGTCTAGAATACACAGTTCTACTCCATTTCAAAGAGTGAAGGGAGATTTTGGACTGTTGATAGACTCTCCTTCAATAATAGCTAACACTTACTGAGCAATTAATATGTTTGAGGCACTGTGCTAAACTCTCTACATGCATTAACTAATTTAATCCTCCGAACAACTTTTATAAATATTATTATAATGCTCATTTTATAGATGAAGAAAATAAAGCACAGAGAGATTAGATAACTTAGCCAGGGTCACATGGGTAGTAAGTAGCAAAGCTAGGATTTGAACATGACTAACTTCGTAACTTTAACCACAATGCTATATTGCCAACTCCTCTTCATTTAGAGCCATGCTCGTGTTACATGTGGAAGCTGATTCTGACAAAAGGGCACTGCAGTGAATACCTCCACATCGTTTATTTCTGTACCTTTATGTGCAGCAATCTAGGAGGAAGAATGAAGGAAGAGGACGTGATATATTTGTCAGCCCTAGAAATTGCTCATTTGGGGGTCTACATAACATAAGATCCACTGCAACCCAGAGATGAAAAATTTTATAAATATAAGGGGATAAATATTACCATCCACCAGAGCCTTAAGATTATCTAGATTTAGCACCATTGATAATATTTCTCCTAACTTTTATAGATAGAAAGAAATCAGTGGGAAAAACAGCTTATTTTGAATGTTTAAATTTCAATCCATATCTCAAGCTTACAGGTTATCTCCAATAGTTGACACAACAGTTGCTTAGAATAGTTCTGTAAATGGAACCCATACGCAGGACCACAGAATCCCTTCTTCACAGGGCATAGTTTCAGAGTTGGAGGATATTTAAAGGATAAGCCAATCCATAAATCTGTAGGCATTCCTAAAAGAAGAGTGGGGTGTCAGTTATTGGCATGAGTACATAATGAACCCTGCTGGGCTGTGGAGAAAGGAGAAACTGACCTGAACAAGACAATACTCTACACAGCTGTCCCTGGCCTTCCTCCACCTGTTAGCACTCAGTGTTAATTTCATGGGTCAAATCAAGGCATGCAAGTTTAGTAAATAATTTTTAAAAACAACCACTGATTGCTGATGGTTGATGGGGGTAGAAAAATTAGGAGCTGTTACTTTCCTACCAACTGCTATCTCATTAACAAGGACAGGAAGCATTACGAAAAAATAAAACTCTTAGGTCCCACTAGAAAAAAGAGCAGCTTAATCCCCCAAAGGATTTAAATTTATCATTAGACAACTAAAGAAAATAATTTCATATAAATGGCTATTCACTGTCATAATAAGTAGAAAGAAACTTTCCTACTTCTTTAAAAGAGCAACTAGAAATGTTTTCTATTTGAAAACAGAGTAACCATTTGTTAAACCATATATACCACTGAGGATGTTTTTAGTATAAAAGGGAATTTCCATGCTGGCGCCATCGTAATCTTTTATAGCCAAAGTTATGAAGAAAATCAACATATGGGAAATTGTGGTCATGTTTTAAGACTTGCTTTTTCTTTTCTGTTTGATAGCCCTATCTAAATTCCCGTAAGTTGAATGTAAATATGTGTGTGTAAAAATGTATATCTAATTCACCTCTTAGGAAAGGTTTAATATAAGTATAAATAGAAATTATTTACCTAAGCTCCCCCCCAAAAATTACGTAGTATTGAATTCTGCCTTTTCTCATCTCTCCACATCTAAAACAATCACTACATACTGTTAATTTTACTTCTAAGATATTCTTTTTTTTTTCCCTAAGATATTCTTGATGCTTCTCTTTCAGCCCCATCACCACCACTTAAAATGAGGCATACTTTCTCATTTGGATTATGGCACAGTCTCTCTTCCTTTAGTTTCTTCTTCAAATTCACCTCCACCTTTGAAATCATACATCTGTGCGTATTTTTTCCCTGCCTAAATGTCCTTCATTGGCTTTTATTAAATCCAGGTTCCTAAAGCATGGCAAACAGGGCCCTGCCTCCATGAGCTGGTCCTTGCTTACTTCTCCTGCCTCATTTCCTGCCACTTCCCTTATATCTTAAGATCCAACTTACCAGTAATTCCCCATTACCTCTCTCACATACATACACGCCTTTATCTCCCCTGCCCCACCTCTGAACATATAATTACTGTCACCACAGTCTTCTTTGTCATTCCTGAGAGGCTTGAATTGATCTGAACACAGAAACCATCTTTGAATTTTCAACTCCTGACTGGGGCTGAACAACTTAATTGCTAGTTTGTTAGTATAGGTATCTTAATATCTTACATGTGTAGTTGAAGCTATGATGAGCTTCCCAGATCCCTCCTCAGAACTAAAGTTTTTATCTCCCAATTGCTAAAAGTCTTGCTACCAAAGAGCCCTCTTCAGGAACTGCTTTGACCCCACCTCAGGACAACTCTGAAGGGCATTTCCCGGTTCCCCATGGGGTCAGTTGAGGCCTTGAGATTGCATCGAAGTCCAACTTCTCCCTGTTCTGTCTCTTTCTTTCCACAGGTGTTTATCTTAAGAGGACTCCCTAATAAACCTCCTGTAAGCAACTTCTCTGCTTGCTGGGGAACCCAACCTGTAACATGTTTGTCTTGTTGATTGTTTTTTCCTTTCAGTTCTAGATTTTGTGAAGTTATAGTTAGCTAAAATCTTACTAAGTCAGGATCATTTCATCAGACGTGTATTGAGCACCTGCTCCACGCTAGCTGCAAAAGAACTGAATTAAGACTTGGCCCCTGCCCTGAAGGAGTTTACAGTCTGACTGAGGTGACAATTACATTTGAAACCATACTATAGCATCATTAGAAAAATCCTTTTTTTAACTAAACTTTAGTAATTTTAGAATAAAAGTCAAAGGCTTGGATTTTACTCTGTGGTACTGCAGAGAACAAAAGGAAAATATTTCAGGGAAAGGAAAATGAATATAAATAAATAGGGTGAAAGTTTAGAAGTTTACAGAATTTGTCTCTATGATTCCGGAAACTTTTAAGGAAAAGGTAGTTGTTTCATTTTTTATTTTGAAATAAGTTTGAACTTACAGAGAAGTTAGAAGAATAATACTGAATTCTCATACACCCTTTATACAGATTCATCAATTTTTACCATTTCTCCACATGATTTAGCATTCTCATTCTCTACACACACACACACACACACACACACACACACACACACTTTTTCTGAACCATCTGAGAATAGATTAAATATATCATGTCACTTTATCCCTTAATACTGTAGTGTGTACTTCCTAAAAACAAGGACATAACCTCTGTAACAACCATACACTTATCAAATTCAGGAAGTTTGACTGTGTTACTTTAATTTACAGTCCAGATTCAATTGTTAATTATTCCCCAAAAGATGAATTTTAAGAAGAGTCATATAACTTAACATATGTAATTTAAACTAAAAATTGTATGAAGTAAGCCATAGACGATCTCAGAAGTCTACTAACTTGATTAAAATACAATAGTGAAGTGAACTCACTTCTGACTTTCTAAGGGGAAAGCATGGATAGGCCCAAGTTACCTGTAAAGGTGTGACTTGAGGCTCTCCATAAGTGAGCCTTGTTCTGGAGAGCCCATTTTGTGAGACGCCTTTCAAAAGAGATCGTGTATTCTGGATCCAGGGATTGTGGATTTCCTTGAGCTCCTATGTAAAGAGCACCGACTTGTCATTGACTGGTCTTCACAGCTTAAGTTTAACGATGTTCTTGAAAGTGGCTTCCCGCCAGCCAGGCCAGTAGGTAGGGGAGGCGCAGCTCAGATAACTAGATCCAGCTGGGTCCCCCGACACGTGGTCTTTGGTGCTCTAGCGGCTAGGCACTCGAAGCCTAGGCTGGTCCCACGAAGCCTGTCTGCCGTCCTCTTGGCCAGGGCGCCGTCTGGAGGGCGTGGTCAGCGTGTGGCTCCCGCTTTCCGCGTGCCGGCCCGCAGGGACCTCCGGGACGTCTTTTCGCCCTGGCAGGGCCTTGGTCTGTTGGGAGTTGGTGGTGGCGGCAGAAGCGCAAACCTAGCCTGCGGAGGAGGGAGAAACTCAGGCCGTGTCTCCTCCAACACTCGACGCCCCTGGAGGTCATGGCTTCCCCGCTGAAGCTAGAGCAGGACGTGCAGGGGAAAGTAGATTCATTTCGGGCCCGCATTGCCCAGGAGGCCGAGGATCTATCTGGTGTCCACCTTCTTCCCTCAGAAGCTGTCAGAGCTGGATAGTCGGGTTCAGGAGCTCCGCCTGCAAGACCTATCCAGAATACGTTCGGTGCCAGCCCCAGAGACCCCCGTCGCCCCAGACACTGCGCGGGATGGGCCCAACCGGGATCCGCAGCCTCTGCAGACCCAGTCCTTCATCAAAGTACTAGCAATGCCAGGCGGCGAGAGGCAGCTTCTGCGAAGCAACCAGCATCTGGTGGAGCTGATTCAGCACGTAAAACCCGAGATCGAGCTGCTGAGAGAGAAATGCAACACCCTGTGGATGTGGGTGCAGCTGCTTCTCCCAAAGGCGGAGGACGGCAACAACTTTGGAGTGTCTATCCAGGAAGATACCGCGGACCAGCTGTGGACCGTGGAGAGCACAGCAGCCTCCTATCTACGCCGTTTCTCCACCTATTACAACACCCAGGCCAAGTTGGTATCCAAGATAGTGAAATACCCCCAGGTGGAAGATTATTGCCTCACTGTAGCCGAGGTTGACGAAAACGAGTACCAGAGTATGTGCCAGATCCGGCTCCACGAATGGAACCAGTATGCCACCTTGCATGATGTAATCCTCAAAAACATTGAGAAGATCAGGACCCCTTGGAGCACCAACACTGACAACCTATACCGAGGACCTTTCTCCACCCCACTTTCCTTCAGGAGTTGGCTGAGCTGTTCAGGCAGCTAGAAGGCTGGTTATTGATGACTCTACAGGTGACGAAACGACTGGAAATGTGCGCTACTCTTTAGTGACAGTTTCGTATAGCTTATCCTCATACTGAATCCTCTTTTGGTGTAATTTTTATTTGATTTTTCTTCCAGAAGAGAGAATGGGAAGAAGCCATCTGGTAGAAGGTAGTAAGGTTGGACAAGGAGAAAGGACTGCCATTTTAAAAAGTAGCTTTGTTGATGAATGTTGGCCAAGGTTTCTTGTTTTATGGCATTGGTGACATTGAATAGTTTCAGGGGTTAATAAAAAAAAACCTAAAGTTTAAAAGAAAGTTAAATGAAGGTTTCCTAAGGTTCCACTCTATGTTACTTTGTTCAAACGTCAGAAATTCCCCATTTATACCATCATTTCTTTTTTGCAAGAAAAGGAGTTTAAAGGGATGTGTTTAGGTCATTGTATGCTTTCAATTTAGCAGATTGAAATAAAACTTGGTTTTACCGTATTTTGATGGCCGAAGTGTGCTTATCTGAACTTTAATTTTCAGGTGTATAGTTTCCCTTCTCCTCAGCTGGACTCGTACCCTTGATATTTTTCAACTCTGATGCGTAAGAAAAATGAGCATGTAAAGAGCAATAGGTCTTAACTGTTCTAGAGAAATGGACATCCATACCTCCCTTAGAATGAAGAGAAATCTGTGAAAGCAGCTTCCTTGCACAACCTTCTACCATCTCAGTGTCTTCTACTTTCCTTTTACACACAATTTAGAATTTCTTCTATGTATCCATTTATCTCTTAAGTCCCTGCCAAGTCCTTCAAGCTTTATATCACATTTTTTTCTCAACCAATTTTCATCTCCATTCCCCTTTTGTCTCTTAAGATATGTCTTATAGGCTCTCATAAGAGTTTTCCTCTCAAATTGTATGGGTCATTTAAAAAATCTAAATACTCTAAAATGTGACTGGGTTTTTTCCTCCTGACTGCTTTTGAGGCCTGGTTGAGGGGAAACCGTTGTCATCTTCTCAATAGTGATCTATATTGTTGGTATATTTCAAGTCCA
The DNA here is from genome assembly GCF_005190385.1 of Monodon monoceros. Lineage (NCBI taxonomy): Eukaryota > Metazoa > Chordata > Mammalia > Artiodactyla > Monodontidae > Monodon > Monodon monoceros. The sequence continues at coordinate 65,085,240 of NW_021703774.1, read as the reverse complement.
GCATTTCCAGATTTCATTTGCAGGTAAGATAAATTAATGTACCCCGAGTCACCTTCTGCATCAGAGAATTTCTTGTGATGTGATATGATGAATCATTCTTCCATAGTGGTTTTTGTTCAGAATTTTATCTTTTTTGATGATGAAGATACTTCAGCCAGCTGAAGTGTATTTATTGAAACATTTTTTTTTTCGGTTTTAGTATTATTTGAGGATCTTCATCACTCAAAATCACCACCTGTGGAACTTACATAATACACACTTTGAAAAAGTGAGAGCGGGAGCCTTTTTGTAGATAGGAATGAGATTATCCCTGTGTACAAGTGACAGCTTCATCTCTTTTTCCTATTCAACTAACTGTGCCCTGAATCCTTATAATATTTTCAAGACTGTATACATACGTAAGTTGTGAGCTTAACCTTTTAATGTACTTTTATAGTAGTACTTTCATGCAATAAATTATTTCTCAAATGAGTTATTGGTAGGGAAATTATGAGGGATTAAATTTATTTTTTGTGAGAAATGAGAATGTTATTTCCCATTGAAATTTCTTTTCCACATAATGTAAGACCCTCTGAAACTAGGTAACTATATAAGTCAGAGTCCAGAATCTATTACTGAAACTTACATAATTCTACCTTTTTTTCCCCTTTGTGCAATATCTTTGTAGGAATATATTTCTTGCTACAAATGAAACTACCTTCAGATCTTGCTTTAGATAAGGTCAAAACATGATTATTTTGTCTTCTCTTTTAATTGATCCTAATCATCCCTCCCCTCTCCCCTTTCCCCATTTAATGAGCGAAATCACTTTTGAACGAGACTATTTAGGAGTTTCTTTTCAACAATGCCTTTTGGTTATCAAGGGTGAAAACCAGCACAAACCTTTATTATATAGACTTGACTCTAAAAGCTGCTATGAAAGCATTTCCTATTTAACAGCAAGAATTGTTTAAGATGAAAGCAGAGATGTTTTCTTTTGCATCTTTTTTTAAAAAAAGAAATATTTCTTAGTCTGACTACACCACATTTCTAGTGGGTTGTTTTTTGTTTTTCTAGGTGGATAGTGATGCCCATTACATTTTTTCTGAGGTGGTGTTAGTCTACCCAGGAAGTGCCTAATGATTTTTGGCTTTTCTTTTGCTTTTTCATTTTCCTTATCTGTTTGACCTGAAGGAGTAAAACAACTGTTTCTTCATGAGTGAAGTGAATTAGAGATAAAATTCTGTTTCAATCACCTTTTAAAAAATTTTTACTTATAGTTATATCTGTATAACTTATAACCTTATAACTGGGCCTGTCCTTACTAAAATGAATATGACTATGTGTCTATTCTGACCTATATAGATTAGAAAAATTTGTAACTGGTTTAGTGGAAGCTTTATTTTCAAAGTAAACTTCTAAAAAATGATGCCACGGTAAAACAAGTTTATTCTTTCATTGAACTTCTGAAAAGCCCGAATCTTTCAAATTGGACCTTATAAAACAACAAAAGATATTGCCTAATAGAAAGACTTTTGTTTGCATTTAACATTCTTCCTCAAGCGTTCTCTTTATTTCCCTTGTAAGGTATTAAATCTGATTCAGATAAGTGCCAGGAATCCTACATCAGTTCATATCATTTGACAGGCATTTAATTGCATGCCAGTGTGTAGTGGACAATGTAAGGGAAGTCCAATTGTTGCTTGTTTTTCAACCATAGTTAATTAATCATCTAAGGTTTAAAATATCTGTTCCATACGTAATACAACCATCATCTTTTGCTTGTTCCTCATACTCTTAAGCTGTCAAACCCTATGCCAGATTGAAATAAATTGTCTCTAATACCCAAACATGTCTTTTACTAAAAAAATATGCATGTCCTTTGTAGTTAAAGAATTCTGGTATTTGCATTTTATTCCCTGTTCTAACACTATGTCAAACAAAATTGGAGCTGGATTGCTTTTATAAAGTCCCTACTTCTGCAAAACTCAAGTCCTTTATTATTTCCCCTTCTTGCAAATGGTTGCAAAAGCTTTTATAATAACAAACCTATTTTAGGAACTGGTGTCAAAACATGGTATCCAATATGAATCATTTGCTAATTGTTAGCACTTAAAGCCCCTTTTAATTCCTTTTTAAAAGTTTGAGAAAGAGTGTGTGTAATGATGTTTTGTTATTAAGAAATGGTTTGAAAGAATCATTTTAAATTAAATAATTTTAGTTTTAAGTTCTTGTTGTGATTCATGAAAGCTACTAACGCAGATTTGATTGGAAATTCTAAAATTGGTAGATCTGGTTTTTAGAACTGAGTGAAATACCTTTCTTAAGCCATATAAATGATATAGAAGAGGTTTAATTTTAAAGTTCTTAAACTTTGGAGCTTAGAGCTTTTTTAAAATTATTGTTTATAAATTCTTTGGTTAGAAGCAACATTTTTTTATACTCTTTATGAGGTTTTCATATTTCTACGGAACTCTTACCAAATGGCCTCAGCCATTAATAGATAACTATGCGATCAATTTAAAATGTTATTTCAATTTCAAAAGGACTATCTCAATGCTCAGAAATTTGAAAAACCGGGAGAAATCATCCATAACCCGCTAGTTTAACAAAATTGTTGAAACGTATTTGTGGGTTTCATTTATTTTAAAGAATACATACATGTCTTTATATTATTGCAACAAAGATTATACATACATCTGTAGAAGATAAGCATTTATATATAAACCCAGTTTTACTAATTAGAATTTCATTTGGCCGATATCTCCAAAATGAAACCCCATTTCATTTTGTCTTTCAAGGATTCTTAAGGCTCTGTTACCTAACTGTGAGAATAATATTCATCTAGGGCAGGGGTTTTGAGTAGACTGTGGAAAATAGAGATCAAGTAGCAAGGAGGACATGTGCCTAGATGACGGTAAGAATGTCTAGATATTTATATTAGGATTTTACTCTGCTTTTGAGTTGAGGTTCCATAATGGCATTAGCCATTTTATTATTTAGTGTTAATCCTCTCCCCCTTCAGAAATTTTTTTATTACCTTATAAATATGTTCAAGAAAGCAATTACATTGTCTTATACTGATTAGATGGGTTGTTCCTGCTTAAATGATTTGGTATGAGTAGGAGGGAATCCTACTTCCTCTGTCAACATTTAAACATTTCTGAAAGATGCTATTGTGCACTGACATCAAGACATTTTTTAAAAATTCCTGATCTTTTTGAAAAAACAAAGGACTCAGTCAGTTACAGAAACAGGTGCTGGACCACCCCTGTTCTCTGCATTACAACACTGTACTGCTAGCACATTAAGTATCTGCCTACCTCGAACTGAAATTATCCATGGGAAGCAGAATAGAAATATAGAAGTTTCATGACTTATCTTTTCATCAAAATAATAGGCATTTAATATTAGATGATTATACATTTGTGTACATTTTTTCTTTGCTTTCTTTATTGTGATAAGTCTTCAAGTTCCTAAAGTTCAATTAGCAGAATCTTATCAGTGAAGCTTAGTGATCCCTGTCTCTCAAATTTAAAATATTTCAATACTAAACTGAATTTAATGAACTCTCTCACATAGAGAATGTCAAGTGTTATTTTTACTTATTGGTGAAAAGCTAGCAGGAGCTAATGGACAGGAATTAAACCTGCAATCAGAATTAAGTTCCTTTTACAACTTGGCCATTTATTTTGGCTTTGTTATTTAATCTCACTCTTACAAAGTTTTACAGCGTTACATTGGAAATACCATTTGCTTCAGATAATATAGCATTTTGAAATTCTTGAATAAATATATAGTTTCCAATTAAGATTTTTGAGATTGAGGGATGTACTTTTGCCCCATTAATTTTACAGATGAAGAAATTTAGATCCAGAGAATTATATAACATCACACAACTCATGTGACAAAAGTCTAGAAGCCAAATCATCTTCCATTTCAGGCTAGTGCTTTTTTCACTGCATTGTACTACCTCCTTTTTATTAATGAGATTATGTTAAAAGGGAGTTCTAAAAACGTGCAAACCAGTAGAATTCCATAAATTAACATATCCCTATGAACTGGTGTATTATTTTATTCTGCGAAATTTAAGAGAAGTTGAAATGTTTCTAAACCAGAATGGGCTTAAAGTAATATTTTTACTTAATTAGAGATTATATAAAGAAATCTAAAACAATCTCTAAATTTATATGTTAACTGTAACTTTATTTTGGTCATAAAAATGACCCTTACTAAACAAAACTCAGGAGTTTCAGTACCTCCAGTTCCACTTCTCCTTCTGAGGAGGCATTATTCTATACTATCAGCCATGCCACTTGTGTTGGAAGGAGGTGCTGTTAGAGCATTTGGAGATAGATGGGGAGAAGTTTAGTACACGATTTTGTTTATTTCACTTTTGAATATATGGGTTTAAAATATCCTACTGACCCAGTACCCCAACCCTCATTCTTCACTACCAAAGAACTGCTAAGTGGAGTTGTCATGGCTCTGTCCCTAATAACCTACAGAATAAAGGCGGAAAGCATAGGAGCTGTAGTTTTTTGTTGGAGACGAAGGCTTAAAGGGCCATTTCCCCAAAGAAGTTTATCTTCTAGAGCTGCACTATGTTCACTACAGTAGCCACTAGTCTTCAAATGTAACTTGTCCTAATGGAGATGTGCTGTAAGTATAAACTGCACACTAGAGTTTGAAGACTTAGAACTTGAAGAAGAAAAAGTAAAATATCTCAGTAATTTTTACATTGATTACATACATGTTGCATGATAATATTTTTGGATATATTGGGTTCAATAAAATAGATTATTAAAATTAATTTCACCCATTTCTTTTTACTGTGTACTAGAAAGTTTACATGTGGCTTGCATATATGGTTTGCAGTATATTTGCATTAGACAGCACGCTCTAGAGCTAAGTTTTCTAAAGTAATTGCGATGAGTCTTGAAGCTGAACCAAAACCTACAGTGATATATGATGGGGACATTAACCGTAGACATTGATTTGTCATCTTTTCATAATGTACAATTCAGTAAAAGTGAATCAAGCCTTTTCAGAATTCAGCTTGATCCTGGAACTTGGAATGCCTAAAGGAGTGGTTGGCTAGCATGCCCCTTAAGCGTACCTTCTAAATATCATATCTCTTATCCAGACTTATAGTGAGAGCTTAGAGTACTAATATTCTGTATTGTTAATTCAGGGTGACTCCATATGCTTTAGAAACCAAATAGATGACAAGGTTAACATCTTATTTTGATGATTGAGACACTTTCCTAACAGTTTTTACCTGGATGAAAGAATAATGTACCTCTGGTACCTACAAATACCTACAGACAAAATCAGGCTCTTCCTCAGAGAGCAGCATTTGAGCACTCAATTAAATCCCGAAAATTCCACTGAATTCCTGTAATACTGTTTCTTTGTATTATTTTTGTATAATATATAATATCTATTTTCTCTAAGTTTCTTGAGAAGAGTGAGGGTCTTTCACTCTTTATCCCTCATGGTGTTTTGCATATAGTAAATTTATAACGTATTTTGAATTACATTGAACTAAACCAAAACTGGATCAAACTAAAGGAAATTGTTTTCTCATAAGACATATAGTAAGTGAGCCACTTTGTTACAATTGAGCATGTTTGTGGATGTATACCCAGGAATTTGTAACGATGAGAGACATCTAAAAATTTGATTCAGAATTAAACAGAGACCAATTTTAGGCATCTAATTAAACATTTTTTCTTATCACAATAGTATAAATGTTTTAAAGTACTTCTGGTAATTCTCCTTCAATATTCCCAGTGATTTCCTTAAGCCTATTCACCCTGCAACAGCTGCAAGTTATTCCAAACCTGTGTACTGAATTCCCGTGCTGTGTAAGCCCATTTGAAAACAACTCTCTCACCCCCTTAACAGCATCAGTAATTCTCTTATTACTTTTCTAACCAAGAGTTATGGAGAAGTAAGTCTAGTGTATCAAAGAGTGAAGAATTTTGTTCTTCAAAACTGATTCTCTGTGGTCATGAACATAATGCTTTACCCTTCCAGATTTCTGTATTTAAAAAGTTAATTTCTTAAATACTTAAAAGTTACATAGTTTATTAAATACTTTAAAAAGTATTCTCTTAAGTATTAGAATTTTCTTAGATTTTAAGTTTTATTTGCTAATAAATATAAAGACAAAGCATTCTGGTTAAAAATTATTTCATAAGTTTTAAACAATTTGAAAAGTACAGTGAGCTCAACCATCACTGTCTTATTCCTCTACTTTTTTAATATCAGTGAACATTTTTTTCTGCTTTTCTGCATTTTATGCTGTGAGACAAGCTCAAAATTTTTGAACCCATTATCAAAATTATTGAACCCATTATCTATATATTTCATAGCTTACTCCAGTACTTCTGGAGCTGAAGAAATTTGACAGACTAATATGCTTGCTATTCTGTAGAGGAGTAATGAAAAGGCCATTTTTATGAGTTTCATGAGCTGAGGGTTAATATTTTCAATAAGAAACCAACAAGTTGAATATAATCTTTTGCATTTAAATTCCACATTATTGCACTGTATTATAAGAAGTCCTAAAGACCACATAGTTCATATGGTAGGAAGTATTAAATGTTACTTAAGAATCTAATTTCTGTTTATACTTTTAGAAAGAATTAAGAGTAATGGCAACAAATGAAGTCAGAATAGCTTGATTAAAGGAAGCAAATAATTGTAGTTTATTAAAAGAATATCTCCTTAATCTTTTAGTATGTGCTAATTCTTTGCTTTTCAAGTACATAAATTTATGTATTACCTGAGACATGCTCATTCTATAAAACTTTTGTGTAAAACTAATGAACTTTAGCCCCATAAGAAAATTTGAAAATTAAAAATGACATTTGAAAAATGAAAACTTTGATAATTCCCATAGCAAAGGCTATAAGAATTATTGTAGTCAGAAAGAAGTATTAAATAAATATAAAATATTTCTTTTAGCTCTTCCATTCCTACCTCAGAAATTATTTAAATTTATTCAGAAAGGTTTAATATAAAAGTTCTGCCTAGAAAATAAATGTGAGACTTTTAGTATTACTTCACAGTAGTACTATTCTAAATATATGTTTATACAAGAGGCAGATTGGTGTTCCTTTTAATGAACTAATGGTAGGATATAGTTATTCCTTTAATTATTTAGTCTCATTGAAACTTAATTAATTTCTAAACTAATTAGATTTACTCTGAAATTAGTTCTGAAATATTTAGCTACACTGTCAGATTAATGGCTAATTTTTTTAATTTAATTTTTATTTTATTTTGGAGTATAGGTGAGATACAATGTTGTGTTAGTTTCAGGTGTACAGCAAAGTGATTCAGTTATACATATACAGATATCCACTCTTTTTCAGATTCTTTTCCCATATAGGTTATTACAGAATATTGAGTAGAGTTCCCTCTGCCATACAGTAGGTCATTGCTGATTATTTATTGTATATATAGTAGTGTGTATATGTTAATCCCAAACTTGATCTCTTCTCAATAATTTAAAGAAGCAGTATTATTTCATTAAACCATCAAATTGTACCTGCCCATTGATTAACGTATCCTGAGGATTTACTGATATGTTATTTTGTTCAAGTGTATATGAAACTCTGTACATGTTCTTGGGCTCACCATTAGTATTAATGCATTCACTAACTTACATTTGGCAATACTTTTGCTGTATAACCTTAGTAACATTGTTATGATGTTTTAGTATAAAATTACAGTAGAGAGACCACTGTGTCAATCACCCAAACATTATTCTGTCCTGTTAACCAACAAACATTATTCTTAACTGTCATAGAACTGATTTTCCTGTTTGCCATACATATGAAGTATTTGAATGTATTTATGTGAAGTAATTTTTAAAGCCAGTTACTCTTGAATGACCAAGCATAGTCTTCAGTCCCAACATTCCTCCCTACCCCCACCCCCAGTAAACTTAAGAAATCCATCAATTGGATTTCTGTTCATAGTTTTGGCAATACTAATGTGCGTAGCAGACAGCAGCTATTTTTTAGATTTTGAACTTACTCTTGGATCATAAGTAAATAAATAAATAAATAGCTAAGGTATATACTCACCTGAAGTTTGGTGGCTTAAAACCACTATACTATAATTTTAACCTACTATTTTATATTGGAGTGATTTTATTTTCTAGAAAAGTTTTGTATTCTGAAAGTTGTCATCTAGTTGTACTTTGATCATTCTTTGACTGCCCACAATATAGCCACACATTTATTTCCTCTTTGTGAGCAAAGAAAATCATTTAACAATTCTCAATTCTTTTCATGAACAAGATATATCCTAGGAGCTGTGGAAATAATAGATTCAAAGATTTATAGGACTGTTTCCACTACTCATGACTTAAAACATACAAGAATAATTCCTAACATAAGATTGCCTATACCTATTTTGACATTAGCATTTTAGTATGTGACTGTGTTAGAATTGTTCATGCAAATGCATTTTAGGATCCTATTGATAATATTGAAATAATTATACTCATCTTTATTTACAGTCATCCCTAGTTCTGTCTTTCATATAATTATCTATCATTCATATAGGTTAGAGGCTATAAAGATTGATGAAAAATTTTTTTCCCTGTGTATTTAACATCCTGATATTATATGATTCAGAGTTATGTTACAGGTAGCATATGCTTCCTGATCACACACCAAAGAAAGATGAGAAGTACACAAGGGAAAGAGGGGAAGTTTTATGTTATAGACAAATACGACGTGTTAGATAATTATGTTGGTTAAGTTGCTGATGGATATTGATTTCCTTTTATTTAGGGACTTCCCAGAAACCTATCTAGGTAGTGGGCAGAATCCAGCACCCTTAGCAATTTGATAAATTGCCTTTCATGAGTGAATTGTATTTTCTACTTTGGAGGTCTCACCGTCATTTTTCTTGGTGATTTCAGAAACATTTATTTTGATGCGGTGATTGTTGGTAGATTTGAATAAAATTGTTATCGACAGAGCTTGGTTTAAGTTCCAGCTAGGCCTCAATTTTTTCAAATGAGGGCATGGGCTGCATGATCTCTGAGGTCTCGTCCTGCCCTATGGCTCTGTGATTTTGCTAATAAAATTTCTGTCATATTTTGGTTGACTTTTTGAATGTAATAGCAGACTTTTAAGAAAATCTCCTACATGAGACTTGAGACATGAGATTTGTGGGTCAGGAGAGAGATGATCATAAAGCCTTCAAAGAAAAAGAAAATGTATGAGCTCAGTCATGTAAGGTGGAAAGGTAATCCCAGCACAGAATAATAAAGATCAAGGGCAATACAGACACAAGAACCCTCACTGCTAAGTTAAGTATACCTGAAAGAATGTGGTGGGAAAGAAAGGAAATAAAGGAAATCTTTTGAGTTTATTAGATTTCAGGGAGTACTGTACAAGATAAGGTTGGAGAAGGAAATTGGGACCAGATTTTCAGTTTATTGTCTATCACCTTCTTAGTTAAATATGTATTCTATATTTATATGCTTTTTGAATGTCCCATATATAGCAGAAGTTGGGAAATAGAAAAACTTCAGGAAAAACTTAGATTGCTTTGGATTTTTTTTTTTTTTTAACATTTTAGAAAGCAGCAGTTTGGTATGTTTGCTTAATAATTGTGAGTATGTTGAAACAAAGAAAAGGGTCAGATTAGTCAACTGAATGTCTTTTCCTGCCTTTATTATTTGGTATTCACTTCCTAAACACTTTCCTTGGTGGTTTTTTAAAAATAGTACCTATTTGTTTTCCTAATTGTTAGGCTTCTATTTTCCTTTTTAGTTTATTGCTCCTCTTTATAATTGCCTGATACTTCAGTCAGGCATTTCAGATTGTCATTCAACACATCTTTTGAGTTCTGTGTTGGTAGATGATTTTTTACAATCTTTGAATGTCAGAGCTCACAACCATTTGATAGATCTAAAGAGCATATCTATAACCATATTTCCTAATAAAATATTTACTTATTGGGAGTAAAGATTCAAAACTGAGAGAAAAAAATCCCCCTGACCCCACCCAAAAAACCCTTCTAGAATAAGGAACATTATCTTTGTATAGTATCTTGCCTAAGGTCTCCCATCTATTCAGAGTCTGATTATGAGGAACACTCTTTTGTGTGACCTGGCATTCCAGGGAAGGGCTCAGCACATCTTATTTCCTCTAGTGCTTCACCATTAATTACTCATATCAGCACTTGTGAAGGTCTCGCACTGGAGAGTGAACTCCAGCTTAGGTTCTTGTTCCATTGTTTTGAGTGTTTCCATAGGTAAGTGTCGGGCAGTATCTTAGAATGATGGCTTCTGTTTCTTAGAGGCATCTGTTTAACAGCTGAACTCTGATGAGGAGAGTAAGTGATTTCCAATAAGTGTGATCTCCTCCAGTTGTATTCCTCATTTTACTGTTTCTGATGAGGAAGATATTGTCTATTTTGGTGCCCTAAGCTTTCTCCTTTCTCTATTTTATGCATGTGTGTTTTGCTTTGCTTTGTTTTTGCCATCTTTAAAACTAATGAAGTTTGTAAAGAAACATTATAGCATCTCTAGACATATAAGTCTCTTAAAATAAGTATACTTCATATTCTATTGACTTGACTCCCTGTAACAATAAGAAAAAAGATTCACCCATTCACTTATTCACTTTTTTTTAAGTTTTAATGAGTTTCTATTATTTGCCCAATTTACTCTAGTGCTGTGGGGACAGAAATTCCAAACTTCTTATCTCTTCTAAGTCATCTTTGTAGTGACCAGCCCTAAATTCCTTTTATTCCTAGTAGTGTATCTCATCATATTAAGAATACAGATCAGGAATAATATTTGTTTTGGTGGAATTTAAGATGTCTTGGGAAAAGAGTGCATTTAATTGTTGGAAAGAGATTAAGATTAAAAAGATTTTCTAAGGATATGAGTGAATAATAACCATGATGATAGAATAACCACAAACTGACCAGAGCAATTTAATCTATTAAATCAGCAGTTTTCTATTAAATCATGTCTGGGATGTTAGAAAATGATAATCTGAAATGAAATGGTCATTAATTGCAAGAATACAGTTTCTTATAAAATGCTTTTACTAAAGATTTCTCACTGTTTCACTGTAAATGAAATCTAACCATTTAAGCGCATTTTGTCTATAAGTGAATCTTTTTGTTTCAATGTAAATAAAGTAGTTGTTATAGCATGAAAGTCATTTGCTTACAAGATATGAAACAATTTTGAGTGAGAGAATTTTTTTCACTGAAACAACATCATTCATGTTAAAATATTTATTGAGTACCTTTAGTCTGAGATGCTGGGAATTGAGAGATGTTTTCTCTTTAAAGCAGTGATTCATCATCCTTTTTTGATCATGGACCTCTTCCCTCTCTCAAGAAAAATGTATTTACATATTTAAGTAGAAAGTCTCATAACTTAAGGAAGCCCATGGAGCCCACCATTATGAATCTTACCCTGAAGGAACGCAGCCCAGTAGAAGCAGACATATGAACACAAACTATAATATGTTAAGCGATTTAGTAGGGGGGGATTGTGGAAACACAAATGAGGGGCAGTTAATTTTGCCTAGGCCTAGGTGGTAGAGAATGGAAACACAAAAAGAAGTGGGTGGGTAGGATTGGTCCCAGAAGGTTGAGAATGGAGTTGATACTTTAATTATACCTTAACAGTTGACTAAAAATCAAAACAGTGACAAAACCAAATGCTGGAAAGGATATGGAGAAATTGGATCACTCATACACTGCTGATGGGAATGTAAGATAATATAGCCACTCTGCATTAGATATGAGACCAAAAACACAAGTAAGAAAATTTTACAAAATAAATTTGACTTCTTCAAAAGTAAAAACTTTTATGCTTCAAAGGACACTATTAAGAAAGAGAAAAGAGAACTCACAGAATAAGAGAAACTATTTGCAAATCATATATCTTATAAGGGACTTGTATCCAGAATACATAAAGAAATCTTACAACTCAACAATAAAAAGACAACTCAATTTTAAAATGGGCAAGGGATTTGAGTAGACATTTCTCCGAAGAAGATATACAAAAAGGCTAATAACACACAAAAATATTCAATGTCATTTAGCCATTAGTAGAAATTAAAACTAAGAAGTGTTTAAAATATTTATTTAATGATTCACTTGAAAATAACAATAATGAAACAATTGTATTTTAAAATAGATAACATTTTTAATGAAAAATAATTATATACTAAAGAGGAAAAATTTTTTTTACTGAGAAGAGTGGCATTGTTTTACAGTTCTGCAAATGTCTAATCTGATTTAATAAAGTAGCAGGATTCTCATGTATTTCTGCATTCAATATGTTGCAGTATGTTGTTTTGGTTGAAATATATGAAGAAAATACAGTTATGTAATTGGAAAAGGGAGGAGTATTTTAATACTCTTTTTAGATAATTGTGGGTTATTTTTTTGATACAGCATCAAAGCTCAACAAGTGATCATTTCTTAAAAGATTAGTTCAAGATGGAATCTGACATCATATCAATGTAACTTGTATACTCTGTAACATTAAAAGCCATCGATCTGTCTTATACTTTGAATGGAACTTTTACCTATGGATGATTTTGTAATATCATCCACCGGTCATTTGGAAAATATTCACTGAACTATCCATATCTTCCAGATATTAACATATTTCATTATACAATATTTTAAAAATCACATTCATTAATATCACTACTAATCACATCAAGAAAGTTATGCTCATGGTGGTGGATACTATGTTTCCAAAATTCTGAGTTTTGCTTGACAGCTCAAATTTTATCATTTGCAATACATATTGTCGACTGTTTTCTTTGAAGTGACATGCTTGCTTCTCTTACTTTCACGAAAACGTCTGATGAATACCCAAGCCTGAGTAACAGTAGTTTGTCAGTCACTATTTCAAGTTAAAGTGTGTAGTTCACGGGACTTCCCTGGTGGTCCAGTGGTTAAGACTCCGTGCTCCCAGGGCAGAGTTCGATCCCTGGTCAGGGAACTAGATCCCCTGTGCCGCAACTAAAAGAACCCGCATGCTGCAACCAAAAAAAAAAAAAAAGATCCCGCGTGCCACAACAAAGACCTGGTGCAGCCAAATAAATAAATATTAAAAAAAATAATAAAGTGTGTAGTTCAGCTGGCAACTTAGTCACTTAAGTTTTTTTTTCCCATCACAGAGAGTATTAATAATTTTTACTGCTTTGACAAGGATATTCTTTTTTTTTTTTTTTTTTTTTTTTTTTCCGGTACGCGGGCCTCTCACTGTTGTGGCCTCTCCTGTTGCGGAGCACAGGCTCCGCACGGCGCAGGCTCAGTAGCCATGGCTCACAGGCCCAGCCGCTCCGCAGCATGTGGGATCTTCCCGGACCGGGGCACGAACCCGTGTCCCCTGCGTCGGCAGGCGGACTCTCAACCACTGCGCCACCAGGGAAGCCCGACAAGGATATTCTTAATTGGAATTGGCTTTTAAAGTTTTTATATTCATCTATTTATTCATTCATTGATTCATTTTTACTATGAGTATGTGGCAGTGAAGAATACATGATTACTATTATAGTTTGGTGCTACCACCTAGATTCATGCCAAGGCCAAGCAGTTTTACCTTGCATTTTCACCATTGGTTCAGATTTCAACAGAGTGAAAAAAGGCAAATAATGTCTTATTATTATTATGAAAATAGTTTGACCTTACAGACCTGCTGAAAGGGTCTTAGGGGCCCTTACCTCCTGGAGGCAGAGAGCTAGTTAAAAAGCTATTATTAAAACTCTCCTGTAGCTAACTTATTTATATTATAAACCATTTTTGGATATCTATCATGTGAAAGACTGTAATAGATCCTGGGGATTCACCAATGAACAAAACAGATAAAAATGCCAGCTGTTGTAGAGCTTGCTTATAAAGGATAAAGACAGTAAATGTTAGGGAGAAAAGTAAAGCAGAGAAGGGAAAGGATGTGAGTGCTTTTGGTGAGGATGTGTTATTCAATTTAACCAGGGTAGCCAAGAAAGGCCTGACTGAGAAGTTGACATTTGAGTGAAGATTTGAAGGGGGTGAAGGTACATGCCATGCACATACTTTAGGAGAGGCTATTCCAGGGGGAACAGCAAGTGCAAAGGCCCTGAGGCAAGAACATTTGCATTTGTGAGGAACAAGGAAGGAGGCTGTTGCAGCTGGAGCATAATTAAGAAAAGAACTATAGAAGATGATGTCAGAGAAGTAATTAGGTGGGTCATAACATATACATCTCTAAAGGCCATTGAGGTTATTTTAATTTTACTGTGAGATTGGAAGTCATTGGAGCATTTTGATGTACATTTTAACAGGATCATTCTGGTTGCTGTGATGAGAATAGACTTTAAGGAGGGAAGAGCAGAAGTGGGCAGACCATTTAGGAGGCTATTGTAATTATACAGACAATGGATGAAGATGGCTTGGACTGATGGTTAGATTCTGGATATACTTAGAAGGTAGAATCAGTAGGTTTTGCTGATGGATTGGATGTGGAGTATGAGAAGCATACTACAATATTTTTGACCTGAGCACCCTAGAAGAATGGCCTTACCACTCAGTGGGAAACACTACGGGAGAAGTACATTTGAGAGGTCTACCAGGAGCTTAATTAGTTTTGGATATCTTAACCATGAGATGTCCAAGGGGATGTTTTGAGTAGGCGGTTGTATATAGGAGTCAAGGCCAAGGGAGTGAGATGGACTAGAAATGTAAACTTGGGAGTCATCAGTATATAAATAATATTTAAAACCCTGTGACTAAATGAGATTACCAAGGAGTGAGTAGAGGTATACGAGAGGAGCTAATGCAGACTTACGCTTGGGAATGAGGGGCATATTTAGTGTTGAGAGTAAGAAAAATGGAGGAGTCCAAGATGATTTTACGTTTCTATTTGGATAACTAGATAGAAATAGATGAGTTAACTAAAATAGGAAACACAGGGGGAAGATAAATTGTAGTTTAAATACCCTGTTAACGAATATTTCAGTGGAGATGTTTAGTGAACAGTTGTAAATATGGGTCTTCAGTTACGTTTTGAGAGGTTTGAGCCAGACATATACTTCAAGTCATGGGACTAGATGAGAATGCCAGGTGACAATATGGATTGAAAAAAGATTCATCTGGGGGGCTTCCCTGGTGGCACAGTGGTTAAGAATCTGCCTGCCAATGCAGGGGACACGGGTTCGAGCCCTGGTCCGGGAAGATCCCACAGGCCGCATAGCAGCTAAGCCCGTGCACCACAGCTACTGAGCCTGTGCTCTAGAGCCCGCGAGCCGCAACTACTGAAGCCTGCGCGCCTAGAGCCTATGCTCCGCAACAAGAGAAGCCACTGCAATCAGAAGCCCATGCACCACAATAAAGAGTAGCCCCTGCTCGCCGCAACTAAAGAAAAGAAAGCCCGCACACAGCAATGAAGACCCAGTGCAGCCAAAAATAAATAATTTTTTTTAAAAATTAAAAAAAGAAAAAAGATTCATCTGTAAGAAACACGAGTAATTAATGTGGGATGTGGTGTAAGAGAAGGCAACAACAACAAAAACATTGGAGGGGAATGAGAACTAAGAGATTTTGACAAGGGAAAGTTGCATGTCAAATGCTGCAGAGAAAAATCTAGGGTGAGGACTGGATAAAAGCAAGTGGCTTTGTCAATTAGAATATAATGTTTATGAGGCTGGTTACGGTAGAATGGTAGTGACAGAGTCAATTTTCGTTACTTTGGGCATCAAATGGGAAATGAGGTCCATTGATTTATGACTCATTCTATTGTATTTTATCTACCTAAAATAATGCCATGATTAATCTAATTAAAATTAATAATTAGGTCAGACATTAACTGGCAGTATCAAATATGTCAGAAATGAAATTACAGTTCTGTGCTAGTAATGTTTCTTGGTTGTAAACAACAGAAACCTACTGTAACTTAAAGCAGAAACTGCAGACATTAAGCAGAAAAGGAATTTATTGGAAGGCTATTTGTTAGTTCACAGACTCCATGGAAGGCTGGAGAATTCAGCTTGAAACGTGGTGGGAACCAAAGGAGGCCACACAGCAAAGAACACAGCCATTGTCTCAGCTCAAGAAGTTGGGTTAGGACCACCAACCACTTAACAGCCCGCAGCTTGCTAGTACTGCTGCCAGTGGCAGACTCTCTTCACAGCTGTGAATAATCTGTATCTCTCTGAGTCTTTATTCACTAATGCCCAAGTCTTTGAACTTAAAAGGAGTATGTGACTGGCCAAGCTTAGGTCATATGTCCATGCTCTAGTTTCCAGAGAGCTGGGAGAGAGGCTGTGTCTCATTGCTCCAGGCTTCTGTAGTTGGAGATATTTCCCTCACAAAAACGCACTCAGTGGTGATACCAACAAATAGAAAAGCTATTGGAATGCTGGATAGCCAAACCAACAGCTAGTACTATAAAAACTAAGTACAAAATCTTAAAGATTAGGGAAACTAATTTGAAATTCACATGACCAAAATGAAAATTATTTAATAAGCTCAGGAATGTAATCCATGGCTCGCCTTACCAATATTAAATATCAAGAGTATCAAATTAAAAACTTGGCTTTGATCTCTCCTGCTTTGTACCTTATAGTATAGGCCCTTCAATGTCCTCTCTCCCAAATCTCTGGGCCCCTATAACCTACACTGGGATTCACGATGGCAGCCTGGTCAAACTAAATGGAGGCAACACTACTGAATCTACTAGTAGGAGCACATTTCTGGGGATGAGATTAGTCTCAGCTAGACCTGGATGGATATTAGGCGTAGCTGTGACCCTTTGGAGGGGAAAGAGAAAAATACCACTATGCAGAAGAGCAAATTGGGTTGAGGCTAGGGGAAAAGTGCTTTGGGCCACAGCAGAAGCTGAGTGGCCAGGCCAGGGATTGGGTGGGGTAGGAGACATTATCGGTGGAGGGAAGAAGAGAAAGGCATGTGTTGCACAGATAGTGGCTGCCCAAATTCTTCAAGTAACTAGGCCTGTGACCTTTTTTTTTTTTTTTTTTTTGGTACTGGGATTTAACTTGATTTTTAAAGGTGCTTCCCTGCCAGAAGACCATTATGAAGTCTCCCCACAGAGGAAAAGACCCTTTATCTGTGTAATTCAAATAAAACTAGACTTTTTTGCACTTTTAAGTGCACTTGCACTTTTAAAAGACTAATTTTGGCATAGTGACACATCCAAAAGAAATACAAATCCCAAACTTCCAAAACTTGATAAGTAATGTAGCTCTTTAATGGAGTCTACTGAAGCTACTTTAAAGGGAATATTAAACAACAGCAAAATGTCCCCATTGCCCCCCCACCCCCCACACACACAGAGTCACTGCCCCAGTCTCTCTTCTGTCACACAAAGGCCGCAGCTCAAATTATAAAAGTGCTTTCATTCCTAGGCTCAGGAGTTTGGATCAGTTTGTAAGTGCCTGTCACCCTCAGTTTCCTTTATTCAGCAGTGGAACGGTGGCTCTCCACTACGAGGTGGAAAGGAATAAACCCAAACAGCAGTGTCAGTGCCCATGCTCATGTTACCTGTTGCACTTCCTCAGGGACTTCTCTGACCTCAAACTTTTGAATCCTTTGTTTAAAAAAGAATTACCAAACACTTCTAATAGTGCTTTCTATGTGCCAAGTCACTACTCCAAGTGCTTTAAAGTATTAACTTGTTTAATCTTTATGAACAATCCATGCAATAGGTATTGTTACTGTCCCCATTTTACTGATTAGAAAACGGAGGCACAGAGAGATTAAGGAACTTGGTTTAGATCCTACAGCTAGAGATTAAGTGGTAGAGGCAGAATTCAAACCCAGGCAGTACAGGTCCAGAGTCCATGCTCATTATCTCTATCTGTGTCATGCTGGCCAGTGCTTGTAAATCAGCATCCTGGAATGGTTTGCATTAGAATCACCAGGGATACTTGTTAAAAATGCAATATTTTGGCCCACCTCAGACTTACCATGCCAGATTTTTTTTTTTTTTTTTTTAGAGAGTAGAGTACCTGGGTATTTATATTGCAAAGTCCTGCAGGTGATTTCTGTATCCTTTGTTAAGAACTTCTGTTTCAAAAGGACTTAGTACTGTCACCATGTTCATTTCTGATCCTGGCTTCCTTTGAGCATAAGATTAAATGCTTTCAGAGGGATACCTTATTATTGCAGAACTTAAAATTTATACTATTGTACCATAGTTGTCTTTTTAAACCATTTCTACCTGAAATTTAGTTGAAATCCTTTCTTAGAACAATATTTGACCAATGAAAACAAAATTTTCACTCATTTTCCACAAATGCATTTAAATGCAAAAATTCACTTGGAAACTGAGAACATGCTGTTCCATTTATGATGAGAATGAAGAGAACTGTAATAGGTTCTAGAAAGTATACCCTATGTGATATGAAAAGAGAGCTCTGAATTATGGAACAGGTCTATATAGTATCATACCTCCATCCTTAGTAAGGATTGCAGCTGGCAATAAAGCTCAGCTTCTAGTGTGAGCAAGTGTTCAGTCTGGCTATTTTGCTAACCTGAGATCTCAAGAGAAATTTTGTCCGCTAAGGTAGATAAATCAGATTATGGACTAATATTTTAAGGGCATTAAAAGAAATTTAAAATACATACTTTTTTTTTCCCACTTTGTAGTTTGTCTTGTCAAGTCCAATCTTTCCTAAAATGTTCTTTATGGATATTTTACGGTCCTCCCTATTTCTTTGTGTGAAACCAAGATCAGAACTGCTTTGGAAAGAAAAGGATCAAGATCTGTAGTGAAGACTGGGGAAATATCCAGACACTGAGAATCAGGCAAGGAGAGATACCTTTAGAAATATAAATTAAGTAGGACCCCTCTCCCTCTACCTCTAGAAGGTTGTAGAATCACTGATATGAAGGAATCAGCTAGAATAATATCTCCCCGTGTTCCCGTCCCCTGCTTACACACCTAGGGCATTTGAGACTACTCTTGTACAACTTTACCCCATTCCTAGAGCCTCTGCCTAGAACTTTAAAAAATCATTTTTGGGGGGCCTCAACATTTTCCCCATTTTTTCCAACAAAAAGTAAAGTAATTCTCTTTGATATCAATATCTAACTTTTTCCTTGAAGTGTTTCCTAATTAATCTCTTTTTTCAGAAAACTTGTTGGCTCAGTTTGCTATAGCCTCAGACCCTCCCTCTGTCCCTTCCCCATGCTTTGCTTTGGTAGCATATCTGTAGGATGCAATTTAATTCTCAGGAAATTCACTTCCTGCCAGTAGTCCTGAGTAGTCAGTTTTTAAAATGAAACATCTTATAAACATTATGTCTGACAAACTCTCATATGGTTAAACTCTATGCATTTAGTGTTTGATCTTTTTCCTTAATAAGACATTTTTCGGATTGCCCCACTCTTGGCACTCAACAAATAATGATTGATAACAAGTTTCAGGAATCCTAATGTATTTTTCCTAAATCACACACGGTCCAACCTTTGAAGAAGCCCTGTATTATAGCTGACAAAGTTTTGAAATTTGATGAGCTCAAATTATTGAATGAAGTAATAGGAAGTATAGAGTCAAAAACTTCCTAGCCCTCTACCTGTCCAAAGCACGTAACCAACATTTTGTCTAAGAGCTTTCTTCAGGGAAAACAATCCTACCCAGGTTTATAAACACTTTCCCTGAAACTCTCATCAAGAGAGAAGAGTGATTTGGAGGCTACTGTCTTATTCTTGGGAAAGTTTATAAGGACTTGTTTTGACCATGAACCTCAAAATTAATTCTGGGTTTGAAAAAGAGACATATATAACTGTTAGGTTGAACCTTATTAAATTACTGAGATTTTTTTGATATATAAAAATATGCATTTATGTAAACATTATTTCTCAACTTAATGCAGTTTATAACATTTAAAAATCAGTATTTAATTGTAAATGATTTGTCCTTCATGCCAGCAATACAAAGTGTTGCATTAGTACCACCGAAACCAAAGGAATTGGCGAGTCCAGTACATCTTTTCTCAGTTTTCCATTCCTGTGTCTTGAGTGGAACATAATTGAGATCAAATTGTGGTTCTGTACAGTCTAGGTTTAAAGTAGGTGTCAGTTTTCGATAATAACAAGCCAGGGTGGTGAAAGCTGCCTCAACACCCCGGCAGCCCCCAGGAGGTGTCTGGTGGCTCCCATGGTAGAGGAAACAGCAAGGGCATGTGCATGGTCTTTGAAAAGATGTTTGATGGCTTTGTTTTCAGCAGCATCTCCCAATAGTGTGGAAGTAGCATGTGCATTGATATAGGGTATCTCTTCAGGTTGTACACCTGCATCTTTTATGGCAGCAGCCATACATCTGCACCTGGCCTCATGCGGCCTGCGCAGCCACGGTCCCCTGAAGTTACTGAGATTTGACTCACAAAAATGACAGTTTTATATGGTTCAGTCATACACTTTTTTGTGTGAATAAAAGGGGAGTTCAAAATCAGTTGGGCAGTTCTGGGGGCTTCCTATAGAGTTTGATATGAGAACCATCTCTTAAACTTGAGTTTGTACTTATTAGGATTTCAAGCTAATTTTTCCTCTGGTGACCTTGTCTGCATTATCAAATTTGAATTTAGTGTCAAAATTTACCTCTTGTCAGAATGTGAACCTTGGCTCACTCTTGGGCCATCTGTTGTGCACTAATAGTTTTGATGTATTCTGCCTCTGGCTGACGTGCGCTAATGGTGCAGATGCAAACTTTACATTTCCTTTTATTGGTCTGTAGTTTTATTGCATACATTAGTGGCACAAATACTGCATTCATATAGCTATTTCTATTAACTGTTTCTACTTTGGGGATGAGTAATGTACTTTGCCTATGTTTTTACTATGATGTGAAGTCCTACATCATAGACATTTTAATAGGCTTTTAAATGATTACACTATACTTAATTTTACTACCTCTAATTTTTTTTTTTTTTGCAATTCTTATTTTCAGGATATGTCCCTATGTGTGTCTGTGTATTTAAATGATCTCAAATTTTCGGATTGCTTTTGCTTTTTAATTGCTTTAAATGAAGGGACACATTTGGTTTCTGATCAACAATTAGTATAACTACTAGAAATTAACATTAGTTCAGAATATTGTGAATCTGATAAATAACTGTGAAAGGCCTACTTTTAATTACTACTTTGACCTTCTTATTTTATTTTATTTTATTTTTTTTGTGCGGTACACCGGCCTCTCACTGTTGTGGCCTCTCCCTTTGTGGAGCACAGGCTCCGGAGGCACAGGCTCCACGGCCATGGCTTATGGGCCCA
Source organism: Monodon monoceros (assembly GCF_005190385.1). Taxonomy (NCBI): domain Eukaryota; kingdom Metazoa; phylum Chordata; class Mammalia; order Artiodactyla; family Monodontidae; genus Monodon; species Monodon monoceros. Next base: position 65,063,973 of record NW_021703774.1, on the reverse strand, counting down.
GCCGCTCCGCGGCATGTGGGATCTTCCCGGACCGGGGCACAAACCCATGTCCCCTGCATCGGCAGGCAGCGTCTCAACCACTGTGCCACCAGGGAAGCCCTGACCTTATTTTTAAGATTTGATGTGCTCTTCAATTTGTTTGGCAGTTTGAAAGATACTTGGTAAGATAAATGAGGTAGAGTGATAGAACACAAAAGTTCTCTAGGGTAGGAACATAGATCAGAGAAAATTTAATACAAAGCTATTTTTCAAATGAGGATAGATGCTCTTTTTATTTTTGGTCTGGTTTTAACAGTTTTTTGTGTTGGAAAACCAACCCCATCTATGTAATCCAGTGTATATGGATCAAATATAAAATATTAAGAGGCTATTGTTATTAATGTGGACTTGATTTGCAAAAAATTTTTTTTTAAATAATGTGTTATATCTTCCTAAATTTTATTTATTTATTTTTGGCTGTGTTGGGTCTTCGTTTCTGTGCGAGGGCTTTCTTTAGTTGTGGCAAGCGGAGTCCACTGTTCATTGCGGTGCACGGGCCTCTCACTATTGTGGCCTCTCTTGTTGTGAAGCACAGGCTCCAGACGCGCAGGCTCAGTAGTTGTGGCTCACGGGCCTAGTTGCTCCGCGGCATGTGGGATCTTCCCAGACCAGGGCTCGAACCCGTGTCCCCTGCATTAGCAGGCAGATCCTCAACCACTGCGCCACCAGGGAAGCCCTGCATAACTTTTTGACATGTTGATCTAAGTGATCTAAGTGAAAACTGCTTAGTGTCAGAAGTGCCACCTGTTGCAGATTGAGTTTCCTTCATTCCTACAGGACATCATTAGATATTGAGGACCTTCTTTTCTATCAAAAAATAAGGACTCCAGGGACTTCCCTGGTGGCGCAGTGGTTAAGAATCTGCTTGCCAATGCAGAGACACGGGTTCGAGCCCTGGTCCGGGAAGATCCTACATGATGCAGAGCAACTAAGCCCATGTGCCACAACTACTGACCCTGCGCTCTAAAGCCCGTGAGCACAACTACTGAGCCCACGTGCCACAACTACTGAAGCCCGTGGGCCTAGAGCCTGTGCTTCACAGCAAGAGAAGCCACCGCAATGAGAAGCCCACACACTGCAACGAAGAGTAGGCCCTGCTTGCCGCAACTAGAGAAAAGCCCGCACGCAGCAATGCAGACCCAACGCAGCCAAAAATAAATAAAAATTTTAAAAAAGCATAAATAAATAAATAACCCCAGCCTTGAGTCAGAGTTTCCTAATATAGGAAAAGCTGTTTTACCTAGTACAACAGAGACTAGTGGGTAATCTGTTAATTAACAAAATTGGTTAAAGCAGGGGATCATTTTTTTTTAAAGATGTATATGTATCTTATTTTGTTTCAGTTAATTATGTAAATGTGCATTCATTTGCCACGTTTTGAGGTAGGGCCAATTCCTTTTGGGTCCAGATCTACTAAAATTCCATGTTGTCTTTCTTGCAATAAACTATACTCACAGTGCTCTCTTTTCACGCTGTATCTTATCAGTTACATAGTAGTTTATTAAATTACACAATTAGTAACAAATGCAATTAGCAAAAGTAGTTTTGGCAAAATACAAAAACTAGTCATAAATGTTCAGTGTGCTAGGGGCATCAGTCAGTAAGTTTTAGAGGGGAGTGGGAAGGGTCATTTAACCTAGTGAGTTAGTTTAAGTTAAGGTCAGTTTCTATTCACAGATATGTAGAATCAACATTTGGCAAAACTTAGTAAGACCTCAGTTTTATTGTGTTTTACCATCATAACCTCCAGCTGAGCAAAATGTGGTCCTGTTCTTTTGATAAGTTAGTCTCCAATGCTTTAGCTGTCTTAAAAAGAGAAGAAACAGATAACTTCGGATGCTGTATTATGCACTAATATTTTGTCTTTTTCTAACAAAGTGCTTGGAAGAGGGGATTGGGAGACCTGTATGAAAATAGTGTATTTTCTCACACACAATATTGTGTAACATTGGAAAACTGATGCTTCATTCTCATAGTGAAATGTTTTGGTGTTTTCCCACCAGTGTTTCTCTAACTTCCTCTGGGAATAAAAATAACAAAGCTTTGATTATAATATTTGTGCACATAGTTTCCTCCCTGAAGATAACCCTTGGTATCTCAGTCCTATAAAGGCTTTTTAGGAGTCCGTTTGAAGATATCATAAAGTTAGTAACATAGTTTTGAATGACAGTGACAAAATATATCATATTTATCTCTATGGCAACATCTTTTTTTTCTACTTTTCCTTTTTATTTTTAAGTAGCTTCACCTTTGTTGCAGTTGGATTATATTAACTGACTTAATAGGAAAGAAAGAGTTTTGTTCAGATTCATCTAATTGTACCTGTATTTTTCCAGGATTGAATTTCCTATACAGGTTCTTTAATAAATAAGTAATGGGGGGGTAATATTAAGAATAACAATATCAGATAATATCAGATAACAAATGTGGGTTTTTGAATGCTGTCAAAAAAAGAGTAAAGCTGTCTCTGATTACTTTAACCCTTATTGAGATTTCTCTTGAGTAAATACCATTAGCATTATTTCACAAATTTATAATATAACAAGTAATCAGGGTTGTGTTTAGCTACGAGTGACAGAAAATCCAAAATAATAGTGGCTTGGACAAATTAGAATTTTGCTTCTCTCTCATGTGAAGTTCTGGAGATCTTACGGTAGCTCCTTGATCGTCAGGATCACTAGCTCCTTTATCTTATTGGTCCATAAATCTCAGATTGCAGTTTACATCTCATGGTCCAAGATGGCTACTCCAGTTCTAGCAGTCACACCTGCATTCTAGCTAGCAGGGAAGAGAAAAGGGAAGGAGGAAGGTTGCCTTCCACCATCACCACCTTGACAAAGTTTCGTGCACCCTTTCTCCTTAAGTCCATTGACCAGAACTTGAATATATGGCTTCATTTGGTTGCAAAGGAACATAGTCCTTTTTCTGAGTGGCTTTGTGCCCAACTAAATGCCATTAGAAATGGAAGGTCCTGTTTCTATTCTAATGTTACAGAAGGGAAAGCAGATATTGAGCACAAATGACTGTTCCTGCCACAGTTAACATTCTTTCCCTAACAAAATAAAAGCTTGAATTTATGTTCTTTAAAAGAAACTATCGTCTGTAGCACAATGCTGAGTACGTGGCAGGTCACTATGCTCGGTAAATTTTTTTTAATGAATGGTACGAGGTCAATAAATACTTGTTGACTGGCTCCTTTTCTCTGGAGATGTCACTGTTAGGATTAGTGAAATGCCATAAAAAGTGAAATGAACATAGTTGGAGAGAAAAAATGATTGATGATTCATTGTTATGGCAAGAAACGTTTAACTTGAGGAAGAGAAAGTAAATGTTAAATGAAACAACTACGCTGTCCCAGGCATGTGTGTGTACAAATTATTTTTTAATATAAAATAAGCACAATTAGAGTTTGTAGTATACCAGCTTTGATTCCCTGCCGTTCTAACCTGTAGGCCTCTTGGTAAACAAGCACTTTATAGGTTTTCCTCCCATTTTGCAAACCTTTAATAATTAGAGGTAAGGCAGGTTAACTGTAATAGTTTTTATGCATTCAAGATGTGATTCTTCTTTTTCACAAATAATAATGTGATTTTTGGTTTTCTGCTGCAAAAGTAACTGCTTTGTTTGAAATTTAATGAAGAAAGTAGGAGGCATTATGTTTGGAAAATCGTAAGATCTTAGCAGGAAACTCAGCTTTAAGTCTGAGCCTGACCTTAACCCATGACCAATGGAATCTAAGTGTGTTTATTTTTACAGTAGCCATAATTTGGGGCTTGTAAGTTTGTTGGTTTGTTTTCTCATTCAGTTTTGGGGATCCTGAAGCAGTATTTTAATTATAGGAGTTTAGCTATTTATAATTTTCATGGCATGAAGATCAGCATGTTTTGTTTTGTCTTGGCTATCATGTTATCTTACTCTCAGAAACGCGTGGTCTTTGTGTCTAACAATGCACTTAAAAAGAAACCTCTCATGCTGCAAGGCTGGAATTCTAAAAGAACAATTTCACTCATCTTTTCCCCTCTTTTTAAAACAACATGTATGTTCTCTTGGAGATGTTGCCTTGAATTAGACAAAGCACAAGCAGTTACTGCAAATGTTTTCTGTACAGCTCTGTTCATGTACATTAATTTCAATTTGTTTTTCACAGATTTTTTTCTTAGCTTTGTCGATACTTATATTTCATAATCACATTGACTTTGAATTAAGTTGCATTGAATTTTTATCACTCTCAGCTATTGTCAAATCCTACTTTTTGATGAGTCCTTCCATATAGCAAGTTTGTTGAATGAATGATAAGCAAACAGGAAAAGAAAGCAAGAGGGGTTAGACTGTGTGTCAGCTTTATCTCAGTTTAATCATGCTCCCTTAAATGGAAACATTTATATATATATACTTTTTTCTTTTTTTCCTTTTTGCTGTGACAATTCCCATGTTTTTGCTAGGAAAAAGAGGAGTTATTGAAAACAGTAGTTAATATCAAAGTCATTAAGTCATTTATAATCAGCGTTGGAATACCTACAGATGTGTTTATCTTTTCCAAAACACTCATACTACCCTGTTTTTGATGCCAAACTCTTCTTGACTCATTCTTATTGCAGTATTTGTGTGGTTGGAAACAAGAAACCTCAGATGCCCTGGGTCATTTATAGATGATCAGAGGTTGGCAATATTACATTTAGAATTATAGTTATGCTAGACATGCACTTGTAATTTTTTTAACCCTTCCACTACGCTGTATAATTTTTAAGGGCAAGAACTACGTATCTTCTTCAGTATATACCTGTTGCTTACCAAAAGAAAAGTCTAACACTGGCTGCTTCAAAGGAAGAAGAGGAGGCTAAGCAGGCAAGGCTCTCGGCCTTGGCCTTGCTTCAGTGAGAATCTCTTTTATGTATCAGTAATTTGGGATCAGAATTCTTTTTTGGGGGTGAGGGGAACGTTCCTCTTCTTTAAAAAAGAAGTTTGAAAATGACTCTATTAGATAACTTCTGTGTCTTGTGACATTATCTAGTGTAACCTCCTCATTTTACAGGACTGGAAACCATACAGATCATACAGCTACTCAGCGGCAGAGCTAGAATTAAAATCCCTCTGTTCTGACTGCTTGACCAATACTCTTTATAGTATACTGCAGCATATATGTTATCAGAACCTAGGAATATTCTAAGAATACTATTGATACGTAGTACCTGGTAATGATAGTCATTCAGTAATTCATAATGTTTATTGCGTTATGAATGAATGAATCGTAAAATGGTTTGTAGTTAATTACCCCCAAAGCCAGGTTCAAATAAAAACTGTCATTTTTTTATGATTGCGATGAAATGTTGGCATCCTAAGAACTCTGAATTTGACTTGTTATAGGACTAAGCCAATTATTATGAGTAACAACTTGTTCTTTGTTAATCTTAGGATCACCTGCTGCTACCAGCTACCACCCATAACAAGACTACAAGACCAAAGATGTCAATTGTATTACCAGCAATAAACATAAATGGTAAGTTGGAATTTTGGTTTATGAACGACATGCAATTGCTTTGTTTAACCTAGATTCTCTGGATTAACTAAAAGACATAAAATGTTCAGTTGGTTAGTTATATGTCCATGCATTAATTCTGAAACATTTTCCCACTGTTTTCACAAAATATTATTTTTAAATTCTTGTGCTCTTTTAAAAAGTAAAGGATTTAATTTAAAGTTGCTTTTTAAATTACTATATTTTTAAAAGAAAAAAATCATTCTCTTTTATTTACAAAATTGGAAAAGTTAACATCTTTACTGATCTATACACTTGTTGTCTGGGGCCTTTCTGGTAATACATGATGTATAAGAAGTCCCTGCTGTGTTCTGAGAGTGAATTTGTAAGTTAGGTTGTTGGAACTCAAAGCAGTTTCCTATATCACATAAATGGTGATATGATTCCCAGACCAAACCTAAGAAGCCTATTTATATTTAATCCATAATGCTGATGAATTTGATATTGATAGTATTACTATTGCATTTTGTTCCCCCACTAGTTCTGGGTATTGGATAAAATACAAATAATACCGTTAATACTTTGAGAGTATCCAGAGATGTTAAGGCATAGCATACTTGCTTAGAGTCTAGGAGGAAAAATAAGACGAGCACAGAAATCACTGTATCCCAAAGAGAACGTCCCATAAGGAATAAAGAAAGTACTAAAGAAATTTAGTAAAGAAGAGATTACTTCCAGCTGGGTTCTTCATGGAAAAGATAAATCTCACTCCCAATACCAGCTGTGTGTCGTAAATGAACACAGTGTGTATTGTTGGCTGATTACTTCCTCTGACACGTCATATTAGGCTCTAATGAAACTAGGAGAATTGGCTATCCCTCTCAAGTCCATTTATCTCGTGTAATAGAACTACTGGTAAATTTTCTGTCTAGTAATGGGAACCTTATAGTTTGATGAGTAAGACGAAAATGAAAAGCCCTTTAACCTGCAGTTGAACCAATCCACATTCTGATTGATGATCATGATTAAGCCACCAAATACAGTTATAAAACAAAACCCTGGGATTCTAGATAAACTCCAATAAAATTTAGTCTTAGAGAAAAAGTATTAGATATTCATTGTACATATTAAGACCATAGAGGACTATAGAATTTCAGTTAGCTGTGTATAGACAGCTTATTAGAAATGCTTAGGAGGCAACGTTATAGACACAAAATAAAACTTCTTTTTTTGTTAAAGCATAAAAGAATTATGACATTTTCTTAGTCTTACAAAGACAACAAATTTGTTAAAGAAACAAACTATAACATTGAGACGAACTTATCTTCCTTCAATAAAGGCATACCTCTGAAGCTTTCATGGAGCAATCATATTACAACTTCAAGTGGAACAGTATATTTCAAAGTGTACTATATTATACTCCAAAGAATATACTTAGGGAATATTATTAATCTTATTCCATAGGTACCTAGGTTTCTCTGCTTGAACCGTAATAGATTTAACTTCTGGTCAGCTTATGCTCAGAAAGGCTATTGTCTAAGCTTCAACAAGGCAGAATTCACTTAACTTTGTTGTTCTGATCTCAGATTCTTATAAAATAAAACCAGGCATTCTCTTGCATAACACTGAACTATCCGTTTGTATTAAGCCAAGAACAATAAGATGCTGTTTGATTCTGATTTTCTTGGCCAGGGGACTCATTTTTGAAAATGAGCCTTTTCATGGATTTGAAAAATACAATAATTAAAGGATCATTTCCTTGTTAATCTCGTTTGGGTTTCTTTGTAAATAAGTTTTGTTTTCCTTTTTAGGATATAGTATACTATTAGAAAATTTAAGATTCAAATTCAGGAAGTACTGATTGAGTATATACCATGTGTTCAGTCCTGTGCTGCGTCCTCAGCCTCTTTTCTGAACCATCTCTTCACCTTCTTGCTCTAACAGGGGCTACTTCTCAAAGTAGAGCTTGATTTTTCCTCCCCACCTCACATACCTCTGAGCCTGCAGATGGGGTGGGTCGTATCTTTGCTCCCCACTACAACTTCCAAATGACCTCTCCTTTTTTCTTCGGTCTCCCTAACATCTTTCAAGTTTATAACACTCCTCCTACCCTTCTTTGTTGCTGTCTTCTATCCCACCTTCACTGATGACTCTCCACCACTGCTTTTGTCAGCTCTTTGTAAAACTTCAGCATCCACACAGAGGACTCATCCAGCACTCTGGCCTCTTTAGATCCAGTCATCTTTTATTTCTGCACTACCTCAGCCTCCCATCCACACGATCATACTCTAGACCGTATCATCATCCGTAATGGCACTCCATTTGTAATCTCCTCTTCAGGCATCTCCCTCTGACTCTTACTTACTCTCCTACTGTAATACCCACACTCCAGCTGGGTATCTCTGACCTCACAGATCTCCAGCCCTCTGACCCTACCACTTTTTCTGTGTCCATTACATCCATCATGGCCATACACCCCTCCTTACCCAGCCTACATTCCATGTCCCATACTATCACCACTCTCTTGCAAACTACCCTCCTGGCTCCTCTTTTCTTAGGTCCCACTTGCCTGTAAAAATCCCACCCTAGTTAAACCCAGCTATCCTCTTTATGCCTGCTCTCAAGCAGCTGACAATTGCTACAAAATATCATCCAGTCAGGACAAGTAGATTCACTTCAAATTTATGACCGTGAATTCCAAAGGGGCATTCAATACTGCATGTCAGGAATAAAGACGCAGACGTAGAGAATGGACTTGAGGACACGGGGAGGGGGAAGGGTAAGCTGGGACGAAGTGAGAGAAGTAGCACGGACATATATACACTATCAAATGTAAAGTAGATAGCTAGTGGGACGCAGCTGCATAGCACAGGGAGATCAGCTCGGTGCTGTGTGACCACCTAGAGGGGTGGCGTAGGGAGGATGGGAGGGAGATGCAAGAGGGAGGAGATATGGGAACATATGTATAACTGATTCACTTTGTTATAAAGCAGAAACTAACACACCATTGTAAAGCAATTATACTCGATAAAGATGCTAAAAAAAACAACCTCTTGTCATTGCTAGTAAATTCACTTGCCTTCCATCTGAAACAAGAATTTCTCACCTTCTCTTCTCAAATATCCAACATCCCCTCTCCTCACCCCCTCAGCTGATGAACTCACCCAAATGCTACACTGAGAAAATAGATGTAATTGTATAAGAGCTGCTTTATCTTTCTGCTACCAGCTGCATCTACACCCACAAACTCTGCCTTCCTTCTTATTGCACTGGGAGAAAAGTATCTTCCATGGAGTTCTAAATCCCAACTTTGCTACTTATTGGATAAGTATAGTTGGGCAAGTTAATTAACTTTTCTGTACTTGGCTTCCTGTAAAAGGAGATATTACTAATACCCTCCTCTTAGATTTGTGTGCGAATTAAATGAGCAAAAATGCTTTAAATAGTGCCTAGCTGTTAGGTTAGTCACTGTTACCACCTTTGCCATTGTCATCATCATCACCCTTATCTAAGGTGACTCCTTCCTTTTGGATTGTGCATTCCAGTCCTTCTCACAGTTTCAAAGACTTTGCTCCCGCATTTTTAGTCTTTCTATCCTGAATGATCAGTTTCTTCGCTACTGGATCATCCCCATCAACGTACAAAATGTCTTAGTATTCCTTTTGGTGTAGGGAGACTCTCTTAACTCCACGTTCTGTTTCTCTGCTACCCTTCATAGCAAAGCTCTTGAAAGAGTTACCTGCACTCGTTGCCTCCATTTGCTTATCTCCCATTCTCTCCTCTGCCCACTCTTACCTAGCTTTTGCCCCTACTGAAATGCTCTTGCAAAAGGGCCACCAATGACCAATATCTTGCCAAAGCCAAAGGTCATGTCTTCATTCTCATCTTACCTGACCTCTTAACAGTATTTGACATGGTTGACTATTCCCTCTTGTTTTCAGTCCTCCAATTTTTATTTTTAAAAACTTCAAATCTACAGAAAAGTTGAAAGATGAGTACAGTGAGTATATGGAGAACCTTTACCGAGATTTCACCAATTGTTGACATTTTTCCGCATTTGCTTCATTTTTATCTATTTATCTGTTTACAATCACATGTGTTTTTTTCTGAACCATTTGAGAGCTAGTTGCAGACATTTTAACACTTCACCCGTAAATACTTGAATATGCATCTCCTAAAAAAAGGATGTTCTCCTATGTAAGCACAATAAAATGACCACACCAAAGTTTAACACTGATACAATAGAGTTTAATATAGTATCCATATTCAAATTTCCACATTTGTCCCCAAATATTCTCTATAGCTTTTGGGGGGAGGGATTCAGAATCCAGTCCAAGGTCATACATGGCATCTACTTGTCACACCTCTTTAGTCTCCTTTCATCTAGAACAGCTCTTCTGCCCTTTTTAGAATTGTTTTGCATGACATATACATTTTTTTAGAAATCAGATTTATTGAGGTATAATGTACACACAATAAAAATCACCAATTTTATGTGTACAGTTTAATGAGTTTTGACAAATGGAAACAGTTGTGAAACCACCACTTCAATCATGATATCAACATTTTCACTACTTCAGAAAGTTCCTTTGTGCCCCTTCACAGTGTCACCTCAAGTTCATTTTTGGTATTCCCTCTTTTGAAACACTTTCTTTTGTAGGCTTTTATGATACCACAGCTTGTCTAGTTTTCCTCCTGTATCTCCTTCTCGGTCAGCTTAGCCAGCTCCTCCTCCTCTGTGAGGACAGGAATGTTGTTTCTTATGTCTGCACTTATGACCATAACCTCAGCACCTAGAGCAGTGTCTGGCACAGGAAACACTGCAGGATGTTCACCTCTGTTCCTTTATGTAATGCTCAGCTGCCAGCTAGGTATTATCTTCATTTTATAGATGAAGATGTTAAAGCTTATGGAAGTAAGTCATACCATTTATTCAACCACTACATAATGGAGAGCCAGGATCTAAATACATTGTATAAAATATATTTTGATCAATCATTATATTGTTAATGAAATCAATATTAAAGACGAATGTGCAAATATTAAAAATATTTGGACTCCAGAATTTCAGATAGACTTTTATACCACTTTGTCCCTGTGGTATAAAGGTTAAGCGCATTTATTGAGAGCAGTATAATTCAATGTAATATGATGTTTTGGATTTGATAGGCACATGTTTGTTGAATGACAGAATAAGCAAGGTAAATGTTATTTGGTCATTACTTTGTGGTCACTTGAAAGACTTTACTATTTTAACTCTTTGATTAAAAACAGTTGGCAAGCACAGTTTAGTCTAATCTTTTCAAATATAAAATAATTAAAATATGTACTAGGTTACCTTCCTGCCACATTATTTTAAAAATTTGGAATTCACAGTAAAGAGTGAATTGAAATTATTAACCTCCTTTTAACAATTGTTCTACAAAGGAAAACACATGTGAAAAACTGAACTGTAGAACTGTCCAAGATTCAGAGATAGATTCCTTTGACTTATTAGGCGATGAATTTGACAAGCTGTAATATAATTATATCATTTATAATCTGAAGAGTATAAGTTACATGGGCTCAGAAACGTTTGAGCATCTGTTTATTTGAGCAAAGTCATCGTGAGGACATCCCTAGTATCAAAGTTTTTCATCCTGAGTAATATGAGGACTTGAGGAAGTTGAATAAAATATATTTTCTGCCATTTCTGAATTCAAAAGTTACGTGTAACTTGGAAAGAAAAAATGAGTTGTGGGTTTGATCCCTCTCTCTGACTTAAGTGGAGCCTGCAGAATTTTGGAGAGGGTGTAGAGGACATAAAGTCAGATTTTATTGAGCAACTAGATTTTGTAGTATCCTGGATAGGGATATTTGGGAAGAGGAATCTGATTTTCCAATTTTAGCAAAGTAAATTAGATTGCCAGGTCAATGGCTGGCCTTAAACTATAATGTATAATGATACTACTTTGTGGTTTTGAGCTGTGGAAAGAAGTCTATATAAAGAAATAGCTAAAGAGAGTAGGATATGGGTGTGAAATTAATGCCATTTAGAAAATACTAGTCACACCATTCTGTGTTCTCCATGCCATATTTAATTTTTGTAGTTTATTACTCTTCATTTTGAATTATCTTTATTATTTAATTTCCTTTGTCTCATAAGAGAGTTGAAAACAGGTTACTGAAGCTGTAAGAAAGAAAGTCTTTCTTTGAGGAAGTCTTCGCACTGAAGATTATTGAAGTAAAATGAAATTCTAGGTATACTTTAAAAAAGCTTTTAAAAAAATGATTGCAGATGGATGGCAGAGCAGTTGGTGATGAATTAAAAGCCATTGCTATTTTTTTGAAAAGGATTCTGGAAGGTCTCCTTGTATACCGTAAGTCAACATTTCCTGCTTTTAAATTATTTCCACTCATAGTAAATCTGCTCATTTCCTTTCTTTCACTCTTTTTTTCTTTTTTGATTCTCTTTATAAAAATTAATTAATTAATTAATTTACGGTTACATTGGGTCTTTGTTGCTGCGCGCGGGCTTTCTCTAGTTGCGGCGAGCGGGGGCTACTCTTCATTGAGGTGCGTGGGCTCCTCATTGTGGTGGCTTTTCTTGTTGCGGGGCACAGGCTCTAGGCACGCAGGCTTCAGTAGTTGTGGCACGTGGGCTCTAGAGCACAGGCTCAGTAGTGGCGCACGGGCTTAGTTCCTCCGCGGCATGTGGAATCTTCCCGGACCAGGGCTCGAACCCGTGTCCCCTGCATTGGCAGGTGGATTCTTAACCACTGTGCCACCAGGGGTATCCCCACCTTTCTTTCACTCTTGATAAGTAATTCAACAAAATAGAACATAGAAGAAAGAAGAATTTTTTTAATGGTAGCTACTTGGTAGACATCTTTTATCAGGGAATGAACACAGCTATTAACAGATACGTTTCACAGTTTGACCAGTGCTTTTGTTGATTTGGTTTTACTGTTCTCCTTCCCTCTGTATGCCATGTAGCTAAGTTAATGTTGTAGGTGAGTAATAAAAATAAAACTGCAACTCTACTTCTACCCTATCATTATTAAGGGTCCGAGTAGGTGAAGTTATGACTACAAGGCTAAACTGTAATTATATTTAATCTCAAAATAATTTCCATGTAAAGAAAATCTAGGAGACGTCACTAACAATGAAACATCTTTTTAGTTGGAGAGGGTATAACAGAAGGGCAGGAAGCAGACCAACCAAATAAATGGATTGGTTTTAATAATGAGACTGTTGATACAACTGCTTTTGATAATCACTTTCATAGAAGTGCTATCCCAAAGAAAGTATATTTGGAAACTGTCCTATTTTAGACTTGTTCTGCTCAAGCAGGCTGGTTGCCCAAGAGAGTTGTGCCTGAAAGTTGTGCCTTTTCTTCTTATATATTCATTTCTCCTTAAAGGCCTACAGGCTATTTATTTTTTTAGATATATTTACAATTTTGCATTTTCACTGCAGTTCATTCCATTTCAGTGTCATGTAATTGTATCTAATTGAGTAAATGGAGTCGTCTCTTGAAACCATGTTTCAATTTTTTTAAAATGCATTATCAAATTGTTCTCTCACTTTTGACTCACTATTAAAACCACTAGTAAAATTCCCATACTGAGAATTTCTACTAAGGAAGGGAGAAAAATCTCACTACTCACCTGAAAAAAAAAAGAAGTTTTTTCTCTCAAAATATATACAGAGATCTGTTAATTATGTATTATACAGTAATAACTGACAAGTAAAATGATGAGCATTAAATAACATTTACTATACTGTGATAAGCAATACCTTTGTGAAGACCTAACTTTACCTTTTGAGCCACAGATTGAGTTGGCAGTTTTCTAGTGAGAAGACAGTCACCTAAGGTAGACAGAGTATGACTCCAGTTGTCTTTAGAATTTGGGTAAAATTTGGCTCAATTCCTTAGGTCCCTTTTTAGCTCATAGCATCCACTGATGCTAAGTTACCGAGTGGATCTAGACCAACAGTGATGACTTAGATCAGTTCTAAACCATAAACAATATGCTGATTGATCTTTTAAAAGAGAGATCAATTAGGTACTGGGTGGTTATAAATCTCAATGCCTATGGTATAGGGTCAACAATTAGAAGAATATGATAGATGGTAAAATCTTGGTGACTAACATTATTTGGTACCTTTTTTCTAGCAGGTTTTATGTCTATAAATTTCTAGCAGACTTTATGTCTCATTGGATATAAACTGTGTCACATTCTTATGCCTAGCTTCAAGGGAGGCTCAGAAATGTAATGTTTTAACTAGGCACGTTGTGATCTGAAAAATATGTGGACTTCTCTTAGTACGGAAATAGTGGATATTGTGGACAAACTAGCCTCTGCTGCTTGCTGCAGCACTCCATCATGTGCTGTGTTGGGATTGAGCAAGGTGTCTAGGATGATACAGTAAAGAGAGGATTCATGTTGAGGAGAGATGAGGAATAAGTGTTTATTACATGGGATACAGTTATATGATTTAGGTCATGAATGAGTTAAGGAAGTGACTTTAAGCTCTCGAATTTTAAGAAAACACTATAAAAGCTCTATTAAGAGACTGTTGATCTGGCTGAGGTCTGTAAATAGAAAAAAAAAAAAAGAGGGAAGCTGAGCTAGGAAGAAGGGGAGGGTAAATTGAAGCTTCAGAGAAGATGAGCTAGGAGCCATTGCAGCAATCTTGGGGTGAGGTCATTAAAGGCCTGGAATGGAAAGAAAAGAAAATGTCCAAAGAAATGTAAAGGAAAAATCTACAGTGCTTGGCAACTGAAGGAGAGAGAAGTAAAAGCTGATTCCATGATCTTGAAATAGCTGTCCTATTGCTGTTTCTTGCCACCCTCATTTCCTCCGGTTGGCTTTATTTCCCTTTTACTTCTTGAAGTCATCAGGGTATCTGTTTTTAACTCCTTCCAAACCATTAGGTTATTCCTACTTAGTATAGCCTCTTCTGAACCCTCTTCTACAAAGTAAATCTGAAAATAGATTTTTTAAATAGAAGAAAACCATGATTAATGGTATATCTGCCTTTATGTACTTGGAATACTTATCACTTTGTGAAAAATGATTATTATTTTGATGATTTATTGGCAGTTGTACAGGTAATTTTTTTCCACGAGTAGTTTGTCTTTTTTGTATGTAATTTACTAATCAACCATTTAATCTATTGGAGCTTTCACAAGACTTCAGAGGTTTAAATTAGACCAGTTTGCACTGCATCTTCTAGGATATTAGGACTTCCTTGACCCAAAGGAGCTTATTGCCAAGCCCACTGTACCTAACTGACCTTCAGAGTCCTGTTAGCTTCAGTGAGATCACTTTCACTCTTTCTCTCTTGTGACAAAAATCTGTTTCTACTCAAACAGATGGTTTAGCTTTCAACTAATAAAAACTACAGATCAGCATCTATTTAGCCAAAAAAATTGGTTTGAACCTCCTACTGACTGTCCAAAATCTGAAATATTTCTTCTTTATACATATTGAACTCAGAATGGATTTATCTTTATACTGGAAAATTAAGAACCTTGTAAGTGTGTCAGAAGATTGAGCCATTTCACATAATCTCAAGTTTCTGTTTTTCAGAAGACCTGCTTAACAAGCACAGGTTCAACTCCTCTGTGTGTTCTCTTTTGCAAGGATACCAATTGGAAACACTAGGTATCATAACTTTCTATGGAGTGTTGCACTGTTCTTTTAGCATTTGCATGGTAAATTCTTTGATATTTAAGACATAAGCTGAGGACAGGGTGATAGGCCAGCATCATCTCAGGGATATACATGTCAAAGACATTGTAATTTTTGTTCACACTGGGAAATACTCCTCCTTTGGGGCTTTAGCAAATAAAGGTTAGAGAGTCTGAAGAAATCTGTATTTCATTTTTCTGAATCCAGATGTTGAAATTGAAAATACGGATACAGATATTAGAGTTAATTAGAGAGAACTTTTGCTTTGGGGATCTTGAGTATGTCAGGCAAGAGTAGCCTTTGAACTCAACCAAATATCCATAGAGATATTTTCCTCCAGATTTATTACAGATTTTATAGAAACAAATGCATGCCTTAAACATAAGATTTAGATTAAATAATGAGACAGATGAACTATAAAATAGTTCGTTGCTAGGAGCAGAGTTGTTAGGAAGGCCATATAGATAGACTCTTTGAGGATATCTAAAGCCCATCTCTTTGTTCTCATTCTACTTACTATGTAGGACAGAACCTTGTGGGAAATGTGATCTACTTGGCATCACTACAGTATAGATTAGCACAAAGAAAGACACATTAATATTCATGTATTCAAGCCATAAAATATCAGGGTTTAAAAGGCTTTAGTACAAAGTCATACATGCTAACTCCCTTCCAGTGTTTGGATTCCCTTTTGCAGCGCTTTGCTCAGTGGCCAACAAGTTTAGAAGCAGTCACCTCCTGGGATGAAGACTACCTGCTTTAAATAGCCCTGGCAGTTTGCAAATTGTTTCTTTTCTGTCTCTTCCTTACTCTACCCATAAATCTACAGGATTAAATATAAACTATTTCTTCTACATGACAGACCTGTAGCTATTTATACACTGTGTACCCTCTGAGTCTTCACATACCAAGGCCTTCCAGTTTTCAGAAGCTATTCTTGTGACCTGGGTTCAAGGTGCTCCATTCCCATCATTCTCCTCTGAATGGGCTCTGCTTTTCCCACCTCTTTTAAAGAGACTGTGAATGCTGAGCATAATGGAGTATCTCCAGATTCTATACAGACGCTCCCCCATTTACAAATGTGTGACTTCACGATTTTTTGACTTCAAGATGGTTCAAAAGTGATATGCGTTCAGTAGAAACCATACTTCAGATTTTGAATTTTGATTTTTCCCCCAGCCTAGTGATATTGGTGATGTAATACTCTTGTGATGCTGGGCAGCAGCAGCTCCCAGCCAACCACGTGATCATGAGGGTAAACAACTGACACACTTACAGCCATTCTGTACCCATACAGCCATTCTGTTTTTCACTTTCAGTACAGTAGTCAATAAATTACATGAGATATTCAACACTTTATTATAAAATAGGCTTTGTGTCAGATGATTTTGCCCAACTGTAGGCTAATGTAAGTGTTGTAAGCACATTTAAGGTAAACTAGGCTAAACTATGATGTTTAGTAGATTAAGTGTATTAAATGCATTTTTGACTTATATTTTCAATTTACAATGGGTTTATTGGAATGCAGCTCCATTGTATGTTGAGTAAGATTTGTATAGTATATTTCTATTCGTGAAACCACAGTGTTTTTTTCCAGTTACATCAGGCATTGTGCTTTCTGTCAAATATAGTTCATGACTCTTTTCACATATATTACTGCCAAGTCATGTCTCCATTTTGCTTGCTGATTTTGATTTTTGGACTAAAGTTTAGGACTGTGTTTTTATCCTGATTTAACATCTTTTGGATAGAGTTTTTTCTTAAATCGCCTACTCAGCAGACATTTAGGAAATGCTCTCCTAAGACCATAGAATAAGTTTGGGGCCTGTCCCCCACCTTATCTGCCCAGAATACTCTGAACTCCCTTATTTTTGTAACATTCATATCATTTGTAATCAGTTG
The DNA here is from genome assembly GCF_005190385.1 of Monodon monoceros. Taxonomy (NCBI): domain Eukaryota; kingdom Metazoa; phylum Chordata; class Mammalia; order Artiodactyla; family Monodontidae; genus Monodon; species Monodon monoceros. The sequence continues at coordinate 65,046,876 of NW_021703774.1, read as the reverse complement.
TTCATTGTCTAACTTCCCTGCTAAATTGTAGTCTCCCTTAAGGTTAGGGACCTTGTTTGTTTTAATATTTTTTGTTATTCCTAATGCCTTACAAAAATAAGTGCCTGACACATAGTAGGTGCTCAAATTTTTTTTTGTCAAATTGAATTAAATATATAAAGCATATATACAAGCCAGGCACTTGTATAGAGTATCTGAGAAAAAAATATAATTAATTAAATAAATACACACACACAGAGTGATAACTTGCTGAGTCTTGAAGGATAAGTAGGATTGGCCAAGTGGAGGAGATATTCTAGGCAGAGGGAACAGTATAATAGTGATATCAGAAAAAGAAAAATACTTAGCCAACTTGGGGGATTGAAGTAGGATTAAAGAACACAGGACCTGAGGTGTAGAAGAAGCTAGAGAGGACGGCAGAAGCCAGTTTGTGAAGGCCTTGCATGACATGGTATGGAGTTTTGAATATCCTAACAATAATAGGGAGCTACTAAAATTTTTTGAGCAGTGGAGAGGCACAAATAGACTCATGTTTCAAATATTTCCCTTACAGCTGTGGAAAGGATGAATTAGAGGGGCTGATGCTTTTACAGGGACGACAGTTAGGAAGTTATAATCATCTGGGTAAGAAGCACGTGATGAGTACTTCATGTAATAAAAGGATGCCAGATAGATAGATAGATAGATAGATAGGTAGGTAGAACCTGCAAACCTAGCAGTCTGAAAAAACAAACATTGATTATTTCACACAGTTTCTGAAGGTCAGGAATCTGGGAGCAGGGTGGTTCTGGCTCCAGGTCTCTCCTGAGGTTGCAGTCAAGCTGCTGGTGGAGATGAAGACTTGCCTGGGGCTGAAGGATCTGCTTCCGAGCTCACTCACTGTTGGTAGGAGGCTGCAGCTTCTCATTATGTGGGCCTCTCCCTGGGGCTTCCCTCCAAGTAAGTTATGCATGAGAGTGAGAAAGTGAGCAAGTGAGAGAGCTCCCAAGAGAGCAGTCAGTCTTTTAAACTTAATCATGGAAGTGACATGCCATCAGTTCTGCTGCATGCTGCTAGTTACATAGACTGACCCTGGTTCATTGTAGCAGGGAACTACGAAAGGGTGTGAATCTCAGGAAGTGGGGATCACTGAGGATCATATTGAGGCTGCTTACCACACTGGCGTATGACAGTGTATAAAGAGTAAGTCTAGAACTCAGGAGTATTTTGATGGTTTACAGAGATAAGAGGACAAAATATTTCATATAGAAACTATCCTATTTAGTCATTCCTCCCAGTTTCCTACTACCTAGAGCAGGTAAAGGAAGCATTTGCTTGCCTGAAATGTAAGATAGGACCCCACTGTAAATGTTAAATAATGGTTACTTTGCAATAATTGCTTAGTTTTATAAGATATAATAATCTTGTTCCATATTTGTTTTATAGTGTCATATAATTGCAGTTCAGATTTACAGATATTCAGTGCATAGCACTATGCTAAGTAACGTACAGATTTCAAAAGAACTCTAAGTTGTGATTTATGCCTTCAGAGAACTAATAATCTTTCTGGGAAGCAGGACATATGTAGATCATAGAGAATCTCAGAACTGAAAGAAAACTTAGTGACAGTTTAGCACAACAGCTACATGATACAGGTAAGAAAACAGGTTGAAGGAGGCAAATGGCTGATCCAACCCAGCTACTAATGGAGCTGTAACCAGAGCCCAGATCTTCAGATTTCCAGACACAGCACTTTAGTTAAATGTGAAAGGTAATTTATTTATACCATCGAGGGCATTCTTTGAGAACATAAACCATTTTTATATTTGAAGCAAAATGACTTAGTATTTGACATGGAAGAGATGAGACATAAATATCTTAGAAAACATTTTTATCTTTTCTTAAAAGACCAATTCACTTTGTCACTGATTACTATATGACTTTGAGCTAAATTATAATACATTAGTAAACCTAGAGAAAATAATTAGCAGTGTCACATACCTTACCGTTTACTGAAGCAGGGACCACCCCAATTGACAGTGAGATGTTTACGTAAATTTTCCCATATTAAAATGATAATATCCAGGGTTAAATAAATAAAGTAAGAATTATGGTATAAATCATGAGTAAAAATAGTATGTAAGTATGAACTAAACTGTTAGAATAATGAGAGGGTAAAAATAAATAAAATTAAGCATTTATAAGATTTATTCAGCATATATCACAGCTTAAAATATTTTGGAATTTTTTTTCCCAAACAAAATGCTTTTTGACATAGATTTGCCTGTGCTACTAAATAGTTTAAATTGCAAATTCAGGTTTAGTTCCTCCCTTTTTTTGAGTACCCACCATGTATATTAAGCATATTTGTAGGTTCTTTAACATATATAGTTGCACCTGGTCCTCACACAGTCTCCACGGTATAATTTTATCCCTATTTTACAGCTGAAATGGCTGAGAAATTAAGAGAACCATAACTGAACTTTCTGAATAGTCCCTGCAGTATATTTCCTTTAGCCCAAGCACTGGCTCCTACTTCGACTAAGTGAAAACAGTAGAACTACATGCCAGTTTATGTTACCATAATTTCAGAGTAACAGCTACTGTGTTTATGTTCCAGTCATCTATAAATATTTAGTATTAAGCACATAATTTTGTATGATGGCCAACAAAAAGATGAAGTATTTACGTTCATAATAAGATAGACATGCTCACAAACTAGTTCCCCCGAATTTCCATGATAAGCCAGAAAGACTTTTTCACCAATATACTGAAATGTGAAGAAACAAACTGAGAAACTGTAAGTTCCAGCTTTCTTGGCATCATACATTTACCTAATTAAAGCACTTTTTAAATAAATTAATTCCATCCAGATTTAGCAAACACTGATTTCAAAGTTTGCTTGTTTTTTCCATGGTGTTTAAACATACAAAAGCCTTGTTTTACATTTTCTAGTAAGTAAGTGTTAGTCATTTCCCTAACGTAGTCTGTCCCAGACCAACAGATCAGTTCTACATTCAAAATAAAACATGTCATTTAATAGTAAAAATAAACAGTCTGTCTGCTCACTAATGAATTTACTGTCTACATTTCTATAGATGTGGCCATGTATCTTCCCAGGAAAACAGGCTTAAACTCAGATTAAGAGAGTTAGAAAGTTCCATTAGAAGAGCTAGGCTATGAACATAAAAAAATCTCCTGCCCCCTACTCTGAGTTTGGTTAATTGAGCTGTTCTCACACATTTTTGCAAATGTACTATCCTGTTGGTGCTTTCTTTTCCCTTTTATCCCAGGGAGCCTCATTCAGCATGCAGTTAATCAATTAAGTACCACCTTTGTAAATAGCCAGTTCAATTCCACATTTATTAAGGCTAGACATTATCTTATGAGCTGAGAAATACTGTTTAATATAAAAACTACACATAGGGACTTCCCTGGTGGTCCAGCGGTTAACACTCTGCACTCCCAATGCAGGGGGCCCAGATTTGATCCCTGGTCAGGGAAATAAATCCCGCATGCTGCAACTAAAGATCGCACACACCCAGCACAGCCAAATAAATAAATAAATATTTTTAAAAACTCCAAAAAACTACATACAGTGCCTGCCCCAGATAAACTCACAATAGAGTGTTTTCTCCTTTCTTTTTTTCTTTTCTTTGTTTTTTGTTTGTTTTTTACTTTTAGTCATCATTTTTCTTAGTTTCAAGTAACAGAAATTAACTCTGGGTAACTTAAGCAGAATTTCTAGGAGAACCAGAGAATCAGACTTGGAGGTCCCTTAAACAAAAACAAAGCCCCAAATTACACCACAGAGCTGGTCATAGAGCATAGCTTGCACCATTGAGATCACTGATTTCCTAACTCTGCTTCCAGAACCAGTGCCACAGCTGGCTCTTGATGCTACTAGATACTACTGCTTCCAGGGCCACCACCCTCTCCAGAAGAGTCTTCATAGCCACAGCTTCTTTGCAGTCTGGAGCTGGTGCATCTTGTAGGCAATGTCTAGGTCACATGCCCACACCCTAGTTACAAGGAAGTCTGAGAAATAAAGTATCTGGTGCCGTATTGAAAAGAACCTATGATTCTCCTTTCCTGTGGCTTTCTCCTTTAGTTCTCGCACAGAACACCAACAACACTCCTGGTCACCAAATGTATGGGATTTTCCCCAACACCAGGTTAATTCTCCACAACACCAGCTGGGTGTCCTACAATTTAACTCAGTTCTGACACTGTCTACTTGGAAATAGTGTCACATCCCACAGGTTAAGGGTTTGGTACCACAAGGCTGCTCCCACCCCAGTTCAGATGCCAATTGCAAGTAGTAGGCCCCCCAGGTTACCCACAACTTCTGTCCAACTGGGCTACAAATTAGAGGTTCCCATGACCCCCTTCTCGGGTTCAATTAACTTGCTAGGATGGCTCACAGAACTCAGAGAAACACTTATGTTTACCAGTTTGTTAAAGGATATGACAAAGGACACAAATGAACAGCCAAATGAAGAGATCCATAGGGCGAGGTCTAGGAGGGTCCCAAGCACAGGAGCGTCTGTCCGCAAGGAATTGGGATACATCACCCTCCCATTTCATGGATGTGTTCACCAGCCTGGAAGCTTTCCAGACCCCATACTATTGGGATTTTTATGGAGGCTTCATGCATAACATAGGCATGATGATCGATCATTAACTCCATTTTCAGTCCTTTTCCCTTCTCAAGAGAATGGGGGGCAGGGCTGAAAATTCCAAACTTCTCATCATGGCTTGGTCTTTCCGGTGACCATCCCTAATCCAGGAGCCATCCAGGAGCTAATCCAGAGTGGCCTCATTAGGACAAAAGACACTCCTGTCACCTAGTAAAAGGTTTCAGGAGTCTTGTGTCAGGAACCAAGGTCAAAGACCAAATATTAGAACAAAAGATGCTCTAGTGCTTTTATCACTTAAGAAATTCCAAGGGTTTCAGGAGCTCTGTGCCAGGAACCGGGGGCAGAGACCAATATATATTTTCTATTATCTCACAGGAACTTAAACTTATATAGTGGGAGGTAAGCTCTGCCTCATAGGATAGGAGACTCTCTAAACCTACAATGATAGATGCTAAATGAGCAAAAACTTCTATCAGCTATGTTTTGGATAATCAGAGAAGGTTAAACACAGGAGGTGTGAAGAAGGAAACAGTAACTAAAGGAGAAATATAGTGAGTTTGACCTTACTTCATATCATTAAACTAAAAAAAAACCAAAAAACTGTTTTCCTAAACCATTTGATAAAACTCATTAAATGGAACTCTAGGTGATAACTGATATTCTCAGAAGTTAATAAGGTCCTAAAGAATGTAACTCCACTTGAGGTCCATTATCTCTGTGCAGATGCAGGAGCTATCATCTCTTTGGAAAGGGTTAGCCTCAGCATAATGCCCAGGAAAACAACCCACACTTAGAGCCAAAACTCTTAGTTCTCATCCTGCTCAGCCCTTAACCAGATGTTCAATTTAATGCCCTCATCTATAACATGAGAAGGTTGAGGTAGGTGATCTTTAAAGTTCTATAACTTCTACATAATAGACTAGTGACAACTAATGTCTTTGCTTAAATGGATTGTGTGTCTTAGAAGGTAAATAAATCATGAGCTTATTTTTTGATGATGGTAAATTTCCATGACCTCACATAATTAAATCTTCAACTCCCATTTAGTTTTAATTTATTTATTTATTTTAAGACAATGCTATTTTCCCACACAGTACAGCTTAGGCATTCAAGTTGCAGCAGGGGAAGTACTCATTGAAGTTGTTATCATTATTTTTGGCTTCTATTTTTATGAGAGCCTCTTTAGTTTCCTAGTTCCAATAATCTATTTCTCAAACAGATTTTAAGCCATAGCATACCTGATTTAACATTTGTGGATTAAGTTGCATTTATGATAATGAATTAGAATGTTATTATGTTCTTTCAAAAATAGTCTTGTCTCAATGTGAAATACAAGATTTTTCACGTTTATTATAAAATGGCTTCTTCACATTTATTATAAATAAGGTGGAGGATTTTGTAGACATTCTGTATCCACTGGTCAGCTATTTTTCTTTTTTAATTCAATTGATTCAGTGATAGAGTTGGTACCAAATTGTGCGTTTAAAGTAAATAAAGTGAATCAGCTGAGTAAATGCTAAATTGTTTTCCACCAAAAACCGTACCTTTTATGTTCCCACCAGTTGTGTACAAGGGTTCCATTTTCTCCACATTCTTGACAGCACTTATTGTTGTCTGTCTTTTGATTATAGCCATCCTAGTGGGTGTGAAATGGTATGTTAATTGCAGTTTTGATTTGCATTTTACCAGTGGCTAATAACGTTGATCATCTTTTCATGTGTTTATTGGCCATTTGTATATCTTCTTCAGAGAACTGTCTAATCAGATCATTTGCCCATTTTTAATTTGATTATTTGTCTCTTTATTATTGGATTGTAAGAGTTCTTTATATATTCTAGATACAAGTCTCAGTCTCCCTTATCAGATATATGATTTGCAGGGATTGTCACTCATTTTACGGGTTTGTCTTTTCACTTTCTTGAACAAGCCTTATTCTTAACTCTAGTTAAACTTTAGTTTCCTGAACTTTCTGCTAAATTTTTTAAATGTCTCAAGCAGAGTAACCTGAAACTCTGTGAAAGTAGAACTAGATTCTAATTTAAGACTGTAATAGAAAATAGTAATTGTTATGGGAACCAAAATTTTTTGTTTGTTTACCATGCACCAAGCATTGTGCTGAATGCTTTACAACCCTAAAATGTAGGTTTTCTTATTATTCCTGTTACATGGATGAAGAAACAGGCATGAAGAAGTTGAACTGCACAAAATCAATAAGCACTGATGCCAGTGCTTTAAAGCTGGAATGCCAGTGCAGGATATTGTGTCTTTATATCCCACTGTCATGCTTTTAAAAACAATATTATTTTACAACTTCATTTTTCACCCGATAACAATCCCTAGATTTTTCTCAGTTATGTTGGAACCCAGTCATTCACTTCTGCTCTTAGATTTCTGCCTCTTTGACACTGGAATTTCTTAGTTTCTGACCAAATTTTTTCATTAATATAACCTTTGGATTCTTTTGGCTGTTCCCTGCAAATTAGCCCTTTTAAACTAATTCGAATATTAGTCAAAGTTTAAAAAATATTATAAAGGTAAACTTGCTATTACAAAGCAATTAAATGTGTATTTCAGACATTCTAAATGTCTTTTGGATTAGCCACTGTTAAAAAATTTAACTGATCTACATCTCCATTAAAATGTGTAAGTAGCTCAATGTATTAGTTATGTATGGTTGTGTAACAGATTATCCCCAAACTTAGTGGCTTAAAACATTTATTATTTCACACTTTCTGTGGGTCTGGAATATAGGGATAGCTTAGTTGGGTGCCTCTAGTTTAACGCCTCTCATGAGGTTGCAGTCAAGCTGGGGCTGGGCTGCAGTCTCATTCTTAAGGCTCAGCTTAGGGAGAATCCATGTCCACGTTCACTCTCATGGTTGTTGGTAGGATTCACTTCCTTGTGAGCTGTTGGATTGAGAGCTTCATTTCTTACTGTCTATTGGCCAGAGGCCTCCTGCAGTTACTTGCTACATGAGCCTCTCTACAGAACAGCTCATAACACAGCATCTGACTTCTCTCAGAATGAGCAAATAAGAGAATGCTCAAGGTGGAAGCCACAGTCTCTTTGTAACCTAATCTCAGAGTTGATACCCCATCACTTTTACCATATTCTACTTATTAGAAGGAAATCATTAAATACAGTCCACACTTAATAGGAAGGAGTACCAGGGGTGTGAATACCAGGATGTGGGGCTCACTGGAGGTGATCTTAGAGGCTACCTATCACACTCAGTGAATCTGTTGTCCAATCGTGGAGTACCCCAAAGTCATGGTGTTCTTAGGTAGAACATTGACATATGTGATTCTGTCATGCAAACAAGTGATTATTTTCAGAAAATATATATTATCAGCCGGTCTCTCCATCCTAAAATATGTGTATATATGTATGATGTTTTAAAGCATCTTAAATGTGCATATCCACTATTAATCCACTTTATCAAGAGATGACATTGAAGTTCTGAGACACAAGTAGAAGAGAAATTTTTATGTGTAACTTCATTTTTTCCCTTGACTTAGAAAGATTGACATTATTCAGTTTCAGTAATGGAAAACTTTGGCCAATGTAAAGATGATTTTAATTTAAACATGTTCAACATGCAAAAGGAGATTTTTCTTTCTCTTAAATCATGTATAAAGTTCACTTCTAATTTAACAAAATAAGTAGTTCTGCATGGACTTTAAGCATTCATTTGTTCAACAGGCAGGGAGGGCTTATTGTGTTACTCTCATAACTCACTGTGAGTTACGCCTGTAACAGAGTCCATGCTCCTAACTTTGGCCTCATAGCTCAACTGATCTCTGTCAATCTCTCCAACTTCATTTCCTCTATCACCACCACCCCTGTTCTTGTTCATTCTGCTCCATCACACAGTCCTTGCTCATCTTCAGCCTGACTGCTTGTTCATGCCCCAGGCCTTTCCATCTTCCTGGAAACCTCTTACCTCACATCATCACTTGGCTCACTCCTTCTCCTCATTTACTTCTCTGTTCCAGCATCATTACCATAAAGAGGCATTCGTTCACCACCCTTCGCAACATCATAAGGACCATCAAAGGCCAGGGACATGATAAAAGTGATACTGGAGAAAGATTAATCTCCTGACAGTGTACAAGATGACTTGTATGTACACAGAGGCTGGATTAGACATGGATGAGCAGAGGCTACAGTTAGGAACTTTCACACTCATTCAGGTGTGAATTGATAATGATCTGACCTGAAAGAAAGGTTAGGATGATGTACTCGTAAGCAGAACACAAGACACTACAGAAGATGGCACGTAATCTGCCAAAACCACATTATTTTTTCTTGACCATTTAATTGACCTCACTTTTAAAGGATCCTGTTCAACTTTTTGCATAAATTTTGCCCATTTTATTGCCTTTGCCTTGGAGACTTGTTCATGAGGAATGCTTCCCTCATGAACACAAGTGTCATGTTGATGAAGGATACTGGGATCTTCATTCCATGGTTACTCCATGATCATATCTGTTTAGCACAGGGGAAATATCTCTCTATGAACGTAAATGGAAAACATCTGCTATTAGCCTTTTGGTTTACCTATTGTAAGGAGTGAGCAGGGTGAGTCTTCCCTGAGCTGGCAATCCAGTTATCTTTGTATGTTCAGTGAGATTACAAACCACTCTTCCTGTGTCTACACTGGAGAAGTCTCATGGATTTTTCAGAGTTCATGTGAAGTATTCAGTGCTACTGCGGCGATTTTGGCTAGCTCCCCTTCCTGGCTCTATAGGCTACCAAAAGCCTAGGTATTCTTTTAGACAATTTTTATTGTGCTAATTTTGGTTTCATGTTTTCTGGAATATATGTGAGGTTTTTCTTTATATATATATATATATATATTTTTTTTTTTTTCCTTACCCATCTGTGCTGAGGATGTTTTGGAGATCACAGAGTTATTGTGGGTGAGTAGGTCAACCTGAAGAATCTTCCAGTCCTCTAAACTGATGAATTTGACAGTCTTATATTTAATTCAGTTGATCCTATCATGAAAATAAATGTCAAAGAATAGAAAGTTAGTGAATGCAGTTTTTAAAAAAGGAAGTTAGTGAAAACTTGATTGAGGCCAGCTTTTGTGCTAGGATTTCCCTGGCAGGTTCACAGTCATCTGTGTGATTACCTGTGAGAATGTGATGTCAATTATTACCATCATGTAGGGAAGTAAAGGTTTCTTTTTGAATACAGGCCACTATATGAGGGAGTAGCATAGATGCTAGTGTGAAAACAATACAATGGTAGACAAGTCACCTGAAAACTATGTGAAACAATATGTAGAGTGACAGTTGGAAACTAAGCACAGATTGAGCCAGTGGGTAAGTGCTGGTGGCTAATTACTCACTAGCTAGTGTGGAGATAACACATGTTGCTCTATGAAGAAAAATTTTAATCAGGACACAGTAGTTGAAGCCACACACATGTCCTTTTAATGCCCCCGTACAAAGCAAAAGCTCCATCCACGCAAGTATGTCTGTTTCACGTGAGGACTCCTTGGAATCTGAGCCCACCCTGGTGAGCCACCCAGTAGTGAGACCACCTTTGGCCTGGGTAGAGCTACACAAATGGCCTGTGAAAAACAGATCTTCCCTCTGGTTTGTAATGTCAATAGATTGTTGCTGCCTTCCTTCATACTCCTTTAACAGAGCCACTTCACAACCCAAAACCTGATAAAGAAAAGTTTGATAAAAATAAGAGGCGCCAAAGAAGCAGCAGGAAATTCTTTATCAGGAATAAAACCCACTGAGGAAGGAGGGGCTCAGCTAGAGGAAGGAGTGAGTTCTTCAAAGTTCTGTTGCTCCTGAGACTCCTTTGGTTCCTAGTGGTATTGACAGAGCTTTTGCTGGATGCACCACATACTTCCCCAAAGGCCTTTTAAGGAAAATATATGGCCAGCACCCTCTATGTAACGGCCCATAACTCTCAGGAGTGTGAATTTTTTTAATAGGAGTTATGATTTAGTGTTTTCTTATAAGCTCCCTTCTAATTGTTTTTCCTCTGGTTCTTAAGCTTGGTGCTTTATTTTTTCCCTGTAGTTTTCATATGCTTATGGAAGGAACAGATATGTTTCCATGGCACTCAGCATGTTATAAATGCTTTCTTTTCCAGGGAGTAAGCACATTCTACCAGTGACAGAATTAAAACTATGTTCCTATGTTTCCCTGGGGGCAGGGCAAGAGTCATGACTAGTTTTCACATTCTCGGCTTTGTTCCTGGGGCATCATCACTCACTGTGATAGCCACTCCCAGGAAGTTTCCTCCCAGAAATAACAATACTTCTCTCTACCCTCCTTCCAATTGACCTTCCATTATAGCTAGTACTGCCCAGAGTGCACTTGCCTTTATCCAACTTCCTATTTAATATGTCCACTTAGATGACTCCTCTCTAGCCATTATAACTAGAGGGAATCTGACTTTACAGAGAAATCTGATATGTACTGCACACAATTATAAAGGAAGATGCAGATGGGTTTCAGTAATTGGTATGAAGTTATCACAAAGCTCTTTAGATTAACAGGTACTTATAAACTAGGCAGGATATTTTTTTACTCCATGTTAGTTTTAGCATACACTCTTGAAAAATACTGTGCACACTTGAAAAATATCCAGAGAGACATGCGTATAAGCATGGGCTTTTGAAATAGACGGACATAGGTGTGAATCCCAGCTCTTCCTTAACTCTATGATTTTTTCACTTTGCTCTGAATTGAAATTTTTTCATATGAGGTTGTAGTAAAGAATGATTTCATATATTGTGTAAATTGCCTAATAATATATCCAGCATATGAAAGCATTTATAATAGATTCTCAGTAATGGTGACAATGCTCAAATATTTCTAATAAAAGGGCATTGATTATATCTAGAGACAGTTCATTCTGTTTTCAGACAGCTATAAATGTCAGAAATTACTTTCTATATGGCTCCAGCATCTGTACTTTTCAATTATTGGTTCTAATTCAGTATTCTTAGACCTCAGAGAAGAAGTCTAATCCCTTTCCCACATGGTCAGCTTTGAGATCTTTGAAAATGGCTGCTTTGTACCCCTGCATCTTCTCCCCCTCAGTTCATAGGAATCCTGTTCCTTCATCTACTCTTTCACAGCCTGGGTTCAAACCAACCCAGAATGGAGCACAACACTATAAGTGTGCTCTGATCAACAGGGAGAGAATAGAACTCTCAATTTTGGTCTGTGTTCTCAACAAAACCTTAGTTGGCATGAGTTGGCGGGGGGGGCAGTTATATTTCACCTTTGATTTATCAAACTTATATACTTGATTAAGACCTCCAAATCTTTTTTCAAACATGTCTCTAGTCACTCTGTATCCCTCATCATGTATTCGTACAGAATTTTACATTTCGACTTAATAATTTCATCTTGTTAGAGTTTGCTCATGTTTTCCCTAGCCTATCAAGCTGTTTTGGGGTCCTGATTATGACAGTGAGTGACTTGGCTATGCACCTCCTCAATATGTATTCAGTATCTACACTTGAATGATATACCTCTAACCTCAACCTAACCCCTAAACTCCAGATTCATTTATCCAACTTCCTATTTAATATGTCCACTTAGATGACTCCTAGGCAGCTCACACTTAACCGGTCTTCCTCATTTCCACCCCCAACCTTCCCCTCCCATAGTCTTCCCATCTCAGTTAACAGCCTATCCATCCTTCAGTTCGCACAGCCCAAAACCTTGGAGTCATCCTCCGCTCCTTGCTTTGTCTTCCAATGCTCCACATCTAATCCCTCAACTAATTCTGTCAGGTTGACTTAAGAACATGTCCTGAATCATACCTCTTCTACATCTCACCTCCTTGCCCTGCTTCTTTGGACCAGACCTCATCATGTCATACCCGGATCCTTCAACAGAGTCCTACTATTTTCTGCTTTTACCCTTGCCCTCTTTAGCCTCTGCCCAATACTACAGCTGGAGTAATCCTCCGCTGTTCAAAACAGTCACTTTCCATTTCACTCAGCATAAAAGCTGGAGCCCTGACAACTGCCTGCACACCCTACATGATTCTGACCCCCCCACACACACACACATGCTGCATTTCTGATCTCATTTTCTACTCTTCTACCCATTTTCTCCTCTCCATGCACAGTGTCGTCCTTGTTGTTCCCAGAACGTGCCAAGTGTACTCCCACATCAGGGCCTTTGTATTTACTGTTCCTTCTGCCCAGAGTGCACTTTCCTCGTCTCTTTTATTGTCTGGGAATCTTCCCTGTGAAATTTCCAGCTGTCATTTCTTTGTTTAGCATATTATATGAGACTCTGTGTACTAACAGAAGTTATGACTAATGGCAATTGTAGATTTGGCTTCTGGACTCACATAAATGAATATGTTGGAATTACATCTAAAGAAGTAACTGCCTCTATATAGTATTTTGTGTGAACAGTTAGATTCCTCCCCCATCTCCTTTTCTACCAAATGTTAATGATTCTCACAGTACTTGAGATTTCCCTGTGAATCTAAGGGAATACAAGAGCATAATTTCCCATTTCAGGGAAGTGGTCAGATTTCTCCAATGGAAAAAGTACCCCAAAGTTTTTAATTCATTAGTACCAAATATATAAGGTAGATTTTAAAAGTTTGTAGACGAAAGTTGTCAGACTTATCAAAAAAGTTACTTTTAATTGTAGGCACTGCGTTACAAATAAGAAAGAGTCCCATAAATTACCCCTATTTCCATTTGTAGTGTAGCAATAGCATCCGTACTATTAATGTGATGTTTGTTTTTCACCTTATTTCACTAGCAGCTGCTTCTTGGTCTCATCTGTTGACTCTTTCTTTCTCTTCTCCCAAACCCTAAACGTTGAAATATTTCAGGGCTTAGAGCTTCGCCCTGGTCTTTCACCTAGGTGATCTCATTTAATCCCATGGTATCTAAATTACAGCGTAGGTTAAGCTGTTGTAACAAAGAGACCCCAGAATGCAGGTGCTTAAGGTGAAAGTCTATTTTCCTTTCCTATAAAAGTGAGGGTAGATGATCCCACTGATATGATAGCTTGTTAGTGCTGGAGACCCAGACTCTTCTCTTTCCTGTTGCTCTGACGTTTTCAACATGCTGCCTCCATTTCCTGGTCCCAGATGGCTGCTCCAGCCTCTACATCATGTCTGTGTTCTAGCCAGCAGGAAGAAGAAAATAGGAAGTGAAGGACACATCCCCACCCTTGAGGACACAGGAGTTAACCATTTCTTCTGTTTTCGTCCCACTGGCCAGAACTGAGTCACATGACAACAACTTGCTGAAGGTCCTCTAGGAAATGTAGTCTTTAGTCAGATAGCCGTGGACTCCAACTAAAAATTGGCAATTCTTTTACTAGAGGAAAAAGACGATAATGGATTTTGGTGGACAGGGAGCAATTTCTACCACACATGGCTTTAAGTATTATCTATGTGCTGATGTCTCCCAGTTTGGTATCTCTAGCCTTGACCTGTGCCCTGAGTTCCAGATTTTTTACCCAACTGCCTTTCCAACATCCCCAAACACCCACATGTCCAAAACTGAACTCTTTACTTTTCTTCCCAAACCCCGTTTCTCATGTTATTTCTCCCAGCTGCTCATGCCAGAAATGGTTCTTCTCTTTCTCTCTCACCCAACATCCAATCCATCTGAAGTTTTATTAACTTTACCTTCAAAGTAACACTAAATCCTACATCTTCTCATCATCTCCACTTCGTCACTCTGATCTGTCCACCATCAATCATCTCAGCAGGACAACTGTAATTCCTTCCTAACTAGTGGTGTCTCATTCTACTCTTTCACACAGCTAGAGATACATGGGATTAGAAGAATGAAGAGAAAATGCAAACAAGGAATGGAGACATTTCTAAAATATAGGGCATTTTAATTAACCTAAAAGTTCTTTCTGAGCCCAAATTAAGTATATGTTGATAAAATTTGAATGCTACCTCTTCTTGAAAGGTCTCATAGTCTTGCTGTCATGGAAAAAATACTCAGACTTTGGAATCAGACCTGAGTTCAAATGTGATTCTTCTACTTCACTAGCTGTGTGCTTTGAGGCAATTTATATAAATCTCTCAGACTCAGATTTCCCATGTGTCAATATTGAGGATTCAGTAGGTACCTCCCAGGGCTGTCATGAGGATTAAAAGAAACAGTGTATGCCAGGTGCCTTGGTACAGTTCCCATCCTGTTCCATATCCTCTCCTACTTCCCTGTGCTCTAAATTGCTTTGCTCCTCCCTAATAAAGCCATTTACTGCCATTGTTTGGTTCCATTGTGTTAATTCTAGAGCAACCATAGCCATAGAAGTATCTTGATATGTTTGTGTGTTCTTTAATAGTGTAACCAAAGTTAGTTTAGTTAACTAGGGAACAATACAGGAATTGGAAGCAATGTAGGAAATGTAGCAAATTCTTCACTATTCCCTCGATAATTCCTTATTTTTCCAAATCCGTTTTGAGTCGTCTATTTTGAATGCTTAAAAAAATAAAAATTCTGCTTAAGGGGAAACAATTTTGCAGTAGTTTTTGCCACTTTATTATAAAAAAAAGACAGGAAGACTTTTCACTGTGGGTCTAAGAGCCATATTGGACTTTTTGAGACTCCTCTTACATTGGGCTCATGTATCTTTATTAGAGACAAAGGAGACCTAATAAGGACAGAGTGTGACTTGTGCATCAAGCGGGATATGCTCTGGAATGTTAGCCATACATTAAAAATCTCTGTTCCATACTTTTATCTTCACTGGCAGATATAAAGCAAAACTAATGGACTTCTTCACGCCAGAGGGAAAAAGTCAATATGTATAAAATTTAAGATTGAATCATCCCTTTGTTCTTGTCTCCATCCTTCACCAGCTCTATCTTCTTCACTACCGCTGGTGACTTATTTAAATAAAATACATACCCGATCCTGTTTCTCACTTCCTTAAAACTCTTCAGTGGCTCCCCATTGCCACTGGGGTAAATTCCAAGGTCTGTGTGAGCCACCCAGACTCACCTCTCCAGACTCACATCCCGACTTTCCACCTCACAGTGTAACTTCAACAACACCTTGTACAGAACGTTGCCTCATGACTTCATGTATTGACTAATGCTTATCCCTCTCTAGAATTTCCCCTACCTCTAACCAGGCTGAAGAATCTTTCAGAGTTCAACTCAAGTGGCACCTCCTTCAGAAAGCCATCCTTTGCCCCCTCCTCACCCCCCAGGCCAGGGAAGGCACCCCTTCTCTTTGTTCTCTTCACACCATATGCATACCCATATAGCATTTATGCTGTGTGATATCTGTTTACATAGCTGCCTCCCTTACTTCATGGTAAACGCCTTGATCTGGGGCCAGGTCTTACTCATCTCTCTTTCTCCAGTACACAGCACAGTGCCCAACACATAACAGCTGCTAAGTAAATATTTATGTAGTTGAATCATATTGATCATATGAACAAACTCCCACTGAGAGAACATCTGCCTTGCCTTATGTATCTGAGAAAAGCCCTTGTTTATTACACTCTATTAATTGAGAGCTGCTGTGCTATATATTAAATTGGATACTTTAGTCCCTGCTTAAAAAATAAAGGTTAAATTGAGCATATTCATAGCTCTGTTAAGATTACATAGTGCCTACTAGTGCAAAAACATAGGTAGTGACTACACTTTACAGTTGTTTGGGATGTGTGATGCCCAGCGGCAGTCTAGCGTAGCTTTCTGCGTTTGGTGGTATTTTGATAAGATGAGCTAATAGTGTAAAAGTAGCAAGTCACTGTTGGTCTGTGGAAGAGATTGGGTAGCAGGCCTTCTCTGCTTTAAAGTCTTGCTTTTTAAAAAATCCCAAGAAATAGAGGTTCTTTCAAGAGAGTTTATGGCCTGCATTTTCTAAGTCATAAACCAGCACAGTTTTCAGCCTTCAGCCTGGCTCCCGTAGAGATTAACTGTGACCTATATAAACTATGCGGTCATTCCAGTTGTTTTACCCAGGAAGGGCCCCAAGATTTTCATTGAAGAAACCCAGAAAGATGTCACCGATCCTGGTGAGAAGTACCAAGTTACCAAAAGCAGGTTGGGATAACTTATCTTGAAAAAGATAGGAAACTTGCCAAATTTTCTAGTGCTTTCTTAGCACTAAAAGAAGACTTAAAGAAGGTTTTAATACTTGCCAAAATTTCCCTTGTGGAACCATTTCTACTGTGTGATAGAGATCTGCGGTTGCAAACCTGTCTCCTTTTTCTTTTCTTTTTTCCTTTTTTTAAAATACTAAGTCATAGAGCTTGAAAGGCTCTGGATAGTGTTCTTAAGATAAACAGATAAATCCCACATTGTTTCTAATGCAGCACCTTCCTCTGGATTCTCTCACTGTCTCCATAATGTAAGTCTTAGTCACACTTGTATTAACAATAGGTACACTCTGCAGTATCTCCTTTCATACAGCGGTGTCACAAGTATTAATTCCTCAACCCTGATACCACCACAGGAAAACGGTAGTCACTGTAATCTCCATCCATTGGAGAGATGGAGAAAACGAATTAACTATGGAGAATGCAGTCGACTTCCTCACCACAAGACCAGGAGGCAGTGGAAGGTCATGGCTGGACCCTGGGATCACTGATTCCCAGGCCTCTTCCCTGTGCTCTGATGCCTTTCCGTTCTGCTCCTTAGAGAGGTGTGCATTGCATGCTGTGTTAGGTACTTGAATTAATATGTTTAACTCTCACAGCCACCCTACAGGTTAGGTATTACCATCCCTATTACAGATGAAGTTCCAAAAACTTGCTAGCTACTAATTAGAAAAGCTGGCCTTCAGACCCACGTCTGTGATTCCAAAGTCTGACCTCTCTCCATTGTGCCACACTGACTCCACACAGTGACAGTAAGTCACATTTTATTATATATCACTTTATAGCCTGAAAGTCCTCCACGAAGATTATCACATTTAATTCTTAAGATCTTTGAAAATATGAGTGGTTGTTATATCCTTTGCAATAAATAAGACACTAGTCAAAATGATCTTATTAAAACCTAAGTCAGTCAGTGATAGTCCTGCTCAGACTCTCCAGTTGTGTCTCGTCTAATTAGAGTAAAGGCCCAAATCTGTGTGACCCGTAAGGAGTCTGGTCCCCTAGTCCCTCTCTGGCTTCATGCCTCGTTCCTTCTCTGCCCCAGTCACACTGGCCTCCTTGCTGTTCCTCAGATACTCAGGGCCTTTATATTGGCTGTTCCTCAGTCTGAAATGCCCTTTCCCCAGATACCTGCATGACTAGCTGCCTTAGCACTGTCAGGTCTTGACGAAAAAGTCACCTTTTCACCAAAAATCATCTTCCTGGTCAGGCCTTCCCAGACTACTCTTTGTAAAATTCTAGTCTAGCCCCCAGCTTTTCATATGCCCCTTCCATGCTTTAGTTTTGTCCTTAATGTTCATCATTTTCAAACATACTATGTATTTACTTCTCTTGTTTATCGTTGACCTCCTCCTGCCCACTAGAGTGGACATGCTGTGAGAAAATGCTGTGAAGAAACGCTTTTGTCTGTTTTGTTCACTTCTCAACTCCAGCACCTAGAACAGGCTTGGCACATAGTAAGCACTCTGAAAATATTCAGTGAATGAAAAAGACATTCGAAAGTGGAAGATCAGAAAGGTAAAGTGATTTTCCCCAGAAAATGAGTTTAAGCTGACCCTGGTCTTCTGATCCACATTCCATGCTTTTTCAGTTTGGAGCTGAGCTGGGCCAAAATCCAGAAGAGGTTATAAATGATTTTATAACGTAAAACCCAATTCATTAGGAATACTTTCAATGTAATTTGTACTTTTAAAACAATTGTTCCATTAATTACTATATCATAGCAGACATAGACCAGTCCTTCCTTTGGACTGTCTCCACACAGCAGGAATAATGAGAATAGGTATAGAACTTCACATAGACCTAGTATTTTCACCTCACTGTGTTACGTTACAGGATTGGCAAGCATGCCGGTCTCTCATGCAGCCTCTGTTGCAGGGCGACTCTACCAGTGCTTCCTCAGAGTCGTCAAAGGGGCAAACAAACCAGAAGGCAAGGCCACTTAAGGCTGGGGAGCTAAATCAGGAATAGTACAGTGACACACAGGTTAGGAAAGGAAGTGAGTCTACAACATGGTCCCACACTGTTGCCATTCTGAGTTAAGGACATGTACCAGGCTGTCAGACGTAAAAAAGAAATGCACTGGTAAGTCAGGTTGGTGGTTGTCCAACTCTGTACAACAGTTTTGGCAAAGAAGGTTAAATGCAGTGTTTTGCAATGTATCTCAGCCCTGTTCATTTCTTTGGTAAAATTCTCTCTATAGAGAGAGTACGTTTATCTGGAGGTGGTGTGCATAGCCTTATGAGCTGAAGGCAGCTTTCCAAGCTCCTTCAGAAATATTAACTATTAAATGCACAACTTGAGTAAGGCTTGCGATTCCCACTCCTACTATACTGCTTGCACAATGATTTGTGACTAACCTGCCATGAACCATGACAAGATAGAACAAATCTGAGAAAGTAAGAATGGCAAGTTAGTTACTGAATGTGGGATTTGATCAGTAATCACATCAAAACTGTTATTTGGAAATAAAACATCAGCACCCTCAGTCACCTTTCTCCTACTCAATTTCCCTTTGCTCCAGAAGGAATTAATCTTTTCTTCCTGCTTATCCCTGAGCACTTTTATAGCTGCACTTAGTTAAAGGCAACTCTATTAATTTCTTTGCTTGAACTGAAGTTTCCTTAATTTACTATAACCATTACTCTCGTCGCTGGACCAGCTAGTGTTTGGATTTCACAAATAAGTCTTGCAGCTTCCAAAACACCAACCCATCACTACTGTATTTATTCTTAAATGACTTTTCACTGGGAGAAAGTATAATTATCTGTCACAACAGAACTACAAATAGGACCCTAATAAGTTTACCATTTGTTAATTTCTGTTGCATATAGGCAAATGGTTATATTTTTCTGTAATTTTTTAATATCTTCCTTCTGAACTATTTATTAGTGTTTTCTTTATGTATTTTGTCTGCCAACTTGATTATAAACTACTTACAGATAGAAACTGTTTTATGTAATCATTTGGAGCGGAACACATGCTAATTCTATGAATGATCACAGCTAATCAGGAATTTGGTTAGACATTTCAGCTGAAAGCAGTCCCTGCCCTGATACCACTCTGGGTCCACCGAACCCACAGCCAGTAGCTTTTATGAGCACATTTTCTGTGTCTCCTACCCAAGTATTTACATAAGACAGCACGGGATTCTTGACTGCAAACCTGCAGAGTCTTGAACAGACAGGAGTGTGAGGAGGGCCCTGTATCCCTGATGTTAACACTCCTGTGGGAACAACTACACATCCTTTAAGAAGATTATGCTTTGGCTGTAGCAGTGACACCTATTAGGAATTGTTCCATGAAAGAGCATGAGAAATTCTCTGGAGTTCAAAAAATCAAAATGACATCCTTGATAAAAAATCTCTTCATGGTTTGAGTATCATAGTTGACACCAGGAATCTCTGGGAATTTGGTCTTGAAGCTGTTCTCAGAGCATGTGTTGCATACATTCCACACAGGCCTTGGGGGATAGAGCGGGCTTAGTTTTTGGTTTTCAGCAGAGTTTGTCATCTTCACAGCTGAGTAGAAGACTGGAATGTGACATTTACTCAAGTATACCCATTTTTCATTCAGTATCATTTTCGATGTAGCAGGTCTTATCTTAAAAAAACAAACAACCTCTTTGCTTTTGTGAGTTTAGTTTGTAAAAAAAAATGAGAGCAAGGGACTTCTCTCCATTGGACTTCATCCCTGGGTATCATCCTTCACTCCCTGTTCTCACTCTTTCCTCAGCAAGTCACATGACATTTATTGATCAGAGCATTTTATGGTTAACTCACTTTTAAATTTTCCAAAATGTCATTTGGCTTCTTGCCAAAGACCTGTATGGTACCGGGATTTACTCAGTAGTTTTGTAAATACAACTGCTTCCTTTTTCTGGAAGAAATAGAAATAGGACTGAGAGAAAATGGCTTCCTTGCCAAAAAACAGAAATAGCTTTTATGGCTCAGAGAATAACAGTACAATTATAGCAAGAGATGGTTTGTCTGTATCCCACTTTATAATAATTCAAAACTCATGATAAATTCTTAAAAAAGAGGTATTTGTTGTAGGAGTCATAAGTGGTAGTATTTGTAGACTTATGTGGTAATGTATCAGAATTCACAGAATGGAAAAATTACTCGATGCATGGAATAGTATATTCCAAGTTATTTTGTGTTACAGAAATCAAAAATATTCTATAGTCCCTAAGCCGCTTCTTTTGAGAATCTGAGAGAAGAGGACAAGCCAGTCCATTTCTAATTTTTTGGGGGGTGGTGGGGATGGGGATAGGATATCAGTTCACAGCAGAGCCTTAATTGTACTTGGCAGTGACATCTATCAGCTGTTCAGTTATGTGTCTTCTAGTTTGTTTCCTCTAAATAAATACAGAGATGTTTCCTCAATTGTTAGACAACCTTTCCAGATTGGTTTCCAATAGTAGCAAAAGGAAAAATCTTTTCCAGTAATTTTCTGATTACTTCATCTGCAAGAGTAAAGTGAACACTGAAAATGCCACAGTGAGCTTCAGTCATTTATGGGAATGTCTAAAAAGGCATCAGTCATCAGTTATTTCTTTTCCAGATATCTACGAGTGATATCTGCATTAGTTTCTTAACTAAGACTTTTTTTAAAATCCTATTTGTTATCAAAGACCTCTGTGTCTAAAAGGTAAACTTAAATTTTTTTAAGTTCTGAAGAAGTAAAATCTTAGATGACTCAACACTTGCTTAAATTTCAACTAAGGATGAGATTGAATTAGCAATCTCAGAATCTCAACATATATTTGGCCTTACCTAATTGTTAATGAAACGGCTGCAGGCAGGGCTGCATGTTACAAAGCTTGAACAGAGCAATAGAACTATTTATAAATGCAGACACCTTTATGAAGACCTATTCCCTGGGTTTCACTTATGTAAGCCTACAGAACTATCAGTTGTAAGTAACTGAGGGGAGTAAACACATGAAAGTTCTCAAATGTCCAGGTTTTTCTGAACACTATGTGATTGAAAAGCAGCCAGGTTTACTGCAGACAGAGCTGCAGACATTTCAGTGGAGAAAATGAGACACAGAATGGCAAATAATGTTGTGGACATTGACCTGTGAGCCTGGTCTCCACTTCCCTTTTACCTCCACTCCTGCCTTTTTTTCTGAGGGCGAAGGAATTCTCTAGTTAAAAACTGAATCCATAGGACAGCCTGTCTCTCCTGAGGGAGCTGCCGTACTCTAATTCTTGTTTAGCTCAGTTCTCTGAGTGTGGCGGAGGGGAATACTAACACCCTCTTTAAGTCAGCGTCCTGTGGGGCCACTTCCACACAGCCGAGGCCTCATTCATTCATTAAAAAATGTTTATTGAGTGCCTTCTGTGTGCCAGACACTGGGGATTCAGCAGTGAAGAAACAGATAAAAATGCCTTGTTCTCAGGGAGCTGACATTCTAGTGTGGCTCCTCCTAGGAGGTGTCCAGGTTGAATGGAGCTTCAGGAGTGGGTGTGTCTGAGAAGCCTCAGGAGTTTACAGAGAGAGCCCCCTAACCTGTTTCTGTGCCCTCCAGCAGGTTTTATATCTGAGCTAATGTGGAAGGGGAGAGACACTTCCTCCTATTAAAAACAAATGCAGAACGGCTGCCTTCAGTGTTATACAAACTGCCTTCTGGCCATATATAAATGATTCACTTTATTGGTTTTTAGTCTGCAGTTGCAATACCACGTCAGGTCTCATTCATCTTAACCTGTTGACAGTTGTTTCTAGCGTGTGAGTGAGTTTTTCTGAATGTAGTTGGTATTGTGTGACTATTGTTTCCAAAATATTTTAAGGTTCCATTTTATGAATAAAAAGTATGCTAGACTTTTTAATAGGCTGAGAGTAATATGACAGTATCAGGCCTCAGGTTCCTTCATCTTCTAAAATTCTGATTCAGTGATTCCTCTTAGAAGCTGAGCCTGCCCAACACAATGGCAGAAATATTGCAGAGAAAGATGTTTTAATGCTCTGAGAAGAATGTATAATTCCCATATATTAACTTTAAATGCAATTACAGAGCCACTATTTTTCAGAAGAACGAGTGCCCTTTAACCCAATGTTAGTACTTGCAGAGGTTTGGTCCTTAATCTGCCTGCGGGCTAGTTATTCCACGTGTTCTGGTTTTATAGGGAAGTGCTTCTGAACATTGGTTCTGTTCTTATGGTTCTCAAATTTCAGATTGTGACACCATTAAACAGTTTTCTAGTACTTGGTGCCAGTAATTTAATTATTAGAAGCAATAAAGTTATTGGCCATCCCTATAGTTGGGCCCAGGCTCTAGGCTAAAACTCCAAACTGTGTCTTAGGGCAGCAAATCAGGTCCTAGGTCTAGTTCACTCAGCTTTCAGAATGAATTTTAACCCCAATCCCGTCTTCTTATGGGTCCCTTTGTTGCCACTCATACCTGAAGTTCACTTGTTTTCAGTTTTTGAGGCACTAATTGAAATTACATAATCAGATTTCAATTTGGTAGTTCAGAATCAGTTTGAAGAAATGAGTAATAATGTTGTCATGTCCATTTTAATGATCTTTCAGGGGATGATGGAGATCAGTGAACTGTAACTGTTTTCTATGATCTGATGAAAAAACCTCTCACATATGTGGGCAGCATTTTCAGGGAAAGAGTAGGCAAGTCCAGGGTGTAAAGCAAAACTAATACCATCAGTCTTTTTTTTTTTTTAACATCTTTATTGGGGTATAATTGCTTTACAATGGTGTGTTAGTTTCTGCTTTACAACAAAGTGAATCAGCTATACATATACATATGCTCCCATATCTCTTCCCTCTTGCGTCTTACCATTAGTCTTTGAACAATTATGGAATTAGCCAGATTTCCTGAAATCATTCTAGGAAACTATCAAAAGCCCTAGAGGAGCTGAACTTGAGAAAAAGTAGGAACTTGACCTTTTATAGCTTAGACCTCTGTAGCATAAGCCCCTAAATTTCCCAGGGGATAAATTTCATCTGGTCATCTCTAAAAGAGTCACTGTTGATGGTTACGAATTCAAAATATATACTTGGGGTTGAAGAGCAGTGACTTTGGCTGTGTTTCAGAGGTCTTAATAGGATTATTTTTTTGTTTGAGGATGTTAGAAATTCTTTGTTGCTACCACCATTTCTGAACTATTCTAGGATGGCACTTTCTCAAGTTGGGTCAAAGAATGGTGGAACTTTCATAAAGCAAAGAATTACCTGATGACATGACTAGCAAGTATGAAGGACAGCCTTACTAACCATGTTCTGTATTTTTCATTGTCTGCTGAGAAGAGACTTTGCTAACTCTGGGTATGCAGTGTTGAATGAAACAGACATACTCTTTGACTTTATGGAGTTGATGGTCTGGTGGGGAGGCATATATTAGTAAACAAGCCAGTGTTTAATTATACATTGTAATAAGTGCTGTGAAGGAAAAGAACTGACATGATTTGGGGATGCTACTTGAGTTTTGGTAGTAAGAAAAGGCCTTTCTGAGGAAATGCACTTGTTTGATGTTTTACCAATATTTTAAATGTAATTCTGCTGCTTTTGCAACACTCCTGTAAGCTGCATAAGGGAAGAAACCTCATTTTCTTCTGTAATTCCTTACAGTTTAAGGCACTCAGTAAATGTTGGTTGACAGTTTTGTGACCCATCATATGGTATCCATTTTTCTTTAGAAAACTCACCCTCTGTTTAATTTGGATACAGAAAATGGGATCTAAATGCTTATAAGAGTCTGTAACCATGCCTAGCACATAGTCAGTGTGCAAACACTTGCTGAATGAATGGATGAAGGTTACAAACTGAGTTTGGTTTCTCAGTTAAAAGTAATCAGTGATCGGGCTTCCCTGGTGGCGCAGTGGTTGAGAGTCCGCCTGCCGATGCAGGGGACACGGGTTCGTGCCCCGGTCCGGGAAGATCCCACGTGCCGCGGAGCGGCTGGGCCCGTGAGCCATGGCCGCTGAGCCTGCGCGTCCGGAGCCTGTGCTCCGCAACGGGAGAGGCCACAACAGTGAGAGGCCCGCGTACCGCAAAAAAAATAAATAAATAATCAGTGATCTGATGAAACCACAGACCTACCCTTTTCCTTCCTGCCCATCCTTTTTTTTTTTTTTTTAACTTTTATTGGAGTATAGTTGATTTACAGTGTTGTGTGAGTTTCAGGCATACAGTAAAGTGAATCAGTTATACATAAACATATACCCACTCTTTTTCAGATTCTTTTCCCGTATAGGTCATTACAGAGTATTGAGTAGAGTTCCCTGTGCTATACAGTAGGTCCTTATAAGTTATCTATTTTATATATAGTAGTGTGTAGATGTCAGTCCCAATCTCCCAATTTATTCCCCCCACCTCCCCACTTTCCCTCTTGGTACATAAGTTTGTTTTCTACATCTGTGACTTTATTTCTGTTTTGTAAATAAGTCCATTCGTACCCTTTTTTTAGATTTCACATGTAAGCAATATCATGATATTTGTCTTTCTCTGTCTGACTTACTTCACTCAGTATGACAATCTTTAGGTCCATCCATGTTGCTGCAAATGGCATTATTTCATTCTTTTTTATGACTGAGTAATGTTCCATTGTGTATATGTACCACATCTTCATTTTTATTTTATTATTTTTTACATCTTTATTGGAGTATAATTGCTTTACAATGTTGTGTTGGTTTCTGCCGTATAACAAAGTGAATCAGCTATATGTATACATATATTCCCATATCCCCTCCCTCTTGAGCCTCCCTCCCACCCTCCCTATCCCATCGCTCTAGGTGGTCACAAAGCACCGAGCTGATCTCCCTGTGCTATGCAGCTGCTTCCCACTAGCTATCTATTTTACATTTGGTAGTGTATATATGTCCATGCCACTCTCTCACTTTATCCCAGCTTCCCCTCCCCCACCCCCTGTGTCCTCAAGTCCATTCTCTACATCTGCATCTTTATTCCTGTCCTGCCCCTAGGTTCATCAGAACCATTTTTTTAAAAAATTCCATATATGTGTGTTAGCATATGGTATTTGTTTTTCTCTTTCTGACTCACTTCACTCTGTATGACAGTCTCTAGGTCCATCCACCTCACTACAAATAACTCAATTTCGTTTCTTTTTATGGCTGAGTAATATTCCATTGTGTATATGTGCCACATCTTCTTTATCCATTCGTCTGTCAATGGACATTTAGGTTGCTGCTATATCCTGGCTATTGTAAATAGTGCTGCAATGAACATTGGGGTGCATGTATCATTTCAAACTATGGTTTTCTCTGGATATATACCCAGGAGTGGGATTGCAGGATCAGGCAGTTCTATTTTTAGTTTTTTAAGGAACCTCCATACAGTTCTCCATGGTGGCTGTACCAATTTACATTCCCACCAACAGTGTAGGAGGGTTCCCTTCCCCGCCCCCAGCACTTACTGTTTATAGATTTTTGGATGATGGCCATTCTGACCAGTGAGAGCTGATACCTCACTGTAGTTTTAATTTGCATTTCGCTAATAATTAGTGATGTTGAGCATATTTTCATGTGCTTTTTGGACATCTGTATTTCTTCTTTGGAGAAATGTCTATTTAGATCTTCCACCCATTTTTTGATTGGGTTGTTCGTTTTTTGTTTTTTTGATATTGAGCTGCACCTGCTGTCTGTCTATTTTGGAGATTAATCCCTTGTCGGTCACTTTGTTTGCAGATATTTTCTCCCATTCTGTGGGTTCATGCCCATCCTTCTTAACACACATGTTCCCATTGTTCTTCCCCCAAGAGTACCATTTGGTTTCAGGACTCCATCTGTCTTGTCTGCAGATAACTCCAAAATTACAGTCCTAGCTCTGTTTTCTCCTGCCAGTCAGTCTTCTAGCCCTGTTTTTTCCTACCAATCAGTCCTTACCCCTATTTCCTACTGCTTGCCTGTCCTCTGCACTAAAATGTCCCGGAATCTCAGACGTATGTGCACTCAACTCCTCCCTCGACAGCTGCATGGCTCACTTCTCACTTCTTCTGTTTTGTTCACTACTGTATCCTCAGTGCCTGGCACATGGTAGGAATTCAGTAAATATTTGTTGAATTAATAAATATATATAGTGTTCAGGCATTATATATTATTATGCTTATATTGCATTAGAAGACACAGTGAGCACATCAGGTGCTTGAACCAATATGTACTATCACTGTGAATGCAACAGCTACAAAAACTTATACTAGAGTTTCCTGATAGTGACCCAGATACCAAGATTGTGTTTGCCACTGGTGATGTGATGTTCTGAAATGATGAATAATTCTTGGTTATGTTCAGAAAAAAAGCAATATTCCCAGCATAGTGGAGTGGTTATAAGAATGTATTCTAAAGACACACTGCCTAGGTTTGAACTTCCTGCTCTGCCATTTGTCAGCTGAGTGGCTAATCACATGATGTTTCTATGTCCCAGTTTTCTCATCTATAAAATGGGGAATAATAATAATAATACCTGAATTAGGAGGTTGTTTTGAGAATTAGATGAACAGTGTCTGGCATGCAGAAGCACGAGGTGTTATTAAATAAATAAATTATTATTCAGTAGTTTATTCCTGGAAATTTAGTGTATATAAAACCCATGTAAAAGCGCTCTATATTTAAATGTAAAACAGTGAGTTTATTACCATAGTAATAATCAGGGTTTGTTTTTTTTTTTTTAGCCTATGTGAATATTGTATGAGATACAGGACAGTTTTGCATGGGACTGTCCCTGTGCATTACAGACTGTTCAGCTTCCTGGTCCCTGCCCATTAAATTTTAGTAGTCCCCTTCAATCATCATGACCACTACAAGTGCTCCTTAAGGGTTGGTGGGTTTTGTATACATTGTTCTAGGCCCATACACTTTTTTAATGAAATTATTATAGATCTTCTAACTAGATAAACTCTTTCTCATCTGCCTCCCCATTGTTCAGAAATATAACACCCATGTAATATTTAACAAATTCTAATACCTATCTAATACCTATTCTAATACCTATCCTTCTCACACTGTTCTGAAAAATTGAAGAGAGAACACATCCAAATTCATTCTATGAGGCCACCATTACCCTGATACCAAAACCAGACAAAGACCCTACAAAAAAAGAAAATTACAGGTCAACATCTCTGATGACTATAGATGCAAAACTCCACAACAAAATATTAGCAAGCCAAATTCAACAATATATAAAAAGGATCCTACATCATAGTCAAGTGGGATTTATTCTAGGGATGCAAGGATGGCTCAATATCTGCAAATCAATCAATGTGATACATCACATTAACAAAAGGAAGGGTAAAAATCACATGATCATCTCAATAGACACAGAAAAAGCACTTGACAAAATCCAACATCCATTCACGATAGAAACTCTTATCAAAGTGGGTATAGTGCGAACATATCTGAACATAATAAAGGCCATTTATGACAAACCCACAGTTAATATCATACTCAACAATGAAAAGCTAAAATCTTTTCCTATAACATCAGGAATAAGATAAGGGTGCCCACTCTCACCACTTCTATTTAACATGGTATTGGAAGTCCTAGCCACAGCAATCAGACAAGAAATAAAAGGTATCCAAATTGGAAGGGAAGAAGTAAAACTGTCACTGTTTGCAGATGACATGACTCCAAAAAAAAACTATTAGAACTAATAAATGAATTCTTCAAGGTTGCAGGATGCAAGATTAATATACAGAAATATGTTGCTTTCCTATATACTAATAATGAACTATCAGAAGGAGAATTCAAGAAAACAGTCAGTTGCATCAAAAAGAATAAAATACGTAGGAACAGATTTAACCAAGGAGTTGAAAGATCTGTACTCTGAAAACTGTTAAGTCGTTGATGAAGGAAATTGAAGACAACACAAATAAATGTAAAGATATCCTGTGCTCATGGATTGGAAGAATTAATCTTGTTAAAGTTACAGTACTACCCAAAGCAATCTACAGATTTAATGCAATCCCTATCAAAATACGCATGACATTTTTCACAGAACTAGAACAAACAATTCTAAAAATTTTATATGGAACCACAAAAGACCTTGAATAGCCAAAGCAATCTTGAGAAGAAAGAACAAAGCTGGAGGTATCACACTCCCTGACTTGAGACTACACTGCAAAGCTACAGTCATCAAAATGGTATGGTACTGTATACAGATACATAGATCAGTGGAATAGAATAGACCGCCTAGAAACAAACCCACACACGGTCAATTAATCTATGACAAAGGAGGAAAGAATATACAATGGAGAAAAGACAGTCTCTTCAATAAGTGGTACTGGGAAAACTGGACAGCTACATATAAAAGAATGAAAGTAGAACATCCTCTAGCACCATATATAAAAATAAAGTCAAAATGGATTAAAGACCTAAGTGTAAGATCGGAAACCATAAAACTCCTAGAAGAAAACATAGACAAAACACTCTTTGACAAAAATTGTAGCACTATTTTTTAGGATCTGTCTCCTAAAGCAGAGGAAATAAAAATAAAAGTAAATAAATGGGACCTAATTAAACTTAAGTTTTTGTACAACAAAGGAAACCATTGACAAAATGAGAAGACAGCTGTTTTCTGAGAAAATGGGAGAATGGGAGAAAATATTTGCAATGATAATGACCAGTAAGGGGTTAATATCCAAAATATATATAAACAGCTCATACAACTCAACTTTGAAAAAACAAACAACCCAATTAAAAAGTGGGCAGAAGGGGGCTTCCCTGGTGGCGCAGTGGTTAAGAATCTGCCTGCCAGTGCAGGAGACACGGGTTTGAGCCCTGGTCTGGGAAGATCCCACATGCCGCAGAGCAACTAAGCCCGAGAGCCACAACTACTGAGCCTGAGCGTCTGGAGCCTGTGCTCCACAACGGGAGAGGCCGCGACAGTGAGAGGCCCACGCACCGCGATGAAGAGAGGCCCCCGCTCGCCACAACTGGAGAAAGCCCTTGCACAGAAGCAAAGACCCAACACAGCCAAAAATAAAAATAAATAAATAAATTTTTTTAACAAATGGGCAGAAGACCTGCATAGGCATTTTTCCAGAGAAGACATACAGATGGCCAACAGGCATATGAAAAGATGCCCAACATCACTCATTATTAGAGAAATGCAAATCAAAACACAATGAGGTATCACCTCACATCCATCAGAATGGCTATCATCAAAAAGACCACAAATAACAAATGTTGGAGAGGATGTGGAGAAAAGGGAACGCTTGTACACTGTTGGTGGAAATGTAAATTGGTGCAGCCACTATGGAAAACAGTATGGAGGTTCCTCAAGAAAATAAAAATAAAGCTACCATATGATCCTGCAGTTCCCCTCCTGGGTATATATCTGAAAAAAACGAAAACACTAATTCAAAAAGACACATGCACCTCAATGTTCATGAAGCGTTATTTACAATAGCCAAGATATGGAAGTAACTTAAGTGTCTATCAACATATGAATGGATAAAGAAGATGTGGTATATATCTGCAATGGAATACTACTCAACCATAAAAAAGAAGGAAATTCTGCCATTTGCAACAACATGGATGGACCTGGAAAGTATTATGCTTAGTGAAATAAGCCAGACAGAGAAAGACAAATACTGTATGTTATCACTTATATGTGGAATCTAAAAAATAAAATGACTGACTATAACAAAACAGAAACAGATTCACAGATACAGAGAACTAGTGGTTACCAGTGGGGAGTGGGAAGGGGGAGAGGCAAGATAAGGGTAGGGAATAAAGAAGTAGAAACTACTATGTATGAAATAAATAAACTACAGACATATATTGTACAGCACAGGGAATATAGCCAATATTTTATAATAATTTTAAATGGAGTCAAATATATAAAAATACTGAATCATTATGTTATACAACTGAAACTTATGTAATGTAGTAAATCAACTATACTTCAATAAAAAAATAAACACACATGTATTTTTTAAATATTTAACAAATTCTGATTTGTCTTGCAGTTAAACAAATATCCCTCCCACCATCCCTCCTTGCCTTTGGACACTCACAGCCTGAAATCTCTCCTCTGTCCCGGAAACGGCAAAGGGCAGACATGGTGGTTGCTAGGAGCTCTTTGCTCCTGCAAGTGTTCTCCCTTATGTCTCCAGAAAGATTTTTCAAGTCGGAAGCATATTTTGTGTTTGCATCTGCAGTACGACTGGTACTTACTCACTCAGTCTTCTTCCCCACTGTTGAGGGAGAGGTTCTATCTAGTTCTACCAGTGATCCCCCACCGGCGACCTTCAGAAATGCCCAACGTTTCTTAAAGGAGCCAAACCGTTTTTCTATAAGCATTTTAACATATTCAGTGACACGGAACATTCATATATTGGTTATAAGGAAAAAGATCAATGCTAGAGTTTTCATGGAAGGTTTCTTAGAAGTGGGATTTGAAATGGGCCTTAAAGGGTTAATAGAAATTGACTGGATGGAGAATTTGGGCAGAGAAGAGCAGAAAGAGCTTTTTTATTTTTTTTTCCAAGCAGAGGATAAAGTACTAGCGCAGATAAAGTGCATGGTGCTCTGGGATGGTCAAAACCAGGACTCCGGTTAAAAACTGGAGATGAGATTGGTTAGACATGGTGAAGTCAGCTTTGGAAGTTTTTGAAAGCCACCGAAAACATGTGATGTTTCACCCCTTATTGTTCATTGTATTCCCGCCTTCCTTTCCATTTGTCTCCTTTGTCTCCTCTTTCTTACCCTTCTGGATTTCTTTCCTGATTTTTCCACGTGTTTGTTTTGGGTGCAGGTATCTCTTGTGATCAGTGGAAGGGGGGATTTTTATTTACCTTCCATGTTCCCCCACATACACACACATACCCCACACCCTACAGGATTCAGGCACAGGTACTGACAGCCTGTCACTGCCTGTCACCAGCCTAGCTTACACAGAGCAAACTGCCTCTTGTTAGGATTGGTGTCTGATTCTGAACAGAAATCTTGTTTTATCATACATAGTCTTTGCAAAGCACTGGTGAAGTCTTGTCATTTTTTAAAACTAAACTTTCTGTGAAATTTGGGGGTATTTAAATTCTGTTTATGGTTAAGGTCCTGGTGTGTGTGTTAGTCATCTCCCAGCTAACAGCCCCTTGGCAGGCCATTCTTAATTCATTTAGTGTGTGTACAGGCTGTTCAGAATTCCACATTGCCTAGAGTTTTTCCACCGCCAGTGTCCAGGCACTTTTTTTCTTGCTTTCCCAACTCTTCTGGGCATTCAGACTCACTTTCTGGCGCTCATGTTTGAAGCCAGTCATCTCTTTTCCTTTTTATTTGCCTGATTAATTTTGAATTTGAAGTATCCATATTTCATACCTTTTTCCCGACTCAGGTCAGTGTTTCTTCTCATTCTGTTCACTTCAGAAGGCCCAGAACATAAGATTATTTATATCGCTTGTGCAGCACCCAAATGTTTGCTAATAGAAGAGGGAAAGTGAACCTTTAACATTTGTGCTCCATACTGTAACTTTTGGTTCTGTTTTTCCCAGTCACTGTCTTTTTCATTAAGTACACAAAAATCCTTCAGCAGTCTTTTCACATAACTCAGCTCTAACAACTCCCTAGTTGTTGACTTTGTTCCCTCTTGTCGGCAAGCCCATGAGCTGTAATGTTTTCTCTTATTACTGGGGCACTGCCCATTCATAATGGAGGCCTGGCCCTTAATGAAAGTGTGCCGTCCGTCCTCAGCCTCTCACATCCTGCCTGGGTTTTCCTTCAGAGGCTTTTCCTCTCCTCCCTACCTGAGCCACCAGAGTCTTCAGGTTCTCATCTCTCCAGTTAGAACCTCCTCTGGTATATTTTATTCACACCGAGGCACAAATTATAGGCAACAGTTGAAAATGTCCTTTCCGAGGGTGGTCAATTATTAACTATGCTCAAAGTCTGAAAGTAAAGGATAACGGGAGCTTCATCTGCCACTTGTGGGAGGAGTTTCGGAGCCTCTCTGATGCTCCTGGAAGCAGATCGTGTGAACAGATGCCTGACAGTGCAGGAGAGGGGCCTATGAAGACCACGAGTTATCATAAGCTGTTTCCCATTCTGTCCTCCTTTAATTAAAATAATTAGAACCTCATCAGTAATAGAGACCACCTCACTCACTATCCAAGGGGGTCATTACTGAAACACCCAAAGGACTTTTATAAGGTCGCACAGAGTGGACTGAAGAAAAGAAATTGCTGTAGCCCCTGTAACTATTTTCTAGAGGTGTTGGGTAACTTGGGGTTCCTAATGGCGTGTCACTTTAAACCTAAATTTTCCAGCTTGTCATTCAGAAGGGGCTTCCTAAATTCGGTTTAAGGCGTTCATATCCTATCTGGTAGAATCTTCTTCTAGTAATGCTGACTGTTTCCTTGGCCTAGAAGTTCATAAAGGAGTGAAGAACAGGATCCATTTTAAAGCCACCCAAACCGTACCTAGCATGAGCCTCCTGGTTGGGCTTAAGATAACAGTACCATTTCAGCCATGACTAGGGACTCCCAGGTTTTGGAATCAGGTCACAGCTTTAGTTTTCCCCCAAGCATCTGAGCTCATATCACCAGGTTTTTCATCTCTTCCCAACATTTAAGATATTAAAGAACTCCAGTTATCAGTTTAAACCATAGCAGGCGCATGGGCTCTAATAACTTTTGCAGGTGGTATGGGCTATATGACAGAACCTAGTCTTGATCTTAAACTGTCATCTGGATTCTGAGTTAATCTAGGAAAGTAGTAAAAATTAGTAATGTATATTACTTGTCTTTTATACATGTGTTTTTCATTATTTGATCATCTGTGTCTCAGTGTGTCCGTGTGTGTGTGTGTGTGTATATGCACACAGTCTTTCAGTTTTTCTAAAACAGAGAGGGCCCATGGTTCCAAAAGGAAATGACTAGTGTGGCACCTTGAAATCTGAACCCTGTCACATGTTCTGAATGTAATGACTCCAAATACATTAACAGGTTGTCTTTCTTCCATTGCCTACTTTTTGGAAAAGAAATCACTTTGATAGGAAACGTTGGCGCTAACTTACAGCCAATCAGATTTAATTCTCTACAGAAAAGTAAATGATTTGTTAGCCATTACAAAGTGGCAGGAGTTGTAATATTGGAGTTAAGTGTCCACAGCAATGGTCTTAAAGAATAGGTAGGGTTAATTATTACACAGCAGCAACCAACTGCTCTTCATTGCTAGTAAGGCTGGGAAAGAAGGAAATTAGCTTCAACTGTAATTGAAGAGATTTATAAGACTTGTAATGGGAAATTCACCATCAATGGAGACTATTTTAGAAATTGAAACAGGCAATCAGCCAATAGAAGTGGGATAATGATGTCTTCCATTGGCCTTAAGATGGGATATATGATCTGTTCAAGGCACTTAAAGTTGATAGATTATTAGATTTAATAGTTTTTAACTTTTAGGGGGTCATAGACCTCATTAAGAATCTGATGTACCCCCTCTCCAGAAAAATGCACATACAAATAAAACTTTGCATGCAATTTCAGGGAACTTATGGACTCCCTGAAGTCTGTGCATTAGACCCTAATTTAAGACACCCCAGATTAGATGATCTCCTTAAGTCATTTCCTGCCTCGTTAAGTTACAAGCTCCATAGTTCAATTTTCCCAAACATAATGGAATCTGAGGATCAAATGTCAAACTTTGGATTTTCTTCCTCTGGATTTATAATACTTGGCACGCATGGTGTAGTAGTAAAAAAAAGAAAAAAAAATAGATAATGGAATAGAAAGAATTCTACTTTTAACTTCAATTCTTTGCCCCGGAGAAGCCAAATGTTTAATTTTGAAATCACTGGTTGGCTGTATATCACCCTCATGAAAAGGCAGTGCAGGACTAGGCCCTCGCCAGCATTCTTCCTGGTCCCACACCCAGCTCCAGATTCATGGCTGAAAATGCAAACCGAGGTGCCACGTTGACTCCCCAGCATTCTTCCAAGTTTACACATCTTCTAACTGCATTGCTATGAATGTCCAGCTGGTCTTGAAAGATGTTATCTATTTATAATTCTGCCATCAGTTTTATGCCCAAGTTTCATTGACTACAAGTTGGAAAATGACCACCTAGAATTACAAATCGGGGAATAATTTGGCCTTCTCCCGAAAATAAAGAGCTTTTGTCCTCACAGGAAGAATGGAGTGTAGTACATGTCTGTGTATATTAAACTCATGATAGTAAGTTACCCCATATGTGTTAAGCATGGCTCTATGTGGTTTTTCCCGTTCCCTTATGCCAGTAGCCTCTAGTTTACCTGGAAGTCCTTATAGCATTCCTTTTAATCCCAAATTGGAAATGTATGGCTCTCTTTGTACCT
The DNA here is from genome assembly GCF_005190385.1 of Monodon monoceros. Taxonomy (NCBI): domain Eukaryota; kingdom Metazoa; phylum Chordata; class Mammalia; order Artiodactyla; family Monodontidae; genus Monodon; species Monodon monoceros. The sequence goes on along the minus strand of NW_021703774.1, from coordinate 65,011,872 downwards.
GGAATCCAGAACTGAAATTAAGGACTGCCTTAATATGGAACAGAAGTGACAGTGGTCTCTGGGAAAGAGCATGATTATCAGATGTCTACAACTTGTTGTCAGTCTTCACTGTATTTTATGTTCCTAAGCACAAATCTTTAAATTCATAGCTGGGAATGTCTTCATGAAATTAGAAGCATTACTGATGAACAGGAGCCAGGCAGTCCTGGCCGAGGTCTCCTTACCTTTCGCATGATATGGTGGTCCTTTTGACAATTATTCCTGCCCACTGTTGAAAGGGAAGGGGAGAACTTAAGTATTCTTCCCTCTACACTCTCCCCTCCCCCAACTGAAATCTCCTGCTGTTCCAGTTGCTCCAGTCGTGGTGATACACTGCATGGAAAGCATACAAGACATATAATGTCTGTGGACAGATAATCTGTGGTATTAAGTCTGACAGTGGCTCCAGCCTTTACTGAGCCAGTGAAGGTTGTTTGGGAACTAGAATTGAGGAGAGGACAGGCCATCCTGGCACTGTAGCTCTGCTTAGTGACTGATGAAGTCTCTCTGTACCCTTGAAAGCGTGTTGACAGCTCACACCCTTGAAGCGCACTGATGTCTTTCTGGGAGTGAAGCTTATAGCAGAATTGCACATTCTGTTGAATATTTATTCCTTGTGTTTATTTCCGTCTGCAGAGAATGTGATCAATGGGCAGGATTACGAAGTGATGATGCAGATTGACTGTCAGGTGATGGACACCAGGATCCTGCACATCAAAAGCTCGTCAGTTCCTCCTTACCTCCGAGATCAGCAGAGGAATCAAACCAACACCTTCTTTGGTTCCCCTCCAGCAGCCACAGAGGCAGCCCACGTTGTCAGCACCATCCCTGAGTCACTACAGTAGTACCCAGGGGCTACAATGGAAAACTAAGGATGGGACCCTGCCAGACCGGTGAGTGGATGAGAGAAATGCTTCTTTCTGCCTTGGTGGCAAGCAGAGAACTGCCTCATAATAGAATTCAAGAGATAGAAGAGAAAAAAAGAAGCTGCTCTATTTTTCACCATCTGCCCATCGACTTGGAAAGCACTGGAACTCAGACACAAGGGGAGCAGCATATCTCCACAGGCACGTGTAGCCCTGCATCCTCCACTGTTGTCTGGTGTAGATATCTTTTTCTGTACCTTTCTGAATTGCTTTTCCCTCTGTATTTGTTTTGTGTTTAAATAGTCATATGCTTTCAAATAAGATCCACTTCCCCTCTCTGCCATTTCACTCATTGTTATGGTAAAGAGACTTTTATTTAACAGCACCCATATGGTTCCACTCATTAGATCGTTCATCAACTTAATGCAAACCAATTGTGGATGTGTGCTTATTGGAAAGCAAATGTCAAAACCAGAAGAGCCAAAAGCATCCCCAAAAGAGTCAAAACAATTTCGAGTGTCAGGTAAAGGGGAAAATCCCCCGGTGGTAAAGTTTATCTTGCGATTTTTGGTTCACACCTGAGACTGCATGTGAACGACTGTACTGGGGTCGGGGGTGGGTAGCAAACTTGCGAAAGTGAAATGGAAGAGAAGGCGGGCTTTGAAAGAGGAGATAGCTTCATTAATACATGTGTTTAAAACACTGAAAGTTTGATGTGACTGCAGTCTAAGATTAAAGCCACAGCTACCGTTCATTCTGAGGACCATGGGCCACTGAGTGTTAGCACACGTACCTATGTCTTCTCTTTAGTAACCTGGTTCAGATCCTCAAGGACCACAGGACAAACCCTTCATTTTTATTGTGAATCTCCACACACTACACACCTTCTATTGATAGGATACCCAGTTCAGCTAAGGAGCATGTAGGTGACTTTACATTTAAACAAACAAGAGCTTTTTCTCTTGAGAACTGATAAGTATTCACTCCTTTAAAACTTTGCAGACAGGCAAGTTAGATTCCTGCTGGTGGAGTGCATCCCATAGTATGGCAATCATTTTCAATTCTCCAGTGAAAAGGCAGTGAAGGAATTAACTCTTTTGTCCTCCCATTATTAAAAACAAAAACAAAACAGAAAAATATCTTACTTTGTTCACTTGTACTTTGTCTCCTCTGTGATTTCTACCTTCAGCTTCTAAAAGTGAGTCTTCTACCCTCTCCTCCTATGAAACTTTTGAATTTCTCCATAGAATTCATTCTGCAAACACTGCTTCCTGTCCTAATTGACTTGCTCTTGTCAGGTTTCTTCCCTTCCATTCCACACTGTATCAGTCTCTTCCTCCTTGCAAGAAAAGGAAAGAGACATTGTATCAACTCCTCAAGGCCTACCTTGAGTTAGTTTTCTGCCTGTGAAATTAGGCGTGGCTCCTAAATAATTTTGAAGACTCACCAGCACTTCTTTGTGGAGCCTTTCTTGAGCCTCTCTGCTCAAGCCAGTTAGAGGCTTTCAGAGGAAATCAGTTTAACTCTTGTGAGGGGAAGAAGGGGACTCTGCTGCTCTATTTCCTGGGAATCTGGAGTTTGAAAAGTATCCGTTAGCCATGTAGCAACCATTTTAAGTCAGGGCAGCACTCCTCTCTGATTTGGCTGCCCCAGGCAGTTTTCAGACAAGAAAGAACCATTTTCCCTGGGGACCACTCTTCCTTCTAAGGGGTGCCAAGGAATAGAAGGCAAGTGCCTAGAAGACCTTTAGGTTGCAGGGCAGTCTTCTCATGGATTGTCTTCTCCTGGCCCTGCTCCTTCCCATTCTGTCCTGTGAATTAGCCAAACAAGAGGCTGCTACCATGGCTAGTAGGCAGTGGCAACATGGTCATTCCCAAGCTGCCAGTCTTCTCCTGCAACTGTCGTAGCTATCACGGTGGATGCAAATACCATGTGTGTGGAGTGATTGTAGATGGTGCTTCCTTCCTCTCCTTTGCACTGAATCACACAAAAACAAACCATCACGTGGATTTCTTGTTTGGGGCACTTGCTTTTACTTTATCCCTCTATTCCCAGCTTTTCCTGTGTCCATTTTACCAACTGGTCAGACTGAAGACTTAATTATGTCATGTTAACGCCTCTCTTTCAGGTGAAAGTGTGGGTTAAGGGTACCTGTGAAGTGACCACGAAAAGCAGTCTGGGAGCCTTGCCTCCTTCTCTTTTCACTCACTGACCCTTCCACCCCTTGTCATTACCCGTTCTTGGATTGATCCTTTTGAGATGAGGGAACAGGATTCTCCTCAGGGTAAAGTTTCAGGAAATGAGTGAAAGGCAGCTGACAAGTATTCTACCTTTTAAACTGCTGTCAAGGCTACTGTTAATCTCTGGGCACAATGGTAGTTTTTATTGTCATGTCTGTACATTAGCTCAAGGTCCTTTAGGAAATGGAAAGCTGCTCTGCCTGATGAATAAACTGGTCTTTTGGCTTAATTGTTTTGGTGAGATAGCCTTTTGGGGATTGCAGCCAGGAATTATGGGGGACGTGTGTGTGTGTGTGTGTGTGTGTGTGTGTGTGTGTGTGTGTGTAATTTTTTAATTAATTTATTGAGTTTTTAAGTGGCATTTTGCAAGCTTGTGAGAATGTTAGGTAAGCTCATGGAGGAGGCAAGTCTGCCTGTTATTAGGTGACTCCGTGCCCTTTGGGCCACCAGTACTACTGTCTTGAGAGGTGATGGCAGAGACTGCTGGGAATGGTTTTTCCACTTGGTTGCAAGTTCCAAGTTTTTAAGGCTTAATGGAAGTGGATGTTCCCTCATGCTGGCTACTGAGTCAGACGTCAGGAGCTTCTTCCCCGTGGGGTTAACTCACTCAGCAGAACAGGGACACAGCTCCATTAGGGCGGCGGTGTAAAATGCCTCTTTCCAAAGTTAGGGTTTGTGAAAGGATCATCTTGAAACAAATGTATTGCTTGCCATTCTTGCAGTTTAGGTTATTGGGTGGGGGGTTGTCTTTTCACAAGTGAAAAACCCCCTGTAATTATAAAAGCTCAGAGCAGCTTCTAATTTTTTTTTTAAATGACTACAGTCTCCAGAACAAAGCTGGCATTTCTTTGCCTTTTCTTGTTAGCAGGAAGTAGACATGGCGGTGTTTGAAGGCAGCCGTGTTATATGAGTCATTCTTGAGTATTCTGAATAAACACTACTTAGAAACAGACAAGAAACTTGGGATTCAAACTAATTTCTCTAGCCTTTTAAAAGAGACACTGTCCTGATCAAACTTTGCTGGTTTGAATCTTTCTCCTGGGAATGAACCCCCAGTAGTCACAGCAGTGACACTCTGATAAGATGCTGCTGCTGTGGCATTTGGAGTGACTAAAACTGGAGAACTCTCGAGCTCCTTGCAATTTTTGTACTATTTTCTGATTCTTGCCATTTCACTAAGCTCAGGTTGTGAAACTTGACAGAATATGAGAAAAACTTGTCATTGTACTAGACTTTCTAACACTTTGAAAAGTTTCAAAGCAGCTTCCACTTTCAACTATCTGTTAGAAGTAACCACTTTCACTGAAGAGCCAGAGTAAGAGCCCATATGCCCCCTCTTCAGTCTGACCACATGGACATTTTCCACTGCATACGGCTGGGCCAACTCAGCTTCCTGCTGCAGAGTCATAGGCCCGAACTTCAGAGGAGACCTTGCATACTATTGGCTGTTTTCGTACGAATTAACCTCTCAAATAAGATTGCTTAATGCCCAAATTGATAGACATTTATTACCTGCTGTGGATCCCTCATTCTTTGCGAAAATGTGACTTCTGTCAGTCCTGAGTCATTTTAATTTACAGAAATTAGGATCTTTGCTGCTAATAGGAATACTAATTATAACTTTTACCTTAAAAACAAGAATAAAGCTTAAAGAAAGAAAATGAAATGTAAAACATTTTTATTCTTACCCCTGACAGTATTTGGGATGGAGCAATTCCTGTTTCCCTAGGGGTTGTGGTTAATTTGTAATTTTCTAGGAAACAGTATTGGACTACCCCAAAAAATGTTGCTGGAGTCCAGCTGGAACTATGCACATTAAAAAAAAAAAACAAAACAGTTTTCTCTTACCTGAAAAAAAGAAATCAGAATGTATCCTGTTAACTTATATTTTTAAAGACTAAGCTTAAAACAAAGTTTATTTTGGATAAGACTAGAACTTTTAGCAGTTTATTCTAATATCTGTGCATTAATATCTATCAGATTATCTGTCAGAATTTATAAAAAGAAGGATGACAAAGGTATCTTGATCAGGAAACTTGATCCTACGTATGAATCATGTCATGGCTAGTCACTGTGAAATAGTGGATACCATATTCAACATATTAGTTTGCTGCCTTAGAGACTTTTAGCACATTAAAAGACTTTAAATTATATTAAGTTGGGGAACCAAGGATTAAATAAACCATAGTTTATCATTTGCCAAGGTCAGCAAACAGCACAGTGTCCTGCTGCTTGCCCCCAGCGATGTCGGTGACCATTAGTTAATAAGCAAACCAGGAAGTTTGGCATATCCCCCAGTAGGATCATCCCAGACAGAGATTAGCAGGTTGACTTTCACAGTAAATGTATATTGGATCATTTTAACTCACACTCAGCCCTAATTTCTAGGTCAGTCATCTTCATAAAAGATGGTGGGAAAATAAATAGAATTTTAGATGGAAACTGCTGTGCACTACTGGCCTTAGAGATACTAGTTTCCTGTCACGTTGCCAATATGGTTAGGCTAAGACCAACAGTGCTTCTCCCCTGGAGCCATTAGAACCTGAGGAGAGAGTGTTAGAGATGCCATTTCACCAGGGTTTTCTTTCTAAGGGTTGTATCCATGCTCCGTTAAGAATGGGTTAAAGATGCAGAGGAAAGATATACCATTCTCTTCCTTAATATTTATGTTGGTTTACAACACATAAAGAAACAATGACAACAGACTATGTCATGCTTTTAAGCAAGTCTTTATAATGCAATACTTGTTCCTTGTCTAAAGTTCAAATAAAGAATTTTTAAACTTGCCTTGTTTTGTTTTGTATGTAGAAAGAGAAAAAAAGACCCAAAGTGAATCTTCAGTGTTAAGTGATTAGTAATGAGAAGGGAAGCCTAAAATGGTTTTGTGGGCCTGTTACTGTTTAGATGAAACAATTGAACTCTTTTCCACTCTTTTTCCCAACCTGGTTAAGTAAAAGTTTCCTTTATTGTGTCCAAATATTTAAACTACAGTCTTTCTTACTAAGGGGAAAAAAAAATTGTCTAAAAACTTATAGTTTGTCCTTCTACATCAGGAAACCGAGCTAATCACACCAAAGCCTTTTCTCAGCTTAGAATGACATGTCTCCGAGCATGAAGCTAGTCACTGCAGACTGACAGCAAAGAATCCTTCTGGGAATAATCAGTGCAGGCATTTACTGAGTACCCAGTGTATGCCTCAGACACTAAGTTCACTAGCTCTTTTATTTCAATCCTCCCTACAGCTCATTTCCTACAATGGTCACATAACTTGTAAATAATAGACCCAGTATTTGGACCCAGGCAATTTAGCTTCAGCACATGGATTCCCAACCTCGCGAGACATAGATCGGGCATAGATTCCTGCCCTAAAAGAGCTCCCAGTGGCCTGTGGGGTCAGATACGCAAATATACAAAATTACAGTAACGTCAGGGTTCTCTTTGAGGCAAAACTACATTTGTTTCCTAAGATACCTTATTAGGCTTCTTTAGAAAAGTAAGACCCCAAATCCCTTCTTCTGCAGAGAAAGTCAGTACACAATGGAGGGTAGGGGGCTGGGCAGCAGAAAAGGAAAAGTGGACCCAAGCTACAGGGCTTGGTCTCTGGATGCTGGAGCCTCTCAGGGACTCGTGAAAAGACTCCCTGGTGGCAGGAGGGCAAAAAGGCTTCACACTGTAAATCCTCTTCATTGTCTCAAGTAGTCAGTAAAAGCCTGTTGCACACACAGCTTTGAATCAGCGTTGTTTTGGGGAGTGAAAGAAAGGGAGTAGGATTCAGTGTGCTACGACTAATGCAGAAAGAAAGTTTGCAGATACTGAAGCAAGATAACTCATAAATGGAGAAGTCAGTGAAGCAACAGAGGTGACCGGGAAAATATCACTCCCGCCACACCCTCGCCCTCCTGGGACCTTGCCACCAAATCCTTATGGGATTGTGCCTCCGGGACTTCCCAGTGTATGTGGGATACTGTTCAAGCCATTTTTGGGATCTCAAAGGATAACCACAACTGACATTTGGATTACACCATACATGGTGCCCGAAATAGAGGGTTCTTCTAGCGCACACTCTGCAATTTATCTAACTAGCTCTCTTTTGTTGGAAATTTAGACCACTTCCAATGTTTTGCTAACCATAGGAAATCTATAGCATATTATTCACTCCATCACATTTGGTGTAATCTGTACAACAAGATTACAATCCTTCCCTTAGTTGACTTCATGATAACAGCTGATACATATTGAAGACTTAACCTCTAACAGACATTGGGCTAAGCATTTGCAAGCATTAGTTCATTAAACTTTACAGCAGCCTTACGAAATAGATATCATTATCCACGTTACAGATGAAAAAATGGGCACAAGAGAGTAAGGAACTTGCCTACGAACTCACAACTGACACATACCGGAGCCGGGATTTGAAATTAAGTCTACCTTGCTTGTAAAGCCACATTCTTTCTACCATAGTATGTTGCCGCTCATCCTTTAAAGCCATAAAGGATGCAGCAGGAGACAAAGTAGAGAGGAAGAAACCAAGCCACACATCGTGGGCAACCAGGGTGTTGAGGCATGGTCAGGAAGGAGGGACAATAGCTAAGAAGCAAAGTCCATTGGTGCTGGTGGGTTTTCTATGAACAATTCATCCCCTCTGAAGGAGTATATACTCACTGCTGGTTGCATGTGGAGCCCACGGTGGGTTGCTGAACCTCAATCCTTGCAGTCCTCATCTCGGGTGAGTTACCCAGTGGGGTAAAGACAAGCTGGGTGCTCCCACAATTGAAGATCCCGGGCTCGGCCCATACGCCCACTCTGCTCAGGTCCAAGAGCATTCAAGTGTGACCATTCAGCCGCATCCCCAGGGTGCGTCCAACTGACTACTCTTTCGATCACAAGTTCTGTTGTCTTTGGAAAGTTTTCACTGCAGAATTAACTTCTAGTGTGGATGCTGGACCATGAGATGGTGAGAGATGCTTTTGTAAGAGATCCCTAATCTCCAGATCCCAAACTGAAACGCTTTGGTCCAGAAGTGAAGGACGTATCTTTCAAATAGATGCAATGCACCATATTAAGAAATGGGTCATCTTGTAAGTTTAACTATTTGCAACCCTGTCACTCCTAAAAACTGTGCTCATTTAGATGGGGGGACCATGTGAAGCTAACCAAAACATATTTCCACTTGTTTACAGGCGTAGCCCTGTTTTGGCATACGTTAGCTGGTTGAAAAGGAAGAACTGAGAGCCTCAAAAGCCATCCCTGACTCTCATTTCTTTGTTGCCCTTCTAGACTTCCGAAGCCTCTGGGGTTATGTGCATTGCCTGAGCACCCAGTGGAACTTGGATTCTTGGGCTGAATTTCTCCATAGCTAGAGCTAGTGGCTTCCGAATTTAAACCTTTGTCACAGATTCTAAGTGGTGGACCAAGCTTAGGCAACTGCCGCTAATCTGTGGGATGCTATACAGATAAACCAGACAACCTCCTTGTTCTCAAAGACATGTGAATGATGTCTCTTCCGTGGGTCTATGTGGTCACCCCTCTGTTCCCACAGAAGAGTAAAGATAATTTCCAGAAGAGGTCGTGATTTCTGGTCAGCCTGAAAAATAGTTAGACACAAGCTGCTCTCAGGAGAGCTTTGGGATGGAAGATTCATTGGCCAATGTCTTTGCCATGGCCACAGGGCTCACCCACTCACTTGGCTGCTGGTCCTAAGACACACAATGGTGCATTTCACTGCACTGTCACTGGTTTCCTGAACATGCTGGAATTCTCTGCTCAGCAACTTGTTCACATCAGACCAACACATCGCCCCCTCCAGCCTGACAGCCTCAAGCAAGACAGAAATACAGCAACCTCCACACCACTAGCCTGGCTGTTTCCATCAAATCCTCAGCTGGGTAGAACTGCAAATTCGTCTTAATTTAAACAGCATGAGCAGGAAAGATGCTGAAACATTTAACGTCTTATTTTAAATGGCTCTATGGGTCACCGCTCAGGTGAATAGAACTAGCAGCACATTTGGGGCTAATTCCATCTCCCCAAGATTTATAATCTGGTACAAGTCAGCAGGGCATGAACAGTCCAAAGAGGGAAAAACCTGCTCTTAGAAAGTTAGCTTCCTTTCCAAACTTTCACCTCTGCAATTTCTTGTTTAATATCTGTCATCTCTGAAGGACAGTAAACTCCAGAAGGTCAGGAACCTTGTCAGTGTCTAATTCACTGTTTTATCCCCACTAGTGTTTTGACATGATGTGCTTAGGATATGGTCCTTCGGGCACTTTAGGCTAACTCTGTTTTTTGTTGAGTTGAATTATTGAGCTCTTAGAAAGCCACAGATAGACATTTTCTTTCCGGGAGTGTACGTGATAGACTGACATTTGTCACTTGTGTTTGCATGTACCAGTACATCACCATATGCAAATATTCACAGTGCTCTGCAATTCAGAGGCACCGTGCCCAGCGCTGAGCAGCAGGGACACACAAGATGAGAGCCCTGCCTTCCCTCATCAGAGAAAGCGACATCAGCTTTCCCCTTCCCTTTTTATTTCTTCCTACTGTTTTCCTCTGATTTCAGTCTGTGGCAAACTGGACGTGTTCTGGGGAGAGGCTGTTAGACCAGGGGATCTACAAATGTGGCCCCCATTCTGCAGCAACAGCAGCACTGCAGAACTTGCTAGAAATGCAACTTCTCTGGCCTCAACCCAGACCCACTGAGTCAGACTCTGAGGCTGGGCCCAGCAATCTGTGTTTCAACAAGCCCTTCAGAGGATTCTGATATGACGTTAAGAACCATTCATGTAGATGTCTGTCAGAAAGACTAGAGGAGTGAGAATATCAGACTTCTGCCCGAGATGGTCCTTCCCGGGACTGCCATCACTGGGGCTTTAGGGAAATAGCAGGAAAGAATTTCCTTGTTGTCACTGTCTTTTTGAAAGCCCACAGGGGTTACACCTTGAGCATCCACAGCCTCGCATCCCTTGTCACATCACCTGGCCTCCTGCTACCTTGGGTGACCTCACAGCTCAGCAGCAGGAATCGGGGCTGCCCGCACAGTGGGAATCGGGACCGTGCCCTTAATCAGAAGTGTGTCAGCCACCCCGGGCTCAGGGCTGCATTTAGGAAAGAGGGACAGAACTAGCTGCTTGCCCACCCCACAGATACGAGGCTTTCCTGGGGACTGAGCTCCTGAGAGGTCCCGCCTGGAACCAGCCCCCTCTGCTGAGGAAGGGGGCGGTCTCCTGGGCCTCTGTCAGCCCTCCCCAGAGCAGGTCTTCACCTTGAGGCTAGGAGAGCCCCCAGTACAAGTGCAGGGACACTCCAGAGAGAATGCTCCTGGTCCCGCTGGGGACCTGGGACCTGTCCCCTCATCTCTCGAGTTCACAGCTCTGAAGACAAGAAGGTCTGAGCTCCAGGCTCCATGAGGTTTACTCAGTTGGCTGCAGGCTCTAACCCCCTTCCATACTCTTGGCTGCATATTGGAATCACCTGGGGATCTTTAACAACTACTGCTGCCCGACTGCCACCCCTAGATGTTCTGATTTAATTGGTATAGGGTGTAGGAGTGTTAAAATTTCCCCAGGTGATTCTAATGTGCACAAAAGTTTGGGAACCAATGAACAATTTCTCTTGAGGCCAAGACCCAGCTCCTGTCTGATGTTTAGGGAGCAACATAGTTCTAAACGTGGAAGGTAGAGCGGGGTTCCAAGGACAAGAATAATATGTTTGAATCATCAGACAGACTCCAGACTTAGCAAACAGCTGGTGAAGAAAGGAGAGGAGAGAGGTAGGGGTGTGGGCTGGTGAGCATTGGATCCACTGGTGGAGATGATGTCAGACATTCCTCTGTGAGGTTAGGACTCGGGAAACACATGAAAATAACCATGGCTGTGAAAATGGAACTTTCTGTGAAATGGCATATTCTTGGAAGGAGAGGGAACAGGGAGGAGAGGGAAGGGGAGGGGGGAAAGGGAAAAAAGGAGAGAGGAGGGGAGAGGGGAGGCCCCAGGCCAGAGAGAACATGGGAGGTTGATTTGCTCCCAGGCTTCTGGAGAACTGGGGAAAGGACAAGAAGACGTGAAAAGATGCACCAAGGAGAGGAGAGGGTGTTTGGGGTCGGCATGAGGAATGGCTAAAGAGGGCAACTGCTGACCCAGAAGAAGCTGAAGCAACGAAAGAAAAGAGAGGAGAGAGAGAAGGAATCTACTGCTAAGAAAAGAAAAACAGTGTTTGACCCAAACGCACCCAGCTTCGGGCTGGGGCCAGATGGAGAGCTTCCCAGGAGAAGACTGAGGGGGCAGCTTCTCAGCACACAGCCCCTCAGGGGAAGGGACACGACACAGCCAATTGCCAGTGTGTCCCCTTTCCTTCTTCCTCTGCTCCTGGCTTTGCAGGCCTCACAGAGGAAGGAGCTCTGGGCCTGACATTGGGAAGCCAGACCCTTCCTCTTGTTTCCCTGAGGGAGAGAGGGCAGTGCCCCTGAGGGACCCGAGCCTGTGGCTCCTGGAGGTCTTGGGGGCATCTCCCCTACCCTAAGCCTGGCACCAGCCCCTGATTCTTAGATCTCACCCTAATGGCTTCCCTCAGGGCGAGCCATCCAAATACTGAGTCACCGAGAGAAAAAAAGCCTTGCAGACAAAACCAGGAAAAATGACACAGGCTCTTCAATTCCTGGATGAAAGATTTCACACCTACTTTGTAAAATCAGGAGACTTTCATGACCGGGTGTGACTGTAACCCACACGCCTATGACGAGCCTCCCGCAAAGTAAGTATACCAGCCGTGTCACATGATGTGGCCCCTGTGATGCTCAGCACACCCTGGGAGCTGGGCGGGCGGGTCCCATCTTGGCTCCTGAGATGGCGTGGGACGAAGCGGGCACGGAGACCCCCAGCACCCCCTCTCGCGATTAGCAGTCCCTCCCATCGGAGAGTGTCAAATACGTGCCACGGAGGCTCAAGGAGCCATGTGGGGTTATTGGAAACTAATGCCAACATCAAGTGCATCAAGATGCTGGCTGTTGTTCACCAGCCTGTGTTACTCCTCCCTGGGCACCACGGGCCGCGCCGTGCCACGCTGTGCAGTGCCCTCGGTGCCGCTGCTCAGGCAGACCCCCCTGGAATGCCTCGCTAGCCAGTTTGGAGGGGCTGTGGGAGCGCACTCTGAGCCGTGCAGCAGGGAGCTGCCCTCGAGCACTTCAGCGTTTCCAGCCAGCGGTTTCCTGTGGGAGAGCGGTCCGGGGCCTCGGCTCTCCACTTCCTGGCAGGCCTCCCTCTCTCTGCTCGGCCTCCCGTCCATCCTGACCACTGGCCTGGCCTTGCAGAGGATCAAAAAGTGGACTGGCTTCCTCAGAGTTAGAAAGACAGCAAGCGAGCCTGGGAGCTGAAGCCAGACACTGGCCCTTATTTTTCAGGGCAGAGGAGGGAGGTGGGGGGCACCCAGGGACCCCAGAGTCAGGATCCTGTCTGCTAAGAGCTGCAGTGGGTAGGGCAGTCTGTCCTGTAAGAATGCAGCAGCCCCAGGGGGTCCCTGTCTGTTCTTAAGAGGCGACACGGAGTGCAGTGGCCCCTCCATAACAGAAGTGGCCACTGGGGGACGAGGAGTCAGAATGGGGCTAAGGTGTTTGTGGAAGGGCGGGTCCACTGCTGGCAGAGAAGGCTGGGAGTGTCAGGGCGACCCAGGGACCCCTGGAGCCTGGTGCATTCCAGGGGCTGTTGGAAGGGTCAGGAGTCCTTCTGTGTGACCGGAGCTGGGCTGTCGGGTGGCAGCACACACGTCAGCACACCAGTCCACCTACTCTGAGCCGGTCCCTGGCCGTGCTCTCACAGGGACACAGAGACATCCTCCAGCAACAGTCAGGCTTGGGAGGAAAACATGTGCAGCCGAGAGCAACTCAGAGGCGCCAGATGTGGTGTGTGCTAAGACACAGGTGAAGAGGGGGTGAGGGGAGGTGAGGATAGGCGAGCCAGGGGGGCCCTTCTTGCAGGAGGCGGGCTTGGGGTAGGGCCTAAAAGGAAGGGAGAATTCAGTCAGGTGGTGACTGGGGAGGGTCACCTCTCAGGGCATTTCAAGGGGAGGAACAGCCTGAGCAAAAGCAGGGACAGTGCATGTGGGCCAGTGTGGCCTCATGTGTTGAAGGCTTGTTGTGCCCAGGGAGGAGTGAAGCCAGCTTGTAGATAACTTTCAGCATCTCAAAGTACCTCTCTGATGCTGGGATTGGTTTTGAATAACCCCAAATTGTTCCTTGAACTTGGATAGCTCTATCTCAAGAGAGTCGTACTCTGAGGAGTTCCCTAGCAGGAAAGAGTTCGGTGTCGACCTGCAAAAAGTGAGTCTGGGGACTTCCCTGGTGGTCCAGTGGTTGGGAGTCCGCCTTCCGATGCGGGGGACATGGGTTCGATCCCTGGTCGGGGAGCTGGGATCCCACATGCCGTGGAGCAACTAAGCCCACACACTCTGGAGCCTGCCCGCCACAACTAGAGAGAAGCCCGTGCACTGCAAAGAAAGATCCTGCATGCTGCAACTAAGTCCCGACACAGCCAAAAATAAAAATGAATAAATAAATATTAAAGAAAACACCTAATATGATTTTTTTTTTAAAAAGTGAGTCTGCATTTCGTTGGACGTCATGAGCATTTCTGTCCTTGGGCAACCAGAACACACCTCACGGTCCTCTGAGTCATTGGGCCCAGTAGCCCTGGGGTGCAGGAATTCCTTCCACATCACTCCTGACAAGAGGCCTCCAGACTCTGAAGGCCTGGAGGGTCCTCAGCAGCCCTTCAACTAGGGGAAAAGCCAGTATCAACACCCTCCAGTGGAGTTAACATTTACTGAGACCTCTTCCTCCTAGCCATGGCCGGCTGGACAAGGGGTGGACATAGTCAAGCCATGGGCTCAGTATGAACGGATGAGCTGGACCAATCAGGAGGTTTGAAGAAGGAGACCTGGGGACAGCAAACTGTGGATACTCAAGCTTGGAGAGCTGGTTGACGCTGCCACCATGCTGGGCCACGTGCAGGTTGACTGAGCCCAGAGAAGCAGAAGTGAGGGAGCTCTCTGAGGGCCTCCAAGGGATGGAGAGGATTGACAGTCCCTGAATTTTCTGTCCCAGCCCCTGAGAGGATCGTGATACCTCCCTGAATATCTGCAAGACCGCCCGTTGCATCCGTACCAACAGTTGTCTTCCATGTGAGCTAGCCTGAGTGGGCTTCTGCTCGCTACGACCAAGAGATCCTGAGACGAAAGAACATTACCCTCCTGCCTCTCCCGGCCTCTGGGCTCAGGCAGGAAAATCCAGCTTATCTTGGAGGCTGGAGGGTGGAGCTGGGGTTCTTCTGAGGGCAGCAGGCAGACCTCCCATCTTGCCAACTCCAGCTCTGTCTCTCCAGACCCAAACTGAAGCTGCTATGCGACTGGGAATTTCACCAGAGTTTTCTGGCCCATTCCTGGCACCTGCTGCTGTTGGCTGCACTTTAACCCCCCCAGGCACTGCCAAATTTTCCTTGGTGCTCCCAGGCCAGACAATATCCTCCAGAGAGCGAGCTCAGCTGAGGTCACATGGAAAATAACCCATGAGCAGAGCTCGGCCCCAAGCTGCTTCAGCCAACTTCCCTTTGTTCTCCCCTGCTCTTTCCCTCTCTCTCTTACATGAAACTGGCCTGTTTTACCAGGTCAAATTGCATTCTTCTAAATATAGGAGTGCTGTGCGGTGAAAGTTTGATACAACTTCTTTGCACCTAATCACTCTGGGAAAGCTTTCCAAGTAGAGAACTCCAAGGATACTGTGCCATGATGTCTTTCTAATTGCTGGCTTTTAGATTACGAGCCCTCCCAATGGGAAAAACTCATGATACAGATGAACCTTGCTTTACACCATAACACATTCCTGAAGAGTCACAGATAAATCTACTCATTTATATTCTGCCTTATTCCAGGAAAAAAAAAAAAAAAAACCCAGAGCATAATTAGAGAGAAAGAAAAAGGAACATCAAAAATGAAAAAAAAAGAACCAGGAGAGAGGCAAAGACAATATGGTCACCATCAGAATTCTATATGCTTTCTACGGGTAAAACACAATAGGGCTGTACACTTTCCAGCAGCTAATACGGAAAGAGAAATTTGATTAGTTACACAAAGAGTCATGTATAAACTGAATTTTGGCAAACTGAATCACAGTTCAAATACATTAGCAGAGGTCGCTATTGAAGAAACGCTTTTTAAGAGACATCTGGTTTTGGTTTTGGGGTTTTGTTTGTTTGTTTTTGTTTTTGTTTATCCAGCAGCACTTCATCTGGGGAACTGGCCTTTCTTGATGTGGTGTGACTACGGTGAGCTGTCAATCACAGAATCCCACCATGGTTATGGAGATAGGCTTGGAACCCAAGCTCACTAATCATACCCTCTACTAGAAATTTGCATCTTGAGTGGAGACACCTGGAGACAGTAGAGGGTTAAAGCAGAGGCTCCCATGAGGGTATCTTATTCACAGCATCCTGCTACCCTGAGCCCCAGAGCTGGACTGGTTCTGTCCTTCCCATTCTGGGTTTTCCTTGAGTATGTGAACTTCCTAGTATCCTTCCAATAAATTCCTTTTAGCTGAAGCTAACAAAAATCTGTTCCTATTGCTTACAACCAAGGACTCCTAAAGATATGATGCTAATAAGTTCATATGGAATATGAGAATATTCTCAAAAAGCAAATGTTAGGGGGATCGATCAAGATGGAAGAATAAGAGGATATGGAGCTCACCGCCTCCAACAAACACATCAAAAATATATCAACATGTGGAACAATTCTCATGGAAAACTGTTAACCGGCAGAAGAACTATACAACCAAGGCTTCAAGAAAGATTCCCATGTAAGCGGGTAAGTTGGCATCAGGTCAGGACTTGTGGCCCTGAGAGGGACTAAGAGGAAAAGGGAGATCACACAGGCAGATGCTCACCCTGGGGAGTAAGGTGGTTGAGCCACAGACTGGACATCCCAGTCCTGGGGGCCCTATGCATAGGACACAAGCCCCCTCGGCTGCCTGGAGAAACACTGGGCCAGATAGAAAGGTTGGAGAAGCCTACGCTTCACTTGTGAGGAAGGTATGGGTGCTGGCTTATCCCGAGACAGGGCAGAGAGAAGTCTGCCCATTGGCTGCCACCTTGCCATGCTCCCCAGTTCGAGCTGAGCAAACACTCTGGCCCCACTCACTCCACTCCACCGCTTGGCACTGGCCGTAGGGTGGTCAAGACGTAGGAAAAGACTCGATCTAGGGACTCAGAGGTGACCCAGGGGCCTGGGGTGTTTTCTAGGTGGGGCAACAGCGGCCACTGTTGGCACTTACTCAAACAGGACCACAGAAGCAGCCCAGACTTCTGATGGCAGTACAGCCACTTCAATTCCCACAACCACAATGCAGTGATCCCAAGTGTCAGCTAAGCCCAGTGCCAGCCAAGGAAATTCTCTGGCCCTGCTCATTTGATGCCACAAGCTTGCTCTAGATCTGGGACCACCACAACAGGGGGAAGGATGCAACCTTGGGCTGTGTCTGGGCACAGCCACAGATGCCTACACAGGCAGAGCATCAGATCTCTGTAAGCAACACAAGCCCCACTTGCTTCAGCACTCCCCTCCTTTGGGGCAAAGGCCACAGTACAGGGAGAATGAAAAACACACACTTAAAGGGAACAGAGCCAGCTAGAGCCCAACCCTCACAGCATTCACTCCAGACTTGAGCTCAGATCCCACCCCTGACAGGGTGTCAACTGCCACTGAGCAGAGAGGAAGTCCCACCTCACACCCTGAACAGGTTCTAGCTCCTCCAAAACCAGCCACATCCCCTACCAATGTAATAGTGGCCAGTACACCCTGAGGAAAGACGTTACTAGCATCCCTAACAAATCCAGCCTTCCTACCAAAGGCACTGGACACACACAGCCTATGTAAGGATGTTCCTACATAAAACCCCCTCAAGACCACAATAGATAGCTATTTCACCTAAATACAGAGAGACAGAGAAAGTGAAGAAAAGTGAAAAGGCAGAGGAACTACTCTCAACTGAAAGAGCAAGAGGAAACCCCTGAAAAAATAAATAATGAAACAGAGACCATCAATCTACCAGACAATGAATTTTAAAAGTTGGTAATAAAAATGCTAACTGAATTAAGAAAGAGAATCAATCTAAGCACAGATTACTTTAACTAGGAACTATAATCTGTAAGGAAGACCCAATCAAAAATAGATAATTCAACTGAGATAAAAAGCAATCTAGGAGCAATGAATAGCAGACTAGATGACACGGAAAATGTGTAAGTGATCTGCAAGGTAGAATAATGGAAATCACCCAATCAGAGCAGCAGATAGAAAGACAAGTGAAAAACAAAAACACACAAAAGCAACATAAGAGATCTATGAGATAATATAAAATGTGCCAAAATTTGCATTATAGGGGTTCCAGAAGGAGAGAGAAGGGTGTTAAAAATGTTTTTGAAGAAGTTATGACTGAAAACTTCCCAAACCTGAAGAATGAAATAGATATCCAGATACAGGAAGCACAGAGGGTACCAAACAAGATGAACCCAAACAGACCTACACCAAGACATACCAAAATTAAAATAGCAAAAGTTAAAGGAAGAATTTTAAAGGCAGCAAGAGGAAAAAAAAGAGTCATTTACAAGGGAGTCCCCATAAGGTTATCAGCTGATTTCTCTGCAGAAATTTTGCAGGCCAGAAGGGAGTAGCATGATAGATACAAAATCCTGAAGGGGAGAAACCTGCAACCTAGGACACTCTACCCAGAAAGATTATCATTTAGAATAGAAGGAGAGGTAAAGAATTTCTCAGATAAGCAAAAACTAAAAGAATTCAGCAATACTAAACCTACCCTAAAAGAAATATTAAAGGGTCTTCTCTGAATAGAAAAGAAGAATCCATTGGAAAGGGAAAATCACAGTAGGAAAGGCAAATATATAAAAGGATGGAAGAACACTTACATAAGCCAGAACCAAAAAATCAAAAAATTTTAAAAGTGATTATAATTACAGGAATGAAGATATAAAATAAGACATCAAAATCACAAAATTGGGGGAGGGGAGTATAAAAATGTAGATCTTTTAGAATGTGTTTGAACTCATATGACTATCAGTTTAAAGTAAGTAGATATAGTTATGGGTTAACATACTTGAACTCCATGGTAACCACAAATCAAAAATAAACAATAGATTCACAAGAGCTAAAACAAAAGGAACTTAAGCATACTACAAAACAAAATCATCAAACCACAACAGGAGAAACGAAAAAAGAAGAAACGAACAGAGAAGAACTACAAAACAACTGCAAAACAAGGAATAAAATGACAATAAGTATATCCTATCAATAATTACTTTAAATGTCAACAGACTAAATGCTCCAATCAAAAGATATAGGGTGGCTGATTGGGTTAAAGAAAAAACAAAAACAAGACCCTTCAATATGCTGCCTACAAGGGACTCACTTCAGGGTGAAAGATACACATAGACTGAAAGTGAGGATATGGAAAATGATATTTCATGCAAATGGAAATGACAATAAAGAAGGGTAGCAATACTCATATCAGACAACATAGACTTTAAAACAAAGGCTACAGTGAAAGATAAAGAAGGGCATTAAATAATGATAACGGGATCAATACGAGAAGAGGGTATTACACTCATTAACATATATGCACCCAATACAGGAGCAACTAAATATATAAAGCAAATACTAACAGACATAAAGGGAGAAACTGACAATAATACAATAATAGTAGGAGACTTAACACCCCACTGACATCAATGGACAGATCATCCAGACAGAAAATCAATAAGGCAACAGAGGTCCTAAATGACACAATAGGCCAGTTGGACTTAATTGATACCTACAGGACACGACAACCAAAAAAGCAGAATACACATTCTTTTCAAGTGCACATGGAACATTCTCCAGGATAGATCACATACTAGGTCACAAAACAAGCTTCAAAAAATTTAAAAGGATAGAAATTATATCAAGCATCCTTTCTGACTATATCAGTATAGAAATAGAAATCAACTACAGAAAGAAAAAATGGGAAAAGAACAAACACGTGGAGACTAAACAGCATGCTACTAGAAAACCCAACGGGTCAATGATGAAATCAAAGAGGAAATCAGAAAATACCTCGAGACAAATGAAAACAAAAACACAACTTTCTAAAATCTATGGGACTCAACAAAAGCAGTTCTAAGAGGGAAGTTCATAGCAAAACAGACCTCCCTCAAGAAATAAGAAAAATAACAAACAACCTAATCTACCACCAGAAATAATTAGGAAAAAAATGTACAAACAAAGCCCAAAGTCAACAGAAGAAGGAAATAACAAAGATCAAAAATGAAATAAAACAAAGATTAAAAAAAAAACAATAGAAAAGATCAATGAAACCAAGATATTTTTTGAAAAGATAAACAAATTTGATAAACTGTTAGCTAGGCTCACCAAGAAGAAAAGAGAGGGGACCCAAATAAAATAAGAAATGAAAGAGGGGAAATAACAACTGATACCACAGAGATACAGAAAATCATAAGATAATACTATGAACAGTTATATATCAACAAATTGGACAACCTAGAATCAATGGACAAATTTCTAGAAACATACAACCTGCCAAGAATGAGTCAAGAAGAAACAGACAATTTAAACAGACCGATCACTAGAAGTGAAACTGAATCTGTAATTAAAAAGTAAAAAAAAATCCCAGCCAAAAACGTCCAGGACTCGACAGCTTCACCAAACGTATAAAGAAGAGCTTAGATTTTGTGAGGCTTCCGGGAAGATGGCGGAAGAGTAGGACGCGGAGATCACCTATCTCCCCACAGATACACCAGAATTACATCTACACGTGGAACAACTCCTACAGAACACCTACTGAACACTGGTAGAAGACCTCAGACCTCCCAAAAGGCAAGAAACTCCCCACGTACCTGGGTAGGGCAAAAGAAAACAAAATAAACAGAGACAAAAGGATAGGGACGGCACCTGCACCAGTGGGAGGGAGCTGTGAAGGAGGAAAGGTTTCCACACACTAGAAGCCCCTTCGCAGGTGGAGACTGCGGGGGGTGGAGGGGGAAGGCTTCGGAGCCGTGGAGGAGAGCACAGCAACAGGGGTGCGGAGGGCAAAGCGAAGACATTCCCGCACAAAGGATCAGGGTCAACCGGCACTCACCAGCCCAAGAGGCTTGTCTGCTCACCTGCCAGGGCAGGCGGGGCTCGGAGTTGAGGCTCGGGCTTCGGTCGGAGCGCCAGGAAAGGACTGGGGGTGGCGGCGTGAACACAGCCTGCAGGGGATTAGTGCACCACGGCTAGCCGGGAGGGAGTCCAGGGAAAAGCATGGACCTGCCGAAGAGGCAAGAGACTTTTTCTTCCCTCTTTGTTTCCTGGTGCGCGAGGAGAGGGGATTAAGAGCGCTGCTTAAAGGAGCTCCAGAGACGGGCGTGAGCCGCGACTAACAGCGCAGACCCCAGAGACGGGCATGAGACGCTAAGGCTGCTGCTGCCGCCACCAAGAAGCCTGTGTGTGAGCACAGATCACTATCCACACCCCCTTTCAGGGGAGCCTGTGCAGCCCGCCACTGCCAGGGTCCCGGGATCCAGGGACAACTCCCCCCGTGAGAACGTATGGCGCGCCTCAGTCTGGTGCAATGTCACGCCGGCCTCTGCCGCTGCAGGCCAGCCCCGCACTACGTGCCCCTCCCTCCCCCCGGCCTGAGTGAGCCAGAGCCCCCGAATCAGCGGCTCCTTTAACCCCGTCCTGTCTGAGCGAAGAACAGGCGCCCTCCGGTGACCTACATGCAGAGGTGGGGCCAAATCCAAAGCTGAGCCCCTGGGAGCTGTGCGAACAAAGAAGGGAAAGGGAAATCTCTCCCAGCAGCCTCAGGAGCAGCGGATTAAAGCTCCACAATCAACTTGATGTACCCTGCATCTGTGGAATACATGAAGAGACAACGAATCATCCCAAATTAAGGAGGTGGATTTTCAGAGCAAGATTTATGATTTTTTCCCCTTTTCCTCTTTTTGTGAGTGTATGCTTCTGTGTGAGATTTTGTCTGTATAGCTTTGCTTCCACCATTTATCTGTATAGCTTTGCTTCCACCATGTGTCCTAGGCTTCTATCCACCCATTTTATTTTTAAATTTTTTGTCTTAATAATTATTTTTTATTTTAATAACTATTTTATTTTACTTTATCTTCTTTCTTTCTTTCTTTCTTCCTTTCTTTCTTTCTTCCTTTCTTTCTTTCCTTCCTTCCTTCCCTCCTTTAGACAACAAATCATCCCAAATTGAGGAGGTGGACTTTGAGAGCAAGATTTATGATTTTTTCCCCTTTTCCTCTTTTTGTGAGTGTGTATGTGTATGCTTATGTGTCAGATTTTGTCTGTATAGCTTTGCTTTCACCAATTGTCCTAGGCTTCTATCCGTCCATTTTTTAAAAATTTTTTATCCTTTCTTTCTCTTAATTAATTTTTATTTTAATAACTTTATTATATTTTATCTTATTTTATTTTACTTTATCTTCTTTCTTTCTTTTTATCCTTCCTTCCCTCCTTCCTTCCTCCTTTCTTTCTTCCTTTCTTTCTTTCTTTCTACTTCTACTAATTCTTTCTTTCTACTTTTTCTCCCTTTTATTCTGAGCTGTGTGGATGAAAGGCTCTTGATGCTGCAGCCAGGAGTCAGTGCTGTGCCTCTGAGGTGGGAGAGCCAACTTCAGGATGCTGGTCCACAAGAGACCACCCAGCTCCACATAATATCAAACGGCGAAAATCTCCCAGAGATCTCCATCTCAACACCAGCACCCAGCTTCACTCAACGACGAGCAAGCTACAGTGCTGGACACCCTATGCCAAACAACTAGCAAGACAGGAACACAACCCCACCCATTAGCAGAGAGGCTGCCTAAAATCATAATAAGTCCACAGACACCCCAAAACACACCACCAGACGTGGACTTGCCCACCAGAAAGACAAGATCCAGCCTCATCCACCAGAACACAGGCACTAGTCCCCTCCACCAGGAAGCCTACACAACCCCCTGAACCAACCTTAGCCACTGGGGAGAGAAACGAAAAACAACGGGAACTACGAACCTGCAGCCAGCGAAAAGGAGACCCCAAACCCAGTAAGATAAGCAAAATGAGAAGACAGAAAAACACACAGCAGATGAAGGAGCAAGATAAAAACCCACCAGACATAACAAATGAAGAGGAAATAGGCAGTCTACCTGAAAAAGAATTCAGAATAATGATAGTAAGGATGATCCAAAATCTTGGAAATAGAATAGACAAAATGCAAGAAACATTTAACAAGGACCTAGAAGAACTAAAGAAGAAACAACGATGAACAACACAATAAATGAAATTAAAAATACTCTAGATGGGATCAATAGCAGAATAACTGAGGCAGAAGAATAGATAAGTGAGTTGGAAGATAAAATACTGGAAATAACTACTGCAGAGCAGAATAAAGAAAAAAGAATGAAAAGAACTGAGGACAGTCTCAGAGACCTCTGGGACAACATTAAATGCACCAACATTCAAATTATAGGGCTTCCAGAAGAAGAAGGGAAAAAGAAAGGGACTGAGAAAATATTTGAAGAGATTATAGTTGAAAACTTCCCTAATATGGGAAAGGAAATAGTTAATCAAGTCCAGGAAGCACAGAGAGTCCCATACAGGATAAATCCAAGGAGAAATATGCCAAGACTGTCAAGCTGTCAAAAATTAAATACAAAGAAAAAATATTAAAAGCAGCAAGGGAAAAACAACAAATAACACACAAGGGAATCCCCATAAGGTTAACAGCTGATCTCTCAGCAGAAACCCTACAAGCCAGAAGGGAGTGGCAGGACATACTGAAAGTGATGAAGGAGAAAAACCTGCAACCAAGACTACTCTACCCAGCAAGGATCTCATTCAGATTTGATGGAGAAATTAAAACCTTTACAGACAAGCAAAAGCTGAGAGAGTTCAGCACCACCAAACCAGCTTTACAACAAATGCTAAAGGAACTTCTGTAGGCAAGAAACACAAGAGAAGGAAAAGACCTATAATAACGAACCCAAAACAATTTAGAAAATGGGAATAGGAACACACATATCAATAATTACCTTAAATGTAAATAGACTAAATGCTCCCACCAAAAGACACAGATTGGCTGAATGGATACAAAAACAAGACCCTTATATATGCTGTCTACAACAGACCCACTTCAGACCTAGAGACACATACAGACTGAAAGTAAG
Source organism: Monodon monoceros (assembly GCF_005190385.1). Taxonomy (NCBI): domain Eukaryota; kingdom Metazoa; phylum Chordata; class Mammalia; order Artiodactyla; family Monodontidae; genus Monodon; species Monodon monoceros. The sequence continues at coordinate 64,988,469 of NW_021703774.1, read as the reverse complement.
GGGATGGAAAAAGATATTCCATGCAAATGGAAACCAAAAGAAAGCTGGAGTAGCAATTCTCATATCAGACAAAATAGACTTTAAAATAAAGACCATTAGAAAAGACAAAGAAGGACACTACATAATGATCAAGGGATCGATCCAAGAAGAAGATATAACAATTGTAAATATTTAGGCACCCAACACAGGAGCACCTCAATACATAAGGCAAATACTAACAGCCATAAAAGGGGAAATCCACAGTAACACATTCACAGTAGGGGACTTTAACACCTCACTTTCACCAATGGACAGATCATCCAAAATGAAACTAAATAAGGAAACACAAGCTTTAAATGATACATTAAACAGGATGGACTTAATTGATATTTATAGGACATTCCATCCAAAAACAACAGAAAACACATTTTTCTCAAGTGCTCATGGAACATTCTCCAGGATAGATCATATCTTGGGTCACAAATCAAGCCTTGGTAAATTTAAGAAAATTGAAATTGTATCAAGTATCTTTTCCGACCACAATGCTATGAGACTAGATATCAATTACAGGAAAAGTTCTGTAAAAAATACAAACACATGGAGGCTAACCAATACACTACTTAATAACGAAGTGATCACTGAAGAAATCAAAGAGGATATCAAAAAATACCTAGAAACAAATGACAATGGAGACACGACGACTCAAAATCTATGGGATGCAGCAAAAGCAGTTCTAAGAGGGAAGTTTATAGCAATACAATCCTACCTTAAGAAACAGGAAACATCTCGAATAAACAACCTAACCTTGCACCTAAAGCAATTAGAGAAAGAAGAACAAAAAACCCCCAAAGTTAGCAGAAGGAAAGAAATCATAAAAATCAGATCAGAAATAAATGAAAAAGAAATGAAGGAAATGATAGCAAAGATCAATAAAACTAAAAGCTTGTTCTTTGAGAAGATAAACAAAATTGATAAACCATTAGCCAGACTCATCAAGAAAAAAAGGGAGAAGACAAATCAATAGAATCAGAAATGAAAAAGGAGAAGTAACAACTGACACTGCAGAAATACAAAAGATCATGAGAAATTACTACAAGCAACTCTATGCCAATAAAATGGATAACCTGGAAGAAATGGACAAATTCTTAGAAATGCACAACCTGCCAAGACTGAATCAGGAAGAAATAGAAAATATGAACACACCAATCACAAGCACTGAAATTGAAACTGTGATTAAAAATCTTCCAACAAACAAAAGCCCAGGACTAGATGGCTTCAAAGGTGAATTCTATCAAACATTTAGAGAAGAGCTAACACCTATCCTTCTCAAACTCTTCCAAAATATAGCAGAGGGAGGAACACTCCCAAACTCATTCCACGAGGTCACCATCACCCTGATACCAAAACCAGACAAGGATGTCACAAAGAAAGAAAAATACAGGCCAAAATCACTGATGAACATAGATGCAAAAATCCTCAACAAAATACTAGCAAACAGAATCCGACAGCACATTAAACAGATCATACACCATGATCAAGTGGGGTTTATTCCAGGTATGCAAGGATTCTTCAATACACGCAAATCAATCAACATGATACACCACCTTAACAAATTGAAGGAGAAAAACCATATGATCATCTCAATAGATGCAGAGAAAGCTTTCGACAAAATTCAACACGCATTTATGATAAAAACCGTGCAGAAAGTAGGCATACAGGGAACTTTCCTCAACATAATAAAGGCCATATATGACAAAGCCACAGCGAACATCATCCTCAATGGTGAAAAAATGAAAGCATTTCCAATAAGATCAGGAACAAGACAAGGTTGCCCACTCTCACCACTCTTATTCAACATAATTTTGGAAGTTTTAGCCACAGCAATCAAAGAAGAAAAGAAAATAAAAGGAATCCAAATCAGAAAAGAGGAAGTAAAACTGTCACTGTTTGCAGATGACATGATACTATACATAGAGAATCCTAAAGATTCTACCAGAAAACTACTAGAGCTAATCAATGAATTTGGTAAAGTAGCAGGAGACAAAATTAATGCACAGAAATCTCTGGCATTCCTATACACTAATGATGAAAAATCTGAAAGTGAAATTAAGAAAATACTCCCATTTACCATTGCAAAATAAAGACTAAAATATCTAGGAATAAACCTACCTAAGGAGACAAAAGACCTGTATGCAGAAAATTATAAGACACTGATGAAAGAAATTAAAGATGATACAAATAGATGGAGAGATATACCATGTTCTTGGATTGGAAGAATCAACATTGTGAAAAGGACTCTACTATCCGAAGCAATCTACAGATTCAATGCAATCCCTATCAAACTACCACTGGCATTTTTCACAGAACTAGAACAAAAACTTTCACAATTTGTATGGAAACAAAAAAGACCCCAAATAGCCAAAGCAATCTTGAGAAAGAAAAACGGAGCTGGAGGAATCAGGCTCCCTGACTTCAGACTGTACTACAAAGCTACAGTAATGAAGACAGTATGGTCCTGGCACAAAAACAGAAAGAGAGATCAATGAAACAGGATAGAAAGCCCAGAGATAAACCCACGCACATATGGGCACCTTATCTTTGATAAAGGAGGCAGGAATGTACAGTGGAGAAAAGACAACCTCTTCAATAAGTGGTGCTGGGAAAACTGCACAGGTACATGTAAAAGTATGAGATTAGATCACTCCCTAACACCATACACAAAAATAAGCTCAAAATGGATTAAAGACCTTAATGTAAGGCCAGAAACTATCAAACTCTTAGAGGAAAACATAGGCAGAACACTCTACGACATAAATCACAGCAAGATCCTTTTTGACCCACCTCCTAGAGAAATGGAAATAAAAACAGAAATAAACCAATGGGACCTAATGAAACTTCAAAGCTTTTGCACAGCAAAGGAAACCACAAACAAGACCAAAAGACAACCCTCAGAATGGGAGAAAATATTTGCAAATGAAGCAACGGACAAAGGATTAATCTCCAAAATTTATAAGCAGCTCATGCAGCTTAATAACAAAAAAACAAACAACCCAATCCAAAAATGGGCAGACGACCTAAATAGACATTTCTCCAAAGAAGATATACAGACTGACAACAAACACATGAAAGAATGCTCAACATCATTAATCATTAGAGAAATGCAAATCAAAACTACAATGAGATATCATCTCACACCGGTCAGAATAGCCATCATCAAAAAATCTAGAAATAATAAATGCTGGAGAGGGTGTGGAGAAAAGGGACCCCTCTTGCACTGTTGGTGGGAATGTAAATTGATACAGCCACTGTGGAGAACAGTATGGAGGTTCCTTAAAAAACTACAAATAGAACTACCATATGACCCAGCTATCCCATTACTGGGCATATACCCTGAGAAAACCAGAATTCAAAAAGAGTAATGTACCAAAATGTTCATTGCAGCTCTATTTACAGTGGCCCAGAGATGGAAATAACCTAAGTGCCCATCATCAGATGAATGGATAAAGAAGATGTGGCACATATATACAATGGAATATTACTCAGCCATAAAAAGAAACGAAATTGAGCTATTTGTAATGAGGTGGATGGACCTAGAGTCTGTCATACAGAGTGAAGTAAGTTAGAAAGAGAAAGACAAATACCGTATGCTAACACATATATATGGCATTTAAGGGAAAAAATGTCATGAAGAACCTAGGGGTAAGACAGGAATAAAGACACAGACCTACTAGAGAATGGACTTGAGGATATGGGGAGGGGGAAGGGTAAGCTGTGACAAAGCGAGAGAGAGGCATGGACATATATACACTACCAAACGTAAGGTAGATAGCTAGTGGGAAACAGCCGCATAGCACAGGGAGATCAGCTCGGTGCTTTGTGACCGCCTGGAGGGGTGGGATAGGGAGGGTGGGAGGGAGGGAGACGCAAGAGGAAAGAGATATGGGAACATATGTATATGTATAACTGATCCACTTTGTTATAAAGCAGAAACTAACACACCATTGTAAAGCAATTATACTCCAATAAAGATGTTAAAAAAAAAAAGAGCTTATACCTATCCTTCTCAAACTATTACAAAAAATTGAAAGAATGGAAGACTCCCATATTTATTCAGAGGCCACCATTACCCTGGTGGCCAGGGTAAAAACCAGACAAAGACACTACAAAAAAGAAAATTAGAGGCCAATATATTTGATGAATAGAGATCCAAAAATCCTCAACAAAATATTAGCAAACCAAATGCAACAATACATGAAATTGATCATACACCATGATCAAATTGGATTTATTTCAGGGTCACAAGTTTGGTTCAACATTCATAAATCAACCAATGTGATACACCAAATTAACAAAGGGAAAGACAAAAATCACGTGATCATCTCAATAGACACAGAAAAAGCTTTTGACAAAATTCACATCCATGATAAAGACTTTCATCAAAATGGGTTTAGAGGAGGCCTATCTCAATGTAATAAACGCCATTTACCACAAACCCACAGCAGCATAATACTCAACAGTTAAAAGCTGAAAGCCTTCCTGCTAAATTCAGGAACAAGACAAGGGTGCTCACTCTTGCTGCTTTAACACAGTATTGGAAATCCTAGCCACAGCCATCAGAAAAGAAAAAGAAAAAAGAGGTATTCATATTGGAAGAGAAGAAGTAAAACTGTCACTATTTGCAGATGACATGATACTTTATATAGAGAACCCTAAAGTCTCCACCCCAAAACTATTAGAATAAATGAATTCAGCAAGGTTACAGGATACAAGATTAATATACAGAATTCTGTTGCATATCTATACACTAATAATGAAATACCAGAAAGAGAAAGTAAAAAAAATAATTTCATTCAAAATCTCATTAAAAAATACAATACCTATGGGACTTCCCTGGTGGCACAGTGGTAAAGAATCCGCCTGCCAATGCAGAGGACATGGGTTTGATACCTGGTCCAGGAAGATCACACATGCTGCCGAGCAACTAAGCCTGTGGGCCACAACTACTAAGCCTGCGCTCTAGAGCCCACGAGCCACAACTACTGAGCCCACCTGCTGCAACTACTGCAGCCCACACGCCTAGAACCTGTGTTCTGCAACAAGAGAAGCCACCGCAATGAGAAGAATGCAACGAAGAATAGCCCCTGCTCACTGCAACTAGAGAAAGCATGCACACAGCAATGAAGATGCAATGTAGCAAAAAAAACAACAACAAAAAACAATACCTAGGAATAAATTTAACCAAGGAAGTGGAAGTGCTATACTCTGAAAACTATAAAACTTTGATGAAGGAAATTGAAAATGATTCAAAGAAATGGAAAGGTATCTCATGCTCTTTTTATTGGAAGAATTAATATTATTAATATGACCATAATACCCAAGTCAATCTGCAGATTTAATGCAATCTCTATCAAAATACACAGGACATTTATCACAGAACTAGAGAAAATAATACTAAAATTTATATGGACCCACATAAGACCCAGTATGCCAAAGCAATCCTGAGGAAAAAAACAAAGCTGGAGACATAACCCTCCCATACTTCAGACTATACTACAAAGCTACAGTAATCAAGACAGTGTGGTACTGGCACAAAAACAGACACATAGATCAATGGAACAGAATAGAGAGCCCAGAAATAAACCCACATGCCTTTGGCCAATTAATCTATGACAAAGGAGGCAAGGATATACAGTGGAGAAAAGACTGTCTCTTCAACAAGTGGTGCTGGGAAAACTGGACAGCTATATGTAAAGCAATGCAATTAGAACATTCTTTCACACCATATAAAAAAATAAACTCTAAAAGGTTTAAAGACCTAAATGTAAGACTTGAAACCATAAAACTCCTAGAAGAGAACATAGGTGGAATACTCCTTGACATAAATTATAGCAATATTTTCTTGGATCAGTCTTCTAAGGCAAAAGAAATAAAAGGAAAAATAAACCAATGGTGCCTAATTAAACTTAAAAGCTTTTGCACAGCAAAGGAAACCACCGACAAAATAAAAGACAACCTACAAAATGGGAGAAAATATTTGTAAATGATGTGACTGACAAAGGGTTAATATCTAAAATATACAAACAGCTCATACAACACAATATCAAGAAAACAATTCTATCAAAAAATGGGCAGAGCGGGCTTCCCTGGTGGCGCAGTGGTTGAGAGTCCGCCTGCCGATGCAGGGGACATGGGTTCGTGCCCCGGTCTGGGAGGATCCCACATGCCGCAGAGCAGTTGGGCCCGTGGGCCATGGCCGCTGGGCCTGCGCATCTGGAGTCTGTGCTCCGCAACGAGAGAGGCCACGGCAGTGAGAGGCCCGCGTACCGCAAAAAAAAAAAAGAAAAGTGGGCAGAAGATTGAATAGACACTTTTCCAAAGAAAACATACGGATGGCTAAGAGGCACATGAAAAGATGCTCAGCATCGTTAATTATTAGAGAAATGCAAATCAAAACAACAATGAGATATCACCTCACACTTGTCAGAATGGTTATCATCAAAAAGTCTGCAAATAACCAGTGTTGGAGAGGATATGGAGAAAAGGGAACACTTGTACACTGTTGGTGGTAATGTAAATTGGTGTAGCCACTATGGAAAACAGTAAGGAGGTTCCTTCAAAAACTAAAAATAGAACTACCATATATATGATCCAGCAGTTCCACTGCTGTGTATATGTCTGGAAAAAATGAAAACACTAATTTGAAAGGTTACCTTCAACCCAATGTTCATAGCAACACTATTTATAATAGCCAATACATGAAAACATGGAAGCAACCCCAAGTGCCCATCAGCAGACAACTGGATTAAGAAGATATGGTATGTATGTATGCATGTATGTATCTATGTGTATATGAGCGCGCACGTACGTACACACACAAACACACACACACACACACACTGGAATATTACTTAGCCGTAAAAAGAATGAAATATTGTCATTTGCGGCAATGTTGATTGACTTAGAGAATATCATGCTTAGTGAAATAGGTCAGAGAAAGACAAATACTGTATGATACCAATTATATGTGGATCAAAAAAGTAATACAAATGAATGTATGTGCAAAACAGAAACAGACTCACAGACACAGAAAACAAACTCATGGTTACCAAAGGGAAGAGAGAAGGGGAACAAATTAGGGTATGGGATTGACAAACTACTATGTATAAAATAGATAAGCAATAGGATATACTGTCTAGCACAGGGAGTTTTATCCATTATCTTGTAACAACCTATAATGGAATATAATCTGCAAAAATACTGAATCACTATGCTGTACACCTGCAATTAACACATTGTAAATCAACTATACTTCAGTTAAAAATAAAAAAGCAAATATTATCCCAAGTTTCCTTCTCTGAAAAGCCAAGACTTTTACTGTTGTCCATTTGTGATTTCACAAGAGTGGGGCGGAGGGGAGACTGAGAAAGTCGGCAGTTAGTGGAGGAGGTGGGGAGGATGTTTCTGAGGCCGTGGGTGTGCATGGGCAGCCAGGGGAAGCTCTGTGATCAGGAGGGCTGCGGTCCTCACCAACCTACTCAGGATCAAGCCTTCAGAGACTCACCTGTGCTCAGTAAAGACCCAGATCACCATATTTCCTGTTAATTGTATAACTGGTTGAGAAACTGGGCACAATTCTGTGTCTCCTGGTTAAAAGTAAGGAGAGCAACCCATTGTCCTCAATGAGGCCTTGACAATCTGGGATGAGCTGGACACGTCCTGAGCTCAAGGACGACCACTGGGTGAAGACTGGTGGCCCCAGCAGCGATCCTCTCCAAGGGTGTCCAGAAGTCTGCCCTCCTCGAGTCTTAACTTCCCTGAGCTTCAGCACAACCATATTCAGACCACCCGGTCTGCTGAGCATTGTACTAAGAGTCTGCAGGCAGGACAACCTTGAGAAAAATAACTCCCTGAATATATACCGCAGGAAAACCTGTGAATCTGGTCAGGTTCCTGTTTGTGAAGTCACTAATTTGACCTTGGATTTTGTGCAGTAAAAATGAATTCCTCATTCATTTACTTACTCATTTGGCAGATCTCTGATGAACAGGCATTATGAGCCAGACTCAGTGCTAAGTGGAGAGTCCCAGATGAATAGGGAACAGCTTCTGCCCTCCAGCAGAGGGACGCCTCATTGAGCGGACAAGACCTGCTGACAGATGAATGCAATAAAAGACAAATGTAGTTGGTGCCATGCACGGTATTCAGGGCTACGGTTGCTCTGGCTGGGGAGTTGGACAAGACTTCCCTTACACTGGACACCGAAGAGAGTCTAAATGACAAGAAGAGAAGGAGGGTGGTGGCTGGGAAGGCATTCGAGGAGAAGGGAACCTGGGAAGTATTATAGGAATTGAAAGTGAGAGCTTTCAGCCGAAGCCCCAGGAGACACTAGATCTCTCATTGCAAAGGAGGGGCAAGACTGCATGACGTATTCACCAAGGAGGTGTCTGGAAACTGGGTAGAGACTTTTAAACTCTTCACCCACATTAAGATTATTTTTTTTTAAATTGAGTTGGATAGTTTCAAAGAGAATGTTGGAAGAGGATTCCTTTGGAGAGAGCTTTCCAGAGACCCATCCCTCTCCCCGGGCTTCCCCTCAAGGCTAAGGGAAGAGAGTTTGAAATGGACCAGTTGGGACACTTAATCCATGTTCCTTGTATTTTGGGGGGTCACAGTGGACAAGTGACTGGTTCCCATCTGCGAGACCTAGAGAGGGAAGATGCGCTGCTTAACTACTTTTCAGTAGAGCAAAGATTACTTAGTTGGAGGCCAACCTACACTCCCAGCCTTGGTCAGAATAAATAATGTGTGAAAATTTTCCATGGACCAGATGTTGTCAAACATGGGGTCATCTTCAGTTCGATCCAAGTGGCCATTTTAGAGGGACAGAGATTTTATCAGCATGCTGCTGGAGGTATCACTAGAATCCCAGGGGCTGGGGAAGGGGTGTACGACTAGCCAGAATAGAGATGCTTTAGTCCTCGTGAAAACAATAAAGCATCCCTATCAAAAGAGGAAGATGCTCTTCAAAGGACCCACAAAGGTGCCCGAGTGTTTTAAATGCCTCCCAACAGAGCTGGACGACCATGACTTTACCAGTCAAATCATAATTTTCCTGCCCCGTCTGTTCCCCTCTCTCCCTCCTATTCAACTCTGGACCAAAGTTAACCACCTGGGAGAGTCGATGACCCCCTGCACCATCAGCAGGATTCCTGCCTCCAACAGGCCGAAGCAGGGATGTGGCTGAAGTCAAGTCCAAAATTTTGATTAGTAAAATTGACTGGACGTTTTAATTACTCAGCTGAATTTGTGTTGATTTATTTAAGCTGGCCATAGGACTTTTTGTTATCTAAGAGTTCCCAGAAACGTCAAAGGGCCTGCCCAGGTTTTCATATGAGAGCAGGAAAAGACAAGGCTCACCAAAAAAAATGTACAGGGATATTGGTAGGAAAAAATAAAGGTGCCTGATAATTACAGCCCTGGAGACACTCTTGTTCAATTTGACAGTTACAGGGACATGATCAAAGCAAGATTCATCTGTCAGCAATGGGCTTGACAGATCTGTGGGAGAGGACCCAGGAGGCAGTAGAACTGGTATGGGGTGTTTGCAGTACGCCATCCTGGGGTGGTGAGGCTGAAGAGGGGCCGTGGAAGAAGTAGGAAAAATACGGAAAACACTGAGCACCAAGTTCATAGCATCACCATGCAGTCTTCTTGCCAAAAAAGTTGAACCTGGATCTAATCAAGCCTTCAGATCTAACTGCCAGTTTAAAGGAAAAACAAGGGAGAGAGGAATAAATTAAATGATAGCTGAAGGAAGCAATCAGATCAGAAAGTGATATTCTGCAGAAAACCCAATGTGATTTTTTCAGCAAATCAAAGCATGAAAGAAAGGGGGCAGAATAGGAAGAAACTATTCTAGACTAAAAGATCTAACTGGAATTTAGTTAGGAGTAATGTACCAATATCGTTTTCCTAGTTTTGACAAATAAAGGAAACTGGGTGAAGAGTATTTGGGAACTCTGTATAACTTTGCGACTTTTCTGTAAATCTTAAATTATTCCAACATTTAAAATTTACGAGGGGGGCTCCCCTGGTGGCGCAGTGGCTGAGAATCTGCCTGCCAATGCAGGGGACACGGGTTCGAGCCCTGGTCTGGGAAGATCCCACATGCTGCGGAGCAACTAGGCCCGTGAGCCACAACTACTGAGCCTGCCCATCTGGAGCCTGTGCTCCACAACAAGAGAGGCCGCAATAGTGAGAGGCCCGCGCATCGCGATGAAGAGTGGCCCCCACTTGCCACAACTAGAGAAAGCCCTCGCACAGAAACGAAGACCCAACACAGCCCAAAATAAATAAATAAATTTTAAAATAAATAAATAAAATTTATGAGGGAGAGAAAAGAGAATTAAGATGCAAAACCATAAATTCAATGTGTAGACATTGACTGATCTGATTCAAAGGTCCAAATGTACAAGACACTTTTGAGACAACTGGGGAAATTGAATGAGTTGGGTGTTATCGATTTTAAGGGATCATCATTAATCTTGTTACACTGACGTTATGTAGAAAAATGTCCTTCTTTAGAAATATGCCTACTGAAGTAAGTTTGGGTAAAATGTCATGATGTTTTTAAAACGCTTCAGCAAAAATTTTTAAAAAGCTGAAGCAAATATAATGAAATATTGATAATTATATTATTGGTGTTGGGGTTACGGGGGCTCATTATACTTTCCTCTGTATTTTTCTGATTGATTGAAAGTTGTCACAATAAAAACTGTTGTGTGCCTATTTTTTGCCTTGTGCTTTAGCTGTTATTTCATTAAGTCCCCAAACAGCCATATATGACAGATTCATTACTGAGGGCTCAGAGAAGTTCAGTAGTTTTTCCAAGATCACACAGCCAGAACAGGGAAGAGCCAAGATTTGTCCACAAGTACCCACTGCCTCCCATAGTGCCTCGGGTGGAAGGACAGTATCTTGTGGGGTCAGGGGGGGGTTAAGAAAGGAGCCTAAAGCTTATATCCCAGAGACCAGGAGACTATCAGGGAAGTCGAGAGGAGGAGCTTGCTTGAGAAATTTAAATAAGGACTTTGGCTAATATTCTTCACTTACTTTTACCTGCATTGCCTTGCTTGAATCTTCCGTGCACCCACCCTCCTTGTAGGCAGTGTCTGCTCCTTTTCTGAGGTGCCATGAAGGCCAAGTTGGGGGAGTCAGGACCCAGACCCAGTTTCTCCCAGCAGACATCCCTCTTCACTGGGTGGTAGCAAGTGAGAAAAAGGCCTGCACGCCATCACCCAATTGTGTTCAGGTGAGTTACCTTATCGAGCGGCTGCAGAATAAACTTGCTCACTGCCCAGGGTGCTGGGTTGGTTGTAGGTGCTTTGGCCAGCCTCACCTTGTGCCTGGAGGGACTCCGGGCTGATAAGGCTGAGTGGGACCGCTGCAGGGCTTTTGCTTGGTCCTGTCCCCTGCTGTCAGCCTCCAGAGGTCTGCATGCTCAGCCCTGGCTATCTTCCGCTTCTGTCTAAATATCCCCATATCACACAGGCTTTCTCTCACCTGCCTACACAAAAAGCCACGCCCTCTCTTCCACCTGTGTTTCTCTATATCCTTTCCCTGCTTTATTTTATTGCCACCTGTCATATCACATATAAATCCATTTCTTTTCTCTCTTCCACTCCAGAATATAAGCTCTCTGAGGTCAGGGACTTTGTCGTGGTCACTCAGGATCCCCAGTGGGGGACTCCATGAATATTTGTTGAATGAACACATGTATACATGAATAAATGAAGGTAAAAAGAATGTAGGATAAATTGTTAGTCTTATTTTTCTCCACTTTTGAAAATGACACTGTTGGGAAACACTTTAATAGGAAAACAAAAGTAAATCTATTTTCCCATCAGTATCAAGGGATGAAAATGCCTCAGGCTCGGTGCGAGGTTACAAAGCTCAGAGAAGCCTCAGCAAATCTGAGAGCTGGAAAATCCCCCTTCATTTCACAGGTGAGGAGAAGGCCAGGGAGGGTGGGTACATACCTGACCGTTGCTCGGTCTCTTCAACTTTCTGAGAAACTCGTTCTCTAATTCTTCATGTTTCCAAAGTTCAAACCCACGATGAGAAAGCTGCTTGGAGAAGTCCTGGATGTGCTCGGGGAAACTGTTTCCAACCACCCGGCTTCAGGCCCGAGGTCACCCCTTCCACTGCTTCCTCCTTCCAGCGTGTGGGAGGTACCTGGGCAGAGGATCCTCACCTGGCCCGAGTGGGCGGTTCGGCCGTAGGGCAATTAGATCGCCCAGCGAGGCTGCAGCTGGCATCCCCAGAGGCTGTTCATCATGGCCCCCTGGCTCCCCCAGCAGGGGGAGTTTCCTGACTACCTACAGAGGGGGCCAGGAGGAGGCTCTGAGGGGCTAGGGCAGGAAAACTGACTCTTGGGTAAGCGGCCACGTGAGTTTCCACGATGGAGCCTCATTGCAGAGTCACCGAGGGGTGGAGGGCAGCCCTCCTTACCTGCTGACCACCTGTCCTGGGATCCACGGATCCAGGCCATGGACGGTTAGGACAGTCACTCCTTTGGCTTAGGCAATACTGCTGCCTGACCCTTGCTCTGCCCCTCCTGCCTTGAGGCTCCTCAGCCTGGGTTCTGGCTTTTCAGGGCACGCGGCTCATGGCCTGGGATCCTACACCCGCACTTTTGAGGCAGGCCTCCCAGAACTAATTCTGCATGACAGCTGGGGCCCTGACCAAGCCCTGACCACTGCCTACTGACCCTGATGGCTTGTTCCTAAGGTCCATTATCGAAGGCCACTCGCCCTGGAAACGTGAAGTCTGAGAACTTCCTTTCTTGACGTGGCAGGGCAGCCCAACTTTTAGGAGGTTCACGCAGAAACCCAAGGAGTAGGCAGATTGGGAGGCCTTGGTGTCATATGGACAGCAGCAAAGAGAGTAAGCTGTGGGTCAGGCACAAGTGGGAGAGAGGCACACGTCCGGTCCTGGCCTCTGGGCCACCCAGCAGTGAGGTCCCAGGCGGGGTGAGCGTGCCCTGGGTGACAAGCCCTGGTCTGGGAATCTGGCAACTGTAAATATATCACTTTACGTAGATGGATGGGTGGGTTGGTGGATGAATGACTGGGTAGATGATAGATGGATGGATAGACAAACATTTCCGTAAGATGTGAGTTCCTCACCAGCAACTCTCCGGCTGGCTTACCCCATTCCCTCGGAGCAGCCCTACCGTGGGCTCAGGCTGACTTTGCTGTGGTCTCCAACTGGGGCCTGACAGAAGGGCCAGGATCTAGGGAGGAAATGCTTTCTCTCTCGGGTAAGGCCTCTGGACATGGGCAGCTTTACCACCAACATCATCCACCAAAGCCTTTTTTTTTTTAAACTTTTATTTTTTTATTTTTTATTTTTTTGCGGTACGCGGGCCTCTCACTGCTGTGGCCTCTCCCATTGCGGAGCACAGGCTCCGGACGCGCAGGCTCAGCGGCCATGGCTCACGGGCCCAGCCGCTCCGCGGCATGTGGGATCTCCCCGGACCGGGTCATGAACCCGCGTCCCCTGCATCGGCAGGCGGACCCCCAACCACTGCGCCACCAGGGAAGCCCCACCAAAGCCTTTTTGAACCCTGGACATACCATCTCCCTGCCTCTAAACCCTGCTGCTGCCTCCAAGCCTGACAGGCACTTGCACTTGCTCAGGAGAATTTGACCCAAACAGCCCCAAGACAAAGTGAAGTCATTGGATATTTGTTATTTGAAATAGTCTAAGTGGAGGAAGCTGCTAGCAGGGTGGGCGTGGAAGCCACGCACCGTGTAAGCAGCACAGGGATTGACTGGGGAGCGTGGAGGGGCAGCGTGTCTGTGCAAAAGGACTCACCAGGCAGCAGCTGCTCCCTATGTGGGGGTGGGAGTTGACAGGGCGGGGACAGTGTGGTGACATGATGTGCTTGTCTTCCCATGTCATTCTTGGGTTCTGCCCTCCATCCCTAAACTCAGGAGACGCCCATTCAGGTTTTTTTCCACTGTTCTGTCTCCCGTTTTGTGTAATGTGGAGGAAAGGGCAAGTTGTGGGCAACAGGCACTGCACAGGGCCGGGCCGTGCATGGGGAGGGACAGCGGGTCTTCCCATCCTGCAAACACTTCCCTCAGGGGCCTCGTTTCAGAACCAGGCCCTTCTCCTGGAGGGGAAGCTGGGAAGGAAGGCTGGCTGAAGGTGAACATTCAGGATGAGGCAGAGGAGAGGATTATGGGGAGGGGAAAGATTGATTGATGGATTGTAAGCTTCTTAAGAAGTATAGGGTCAAGGTCACACTCAGCTTTGTATCTTCAACAGTGCCAACCACCAGACCACACGGAGGAGGACTAAGGAATGAACAGGTTCCCATATCTTGGTTAATGACTAGAAAAAAGCAGAACAGCGCAAGGAAGCTGGTGTGACAGTGGAAGAGACAGGAAGGGATCAATGCCCCCCAATTAAAGTGAGTGTAGGGGTCAGCTCATTCCAAATCTCTAACACCCGCTTTCCTGCCGCCACAAGGAAGCCCTCATTAGGAGGGGAGAGGAGCTGCCTGGGGCAGCTCATCATGAGGGTATTTCTATGCAACACAGATCTCATCTCCTTCCGGGGGAGGGATCTAACCCTGCCAGTCATATCAGTGCTAAACAAAAACGCACTGGGGGGGTGACTTTAAATTTCTTCTTTATTAAAAAAAAAGCATTTATTTCTGGGTTTCTAGAAAAACTTCTCTAACACATAAAACAGTTTTTCCATCCCCTTAGCACTTCTTTCTTGCCTCCTTCACTCCTGCTTCTGGTGCCAGCTGCCTGCAAGACCCAGATGAAGAAATCTTCTCAGATCGAGATGTGGGAGCTGGAGGGGGTTGAGGGTTTGAAGGAAGGTGGTTACTGGTCAAAAGGAGAAGTTCATTCGCACAAAAATATAAACCATGGAGGATGAGACCAGCACATACACATATGGATTGATCTACAATCCGTATAAAAAAAATAGACCCAAATTGTCATTTTACATTGGCAATATTATACAAAATAATATATATTTTTTAAACAACACACACCCACACACACACACACACACACACACACACACACACAAGGTGCCAGTAGCCCCTCTGCACTTCTGCTTCTGGGGACAGGAGTGTCAGTAGGCAAAGACGACATGGTAGGTGACCTGGTGGCCATTGTCCCAGGCGTAGAGCAGGCGGTCCTTGGGGTTGTAGTCTATCTGGGTGATGTAGGAATACTCATTCTCGAACAGCAGCCTGGGGATGATCTGCGTGTTGGTGTGGGTGTCAAAGGCGTAGGAGATGTTGGCATTGCGCTGGTTGTAGCTGTCCACGGCGTACAGCACCCCACAGATGACGAAGCAGTTGCCGTAGAAGTTCCGCCGGAGCCCCGTGCGCCACGTGGTCTCCTTGTGTGTGCTCAGGTCCACGGCGTTGAGCTTGCTCAGGACGATGACCTCCTGGCTGAAGCCCTCGTCGTCCAGGGCCGGGTAGATGAGCCACAGGCCATTCTCATCCACAGCAAAGTCCACGTCCGAGTGGCCTTGCCACCTCCAGGGCGTGGCCTCCTCATAGGCCACGTCATGGAGCATGGCCCAGGCAGCCACATAGCGCTGCTTCAGGTCATACTTGATGATGTTGCGGGTGAAGGCCCGGTTGTAGTAGAAGGCACCATTGTACACCACGTGGCCCGTGCCGATCCAGCTGTAGGGGAGCTTGTAGGAATTGCTCCAGCGACCTGTGGGCAGTGAGAAGGCAGAAGGCTTGAGGGCAACGGTGCAGAGACAACCTGTCAGGCAGGGAGGGGGCAGCCCAGAGAGATGGGACGTGCCATTGGCTTGAGGTCTGGAGCCCACAGTTTGTGTCTTGGTTCTGCCACTTTCTAGTTCTGTATAGCATCCTCGTCTGTCATTTAGAAATAACGATTTCCACTCCCCTCGCTGAGCTGTTTCAAGGATCCAGAGGGCTAATGTACGTGAGCGTGGTTTGTAAACTGTCAAGGGCCATGGGAAAGGGAGGATGTATCACTACTGTTTTCTGGACCAGACTCCAGGTTGTCCCATGTCCCAGGGACTGGGAAGGAGGGGCAGGGCTGAGAGATGAGAGAGCAGAGAATGTGAGGGAGTGTGGAAGAGGGACATCCTGCTACCAGAGAAGGTCCTTTTACCATCAGAAGAAGGCGTTGCCCTTCTTGTCCACTGTCTCCACCCTAAGAGAGCTGGCCATGACTAAAACAGAGGACAGTGGGGAAGGAGGAGCCCCCCTAAGGTGGACCCATATCACGTACCTTGTTTGAAGTTCTCCAGGTTCCGGAACTCTACCAGGGTGTTGCCATAGTAATAATTGGTTACGTAAATCCGCTCATCTTTGGCCAGGGGGTCCTTCATCCAGGCCCCTTCGTTCCGCCCGTATGTGTTCTGCGTGGTTGGCCCCGTGATTGTGGAGAGGGTGTCCTTGCACCTTCCTGATGGAGGAGAGGTGGATGGAGAGGTTGGGATGATTGAAGAACGCCCCGCCCCTAAAACCCTTGCCGGCTCTGCCACCTGGAGTCTGAACTCCTCGGCAGGCTTCTACGGCCCTGTATAGCCAACCTGACGCCAGACATTTTCTCAGCATCATCCCCTGCTATTCCTCTCATCTATCCTATATTCTACTCCTATGAAGCCATCTACTGTCACCATCCTGGGCCACTTTCATGCCACCATGCTTTGCTCTGGCTGTCCTCTTACTTCTCAATCCTACAAACCCATCCCTCAAGGAGCTAAGCTCCAATGCCCTTTTCTGACACCACATCCTCCTCTGAAAAACCATTCTAGCCTTTTACTGGATTCCATCCTGCTCCCATAGTACTGTGAATGTACCTCTCTTACAGGACATGTCATCTTATATCTCAGCAGTGTTTGTGCATATCTCTCCTGATTCAAAGCCACCCCCATCCAGAGCATAAGCCCCACGGAGCAGGGTCTGTGGCTTTCCTCTTTGTGTCCTCAGTCCTCAGAATACACAGTGTCTGGCAGGCCACAGGCACTGAGCAGATGTTCTGAAACTTGGATGAATACACGGCAGCATGAGAAGTGTGACCAGAGGAGAGGACTTTACAGGTATGACCAGGAACGTGGAGCTTCACCAGCCACTGAGCTACCCCAAGGGGCTTGGCCCAGGCCACCAGCAGAGACCAGCCCTGACTGTGCAGTGTACGTCACGTCCCTGAGGCCCACCTTCTGGGTCCTAGAGAGCTGTCCTCAAGCCTGTGCCTCTGTGGGTAGGATGCCAGGGCCCCCTTCTGGGAAATTGGAGGGGCCGGGGACCAAGTTCCCACATAAGGAGTTTACTCTGGCTGTAGGAGACTCCTTCAAAGGTCAAGTCTGCTTTAAGGGGACAGGAACTCTGCAATGCCATCCTGAGTGACTCTTTGGAGAGACCTGGTGCCCATGAGAGGCCCTAAAAGACCACTAGAACCACGCTGGGTTCTAAATCAAGTTGAAAGCCTGCTTGCATGCTTACTATGCAGTATTATTATTGAACACGGCCCTGAATGATCCTGAAATAACATGTGACTACAGAGAGCACGTGCTCTTTTTGTCTCTGCAATAGTGGGTTATGAAGGAGATGGGAAGAGGACAATGGAGGGGGCAGTGGGAGAAGCAGATTAATCCAGGCTTTACCACTTCCTCCTACTCTTCCTGGCAGCTGGGACCCGCAGAATACCCCCCCACTGCCATCAAGACTGGTGCACAGATGGGCGACGGTGATGAGAGTAACTTGTCCCTGACAGTCACATGGAACCAAAGAGTAAGGGGCTACAATTCAGGTTCAGGGTTCTCTAAACTCCAGGCCACGCCCACTTCCAAATTGTTGCAGTCTGTTCTATCCGTTCTGCTCCCCCATAGCGGTCTGAGCTGGCAGGACAGGGCAGGCGCTGTGCCCTTGGCCCCGGGCCTGGGGCAGCCAGGCGTCTGAAAGAAGGATAAACATTGTTTCTCAGGCAGGGCCCACAGTTGGGTGCAATTGGCAGGGCTCAGGCATCTCCGTGTGGGGTTTATTAGGTCCTGGTCCGACAGAGAGGAGAGGGTTTTGGCCTCTGTAAGACAAACAACAGAGCCTACCAGCCAAAGCCTCATTCCCCCACATCTGAGTTCATCTGCTCGAGACAATAAAATAGATGGCTCTGGCTGAGCCCAGGCAACAGAGGTCTGATGGAAAATATCTCATTCCCTGGCGCTGAGCAGGGCCCTGGCTTGCCAGTGGAGAAGCTGTGCTTCCTTAGAACTGAGGTGAGCCCTAGCGTGCCATCCCCAGGGAGGGGCATTTTTATGTGCCCCCTTCCCCTGGAAAAGCCCAGTGAAGACATCGACTCCCTGTCTGAGAGGCAGCCCCCCACCCATGCCCAGAGCCCCACAAAGGGCTGTGCAAGGCCAGGGGTTTCTGCCATGGCTATGCCACCTCCCTGCCCAGATATGGAAACTGCAGATGAGCTCCTGGAAGCCAGGACTCATCTAACTTTTGATGTAACGCATTGCCCCAGGCAGCCCCCCCCCAAATCCCTGCAGGGTCCTGTCTCAGCGCTAAGGCTCTGCAATGAGAGGGGCTTAATGTGAGGCTATAGAACGTGCCCCGGGTTTGCAGACAGAGGCCTGACATTGGTCTTCGCCCTGCTACTGACTCCAAAGTCTGTGTTTCTTTTAAAAGGTCACAAAGCTTTAATTTCTTCCACAGTAAAACGAGTATAATATATGCCCTACCTACTTGACAAGAGCGCTTGGAGAATGCACTCTGATGATGGTATGGTAGGCTGAATCATGGCTTCCAAAGGTAACCAGGTCCTAATCCCTGGAACCTGTGAAGGTGACCTTATATGGCAAAAGAGACTATGTTGCGATAGGGGGACTATCTTGTATTATCCAGGTGGGTCCTAACTGCAATCACAAGTATCCTCATGACAGGGAGGCAGAGGGAGATTTGACTACAGAAGAGGAGGCAACCTGATGATGGAAGTGATGAGGCCACAAGCCAAGGAATGCTGGCAGCCACCTGAAGCTAGAAAAGGCCAAGAAATGGACTATCTCTTGGAGTTTCAGGAAGGAACCAGCCTTCTGACACCTTGACTTTAGTCCTATAAGACTCACTTCAGCCTTCAGGCCTCCAGAACTGTTAGAGAATAAATTTCTATTGTTTAAGCCATTAAGTTTGTGGTAATTTGTTACAGGAGGCATAGGAAACTAATACAGATGGAGTCAGCTTCTGGCATCTTTATTTCTGTAGGAAGAGGGGAGTCCCAGCTTACAGCTTCAAAGTCCTGATACCCAGGACCTCAGGCTGTATCTCCACATGCCCTCAGAGCAAATGCCGGCAGCCTACAGGGTGGTCCAGCACAGGCAGGAACAGTGGGACAGACAAGTGTGGTTTTGAGAGCATTTGAAGACAGGTTCAAGGGAGATCAGTAAACCATGAGGCCCAGACCCAGGTCTGAGAATCTGGGGCCATTCAGATGCTCCCACCCTTGGCAGCAAACTATCAGCCTTGGAGAGAAGATGCAGCCTGTCTACTCCTCTTCAAGGGTAATGAGAGAAGGGAGGGAGATAGTTCGAAGGCACTGAAGAGAAAAGAGAGTGCTGCCTGCAACTCATCTTAGAAGTGTTCCCCCGAAGCATGGTGACGGGGAACACCTCCTAAGCCGTCTCTATGTATTAACTCATTTAGTCATCGATAGTCCTGGGAGACAGTTGGCCCTGCATCAAAGGTCCCCGGGGTCTGAAAAGTAGGGGCTCTTCCTCTCGGCATATAAACCTGCTCAAATCTTGCCATCTAACGCAAAGAAATCAGCAAACAAGAGGCTCCCGTGCCCTCTGGGGCTCTCCAGTGTTCACGCAGCAGGCCTCTCCTGCAGGGTGCAGGGGAGCCCACACACTCCTCAACTCCTCCCCTGATGGCCGCCTTAAATGCTTACACCCTGTCCATCAGGGATGCTCTCTGGTCTTTTTATTCTAGTCAAGCCTGTCTTCTGTCTGAAACCCCCGCCCACCTCCCCCCCCCTCCCTCGCTCACTGGGCTTTCACACCCCACTCTCCTGGTCCCCGCTCACCCCCTGGTCATACTGCCTCTGGCTGGTTCTCTTTTCTGCCCACCTTTCAGATGTTATCCCTTAGAGCCCCACTTTTAGCCCCTTATCTTCTTGTTCTTCCTGTGTTCCCTGGACCCACTCAGCTCTTATACAGCCCGGCGTTTGTTTCTGAGCACCAGACATCCAACCCCTACTAGACATTTCTCTCCTGTGTGTCCTCCTGATTCCTCAGACTTAATGGATTAAAAATGGAATTCATCTGGGGGCTTCCCTGGTGGCGCAGTGGTTGAGAGTCCGCCTGCTGATGCAGGGGACGCGGGTTCGTGCCCCGGTCCAGGAAGATCCCACATGCCGCGGAGCGGCTGGGCCCGTGAGCCATGGCCGCTGAGCCTGCGCGTCCGGAGCCTGTGCTCCGCAACGGGAGAGGCCACAACAGTGAGAGGCCCGCGTACCGCAAAAAAAAAAAAAAAAAAAAAAATGGAATTCATCTGCTTCAATTCACAGCCTGTTCCTCCTGTACTTCCTGTCCTGGAGAAAGGCATGGCACACCGTTAACCAAGCCACGAGCCTTGTGGTCCTCCCTGATGTCCCCCTCTCTTCCACCGCACACCCATTGGTCGCTGTCTCCCACCTCTTCATCTCTCTGCCCTTTCCCTCCACCTCTGCAGCATTGGCTATGCCCAGTGAACACAGGTGGACCCACTTCACGTGGGAGTCCAGCGAGACTCAAAGTGAAGACAAGGCAGGTGTGTTGTCCCTATGACTGAGTAAGTGGGGCCCGACAGCCCCAGAGGCCACAATTTCCATTTGAACAGAACTTGTTTTGAACGCAGAAAGAAGGCAGTCGTATTCTAAGAAGCATAAATAACCAAATAACCCTATCATATTCTTTCTTACTTGTGTTATTTCCTCATATTAGCCAACAACTCATGCTGAAAATGACATAGAAAAGGGAAAGATAGGGCAACTCACAGTCCCTTTTCTTTTTAGTCTTCCTTACTCAGTAAGGCAAAAGTAGGGAGTGTACAAAAGCTGGTGAATTAAGAAGTGAAACAGAAACAGATGAGTTAAGTTTTGTGTAAGTGTTTCCACTGGTCTGCTAGGCACAAAATGCATACGAATATAGGAGCCGTGAAATACCAACTGTCATTTTGGTGGATTCCACATGAGTTAAATAATCTGACCTTTGCATTGAAAGCTAGCAGTGCACAATATGATAAAATTCATGCTATTCAAGTTTTCCTTTTTTTTCTTTTTGCGGTACACGGGCCTCTCACCGCTGTGGCCGCGCAGGCCCAGCAGCCACGGCCCACGGGCCTAGCCGCCCCGCGGCACGCGGGATCCTCCCAGACCAGGGCACGAACCCGCGTCCCCCGCGTCGGCAGGCGGACTCCCAACCACTGCGCCACCAGGGAAGCCCTCAAGTTTTTAATATTCCTTTACTTACAATCGCATGAAATCCAAAGGAAAAAACCAAGTGAGAGAGAGAGAGGCCAGAGAAGAAAGGAAACAGCTTTATACTGACTACCTTCAATGGCACTTTTCTCCTGCTCTTTGAACGAGGGGCTCTATGTTCTCATTTTGCCCTGGGCTCTACAAAATGCATAGCTGGCCCTGACCAAACTGGTTCACTCCCGGGGCTCTTGCGGCTCTGGTCCTTCTCACTGCAGTGCTACCTTCGTTCCTGGCTGTTTTTTCCTCATCCCTCAAGACAGCTAGGTCAGCTTCTTTTTTCAGAAGAGAGTGTCTCTGACCCCAAAGCACCCATGCATTCACTCACCACCCGGAGTTGAAACGGTGTTTATGTGTCTCATATACAAGCTTGTGGCAACTCCAGGTCAGGGATGCTGCCTCACCTGCCTTTGCACGACCAACGCCTACAGAACCTGCGCATCACCAGCACCCAGTACTTTCCTTAAATTGACAGATCTGAATGTCGTCCCCCGGCTTAGAACCTTCTGTACCACTTTTAGATATAAGTCCCAACGTCCCATTCCCTTCATCAGCAGGCTCCTCTCCCGTATGTTGCCCTGTGAATGCCAGGGCGATGGGCGTTCTTT
The DNA here is from genome assembly GCF_005190385.1 of Monodon monoceros. NCBI lineage: Eukaryota > Metazoa > Chordata > Mammalia > Artiodactyla > Monodontidae > Monodon > Monodon monoceros. The sequence continues at coordinate 64,966,346 of NW_021703774.1, read as the reverse complement.
AATCCCCCTGACCTCCCACCCCCCATGCCCGCACAGGCTCATGCGGTCAGCTCTGCCCTGGGGACCACACTCAGAAATGGAGCTCCACCCTCAGAGCCAAAGACAGTCTCCACTGGACTGCATACCTTGCCGCTTGCCAGCCCTGGCCACTTTAGTCGCCCGTATCCCCCTCACGGTGACCCCTCTGCAGACGTAACCAGAGCTCACCCCCTTTCACAGCCAGCACGGCGTGGGGCTGAGTGAATTAGGAGTGGACGCTTCATCCTTGCAGAGAGGCACAGACTTCATTCCTTATCCATTTACAAGGAACGTCTCCACTTTCTCGCCTTGTTTCTAGGGCCAGCGGCCTCTGTGTTCTGACTGAAGTTTCTCGTGGTTTCAGGGGGCTGGTGAGGTGCCCCAACAAAGAGACTGAGAGCAGAGTGTGTCTGTGGAGTTGGGGGTTGGGAAAGCTGCCTGTCAAGTGACTGAGGGCAGCCAACTGGGACACTTCTTGGTCCCGAGGCTGGGTGCCGTGGAGGATCTGGCTAGCCCTGCCCCTGTCCGTGTCAGCACCAGGCTGCCTCGGACCAGGCCCGCTGACATGTGGCAGGCCGGCTGGCTGTCTCGCGCCCACAGCCTGTGGCTGGCCAGGCCTCGGGGATTGTTAAGGTGGTATACTTTGTGAAGGAGACAGTCTTTAGCCAATCATATGGCCTAGGTTCGACCATGAGGCAGGCTCTCTGGTAGTGCTGTCGTCCTGACTGTCCTCTTTGTCTGCTCCTTTCCACTCCCAACCCCCACCCCAAAGCAGCCTCTTCTAAAACGTGCAGCAGGAGTTGCAGTCCTTAAAGTACGGGATTCTGCAAAGCCTTGGCAACGTGGCACGTGTCCTCTTCGTCTGCAGTAGGCTGAGCAGACCTCTCCCAGACACTGAGGATGGTGACCGCTCCTGTCCCGTCCCTTCCCTTCCCGAGCCCCGGCTCCCGTCACTGACGGCATTTTTCCTCTCCTGTCCTAGAGCTACTATGCTTTGGCCAAAAGTTAATTCCAATTTGCTTGTTTTGGAATTTCTGAGAGTTTGACAATTCCCCTGAGGAAAATGGTGGACCTTTTAGGGTATTACAAAACCAGGTTTAGAAACCATGGGATAGGATATTCCTTTTAAAAGCAGCCCCATTTAAAAGCACTCAGACAGCTCAAAGTCAAAATTGCCAGGCTCAGTAAACAGCAAGCAACCTTTCACAGGCAACAAATCAGTGGCCTGTGCTGGTTTCAGCCAAATGATTTTTATTTAAATGATGACCACGTGTAGTCCTACTTGGCCAGGCACAGGCAGGCAGGAGGTCTGCAGAGAAGGTTCCAGAAAAGAACTCCCATCCACACTAACAGCAGCCTGAGAGAAGCACCTGACAGTGATACATGATTAAAAGTGATTCCTGAAAAAACTTGCCAAGACTCCACATTGCCTAAACAGCCACCCTTCTCTCTGTGCCACCCCCTCTTTTCATCCCTTGGTATTTGAAGAAGCCCTTATATCTGTGTCCACGTCCCTGTGTTTTTTTTCTACAGTAGACATAAAAGGAAAGAACTTCAGCTCTTTTGAAAAACCCTACAGGCCAGTCTTTAAGCAGAAGCTTACATCCTCTGTGTAAGACGGATGAATGGATAAAGAAGATGTGGTACGTACAGACAATGGAATATTACTCAGCCACTAAAAGGAATGAAATAATGCTATCTGCAGCAACACGGATGAACCTGGAGATTATCATGCTAAGTGAAATAGTGAAATAAGTCAGACAGAGAAAGACAAATATCATATGATATCGCTTATATGCGGAATCTAAAAAAAAAAGGATACAAATGAACTTATTTACAAAATAGAAACAGACTCACAGAGAATGAACTTATGGTTATCAGGGTGGAAGGTTGTGGGGAGGGATAAATTGGGAGTTTGGGATTGACGTGTACACACTGCTCTATTTAAAATAGATAACCATATATGACAAACCCTCAACCAACGTTGTCCTCAATGGTGAAAAACTGAAAGCATTTCCACTAAGATCAGGAACAAGACAAGGCTGCCCACTCTCACCACTCTTATTCAACATAGTTTTGGAAGTTTTAGCCACAGCAATCAGAGAAGAAAAGGAAATAAAAGGAATCCATATCGGAAAAGAAGAAGTAAAGCTGTCACTGTTTGCAGATGACATGATACTATACACAGAGAATCCTAAAGATGCTACCAGAAAACTATTAGAGCTTATCAATGAATTTGGTAAAGTAGCAGGAGACAAAATTAATGCACAGAAATATCTGGCATTCCTATACACTAATGATGAAAAATCTGAAAGTGAAATCAAGAAAACACTCCCATTTACCACTGCAACATAAAGAATAAAATATCAAGGAATAAACCTACCTAAGGAGACAAAAGACCTGTATGCAGAAAATTATAAGACATTGATGAAAGAAATTAAAGATGATACAAATAGATGGAGAGATATACCATGTTCTTGGATTGGAAGAATCAACATTGTGAAAAGGACTCTACTACCCAAAGCAATCTACAGATTCAATGCAATCCCTATCAAACTACCACTGGCATTTTTCACAGAACTAGAACAAAAAACTTCACAATTTGTATGGAAACACAAAAGACCCCGAATAGCCAAAGCAATCTTGAGAAAGAAAAACAGAGCTGGAGGAATCAGCCTCCTGGACTTCAGACTATACTACAAAGCTACAGTAATCAAGGCAGTATGGTACTGGCACAAAAACAGACATACAGATCAATGGAACAGGATAGAAAGCCCAGAGATAAACCCACGCACATATGGGCACCTTATCTTTGATAAAGGAGGCAGGAATGTACAGTGGAGAAAAGAGAGCCTCTTCAATAAGTGGTGCTGGGAAAACTGGACAGGTGCATGTAAAAGTATGAGATTAGATCACTCCCTAACACCATACACAATAATAAGCTCAAAATGGATTAAAGACCTAAATGTAAGGCCAGAAACTATCAAACTCTTAGAGGAAAATATAGGCGGAACACTCTATGCCATAAATCACAGCAAGATCCTTTTTGACCCACCTCCTAGAGAAATGGAAATAAAAACAAAAATAAACAAATGGGACCTAATGAAACTTCAAAGCTTTTGCACAGCAAAGGAAACCATAAACAAGACCAAAAGATAACCCTCAGAATGGGAGAAAATATTTGCAAATGAAGCAACTGACAAAGGATTAATCTCTAAAACTTACAAGCAGGTCATGCAGCTCAATAACAAAAAAACAAACAACCCAATCCAAAAATGGGCAGAAGACCTAAATAGACATTTCTCCAAAGAAGATATACAGATTACCAACAAACACATGAAAGAATGCTCAACATCATTAATCATTAGAGAAATGCAAATCAAAACTACAATGAGGGCTTCCCTGGTGGCACAGTGGTTGAGAGTCCACCTGCCGATGCAGGGGACGTGGGTTCATGCCCCGGTCCAGGAAGATCCCACATGCCGTGGAGCGGCTGGGCCCGTGAGCCATGGCCGCTGAGTCTGCGCGTCCAGAGCCTGTGCTCCGCAATGGGAGAGGCCACAACGGTGAGAGGCCCGTGTACCGCAAAAAAAAACACACACAAAAAAAAACTACAATGAGATATCATCTCACACCGGTCAGAATGGCCATCATCAAAAAATCTAGAAACAATAAATGCTGGAGAGGGTGTGGAGAAAAGGGAACACTCTTGCACTGCTGGTGGGAATGTGAATTGGTACAGCCACTATGGAGAACAGTATGGAGGTTCCTTAAAAAACTACAAATAGAACTACCGTATGACCCAGCAATCCCACTACTGGGCATATACCCTAAGAAAACCATAATTCAAAAGGAGTCATGTACCAAAATGTTCATTGCAGCTCTATTTACAATAGCCAGGGGATGGAAGCAACCTAAGTGTCCATCATCAGATGAATGGATAAAGAAGATGTGGCACATATATACAATGGAATATTACTCAGCCATAAAAAGAAACAAAATGGAGTTATTTGTAGTGAGGTGGATGGACCTAGAGTCTGTCATCCAGAGTGAAGTAAGTCAGAAAGAGAAAGACAAATACCGTATGCTAACACATATACATGGAATCTAAGAAAACAAAAATGTCATGAAGAACCTAGGGGTAAGACAGGAATAAAGACACAGACCTACTAGAGACTGGACTTGAGGATATGGGGAGGGGGAAGTGTAAGCTGTGACAAAGTGAGAGAGTGGCATGGACATATATACACTACCAAACGTAAAATAGATAGCTAGTGGGAAGCAGCTGCATAGCACAGGGAGATCAGCTCGGTGCTTTGTGACCACCTGGAGGGGTGGGATAGGGAGGGTGGGAGGGAGGGAGATGCAAGAGGGAAGAGATATGGGAACATACGTAAATGTATAACTGATTCACTTTGTTATAAAGCAGAAACTAACACACCATTGTTAAGCCATTATACTCCAATAAAGATGTAAAAAATAATAATAAATAAATAAATAAAATAGATAACCAACAAGGACCTACAGTATAGCAGAGGGAACTCTGCTCAATATCCTGTAATAACCTAAATGGGAAAAGAATCTGAAAAAGAATAGATACATGTATATGTATAACGAAATAACTTTGCTGTACACCCGAAACTAACACAACATTGTTAATCAACTATAGTCCAATATAAAATAAAAATTAAAAAGAAAAAGAACCCCAGCTCTTCTGAAAAATCTTACAGGCCAGTCTTTAAGCAGAAGCTTACATCCTCTGTGACAATGTTATTCTGGTTGAACAGAATATTGAACAACAAGAGAAAATGTATCCCTGTCTCCCATTCCTACCACTAGGCAAATAGCGGCTAGGACACAGGGTTTCTCCTGTCTGGGCATCAGCATCTCAGTCAGGCTAAGGGAGGGGGTGGCGTCCTAAGAACCCCAGAAAGGTGCATGTCGGGAATTACACCAGAAAAGCCCACTGGTGGCAACACCCAGGGTAGGCAGGTGGATTGTGGAGACAGTGGAGAATTCCACCCCTGGCTAGGAAGTCGCCAAGGGAAGAGGCTTCCAGGCTGGCAAACACCATCGCTGAGGACATACAAGGCGTGCAGATGTACCCGTAGCCTGTCTTCACTGTTAGTATTCTATCCACCTGTGGAGGGATGGTGGCGGGCAGCTAAGTTTCTGGAGGAACCATCCCTCCTACTCAATTGGTGGTGCTATGGGGGCCCCCCCGGGAGCTCATTCCCATGGCAGAAGAGGAGATGGAGTGCTGGGCCCATGAGCATGGTCAAGGATGCACAGAGCCAGTTTGGAACTGGGAACCTCTGCTCAGACCCTGGGGCATTCTACAGAAATTGAGCAGGACCCGTAGCTTCAGAATTGATTATCCATGCAGTGAGGAATGGACCTTTTCTACTCTATGGTCAGCTTGCTCCCGTCATGGAAGCAAAAGAAAGGAAAAGAAAAATATTCTCTCCTCCCACCCCGACCTCTGTGGCTCAAGAACTGTCTTCTTGCTTAGCTTCCTCCAGGCCAAGGTTCATGAGATTTTGCCCTGGGGTCCATTTGGTTATTTCCTTGCCATTATTCTGGGATTTTTCACCCAATAGGAACCCCTTGCTATACCATGGCCTGATAAACTTACTGCAGAAAACCACAGAATATAAAGGAGAAAGCAGTCTTTAGCAAATTTCTAATTTCTGAGACCCAGACGGGCAGAGATGTGGCCAAGGTCACACAGCTGTCAGCGGCAGAGACCAGGCTATAACAAGGTGTTTGGCTCCTGGCAGGTCCTCCTTCCGCCATCTGTCTGGCGTAGCTGGCACCTTGTTCTGAGGAGGAATTAGGAAAGAGGCTGCCAAGGGAGCAGAAAATGGGAGGAAGGGAAAGACAGGTATAAGGCAAATCACGTCTTCCGTCAAATCAAGTATATTTTTAATGAAATTATTATTCAATCGTGTTATTTCTCAATCACTATGGATGGTGACGTAATGAAAGTTTGGTTTAGCTCTTGTTGGAAGAGACATATGTAGCCAGGTCTCATTTCCTTTTCTAGTTGTTCCTTGCCCCCCCTCCCCGCTGCCCCCCGACATCACACACACACACTTTCACAGTTTACTGTTCTCAGAGTCATCTTGTGGACATGGAGCTCCCAGGCACAGAACAGGGCTGTATTCTCTGTGCTTCTGGAACATACCCTGCTCCTTTAGACCTAACAGTCAGAAGACTTCTCTACTTAGAAAACTCCTGTTTGGGCTTCCCTGGTGGCGCAGTGGTTGAGAATCTGCCTGCCAATGCAGGGGACATGGGTTCGAGCCCTGGTCTGGGAGGATCCCACATGCCGTGGAGCAACTAGGCCCGTGAGCCACAGCTACCGAGCCTGCGCATCTGGAGCTTGTGCTCCACAACAAGGGAGGCCGCGACAGTGAGAGGCCCGCGCACTGCGATGAAGAGTGGCCCCTGCTGGCCGCACCTAGAGAAAGCCCTCGCACAGAAACGAAGACCCAACACAGCCATAAATAAATAAATAAATAAATAAATAAATAAATAAATAAATAAAAAAGAAAACTCCTATTCATCCTTCAAAACCCAGTTCAAAGGATACCTCCTTAGAAAAGCTTCCCCAGCCTTCTTAGCAGCCAGGCCAAGCTGCTGCTCCCTCTTTCATGTCTCTGTTTCTCCATTCCTCTGTTACAGCATTTATCACATGATGCCACAGTGTTTCCATGCTTTCTAAGGCTGAGAGCTCATGAGATTTTCCCCTGGGGCCCACTGCACTGGTTATTCCCCTGTTCCCATTCTTATTATTCTGGGATCCCTCTGCCCACATAAGAATCTATTGTTAGTTCATGGCCTGGTACTGCAGAAAACTTAGCCATCATTAAATAACCAAATACCCAATACCCATCACAAAGCCTAGTACACCAGCACTTGACAAATGTTTATAAAATTTATTAATGAAGCTGAGATCTTGGCTCCATTAATTTACTTATATTTAATTTAATTAATTAATTTTTTTTTTTTTTTGCGGTACACAGGCCTCTCACTGTTGTGGCCTCTCCCGTTGCGGAGCACAGGCTCTGAACGCGCAGGCTCAGCGGCCACGGCTCACGGGCCCAGCTGCTCCGCGGCATGTGGGATCTTCCCGGACCAGGACACGAACCCGTGTCCCCTGCATCGGCAGGCGGACTCTCAACCACTGTGCCACCAGGGAAGCCCCAGTTTACTTATATTTTAGAAAGGAGTTTCCCACTCTTATCACCAGCACATTTTGAATACATAGACCCTAGATGTTAAAACTGATCATCGGCCAAGGCCTAGCTCCACTTGCCTTTCTTTATGAAGCATTTGGACCATCTGAATCCTCCCTCTCCTTTCAAGCCATTTCCAGGCTCTGCCCTTCACTTGAGCAGGAGACCCAAGCCAGGTAGAATGAACTCACCTATGACATTCCGTATGTCATCTTCTTCCTCGGGGCTCAGGGTGGGGCTAAGGGGGGCTGTGCCCTGCCCAGCAGTGGCATCTTTCCCCAGTGAGTCTGTCCTGACTGGTGGGGGAGGCACTGGGGCTGTATGCGTAGCCTCTACAAATGCATCCTCGGGAGCCACTGACGGAGGCGCTGAGGCTGGAGGTCGCTGGGTGGCTGTGTGGGCCACGGTCGTGGCTGGTACCTGAGTAAAAGGTTTAAGGAATGCCTCCCCGGTGGGTTCGGGAAACACTGAGGTGGTCTGGAGTGGTGTTGAGAATTTTTCAACTGAGGCAGAGAGAGTAGGGTCAGGGATGCTGGCAGCTGAGGTCGAGGCCTGCGGCTGTGCAGAAAGCAGGGCTGTGGTCTGAGTGCCAGCATCAGTTGTCACAGCAGCATTGTGATGGGTGGCTACTGGCCTCCGGGTGGCACTGGTCAGCAGGTGGTTGTGTCTCAGAAGCTGATCTTCAATCAGCAAATCCATTCCGTGTTCACCGCTGAAAAATTCGTCTTCTGGGAAACAAACACAGGTGCATTTGTGACTGGGGAGAGGAACTGGGGGCATGTGGCATGTGGCAGATTAATGAGGGTTTCTTTCCTCAACATGATGCCCTGATTTAGAGATAGAGCCCAGGTGGGATTTAGAAGAAGCAGGTGAAAAGGAGCACAGATGGAAGCATTTCCTCGAGGGTCTCTCTGAATAGTCTACTGCTATCCTCCACCTGCGACCCACGGGCCACCTAGAGGATGCACAGCCATGGGCTACAAAACCTGGGAGGAAGTTAGTCATTCATTCAGTAGGTATCTATGGAGCATGCACAAGAACAATGAGCAAAAAAAAGATCCTGCCCTCGCCAAGCTTCTATCTAGTGGTGGAGACACCAAACAATACACAGAGTGTACATTTGAAGGTACTATGAAAAAAAGTCTAGTAGGGTGAGGAGAAGGGAAGGGAAGAGAAACTTGCAGTAATGGATAAAGTAGTCAAGATGGGACTCAGTGGGATGGAGAGATGAGCAGAGGCTTGAAGGAGCGAGGGAGTTAGCCAAGCAGCTATCAGGGGAAGAGTATACTAGGGGGGAATAGCAGCAGTGCAAAGGCCCTGGGGCCAGAACATGTCTGCTGAGGCTGAGGAGCAGTGAGGTGGACAGAGGTCAGAGAGAACACGGGAGCCAAGTCATGTGGCATTTGGCTGTTGTGTTTGGACTTCAGTTTTGTTTTTTGTTTTTTTTTTTTTTTGGTACGCGGGCCTCTCCCGTTGTGGAGCACAGGCTCCGGATGCGCAGGCCCAGCAGCCATGGCTCACTGGCCCAGCTGCTCTGCGGCATGTGGGATCTTCCCGGACCGGGGCACGAACCCATGTCTCCTGCATCAGCAGGCGGACTCTCAACCACTGCGCCACCAGGGAAGCCCCTGGACTTCAGTTTTTATTCCAAGTGAAATGGGGCAGTCTGCAGGGTTTGGAGCAGAGAAGGAATGTGAGGAGGCAGAGATTTCTTAGGAAGGACACAAAGAGGTCTAACCACAAAAGACATAATTGGTCAATTGGATTTTATCTGCTCATCAGAAACACCATTAAGGAGCTGAAAATACAAGCCACGGGCAGGAAGAAAATATCTGCAGTATGTATGACTGACAGAGGACTTGCTCCAGAATATAAAACCCCCACAAACCAATTATTTATTTATTTATTTTGGCCATGCTGCACAGCTTGTGGGATCTCAGTTCCCGGGCCAGGGACTGAACCCGGGCCATGGCAGTGAAAGTAACGAATCCTAACCACTAGACCACCAGGGAACTTCCACAAATTAATAATTTAAAAAGGCTACGAACAGTTAAAAATGGGGAAAATGATTATGCCAGCGACTGCGTGAGCAGAAACTGTAAGGAGGGAGAGGCAGAGCAGGTGCATGAGTCAGGAGGCTGCTGAGCAGGACCTGATGGGAGGAACTGGCATTCGCTCTGGCAGAGTGGAGACAGAGGAAGAGTGGGGCCTCCTGGGGTGCTGGGCAGGGAGAGACAGAAGAAAAAGGAGGGGCCGGTGGCAGGGAGGAGCACAGGAGAAGGAAGCGTTAGGGAAACAAGATAAAGATGAGGTGAAAGGGAATATCTGTTTTCTGTGAAAAAATAAGAGGGACAGAGATAAAAGGGGTCCAGCATGAGCTGGAGTCTCAGTCAGGAAGCCCAGGGTCCCTGGAGAAGGAGCAGGTGGGAGAAGCCCACTGTGTGGCTGTGAGTGAGTCATTCGCCTCTACGCCTCAGGGCCCTCATCTGCGAACGGGGAGGGCTGGACTCCAGGGCACTGAAGTCCCTTCTGGCTCAGCCATGTTCTGCCTTGTGGTCCTCTGCAAGCCCAGAGAGGGCAAGTGACTTGCCCCAGGGCGCTCAGCAAGTTGTGAGGAAAGGCCATAAGAATTCTGGATGGTTTGTAACTGCAGGGAATTCTCAGGTAACCGAGCTGGCTCTGCGGGGCCACAGTAGTAATCAAACTGCAAAAAGGGTGTGTGCCTCACGGGAAGTGCACCTCCACAGGGTCCAAGTGGTGACTCCGTCCCTTGCCCTGCCTCTGGGGGGTGGGGCGGCCCTGGCTGACCCCAACTCACGATGCTCTTCGATGTCATTCTCCTCCTCAGGGTCCTTGGCTTTGTAGTAGGTGATGCCCCGAATGACGGTGGGCTTGGAGGCCGGCCGGCCCCTCAGGTGGACCTGCCTCTGCAGGGGCCACTGAGGCTTCACCACCTCTGGTGGAGCCAGTGGCCGCGTCTGCAGGAGCTTGATGGAGTTGATCTGCTGGGACACGGTTTCTTCCTGCAGAAACCTCTCTTCATACTGCTCCTCAGAGGGGACACAAGGGAAGGTCAGGTCACTGGTCAGAGGGGCAGTGGTCAGGCAGAGACAATGCTGGAGCCAAGGCCATACTAATAACAACAGCTAATCCTAAAAGCACTTCCTAAGAGCCAGGCATTGTTCATCTTCTCATCAGCCCTATGAGGTAGGAACCAGTTTTAATCATTTCCATTTACAGGTTGGGAAATTGAGGCACAGAGAGGTTATGTAAATTGCCCAAGGGGCCACAGCAGGTAAGTGGTAGAGGCAGGATTTGAACCCAGGCAGTCTGGCTCCAGACTCTGTCTCTAACCTCCATGCTATACTTCTCAGAGAGTGCAGTTGTCCTCTCAGCTCTGGTCTGGGGATGCTGGGTGACTTAGATCTGGTATCAGTTGTTTCTAGTGAGGTCCATGTGGCTGGGACATGAAGGCTGAGGACCAAGCTGCATACCTCAGGATGAATCATGACTGCTTTTACTTATGCTGTTAGAGCAAACTGCCCCAAGCCCTCCCTAACGAATCCAGAATAAAGTCCAAAGTCCTTGGCCTGGCACTGAGAACTCAAATCGACTTGACCCAGCTCAGCATTCTTCTCTCTTTTGTTCCACCCTCCAGCGCCGACACGCCCGGTACTCCAGGCACTTGGTTGACTCCTGAACTTCTTGGCTCTCCTGAGCTTCTGGGTCTTTGCTCAGTGTGTTTTCTCTGTCTGGAAGGCCATTCTCATCCCCCCACCCCCGCACCCATATAGGTATTTCTTGAAATCAACCCATTTTTCAAGGCCTGGCTAAAATCTCAGGACCCCAAGGAAATACTCCCAGACCTTTTCATTCAGAATTAATCTTTCTTTCCCAATCATCACTTTGCACTTTGTGGCAGAGACTTCCAAGTGACTACCCAAATCCCCGTCTCCTTGTTCCCGACTTAATGAGAAACTGGTTTTGTGGGAGTGGTCATGGGACTAAGTTCTGGTTGGTAGGGTATAAGTAGAAGTTGGTGGGAAGAGCTTTTGGAGAAGTTTCTTAAGACTTGGGGCTGACTCAGCTGGAAGGCATCTTTTGCACTCTTCCTCATTTCTCTGGCCAGGAGAATATGGACAGGATCGCTGGAGCTGAGCAGTCATCTTGCGATCATGAGGGGATTTTGAGGATGGACATCACTAATGACATCTTGCAGCTGACTATATCAGCCCTGGGTCACCTGCCTCCAGAGCTCTTCTACATGAAAGGACAACCAACCGCTCTATTGTTTAATGCACTGTATTTCGGTCTCTTACTCAAAGCCGAACATAACTCCTAATGGATACAAGTCTGTACTTCTGTTGTAACACCTTTCTCAGCCTGCCTTCCACAGGCATTACTTAAGGATGTTGCCTCTGTTGACTGAGTAACTGGAAGAGGAGAGACCACCTCTTGTTCATCTTTAATTCCCCTGAGTAAATGCCTGTTAAATTGAATTTCTGAATCATAACAAATCCCAAGCAACCATCTACATTTGTGACTAGCACTGGGATTTTTGTCAAATCAAATGATGCTTTAAAGTAGGCAGCCGATGACCTGGGCATCTTGATGGTACCACAGAAGTCCTCTGTGATGGTTCTGGTCACATGGAAGGACCACCCTGTCCTCCACAGAGCTGCTGCCTGGGGACTGAGCTCTTGTGTCCACAGTGTGGCAGAGTCTCTGGGTCCTTCCTTGGTCCATCTAGTCATGTCCCCTCACCCAAAGGATCACAATCGCCCACCTTTGAAAGCAGAGGGCCTTGGGCACTGGGCCTGTGAGCTAGCTGTGCTGAAAGTCAGAGCCACTGGACAGGGGGTCCAGCTCCTGAGGGGCAGTGGCTCCATCAGTAAAGCATGCAGCGACCTAAGTGGGAGTGGCCCAGCGCTGCTCTCATGAGGTATCCAATGGCTGAATGATGAAGGGGTTGCTCCCTGTAGCCATCTAAGCCATGAAAGCTCCCCCTTTTCACCATGAGGAGGTGGACGAGCTCCCTTAAATCCTTGGTGAAGTCCACCCAGAGAGCAGAGTCCACTTGGAAACAAAACCTCTGTCCCTTGATGCCCAGTGTCCTGAGGGGCAGAGCAGGACCTTCAGGTTCACGGAACATTAGCTGGCAGGGATCCAGCTATCACGGCCAACTTTCTCACTTTGCACAGGAAGAAGCAAATCAGGCTCTTGTTTTGACCTTTAAAATCTGGCCTGGAGAAAACCTAGAGTCCTCATTGCCAACCACACCCCAAGTCTGTACTGGTTTTCCCGTGACAAGAGAGTTTATCCAGATGGCACAGCAGACATGGAAGTTCCTGAATATGTGTTCCTTGCTCCCCTGAGCTGACCGACTCCTGGAAGACAGGGAACTCTTTCTGCCAGCCTCCCCTGACTGGGGCCAGAGCGCTGCCCAGAAGAAACAGGCAGATTTGTGCCCCGAGCAGCCCCTACTCCTGCTACCTGCCCCTCTCTCACTTCCCATTCTTTGCTGGTGAGGTGACCTCCATCAGAAGCGCAGGGAATACTCAGCTGGTGCTGATGACGTTTTACAGAGCACCTATTAGGGCCAGACATGTCCCTTTATATTATTTTCAACCCTTAAAATAATGGGGCATGGTAGATATTATTATCCACATTTTACAGATGAGGAAGGAGAGGCTCAGAGTCATTTAGCAACTTGGTTGAAGGTCAATCAATTAAGTGGTTGAGAGGGGCACTTATTAAGTCATTCGGCTATTAAATAGGCCCAGGGCTGCCTGCTTCAGAGCGTGTGCTCTACCTTACATTAAAGCCACATTGTCCTCAGCTGTGACCACAGGACTAACTCATTGGCCATCCAAAAACTTGTCCACATCCCCAAGTCCTGAGGGCCATGGTCTGGCTAGTGCCCAGCAGACTTGGGGATCCCTCATTTCCCATGGGAAAGAGCTGCCTGGGAGGCTGACGAGAGGCCCCAGCCCTTGACTCAGACGCCGCGGGCCATCTAATTGCTAGACTCTGGTTTCCCTCTGCATTGCAAAAGCAAGTTGTCATTTCTTCGTGGCAAACCCCAGGAACTGTCTTTAATCCAAGCTCTTAGGGACGAGCGGGAACTGCAGTTCCTTCTCCCAGCCAAGAAGATGGCACAAGACCATGGACGGCCTCTGCCAGAGAACATATAATTTCCCTGGATTCGCTGGCTGCACTGGGAGGCAGTGGCCCCCGCAGCTTTGATTTCCTCTCTCTGTTAAACTGTTGTATGACTTCAACTGCTGGTGTCCCAGTTTTCCCAATCCCACCCTGCTCTCTCCACTCCCAACCCGCCCCCCAGAGCCCCCTGCCAACCCTCCAGGCAAGGACCTTCCTGGAAAGAGGCCTCCAGCAAAGTGCCACGCACCGTTCCAAGAAACCCTGACATCATCTGTAAGAACCCTGAAAAGAACAGCCAAACCCAGACACCCCACTCACCCCCTTTTTCAGCACGGGGTTCACTAAAGAGACAGACGGATGCAAAGGGAGAGGCTAGCCTTGCCTCCTTCACCACTTCCCCCTTTCCAGTCCCACCCTGGCCCTGGCTCTGCCCACACCCCCCCTGGTTTGGGCGGACTGTGCTAACTTCCACAGTGTGTGAATGGGGATTTCAGGAGGCAGAAACTTTTGCTGAGCAAGGCGAAAAAGAGTTGGGTGTGGTTGATTTGCCTTCAGGAAAATCTGAGCTGGGTTCCTGAACATACCACATAACGCGTCATCGAGACAACAGATGGAATTCTCAAGCTCAGCCGACTGGGAAATTGGAAGCCAGAGAGCACAGGAAGTGCCTAACTCTGCTGGGCTGCTGGGCCAGCAAAGGATGCCATACGGGCTGCGATGGGAGCCGCAGGGCCCCAGGTGTGATGCGAGGGTGCCTCCAATTTCCCTTCCAGCCCAAATGTCTTCTGGCTCTTTGGTTGACAAACTCAGACCTGCTCAGGGATGACCCACCAAGCAGACTAAACACACACTCAGTAGCTGGCATGTCGGGGACACCCAAAAATGAGAAAAAAAATAATTTTTGAGGGAATACGATATTTCCCAAAAAACCCCGTCAAAGTAGTCATCATGGGCTAAGCCAGAAAACTGGCCTTCCTTGTACTTATTTTCTGGGTTGGAATTGGTTTTATTTTGAGTTACAAATGGGGCAGGGTGCAGGCACCATACTCTCTTCAGGGCTTCTTGCCTCCAAAGTCCTAATCTGCCTGCTCTCCTGCCTTCGGAACACATGAGCCCAAGGTTCCCCAAAACCAAAGCTGCTGTCTGCTTGGCACCACTTCGGGGAGTTTCTTTGCTCAAGAGTTCCAAGCCCACATGCCTAGTCAGTCTTACTTCCTTTCTTACCCCAATTCTTAATGACCCAGGCAACAGGATCCTTCGTAGCAATGCTTCCCAGCCCTTTTCAATGTCACAGCACATTGACATTGACAGCTCAGGGGCTCTGACAGTCTGTGTCCCAGGCCCTGCTTCACCCATACCCTGCCCGCCTGCCCCAGGCTGAGGGGATCCCTCAATGGTTCACCTGGAATCCATGCTCTGCCATCCACCACCAATCCTTGGTCCAGTAAAAGTGAGCAAAACCCCTCTTAACTGCTGCTATCCCGTGGTTGCCAGGGACCCCTCTTACGATGCTTCATCCAGACCTGCCTTGCTAATAGCATCCACACTCTTCAAGTCCTGATGCCAGAATTTACCCATTTCCTCTTCCACTTTTGGGGGGTTAGCTCCTGTTTTTCAGTCATCAATTTACAAGATAGTCCAATACATTAAATAAAATAACACACGTAACTATTGAATATTAGCACGTACACATAACTTGGTAACTAGAGCCAAAAGAAACAGGTATCAAATGAGGAGGTATTTTTAAGCAAATAGGTCCTTTGGCATCACTCAAGTCACATTACATAGTGCTTCATTTCACTGCACAGGTGACTCTGTGTTCCAGACAATACTGAGGGGGAAGAGATAGAGGTGTGAGACCCCTGTCACCACTTCCCAGCTGAGCAAGGGAGACTGTGAGCATTCCTGGATCTGTTTTCTCATCTGCAAAGTGAGGATATGGATCTCTGCCCCAGCCTGCCTTCCAGAGCTGTGGTGAAGACCACATGGTATGATGATGAAAGACATAGTACTCCAAGAGGCAGGATGGAGTATAATAGAAATGGGGCCTGAAACTCGAAAGACCCAGATTTGAGTCCTGGCTTCAGTACTCACTGAACCTCCCTGGGCTTCAACGTTAATTAAGTACAGTGGGGTCAACCCCTGCCGCATCAGACCTACAGAACTGTTGTGTAGATGAAACGAGAGCATGCCCATGGAAGGACTGAAGCCTGCAAGCGCTATGCACATGGGAGGTGCTGGGAGTATGCTTTCTGGGAGTCTGTGGTCAGAGCCCCTGGAGGCTGGGTTGTACCTCGGGGTGGGTGTAGGCTGCAGCCGTGTCCCTCTGCAGGGCCGAGCGGATGTCCGGCATGCTGTCTAGGATGTTACTGGAGCTGTTCTCTTTGCCTCGCTTGTTCATCTCAGTTCGAATTTCTTTCACGTCCTCTTCGATTCGTTCATTTTCCTTGGTGAGGTTTTTAGAAACTTCCTAAGAAGAGAGAAAATTTTAAAAAGAGAGTCCTTTAAAGTGCTTTGAAGACAAACAGGAGGGAGCTGGCAGCCAGCTTCTGCTTAGAGCACAGAGACTCAACAGACAGGCTGAGAAATCAGCCAGAAACAACTGGGGCCCTCGAGTGTGTCCGGCCCTGTGCTGAGGACCGAGCTCGGTCCCAGGCGGCATTTCCAGGGCAGCTTGGCTCCGGTACATCCTCTGCTGAAAATGCTTCCCAATACCACCACGGCTTTCCTAATGATAACACTGCCATGTCCCTGGGCTACTGGGACACCTGTTATTTATCCACCCTTGGTTCACAGTACGCTCTTATCCAGTGACGAGTAACATTACAGAAAAATTCCATTCGCTTGCACCTCTACACACGTGAACCAGTGGCTCAGTTAATGAAAGATTTTCTGGGCAATTTTAAAAGAGGTGGCCAAAGAAATCTACATAGTATGCTCTTCTAATGAGCACAAACTATTCCCCATCACTTTTTTTTTTTTTTTTTTCGGTATGCGAGCCTCTCACTGCTGTGGCCTCTCCCGTTGCGGAGCACAGGCTCCAGACGCGCAGGCTCTGCGGCCATGGCTCACGGGCCCATCCACTCCGCGGCATGTGGGATCTTCCCGGACCGGGGCACGAACCCGTGTCCCCTGCATCAGCAGGCGGACTCTCAACCACTGCGCCACCAGGGAAGCCCTCCCCAGCACTTTTTAAAAGTCTTTTTTTCAATTGAGATATAGTTGATTTACAATATTGTGTTAGTTTCAGGTCTACAGCAAAGTGATTCAGTTATACATATATATATATACACACACGTATACTTTTTTTTTTTTGCAGTACGCAGGCCTCTCACTGTTGTGGCCTCTCCCATTGTGGAGCACAGCATCTGGACACGCAGGCCCAGCGGCCATGGCTCACGGGCCCAGCCGCTCTGCAGCACGTGGAATCTTCCCGGACCGGGGCACGAACCCGTGTCCCCTGCATCGGCAGGCGGACTCTCAACCACTGCGCCACCAGGGAAGCCCACACGTATACATTTTTCAGATTATTTTCCATTATAGGTTATTACAAGATATTGAATATAGTTCCCTGTGCTATACAGTAAATCCTTATTGCTTATCTACCTCATGTATAGTAGTTTGCATCTGTTAATCCTGTATTCCTGATTTATCCCCCTCCCTTGCCCCTTGGGTAAACATAAGTTTGTTTAATATGTCTGTGAGTCTGTTTCTGTTTTATATATAGACTCCTTTGTATTATTTTTTAGATTATACATATAAGTGATATGATATCATATTTGTCTTTCCCTGTCTGATTTACTTACTTCACTTAGTATGATAATCTCTAGGCCCATCCACGTTGCTGCAAATGGCAATATTTCACTCTCTTTTTATGGCTCCCCAGCACTTTAAAAGCATCATCTATATAGGAAATTGATAGGCTGGCTTTAAACTTTCCTATTCACACATAAAAAGTTTCCCTAAATGGCTTGGCGAATTAGGCATGTTCCAGACGTAGTTCATATCAGAAAGGACTAAAGCTACATTTCAGTCAACCAACACTGGTGAGTACCTCCTGTGTGTCTAGGGTACAGTATGGCAGAAAGAAAGCCTCTAATTCCCCTGGGGTTCTTGTCCTGGGACGGAGGCAGGTGCAGTGGGAGGACAGCTGTGATGGGGAGACAGGGTCCACACTGCAGAAAGAAGATGACCAACCATGTCAGGTTCTGTAAGTGCCCAACATGGGTTCAAAGGGACGGAGTGGACTAGAGGCATGAGAGGCAGCATCCTGGAGAAGATGAAGCTGACTGGGATTTGAATCTTGGACAGCTGTCAACAGACTTAGAGGTATCCTTTCTCCTCTAGTTATTCTTAGAGAAGTTTACTGCACTGAGATCTAACATTGTCCAGCGTTGGCCCCCATTCTAAGGTTCCCATGAGCATCTGAATTTTTAAATGTGATGTTCTCCTTTGAGCCCCGTTTATGAGGGTGATAGAGGAAGTAACCATGGAAGAATAGAAGATGCATTTACTTTTCATCTTTCTTTGACAGACAGACATGAGAAGTGCAAAAGCTCAGACATTGCCGGGCACGGTCTGCAGCCTGGTAAGATGCTACTCATGTCCCAGAGGGAAGCCACGGTGGCTCAGAGTTAGGGGGTGTGTAGGCAGATGGTGACACCCAGACACTGTGGCTCCAGTGGCCCTACGTGGGCTGCCCAAAGGAGCCCACGATGTGACTGTTATAACTAACCAGGCTCTAGACCACTGGCCATGCTATTCTTACAGCACTTCAGTGCACGCCAGATTTTGAGCACTGGAAAGGCTCAATGTGTCTGTGGGGCTAAGGTCAAGCCAACCTCTCTAAACTGCACAGAATCAACTATGAGAGCTAAAGCCCTTGAGAAGAGGTCTTGTTTCACGAATACCCGGAATAAGTGGCTTTACTGGGGGTGCAGTCATTCCTGATAAGTGTTATCAGGGTCAGCCAAGTATAGTGGTTAAGAGCGTGGATTCTGGAGGAAACTGTCTGGTTTACATCTCAATGGTGCTACTGCTAGATCTGTTATCTTGGGCAAATTACTTAAGCTCCCTGTGCTTCGTTTTGCCCATGTGTAAAATGGGGTTAATACTAGCACTTGCCCTATGGGTTGTTATGGGGATTAAATGAGTTAAACTATATGTGGAAGTGCATGGGACATACTAAGTGGTTGTAATTTTTCATAGACTGTTACAGCTGGAATGGACCCCAGAACTCAAGCCTAACCCTTCATTTCACAAATGAGGAAACTGAGGCCCAGAGTAAGGATGTGATTTTTCCCATGATCATTTTTAAAAGTGGCAGAACTGAATCCAGCACCCAGCCTCTTGGCCCCTGCTTCTTCAGTTCACTTGCTGGATCACTAAGAACACCAGGAGAGGTTCCTGGCACTCAGTCAGCTCTCAAGCGGCACTGAGCACATCACAGGGGCCAGTGAACACTGTCAGTTTGGTTTCAGGATATACAATAGGATAGGCATATACGGAGAAATATAAAAATGTTGGATTCCCATAAATCCTTGCTACTCAAAGAGACCATCAGCACAGGCATCACTCCGTCACTCAGGAGCTTGTTAAAATGCAGAAGCTCCGACCTGACCCAGACCCGCTGAATCAGAATCTGCATTTTAACAAGATGCCCAGGCAATCTGCATACACATTAAAGTTTGGGAAGCACGGTCTTAAATGTAGGAAGCTTGGGATAAAGCTAACGGACAGGGGGCCCAAATGTGTGAGAAAGACTGTTTTACAGGAACCAGGTTCTTTCTGGGGCCGACAGGAAAAGTTCCTGGTGCCTGAGTGGGATTCAAGCGTTTCTGTACATCTTTAAGCACCTGCTAAGAGGTGCACCTGTGCATCTTCTCCTGTAACTCTCACATCCTGTGACAGGTAATGAAGCCCCAGAAGGTTCAGGGGTTCGATATAGTATTTCTTCATTAATGCACTCGTGAGTCCAGCCCTGGGCACTGAGGGTAAGCCAGGCCAGCGAGGATCCTGTTCTGATGAAGACCACCCTCCATGAGGGGAAGTAAACAATAAATAAACAAGAAAACATCAACTAGTGAAAAGTGCAACGAAGGAAAGCAAGTCAGAGTGATGGGACAGATGCAGATTCTAGCTCATCGGCAAGATTGACAACACTTGTCTAAGGTGGAGACTGAGGCATGTCCACAACTGCTGCCCAGCCATGGCCCTAGGACCCCTCTCTGGGTGGACCCAATGGTTTGGCCTAAGTAGCCTAAAACAAGATCCCACCCAATTCCTGAACACCTCAAAAGAGTCAGCACTGGTCCTTGCACTCGCTGGGAGGCAAAGGGGCAACCCCACAGGTTTAGCCCCTGCCCTCCAGAGTTTGGTTTTTCTAGGTCCCTGGAAGGCTCCCCTCTCATCGATTTAGAAATGCCAACACCCTTTCTGGTTTTAGTGAGGAGCTATTATTCTGAGTTTCCACAGAGGAGGGTTTGAGACAGGCCTGGCCCTGAGACCCCGGAGGAGCAATATTCTTTATTCCCCTCATGGGAACAGCAAAGCCCGCCAGCCACCTGAATAAACACCAGGCTGGTGGTGGCATCACCCCATCGGCCTGCTGGGCCAAGCCAGCCGACGTCCCCCAGGGCGGCAGAGCAGCAACCACCTCTTCCCCAGGCGTGCTGGCCTTGCAGGGCTCCTCACTCCTCCCTGGGGCTCTGCATTCCTCACACCAAGGGCCTTTTGTGGGGTACATCTCAGGAGGCACCGGGGATGGTGCCCACACAAGACACTCTTGATCCTGCCCTGGGAGAGGGGTGAACTCCATGACCTCATGCCTCTGGCTCTTCCCCTCTGGGACAGCTGCAACTGTGACATTTACAGTGTGTGCAACTTGACTTGTGCATGGCACTGGCAATGTGGTGGAGGAAGTGGGAGGGGTGCCTGTCTGCCAGGGGTGAGCACACCACGTGGTCCCTGCCAAGGATCCTAGTGCTATGAGGAGGGAAAGCAGGAGGGAAGAAGCACAGGTAGATAGAGGGCTGGCACAGTTGGCAGGATACGGCCAGTCAGGGCCATTAAAGATCTGGGAACTGTGTCATGGTCCTTGGGGTGGACAGAGCTAAGGAACGGAGAGGTATTCACAGAACAAGTGCCACGTGCTGGGGGCATGTGGTCGGGCATCGGAGGGTACCCGCATTGCCAGTTGGGCACAGGTGTCCTGTGCTGACCACAGTCAGATGCACAGGTGCCAGAGGGGAGGCAGTGTGCAAACTCGGCAAGACCCTGGGAAAAGGGGAACTGGATGTAGGTGGAACTGAGGGTACAGCTGGCAGTCAGCACTGGGCAGCACAGTTGGTCAGAGGACAGCTTTAACGAGCCATATGGAGGGACAACACAAGCAGATGTGCAGACTGGTGCAACGGGCATGTGCAGAAAGGCTGTTCCACGGGCACAGACTGCGTCCTGACCTTGTCCAGCTATTGGACAAGTGTGTGCATGCCTGGGTGAGACCACAGCGCAGCTTAAGCCAAAACTGTTGGGACCCGAGGGAAAGACAACCAGAGCTCAAAGCTCTATCAGCTCTCTGCGGTCTTGTTTTCCCAACCAGAGCCAGGGATGAGGTGTGGTGGGCAAAGTGCTGGCTCTGGAGACCAGGTATGAAACCCACACCACAGTCACTACCTGGTTTTACGTAACTACATAAGGCAAGCGATGGGAACTCTCCAGGCCCCATCAGTTAGAGGAGGAAGGAATAATGATACCTACCTCACCAGGCTTGGTTTGGAGAACAAATGAAGAGCTGTATGTGGCACAGCACACAAAACAGGGCTTGACACGCGTTGCCGAAGGTGGAGCGGGACGGACTCATGGGATCTCAGTAGCAGATACACAGGTGGAAAAGGGGAGGGGAGCTAAGGTTTGGCGTGGCTGGGACAGGGAAGAAGCCGAGGACCCAGAGCTGGTGTGTTGTAAAGAGACTCCTGTAGAAGGAGACTAAGCAAGATTGCAGCTGAGCCAAACCATGGCCCCAAGTCATGCAGCCGGCATGTGCCCCCACTAGTAGGTGGCTGGATGTGCACAAGGCTCAGAGGCAGATGGCAAGCCTGAGGACAGAGGGAGCACGGTTCCTTGTGGGAGTGAAGTGAGATAGTGTGGGAGTAATCGGACCTGGTGGGAGGGCTCGGAGTTCCCATAGTTCGCCCTGCCCTTCCCCCCTCAGAACCCTCCATGACACAACTAGGACCAGGTGGCCTGGGACAGACACCCTAGGCGACAGCTGTCTCCAGCCCCTATAAGACAGCTGGATGGGGAGAGCAGCTAGAAACAGCTGGTGCTGCAGCTGACAGGACAGGCAGGACACAGCACAACCCCTGACCACAGGGCAGGCCGGCCTGGCTGCAGGGGGCGGCCAGCTGACGCGTTCAATCACTCCCCCCAACCTAACAGCTGTTGAGCATCTAGTCCACACCCACGTTGGGCTAAACTTTGGCCAACAAAGATAACTTAGACCCAGGTTGTCCTCAAGAAGTCCAGAGCCTGGAAGATAGTCAAACAAGTAAAGAGCAAGAAGCCCCCAGGCCTCTGATGATGAACCCCATCAGTACAGCCACACGCTCCCTCACATCCTGGCAGCTGCAAGCTATTCCCAGGCCAGCGGATGGAGGGCTGAGGCTCACACCTTAAATCCCTTTAGCCAGGAAGAAAACCTTTCATGCCACAGTGACAGATTAGATTTGAAGTATATGTAAAACCCAGGAGAGATTATATATTGACCTGAACCCATACTAAGATGTAAACTGAATTAAATAACGTTAGAGCTGAAATGTATCTTAGAAATATTATCTCCAACCCTTTCCCTTTTCACAGATGAGGACATTATGGTCAGACAGGGGGAGTGACACTCCTCTCCAAGGCTGCACTTGAGTAAGGAGGAGAGTGAGACGGTTTACAGCAAACCCTTCTGTGAGTGCAGATTTGATCAGGAGAGAGAGTGAGCACTTGGGGTGTCTTGATGTGAGTGGAGGGAGGGCAGAGAGGAGAGGCTTGGAAAGAGACAGGTCCCCTAACCCATGGCCAGGCCTGCACAGACAAAAATTACATTTTCCTATTAGCTGGTAAAAAGATATATCCCCCAGAGTCAGGAATGATCCTTTGATCTTGCCTTCCAGACCAGAAACACAAAGGCCACCAAATTCTTACGTCTGGGGGAGAAGCCCTCAGTAGTGCTTGTGCCAGCACATTCTGGGGAGAGGGCCAGTTCTGGGTCTGGTAAATCCATTGTAGACTTTAAATCCCACTTGGACACAACATTATCAGGAGAAAAAGCTTCAATGATACACAAGGTTCCACAATGCCATCTGTACTCATGGATGGGGTTTGCAAACTCCAGCGGGTAGGTGTGACAGAAAAGGAGTCACACACACACTTGGGCAACAGAAATCACACTTTGGGAAGCTTGTAGGCATGCATCTATTTTAAGAGCCTGGGATATGCACCCACATGTATACAAAGGCACATGTGTGTACAGTCACATCCAAGTAATTATAAATGTTGCCAGTTGTACTGCAGCTAAGTGGAGGTAGGGCATTTCTTCACAAAGATTTGCAATTTTTATGGGCATGACTTAATTCAACTAAAGCCTTGATGCTAGAATAAATTATTTTAACGACCTGTCCCTCTGTTTGTCTTTTTCTTACTTGGATAATAAATCTACTCCTGGAAGCAGTACGCGGTACTAGGCCTGTACCTCTGCCTCTTGTCCTGATGTCATCAGAATCCATTTTTTGGCCTGGGCAGCCTACAAGTCTTTGTGTCTCTGGGTGCATTCAGCGCTCAGAGCAAAAGTCTTCTGAGCTGAGTCTGTGCCAACGACAGGTCTACATGTAATGAATAGGGTCTGCCTTTGCCTTTGGAAGCTACAGATTTTCCTTCTAGACTTTTAGTTCCTATCTCTCCTGGCACCTATATTCTGTGCCTACACCCACCCCAGCTCCAATACATACCGGTCCTTCCTGCATCCCTTTTCCTTTCCCAGCCACTTTCAGAAGAGTGTCAGCCTGGATCTACCACATAGAAGGTTCTTGGACCACTGACTACCTTGGATGTTACTTCTACTTGGACAAGTTCTACAGGAATGCCCATGCGGTTTCAGGACTCCACTAGGGGAACAGGAAAGAGGTTTTGGGGGTTAAGTTTGTGGCACACAGTGAAAGGGTCCCACTAAGATACATGCTCCAAATTGATAAAAATTAGAAAGTCTGCCAATACCAAGTTTCGGTAAGAATGTGTGTGGAGCGTTCACACCCTGCTGGAGGCAACATGAACTCGTACTACCACGTGGGAGAACAGCCTGGCAATACGGTCGCCCCTTGGTCTCTGCAGGCGATGAGTTCCAGGACTCTCCACAGATACCAGAATCCACTCAAGTCCTCTATATAGAATGGTGTAGGATTTGCATAAAACCTGAAGACATCCTCCTGTATACTTTAAATCATCTCTAGACTACCTATGATACCTAATACAATGTAAATGTTATGTAAATAGTTGCTGGCATATAGCAAATTCAAGTTGTGCTTTTTGGTGCTTTCTGGAACTTGGGGGGGAATATTTTCGATCCCCCCCAAATTTCTGTGGTTGAACCAAATTGTAGGCATGCATCTATTTCAAGAGCCTGGGACATACACCCACACATATACAAAGGCACATGTGTACACAGTCACATCCAAGTAATTATAAACGTTGAATTCCATGGGAACTCAAATTGGTTGAATCCACAGATGAGAAAACATGTGGATGTGCAAGGTCGGCTGTATCCCCTAAAGTTGCCGATAAGCATAACTAATAGCCCAGTAGTTCCATTCCTACTTACATATCACAGAGAAATGTATGCACGTATGGGATGTGCATATAGAGGGATGCCCCTGGGGTTACTATGAATTACAAAACTAAAAATAACCCCCATATCCGCCATCAGTGGAACAGATCAATAAATTGTGGTATAATCTCACACTAGAATACTACACAGGAATAAAAATGAATGAACTACAGGCCAAAAAATGACATAGGTGAGTATTAAAAACATTAAGTTGAGTGGAAGAAGCCCAACGTGCACACACATAGACACACACTTCTGTAGGATTCTACATATTTAAAGTTCAAAAACAGACAAAACTGTTGTATTTAGGAATGCATCCTTAGGTGATGAAACTGCAAAGAAAAGCAAGAGATGATTAACATAAAGCCAGGATAGAGGTTCCCTTCGGGGGGGATGTGAGTGGGAGAAGACATGTGGGGGGCTTTTGGGGTGTTCCTTGAGCTGGGTGCTGGTTACATGGGTATTTGCTTTATGATAACTTGCTAAGCTGTACATTCATTGTTTATGCACTTTTCTATACATGTGTTATTTTTCACAATTTAAAACAGAAGCTCAACCAAAACCACTCCACCAACAAGAGCTTCCAGAGCTGATTTTACCAAGGGGTGAGATTCTCAACAGTTCAGATTCCATTTCTCTCTCCTTTCTTCCTCTTTCATCTACAAATGGAGTTTCCATTCTTACATCCTCCTACATAGCTGAGGTGAATGTATACACATGTGCGTGCCTACTTCTTCTGCCAAGTACTGATCTTACTCTGGGCAAAATGTCCCTCCAATTTGACCCTTTTGTCTGGTCTGACCTCCATAGAGCTCTCTTTGGGATTCAAGAATATTCAAAGACCAGGAGCAGAGTTTCACTCCCATTCCTCCTGCAGAGCCAGGCTGGAGAAGGAGTGTTTTTTCCATTTACCCAACATTCTGCCTTTTCACTGCATGCAGACTGCAGACAGAGTCAGCCAGCAAGAGCCAGGAGATGAGTGGCTGGACTTGAAGCTGAGAGACATTGCTCTGGTCTGTGGGCCCAGGGCCCAGACCCATCTGTATCTGTTGTCACACCAAAGCACCCTGTCATCTTGGGGTGCCTGTGTGGGGAAACTTTCACTGGATGGGACCTTCTCTAAATTAACTTTAATCCTATTTAACAGGATTTATGGGGTATGGCCATGGTTCTGCCTAGAAATTCCTTTGGAAGACCTATTGCTGTAAGTTCCGGTTAGGAAAAACTGATGCTCCCAGGGCAGCCAGCAATGATTTGAAGAAACTTATGAGGTTGATTAGAAAGGGCTCTGAGGAACCAGGAACCAGAAGGCCTGACCTCCAGCCTATACTTCACTAGCACTGTGACTGAAGGAAAGTCATCTCATTTCCTTTGGTCTCATATCCTGTCCAGCTCACAGGAACTAATAAGCGAAATGTATATGGGATGCTTTAAAACCACAAATGCTATACAAATATAAGGGATGATTATTATTATTATTCTAAAGGTCCAGTTTTTGCTACTAATCATTCCACAGTTTTGAAAAAGAGGTAGCTCTCATCGATATAACTAAGGTTGGTTTGGGCAAAAACCCAGTGACTGTATGACTGCACAGAAGATACATCCTGCTGGGTAGTGGCACTGCACCAAATTCATCCACACTCCTTCCCTTTGCCAGCAGGGAGGGCTCAGCTGCTAGACAAGGCTGGAAACATTATAGGCCTTGAACAAAGCTCAGCCCACTGGCCTTCTCAGAGGCTGAGTGCCTGACCTTGGCCTCGTGAACACTGTGTTCTACCCCCAGAGCTATCTTTCCCAGGCTGTGTTCTCCAGACAGAATGAAAAACATGTGGCTGCCAAGGTCAGGTAAAGGCAGAAGAGGTGGCTGTCACCCCTGTTCCTGTAGAAAATCAATCTTTTTTTTTTTTTTAAAGGGGCATTGCACATTTGGATGGTTCTAGGGGCCAAGAGAAAGACAGGCACTTTCCAACTTTGAAGGTCCAATGGGATCTTGGTTTAATTCCTTTTGAACCCATCTGAAAGAATCAGAAGGTGGTTTTAAATAGCAGAAAGAATCCCAAGCCCACGTGAAGTCCATTGGTAGTAGGATGGTGTTGACCATTCCAAATCCCATCATTCCAGCTGTCAACGTCAGGAAAGGAGAGGCTCGAGATGCCAAGTGGCCTGATTCTCTTAGGGAGCCCCTCCAGGAAGACTGGGGTGATAAGAGTGGACTGCCATGATCCCGTTGGCCACCTTGATCTGCCTACAAGCTTGGGCTCCAATTTCCTGACCCCACTCATTAGACCTCGTAACTGACATGACTGTGGACCTACCAACCCTCCCAGAGCAAATGGCCATGTTCAGAAAACACTTCATCCCAGCACCGGGGGAGAAGGATCTGGTGTTCACTTTCTGGGAACATTTTTAGGAGTGTAGGGAGTGTGCTGAAATCAATCCTTGAAACCACAGCGTTTCATCAGCCTTGTCCCAGTTCTCTTGGCATAGCAACAGAGGGACAGTTGCCCGCACTCACTCCTTGGTCATAACCTGAGTGCTTTGTTTTATTTAGCATTTCAAAGTGTTTCCAAAATGAGCAGCTCAACTTTTATCTCCTCAGCAATCGTACAAAGTAGGTAGGGGACCTTTCCCACTTCACAGATGGAGAAAGCGAGATATGGCTGCTTGGTAGTGGCAAACAAAGAGTAATTCACTCTGTCTTGACTCCTAGTACAGTGAGTTCCCTTTCTGCCACACTAAAGATCCTTACTTTTTTCTCATCCTACCTACTAATCACCCATCAGGGAACCTCAGCTCCTCCATGAGAGACCCACAAAAGCCCACTTTTTCAGGAGGAATATATTAATATGCTTATTAAATTTACTTTTTTTTTCTTTTTTTTTTGGCGGTACGCAGGCCTCTCACTGCTGTGGCCTCTCCCCTTGCGGAGCACAGGCTCCAGATGCGCAGGCTCAGTGGCCATGGCTCAGGGGCCCAGCCGCTCCGCGGCATGTGGGATCTTCCCGGACCGGGGCACGAACCCGTGTCCCCTGCATCGGCAGGCAGACTCTCAACCACTGCGCCACCAGGGAAGCCCTAAATTTACCTCTTATATTAACATTCTAACATAGAGAACAAACGTATGGACACCAAGGGGGAAGGGGAGTGGGTGGGATGAATTGGGAGACGGGGATTGACATATATACACTATTGATACTATGTATAATGTAGGTAACTAATGAGAACCTACTGTATGGCACAGGGAACTCTACTCAATGCTCTGTGGTGACCTAAATGGGAAGGAAATCCAAAAAAGAGGGGATGTATGTATACGTATAGCTGATTCACTTTGCTGTACAGTAGGAACTAACACAACATTGTAAAGCAACTATACTCCAATAAAAAATGTTTAAAAAAATTCTAAAAATTAAATAGTTTTCTACTTGAAGCAGCAGCTCTTTGAGTCACTGTTTCAAGTATCCATTCCAGAACTGGATGCCAGTCGAAGAAACATCCATAAGCTTCTTACCAATCAGGCTGAATGATGATCATTCTTTTTCTGATAACTAAATGACTTCTTATTTATATGTTAAAGCATTACAGCAACAAAACAATGTCAACATGATTGTTTATAATGACTTTTATCTCCCATCATCATATCACACACCAGCTGAAAACCATAGCTCCAGCTATGCATCTCTCTAGAACTCAGTCATACAAATGAGGTATCTCTGTCTATGAACATTAAATTACTAGTCTATTCTTCCTGTGGGTGATCAGCCTGAATGTTTTGCAATAAGGAATATTATTTATTAGTAATCATTTTTATGTCTTCTTTCTCTAAAATGGATTTGAGATGGATTACCCCCCCAACACACACACACAGAGGCATGCACCAAAACAATTTTTTAAAAGAGAAATTAACAAACATATACCCAGAAGAGACATGACTCCATCTTAAAACTGGAAGTAAGATGCTTATTGCACTTTTACATTTTATTTAACTCTGAGTTCCCTGGACGTCAAGGGGAAAATAGATATACATTGGTTATACGGTTCTTATATATGAAAAATGAAGGTATTTACATTTATATTTCACTATTTCTCTTTGTCACCAACAATTTGGCATGATTTTGCATGAGTGTTTTACGTTTTGTGTATATTTTTTTCTTTCCAAAGAATAATGGGTTAAACACAGCCAGGGTACATGCTTTCTGAAGAAAAGTGTATGGTAAGTTTGATGCACTTTGGGGCCTGATTAAGAGAAAGATATGGAAACCCAGACTCTTCCTTACCTCCTCTAGTTTGTCCACTCTCCCCACCAGTTTGGTGGTAACCGAATGCAGTTTCAGGAGATCCAGGCCATAGAAAGCTCCTTCCAGCATGTCTATGATGGTGGAGAGCTATGAAACAAAGGCAGGCGTTAGTCCAAGGCTGGGGCAGACAGGTCCAGAGGGAGACGTTTCCTTTTAGATCTCCATGTTGGAGGCTGGACAGGGAAGCCACTAGCCAGAAGTTGAGAGGTGGCCCTCAGAAACCAGCACTTGTGTGGGTGGGCACATAAGCAGACCCAATGGTGTAGGTGTACTCTGTCTATTGGAATACGCGGGTAAGAAAATGGGAGAATCCTACAAGAACAAGTCAACTGAGGTCTGGACAGCTTCGCCAAACTGTTTATACTTGTTTTACTAAGTCCATCAGTTGCATGCATGTCTGTCTTTCATACTAGACTGTGAGCTCCTTGGAAGTAGTGCTATGTCATCTTCATCTTTGATTACCCATGACACCTAGTACAGTACTTGGCCCACAACAAGTGATCTGAAACACTCACATGCATTGTCTGCTGAAGTCCCTGGAAGACACCAACAAGCTTTTCCTTAGCACTAAAAGCAAAACTGCCCCTGGGGTAAAAGAGACCCACTGGCCCATCTTTGAGGCGGCAAGTTGTCACAGGGTACCCAGCTCTCTCAGTTTTTTCAACACTGTCCTTCCTGCCAGTACAGAGCCACTGGGAGGAAGGTGGCTGAGGCGCTGGTGACATCCAGGGTATGCAAAGTGCAGGTTGAGGAAGCAGATGAGAGATGCTCAAACTGAGCCTCCCTGCCAAGGACCATCCCTGAAGAGTTTGTTGGACACTGTTGTGCAATCTCTGCTCCTCCAATAACAGCTTTTCTATTAGATGAAGAATTCAACGTATGAAATGCTCACGTTTAGAAGATCTCCTTCCTCCCCCTCAGAGGAAGACAGCTGAATCCTGGGTAAAGGCCAAGGAAGGGTAGCTGATTAATATGTACCGCGATGATTTTCTGATTCCTAAAATTTTGCGTACTGTTGTTTCAGAATCCCCCAAGAATCCAGTCCTATAACTGGGTAACTGTGCCTTTGGTTCAGAGATTGTTTCACGGCAGAGCTGTAGTTCTGAGTGATGTGGCTGAATCCTGGGACGCTCATTTTATTGGTAGACCCTACTCTGCTTAAAGGAATATCAATGATGACCAGTTACCGAGTGCGTACCAGCTGCCGGCACAGCGGTAGCACTCTACATGGTCATTCATTAATGGAACTAGTGTCTATTGGGCCTCAACTATATGTCAGGTATTGTGCCAAGTACTCAATAGCTGTCATCTCATCGAGTCTCAAAACAACCCCCAAAGGTAGACGTTATTCTTCCTACTTTTTAACTCAAGGAGGCTGAGGTCAGATCAGGTGAGTAACTTGAGTAGCATCACGCAGCAAGCAGTAGCAGAGCACTGATTTGAACCCAAGTCTGACTCCAAGCCAAGCTCGTCCCACGACCCCACGCTGCAGATGGAGAGGGGAGGACAGGATCAGATGAAGCCCTCAGCTGACCCACTGGGCTGCCCCAGGTAGGGCCTGAGCTTCCCCATCCTGTGGACCAGAATTACAGGACTGAAGTTTGATGACTGGACCTAGAGCAGGCCCCAGGCCTTCTTCTTCTCTGGGTCACCCAGCCCTTGCAATGAGCACTAAAGGCTCACTTCTCTCTGTGTGTCTGGTGTGTCTTTGGGGTGCCTCCTGTGCTGACAGCAAATCGTGGCAGTAACTCTCCTGGAGAAGAATGCTGAGTTCTTTTGGCCGGCTGGGTCTGGCAGCTGCTCCCAGGCCCAGCCTCCTTGGCTCCGTAAGAGAGGCGGGCACACTTTGCTCTAGGCATCTCCCTCAGACGTTAGAGTTGCAAATGACCAGTTTGTCAGATCATCAGCTTTGGGTCCACACGCAACACTCTCAGGCCAGGGTCTGACCTCCTTTAAAGGCTAAAACAGGGCCCACTTACTCAAAGGCCTACAATCCCCAGCAACAGCCTTGCCAGACTCATGGGTCCCTAAGGCACCCTCTCACCCAGGCATCAACCCACACCAGGTCCTACCTTCAAGTCCCGGCTGTCTGCCTCCCGAAGCTTCTGGAGCCTGAAGTCTCCCTCACAGGGATTGAGGGCGGATGGCGGTGCAACACAGGCACACTTGCAGGATGAGCCTGAGGTGATGGTTTCCACAGTGTAGAAGTCTTCCTTCCTGGAGGTCCCCTTGTTGACCCTTTGGCAGGCGTCTCGGCCCAGGGGTCGCACTACACACTTGCACTGACAGTCCGAGCCCTCAGACACGGCCTTAACTTTGTCATAGTCTCCGAGCAACTAGACAAAGAGAGAGAGAACAGGTTGAGGGTGTGCAAACACAGGCATCACTTAGGGTCCTGAAGAAGGCTCTCCGTTCACTTTGTCAGATGTCCTGCTAGCCAGAGACCTCAGACAGCTCTGATGTGGAGTTGAAAAGGTCATCGCAACACAATTTGCTGACTCTAGCATTTCCTGGGAGGCACTCAGAGTTCAGCTCTCTTTGTTTATCTTGGAAAGCTGTGCATTTCTCAGGGGGCCTTAGCCTTTCATCATTTAAAGGAAAAAAACAAATGAGCCCTATCATCCTTCCGGTAGTCCTTGCCTTAGCTAGAATCCAGATTTAGATTTAAAAAGGAAAAGAGAAGGGATTGATGGAGGGATTGGAAAACTGACATTCCAATTTCAAGACTACTGGCTTCTGTCCTCCTTCATTCATTCACCATTTATTGAGTGCCACCTTGGAACTGAGCTAGGTGCTGTGAGAGGTAAAGCAACGGGCCAGACACAGAGACTGCTCTCAAGGAGCTTACAGCGTAGGAGATATATAAATAACAGTCACACCAATTAGGGAGTGTTAAGGCCCCCTGAAGTGGGAGTGCAACGGGAGCTCAAACAGAGGCCCACAGAGAGTGTCTCTACCCGGGCACCAGGGAAGACTTCTTGGAGGAAATGGCATCTGATCTGGTCTCAAAGGATGGGTTAGATTTGGAGAAAAGAAACTGGGAGGAGAGAGACAGATCCAAACGTCAGTAAGGTTTACTCAGCCCAAGGGTTCATATGGATCCTAGAATAGCTTCTGCACCCAAACCCCAAGACAAAGCCAGGAGAGCGAACTGGCAGCACTTGGCGGCTTCTACAGTGCTAAACATCTCCTTCTGAGTGCTTGCCCCCGCCGGCCTCCCCAGGCAGGAAAACACATAACAGCAGGCTTTCGGGAACCACGATCCTAGGCACTTGCTGGGGAGAAGCCTCCTCCCCAGCTCCTCTCCAAGACATCCTACATCCCTGAAGTTAGGGCTCCCTTTGTGGGCACAGAGAAGGGTTCCCTTCATTTGACTAATGACCCTGTCAGGCAAGCTTTGAGCTTGTTGGAGTGGATATGTTCCTGGGATGCTGTCGGAGGGGGGAAGAAGTCTCGTTATGTTTTTTTTTACAAGGGTTGGGTTTCTGCTAATACTAATATTTGTTTTAGGACTGTTGTCAAATGCAGAATGGATCAGTGGAAGAAGGAGCTGTGTAGTTCAGGGTGACTTAACTGGCCGGTCTTTATGTGCTGATAGTAAATCGTAGCTGTCTGCTCTCTGAGACTCTGCCTAGATTCCTACATATCCCTGCTCTGAGAGCTTGGGTGGATTCCTTCCTATCAGGAGGCTCCGGTTTCAGGAAGGCTTTTGTTGATGGTCCTCCAGAGCCCCAGTGTGAAGGATTTATATGTCTTTTCGATTTGGGGGTCAGTGTGAGGTTATGGGTGAGTACAGGGCATGTATTAGCATAATTATTAAAGGAAGGGTGAGGAGACTAGTGCTTGATAAATGCCAAGTGTTTCTACAGAAAGGAGCCAAGGACCCCAGTCCCAAGGCTTAGTGGAGGTACGGCAGCACTATAGGAACCCTTTCTCAGCCATCCCCCATCCTTAGGATTATGACGACACCCACCACACAATCATCATGCAGGCTCTGGAAAGCATGAAATAAACACTCTAGAGAGAACTGTCTTTTACAGTCACGAGAACTGGGTTGGGACAACCGTGAGATTGTCAGAAGACCTGGCTCTACCCATCTCTGGGGGCCTTTACTCTTCTAAGCCTTATGGTCCTTAACTATAGAATAGGAATAAGGATTGTGCAGGGATTGAGTCAAATAAACCAAGTGGAAGTACTTCATAAAAGGATATGTTACAGATCCTGTCCCTATCAGCTGTCACTCCCTCCCCTCCCCACTAGCGTCTGCCAGACCTGAGTGGATCTGCATTTCCATTTTACCTTCTCAATATGGTGGGGACTTATCATCAGTCCCTCTGTTTGGGGGTCATCTCATATTCCTCACACTTGTTGCTGTTCTGTTTTCTCCCTGGGTGTCTCACTCCGAGCAATGAAATATCTCCCCATGGGTTACGCCATCTGCCTCCTGTCCAGCATGCCCGCCTGTTTTCACATTCCAATTCTGACAACCAGCCACACAGACAAGAGATGGCCATACTTTCTACACCCCTTCAACCAAAAGGTTTTGATTTTTTTTTTCTTCTTCTCAGGGAGTTGTGTGGTGTCTTCCCTTCCTTCTCCTCTCCTTTCTCCTGATTCTGTAACTTTGAAAGACCCTATGATTTTGAGAGGAGGACCCATGTCCCTTTGCTTAAGAAAATATTCTGATAAAGGAAAAGTGCCCTCCCCTCTGGTAATGGAGGGAGAAAGGCTGCTTCCGAACGCTTCAGCAAGGACCATCTTAAGGCTCTTGCCACTACCCAGGGCAAGAGGGGGGAGCATGGGACTCGCAGCCTACCTGAGATAAAACGTTCTCCTGGTTGTCCGCTTCGTTTTGCAGAGTCTCGTCCTCCATGGGCGCCACCGTCTGCACATCTGGGGGGTCGGTCGTCCCAGTCGGGGGAGTGCTGTACCCCCAGCCCAGAGCCATAACCAGAGCGAAGCAGAGAGCTAGCCGCAAAGACTTGGCCATGAGGGACGCGACAAGAGGGAGCTCGGCCCCTTTGGAGAATGGCTGGGGTCCGGTGGGGTGGAGGGGGTTGTCTCGGCAAGGACTAAGGCGAGAGGGTGTCTGGCTGGAGCCCGAGAGAGTGTCTGGCTGGAGCCCGAGAGGCTCACAGCGCCTTCCAAAGCTGGGTGCGGCTGAGCGGGGCGGGAAGATGCTCCCTAGAGACCCTGGTCATCTCCTTCCCAACGCGATCAGCCCCGACCGTGCGGCCCCGGTAGAGAGTGGGGCGCAGGATAGGAGGAGGTGACGGGGAAGGTGGAGGTGGTAAGGCTCGCCGAGCGCGCCGTCCTCTGGAGAGGGCTCAGGTGGAAGGAAGGGGTCCTGGCAGAGGCGGGCGGGGCGGGGCGCGCGGGGGCGGGCGGCTGGGAGCCTGGGGGCGCAAGGGGACCCGGTGGGGGTGTGGGGCGGGCAGCTGCGAGGGCTGCTGGGCGACTGCGCCGCGGAGCGCTGGCGCGGAGGGAGGGCGGAGCCTCTATTGTGCCGGGCAGCGGGGATGCAGCAAGTTACGGCGCGGAGGAAGAGGACCGGGTAGCGTCCGGGGCTCCGGCGGAGGGGTTCCTGGCCGACCCCGCCCCCCCCCCGACCTCAGCTGCTGCGCACGCCCTCCGCGGGGGGCTGACGTCGCCCCTTTCCTTCATCTGACCGCAAATGATAAACGGAGAGAAATCACCCCGAGTGGGATCCCTGAAATTTGGAGATCTCTTGTGCCCATTCTCGCGGAGAGGAGCGAGTTTCCTCTGGGATGGGAGGTAGGCAGCGAGAACTCTCTCCAAGCACGAGCAAGTATGGATGGATCCTCAGCATCCTCCTTTTATTGCATCTGGAGGAGAGATGGAACATTTACTGTTGGACGTTTCTTTTCCCTGACTTGACTTTGGGAAAGATATTTGGCAGCTTTGAACTTGTCGCCATCGGTAGTTTGCTTGACTGCGGCAGCTTTAGAACCTGGCAATACCTCCAACCAGAGGATAGCTTTTTTTTTTTTAAACATCTTTATTGGATTATAATTGCTTTACAATGGTGTGTTAGTTTCTGCTTTGTAACAAAGTGAATCAGCTATACATATACATATATCCCCATTACACCTCCCTCTTGCGTCTCCCTCCCACCCTCCCTATCCCACCCCTCTAGGTGGTCACAAAGCTCCAAGCTGATCTTCCTGTGCTATGCAGCTGCTTCCCACTAGCTATCTATTTTACATTTGGTAGTGTATATATGTCCATGCCACTCTCTCACTTCGTCCCAGCTTACCCTTCCTCCTCCCTGTGTCCTCAAGTGCATTCTCTACATCTGCGTCTTTATTCCTGTCCTGCTCCTAGGTTCTTCAGAACCTTTTTTTTTTTTTTCTAAAGATTCCATATATATGTGTTAGCATACAGTATTTGTTTTTTTCTTTCCGACTTACTTCACTGTATGACAGACTCTAGGTCCATCCACCTCACTACAAATAGCTCAATTTCGTTTCTTTTTATGGCTGAGTAATATTCCATTGTATGTATGTGCCACATCTTCTTTATCCATTCATCTGTCAGTGGACAGTTAGGTTGCTTCCATGTCCTGGCTATTGTAAATAGAGCTGCAATGAACATTGTGGTACATGACTCTATTTGAATTATGGTTTTCTCAGGGTATATGCCCAGTAGTGGGATTGCTGGGTCTTTTGGTAGTTCTAGTTTTAGTTTTTAAACGAACCTCCAGGGTTTCCCTGGTGGCGCAGTGGTTGAGAGTCCGCCTGCCAAAGCAGGGGACACGGGTTCGTGCCCCGATCCGGGAAGATCCCACGTGCCGCGGAGCGGCTGGGCCCGTGAGCCATGGCGGCTGAGCCTGCGCGTCTGGAGCCTGTGCTCCGCAGCGGGAGAGGCCACAACAGTGAGAGGCCCGTGTACCACAAAAAAAAAAAAAAAAAAAAAAAGGAACCTCCATATTGTTCTCCATAGTGGCGGTATCAATTTACATTCCCACCAACGGTGCAAGAGGGTTCCCTTTTCTTCACACCCTCTCCAGCATTTATTGTTTCTAGATTTTTTGATGATGGCCATTCTGACTGGTGTGAGGTGATACCTCATTGTAGTTTTGATTTGCATTTCTCTAATGATTAGTGATGTTGAGCATCCTTTCATGTGTTTGTTGGCAACCTGTATATCTTCTTTGGAGAATGTCTATTTAGGTCCTCTGCCCATTTTTGGATTGGGTTGTTTGTTTTTTTGTTATTGAGCTGCATAAGCTGCTTGTAAATTTTGAGGATTAATCCTTTGTCAGTTGCTTCATTTGCAAATATTTTCTCCCATTCTGACGGTTGTCTTTTGGTCTTGTTTATGGTTTCCTCTGCTGTGCAAAAGCTTTGAAGTTTCATTAGGTCCCATTTGTTTATTTTTGTTTTTATTTGCATTTCTCTAGGAGGTGGGTCAAAAAGGATCTTGCTGTGATTTATGTCATAGAGTGTTCTGCCTATGTTTTCCTCTAGGAGTTTGATAGTGTCTGGCCTTACAGTTAGGTCTTTAATCCATTTTGAGTTTATTTATCCTATTTGAGTGTTCTAATTTCATTCTTTCACATGTAACTGTCCAGTTTTCCCAGTACCACTTATTGAAGAGTCTGTCTTTTCTCCATTGTATATTCTTGCCTCCTTTATAAAAAATAAGGTGACCATATGTGCGTGGGTTTATCTCTGGGCTTTCTATCCTGTTCCATTGATCTATATTTCTGTTTTTGTGCCAGTACCATACTGTCTTGATTACTGTAGCTTTGTAGTATAGTCTGAAGTCCGGGAGCCTGATTCCTCCAGCTCCGTTTTTCTTTCTCAAGGTTGCTTTGGTTACTCGGGGTCTTTTGTGTTTCCATACAAATTGTGAAATTTTTTGTTCTAGTTCTGTGAAAAATGCCATTGGTAGTTTGATAGGGATTGCATTGAATCTGTAGATTGCTTTGGATAGTAGAGTCATTTTCACAATGTTGATTCTTCCAATCCAAGAACATGGTATATCTCTCCATCTGTTTGTGTCATCTTTAATTTCTTTCATCAGTGTCTTATAGTTTTCTGCATACAGGTCTTTTAACGCCTTATGTAGGTTTATTCCTAGGTATTTTTTCTTTTTGTTGCAGTGGTAAATGGGAGTGTTTCCTTAATTTCACTTTTAGATTTTTCATCATTACTGTATAGGAATGCAAGAGATTTCTGTGCATTTATTTTTTATCCTGCTACTTTACCAAATTCATTGATTAGCTCTAGTAGTTTTCTGGTAGCATCTTTAGGATTCTCTATGTATAGTATCATGTCATCTGCAAACAGTGACAGCTTTACTTCTTTTCCGATTTGGATGCCTTTTATTTCTTTTTCTTCCCTGATTGCTGTGGCTAAAACTTCCAAAACTATGTTGAATAAGAGTGGTGAAAGTGGACAACCTTGTGTTGTTCCTGATCTTACAGGAAATGGTTTCAGTTTTTCACCATTGAGAATGATGTTGGCTGTGGGTTTGTCATATATGGCCTTTATTATGTTGAGGAAAGTTCCCTCTATGCCTACTTTTTGGATGGTTTTTTATCATAAATGGGTGTTGAATTTTTTCAAAAGCTTTTTCTGCATCTATTGAGTTGATCACATGGTTTTTCTCCGTCAATTTGTTACTATGATTTATGACATTGATTGATTTGTGTATATTGAAGAATCCTTGCATTCCTGGGATAAACCCCACTTGATCATGGTGTATGATCCGTTTAATGTGTTGTTGGATTCTGTTTGCTAGTATTTTGTTGAGGATTTTTACATCTATGTTCATCAGTGATATTGGCCTGTCGTTTTCTTCCTTTGTGACATCTTTGTCTGATTTTGGTGTCATGGTGATGGTGGCCTCGTAGAATGAGTTTGGAAGTGTTTGAGAAGGAGAGGTGTTAGCTCTTCTCTAAATGTTTGAAAGAATTCTCCTGTGAAGCCATCTGGTCCTGGGCTTTTGTTTGTTGGAAGATTTTTAATCACAGTCTCACTTTCAGTGCTTGTGATTGGTCTGTTTATAGTTTCTATTTCTTCCTGGTTCAGTCTCGAAAGATTGTGCTTTTCTAAGAATTTTTCCATTCTTCCAGGTTGTCCATTTTATTGGCATATAGTGGCAGGTGGATTCTTAACCACTGCACCACCAGGGAAGTCCCCCACTTTCTTCACCTTTTTTTTTTTTAAATTATTTTATTTCTTTATTTTGGCTGCATTGGGTCTTCATTGCTGCACGCGGGCTTTCTCTAGTTGCAGCGAGCGCGGGCTACTCTTCATGGCGGTGCACAGTCTTCTCATTGTGGTGGCCTCCCTTTGTTGCGGAGCATGGGCTCTAGGAACGTGGGCTTCAGTAGTTGTGGCATGCAGGCTCAGTAGTTGTGGCACACAGGCTTAGTTGCTCTGTGGCATGTGGGATCCTCCTAGACCAGGGCTCGAACCCGTGTCCCCTGTGTTGGCAGGCGGATTCTTAACCACTGTGCCACCAGGGAAGTCCCTTCTTCACCTTTTATTTCCTTTTTATTCACCTGTTTCTCAGACCACGTGACCTTCTAGACCTTCTATCATTCTGCTTATTTTTTCTCTAGAAAGGCTCCAGTTTGAGTATCTGTTAGAGCATATTGAAACTATTTCTTCCCTTTTAATGGGCACTGTTGTTTTATTAATACAGCCAAAGATTGCCTTTGTTTTTTTGGCAGTTACATCACACCAATGATTCACATTGATTTATTTTTTAAATGTAGTTTTTTCCTGTTCTTTTTTCTTTTACATGAATTTTATACTTGTTTTCTCCATCTTGTGCTCTCCAGCAATGTTGTTGTTTTTGTTTTAACCCAAATTCCAGGCTTTACATTTTTTCCCATTGAATATTATGATGGTTTTGGCCCATCTTTTCATTCTGTTGAAACCTTGCTGTTTTTGCTTTTGTCCCAGTTTGGGATAATTTCCAAATTCAATAAGCCTAGTTTCTGTCTTAATGCAAATCAGTAATTTTAAAAAGTCATATTCATTCATATTCTAGAGCCCTACCCATAATACGAAAACTCTTTCTTTATTGATATTAACATTTTGGTGATTGCTCAGGCAGTCAGAGGCATCGGTGCTTAGGCCATGTGTTTTCATCATGTCTAAAAGCATTTTCCGACAGACTTTTGTCACCTACCTTTTAGAAATCCAGATATACTGTGGCATTCCTCCCACCTGCCAGTCTGGTAACCTGATCTGAAGATCCTGAGATGAGCTCGGTCTGGCTTTAGAGCATCCAAGTTGACGTAAACTCCGTGCAGTCTTTGCTAAGTGCCTACAGATCTCACTTCACTTGATCCTCAGCGTATTCATGTAAAGTAAGTACTGCTCTCCCTGTTTGCAGATGAAGTCATTGAGGCACCAAGACAATGAGCTGTATGATGACCACTCTGTACTGAGTGCTTACTGTGTGCACGCGTCATTTGATGTTCAAAAAAAAAACCCCTGAGCTAGGTAGTATCATCCCCTTTTACAAATGAGGAAACAGCCTCAAAGAGGGGCATACTTACTGTGGAAATGTTCAAAGAACAGGGTCCCAGAAAGCCCTGAGCATGCCACTTCAGCAACCTGAGACCCAGGACCTTTATAGGTTTTGGCCGGCTGGCAGGTTGCCGGGCTCTGGGGATTCCTCAGCTGCTGTATCCACCAGGCCTCCCCAGCCAAGTTTCCTTCTGGCAAGAGCATCTGTTTTCCAGTTTACCTGGGAGCCTCCGGACTTTGCTCTGAAATGCCCGTCTGTTGAAAACCAAGGCTTCATTTGCCAGGTGGGGCTGGGGTGGCTAGAAATGACCTGCCACCTTAGTGTGTAATTTAGAAAAGGCACCTGCCCCACAGCCTCAGAATCAAAGAGCAGGGCAGAATCCCACGAGCACCATCATTCTGCCATCTCCCTTCCCCGGCTCACTGCAGGGTGGGAGCCCTGCCAGGGAACTGCCATAAAATGTTGGAAAGGGATGATGGAAAGCCTGGCCGAGAATGAAGTCTTTTTTCCGCTGTTCACTCTGCTTTGCTGCTTTCTCGGCTTCTTATTTTGCCTTTGATCTTCTAGGTTTTCTCCCTTTTTAAAATTCAGTGTAACTCATTTATTGAATGTATATTATGGGCCGGGTGCTCTTTGGCCTGCTGAGCACAAAAGATGAAGAAGACGAAACCTCTGCCTTTATGAGCTCATGTTATAAAGATTACATGTAATCCTGGGGAGGCACACAAAAGGCTATTTTTCCCTCTGAAGGTATTTTAGTAAAAACAAAGTTGTTCATAACTGCAAGCGAGGTAGGCAGTGAGGAGCCATTAAAAGATTTGGGCTAGGAGAATGGCCATAGTCAGATCTGCAGATTACATGAATTACTCATGTGGTGAAGAGTAGAAAGCAGAGAGAAAGGCAATACAACAACTATACTTCTCTTGTTTGCAGACCACCTGGCCTCCTGGGTTGGCTCTGCCCAAGCCAGAGTCCTGTGCTGGATGGGTCATTGCTCTGACTCAGAGGGAAGCTCCCCTGTCCTCTATGACTTGTGCTGGCCCAAGGAGGGATAGGTAGGCAGAGGCCCTTTGCCTTCGCAAGGAATTTTCCATGGCTCCTACATGGCAGAACTCCGAGAGATACAATTCCCATCATAGCTTACGTGAGTGGAGCCCCCTAAAATTTTGCAGGCACAACCGGCAACCACCAAACACTGTCCTGGGGCAGGCCAGGAACACTGCATACAGCCTGTGGCTTCTACACACCATGATCTCTCTCTGTCTCTTCCCTACCCCTCTCTCTTCCTTCACTGCCTCTCCCTCTCTCCTGGTTCCAGGAGACCTCCATGCTTAAAAGCAGAGAGCAGCACACTGGCACAGATTACGTGCTATCCTGTGGTGTGCTTTTTCGGGGCATTCACATGCCTTCCCTGCCTTTTCATAGATGTCTGATGTCCCTTTAATAAGTTCTGCCTTCAGTGATGAGTCTTAACACATGAATACTTCTGGTAGAGGCAATGCATTGCCTTAAATCTATACCAGGGAATAAATAACTGATAACAGATTTTGCTAGGGAAGCAGCCGTGGGAAAACACTGCAAAGTCAAAAGGACGCATTATGGGACAATGCCAGAGAGGAGAATGTGGAGAAAGGAAAGGCCTGGTCCGTGCTTTACCACCTAGCCTAGAAATGAGGTGTAAGGACTCATTCTTGATTATTAAAGATGCATAGAAGCTGGTTCAGTAAAGACTGGGAGACAGCACTCCAGGCAGAAGCCTAGAGATGGTAAAACTGTGGTGAGTTACTGGGAAATGCAAGCAAAGCTGGAGCACGGGGGTTACAATAGACAGAAGAGAAGGGGACGTAGCATGGAGGTCCAGAGGTGAGAATGGTGGGCAGATCACCCCAGGCCTGTGTACTGTACTGGGAGTTTGGATTTTGAGCCAAAGGCTGTGGGAGGGAGACCCCAAAATTGCTGTAAGCAAGGGAGTGAAATAATACAACTGGAGTTCTGGTAGATGGCCCTGGCAGTAGAATGGGTTGGAGGGTCAGACTAAAGTAGGGAGACCTGTTTGGAGGCTGTTGTTGAAATCCAGGCATGAGATGGGAAGGCTCTGATGAAGGTAGTGGCATAGAGAGAAAGGGGTGGGTAGGAGATTCAGAAAGAGGTAGAAATAAGAGGACTCGGTGGCTCTCTAGATATGGGGGACAGAGTAGGGTGAAAGTATTATTAAGAACTCTTGGTTGTAAGTAATAAAGCAATTTTCTACAGATTAATCAAAGAAAAGGGGTGAGGAAGGGGACTTTATTATAAGGATATAGGATTGTCTCACAGAACCCAAGGGCTCCAGTGTCACTGGGGTCATTAAGGACTTCTCCACACAAAAGACATAAGGTGTCCAGGTCAGAGTTACATGAAGAGAGTGTGAGGCTTTCTCCTTCTCAGGCCCAATTCCAAATGCCCTGGGAAGGGACTCTGGTGCAACATGCATCAGGTGCCCAGTCCTGAACTGATCACCTAAGGTGTGTGTGCAGGGGGTCAGGTCACTGTGTAGAAGTGGGAAGGAGGGCAGGTCCCAGGGAGGGACTAATAGACCAGGCAAATAGACAGGTACCCACTGTATTCTAGCCCATGGCTGGCTGGCTCTCTGTCTCCCCTCTGCTTCCAAGATGCACTTACTTAACATAAATTAACCATCTTAGAGAAAAGCAAAAATGTATCCCCAGAGGAGACAAGCCAAATTAGTATCTAGGAATGACAACTCTTCTATGTGTCCACATCTCCAGGTGATACCTTTTCCAGCATGGCTTGAATCTAGTCCAGATGTGACTTCTCACCGTCCTACAGCCACAAGATTCAATGATAAATTTAAGCTGGTATATGTATGCACAGTAGCTCTCAGCTCAGTGTAGACATTTCACTTGGTAGATTAGCCACTGAAAATGGTAATCCATACATTTGCTTTTGAGGATGCTCCCTTCTGTTCACTGGGGTGCATGAATGTCATTTAATTTTAGCCATGTCAGGCAGCCTGGAGCCGTGCAGGAGCCTGGGCTTCAGGTCAGACAGATGGTCTGTGGAATCCAGGATTTACCACACTTACTGTGGACTTTGGGAAAGTCACTTCACCTCTGTGAGCCTCGGTCTCCTCATTCTAACCTGGGAGTCACGTAAGCATCCTCTACTGCTTACTATGCGCTCACCACGTGTTCCTTGTTTGACCCGGGCAGGAATGGACTCCAGCCCCAATTCTAAGGCTAAAAATCATGAGGACTATCAAGGTCACAGAAGGCTTACTGAAAGGGTAAGTCTTAGATTTGGCATCGAGAGGAAAGCCAGACACTGATACAAAGGTGAAGGTTTGCTTGTAAGCAGGAGAGATGATTCTAGTCTGAGCTTTGTGGGGGCTTTAGAACCACAGACCTGGGCTCAAATATTTTTTTTTTTTTTGTACAGAATGTTCACAGCAGCTTTATTTACAATAGCTGAAGACTGAAAATGACCCATATTTCATCAACAAGAAGGGACTTCCCTGGTGGCGCAGTGGTTAAGAATCTGCCTGCCAATGCAGGAGACAGGAGTTTGAGCCCTGGTCCGTGAAGATCTCACATGCCGCGGAGCAACTAAGCCCGTGCACCACAACTACTGAGCCTGTGCTCTAGAGCCCAAGAGCCGCAACTACTGAACCTGCGTGCCACAACTACTGAAGCCTGCGCACCTAGAGCCTGTGCTCTGCACCAAGAAGCCTGCGCACCACAACAGAGTAGCCCTTACTCGCCACAGCTAGAGAAAGCCCACGTGCGGCAATGAAGACTCAGTGCAGCCAAAAAAAATAAATTAAAATAAATAAAGGATATGGGTTTCAAAAAAGAAAAGAAAATGGATAGACACACTGTGGTAATACATACAGCGTAATACCACTCTGCTTAGTATACAAATTCTGTGAAACATACTACCCATCCATGTACCAACATGGATAAACCTCAAAAACTTTATGCTGAGCTAAAGAAACCAAACACAGCAAACAGTACATGCTGTTGGATTCCACTCATATAAAGTTCTAAAACAGACCAAAGTAACGTGGTAGAAATCAGAACAGTGGTTGCCCCTGAGGGTGGAAGGTATTGACTAGGAAGGGGCATGAGGGAACTTTCTGAGATGTTGGAAATATTCTGCTGGGCTCAAATCTTAATCCTGCCACCTATCTGGCGGGTGATCTCGGGCAAGTTTTTGTCTTCTGAGCCTTAGTTTTCTAACACTGCTAGATCGTTGTGGAGATTACAGATGTAAAAATAGGCCTGACTCATAGCTTGCCACATTCACAAATATTTGTTGAATGTCGAATGAATGATAAAATAATAACCATTTATTAAATGGGGATATTATTACTCCTGTCTCTGACTCACTATGTGAACTCAGAACTGTCTCTGTGCCTCAGTTTACTTCTCTGAAAAAGTAAACTATCGTTTTCGATTCTTTGTTACTTCCATTTGGTGATTGTGACTTAGGTAAACAAGTTTTTCCCTTTTCTGGGTTTGCTCCATTCCAGGGACTAAACTTTAACTAGGTAACTTTCTAAAGTTTGAGCAATTCCTGAGGTGTTTGGAGCCAGCTGCCAGCCCCTTGCTTTTGTTGGCAGGGCAGCCCAGGCATATCTAGCAGCTGCAGTAGGGAGATGCTACCCCCAATGGGGAAATAGGGATGGGGGTGGAGGTGGGTAGGGCGGGGGGCTTGTCTGGGGGGACATACAGCATCACCCAGAGCAAGGTGGTGAGCAAAGCAAGACTGTCACAAGCATCCCTGGCCTGACACTGAGTTCTGAG
The DNA here is from genome assembly GCF_005190385.1 of Monodon monoceros. Taxonomy (NCBI): domain Eukaryota; kingdom Metazoa; phylum Chordata; class Mammalia; order Artiodactyla; family Monodontidae; genus Monodon; species Monodon monoceros. The sequence continues at coordinate 64,922,443 of NW_021703774.1, read as the reverse complement.
TGAAAACCAAGGGACACCTCACTCCGACCGGAGGAAACCCAGCTATGCGCTCTGAAAGCCAACACTCCCATGCAAGGAGAGAAGCACCTAAGATATCAGCGTCACGACTGAGTCAGGGTGGTGCCACCCCAGAGTTCCAACTCCTGCCAACATTCTTTCTCCCCCTTCCTCTAAAAAATTGCTCTCTTTCGAAAACCCAATCCAAGTTCGTTCCAGTTAATCTTGGGATCTTCCCTCCTGCCCGCCTCATTCTCAACCTTCCTTCATCTCGTTGATATCGCTCTGTTTTCCTCTTATTCCTCCTTCCCCCCTTCTTGCAAGGAAAAACCCACTCAGAGCTCTGTTATCTGAAAGTGATAAGAATGGTTCCTGAACAACCACTGAAGTTTTCCATTCCTTCACAGAAGATTTTCAGTGTCTGAGCTTCACTGCTTTTAGACCTAGAATTGTATGTCCAGTAACACACTACCTTTGTATAACTCCAGGGGAACCATAAAGTGTAAATGGTGTCCTCTGGGGTGAAAGACAGTTTGAGCACCTAATATGGCCAGGTGCAAGCATCTCATTTCATTACCACAACTATCCTGCAGTGGAGGTGTTATTACCCCCAGGCTGAAAGTGAGGAAATTGAAGCAGAGAGATTGATTACACGTGCCAGAGGACAAAAATACACAGCTTATAAGTGGTAAGCTAGCTTTGATCTCAGGTCTGTCTGATTCCAGGCTCATGCTGTGCATCACACCCCATCCTACAACATTTAACTTTTTTTTTTTTTTGCGGTACGCGGGCCTCTCACTGTTGTGGCCTCTCCCGTTGCGGAGCACAGGCTCGGGACGCGCAGGCTCAGCGGCCATGGCCCACGGGCGCAGCCGCTCCGTGGCATGTGGGATCCTCCTGGACCAGGGCACGAACCCGCGTCCCCTGCATCGGCAGGCAGACTCTCAACCACTGCGCCACCAGGGAAGCCCAACATTTAACTTTTAAAACCCAAATTCATCTCCTCACCCACGTGTCATCTCCCCTTCTAGAATTCCATACTTAAGGTTCTCCAACCTCTTAGGGGCAAAGTGGCGCATCTGTGTAAAAACAACTGACTGCAGAAGCAGTGGGCGGTGAGATGTCCCATCTGGGAGACCTGGCTTCTAGTCCCAATGCTGCCACTCCAGCTGTGTGTGTGAACTTGGGAAGTCATGGGCTTTAGTTTGGTCTATTTTCCAAGAGAATTGGTTGGACTGAGCAATTTCCAGGGTGGTCCCTTTCAGCCCTAACATTCTGAATTCTTTGGTCCAAGCAGCTTGATTTATGATACTTCTTTGCTGTATTCTGAACAGTTGGCTTGAATGTAGCTACCCACAGAAAAATAGTTGTTTTGTATGTTTCTGTAAGGCCATCAGTCACTTTAGAAAGTGTTGAATATTTGAGTTGTGAGAAGGGTAGACATCCCGTGTTTTTCATGACACATTCCACAACATGTGTGCATTCTGGGTTTCCTCAAATTGTAGCATGGTGATTGCATAGTCATGGTGTGCAGTCTGTATCTGAAGACAGGTGGGAGAGGAGGGAGGAACATCAGGGCTGCCCCAGGGTGTGCTGCTGGGAAGTTGGTTGGTCTGGTCAGAAGTGGTGGGTCACTCTCTGTGGAGCATGTGTCCTGGCCTGGGCAGCAGGAGAAACAGTCTGGTTCCAGATCGGCTCACTCTGGGATGGGGACAAGCTAAGCAGTGATAGTGATAGCAATAGTGGGCAAAGCCCATTAACAATTCCCAGGAAATAAAAGTAGAATCCGGGTAATAAGATAAAGTCTACCTTTTTTTATCCTTTTCCTTTTCCTTTGTGATTAGTCTAGTTTCATTTGCTCATAGGGTACCAGACCAGAGTTCCTAGTGGGAAATGGCTGCACCCTGCACTTCAGCTCGGGGACCATGTGCGCAACACCTCAGTTCAAGATGGTGATGGCAGGCCGTGTGCAGAGATGCCGTGCCTGACGCTGCGATCTGGAGCTATGAGCAGCGCAGCTGTGCCTGACCGGCGAGAACTCCACCCCTCTCCCCTCCCTACTGATGAGAACCCTATAAAGCAGCCCCACCAAAGGCCTTTTGGGGAGAGTATGTACTCTAGAGCATGAGCTTGCCCCTCTCCATTCTTTGACCAAAGACTAAAGCTTTCCTTTCCTCCTGAACTGAACTCAATCTCATTCTATTGGCTTGAACGACACAAGGTAGGTACTTGACTGGTGACTTGACCTCTTCCGGTCAGCACTAGTTTCTCTGGGGGGTGCTAGTGGGCTGAGGGGCCCTGTGAGCCGCTGGTGAGAACAGGAAACACCCACTGCCTCTCCAGGAGGACCTCTCCTCCCCCTCTGCTTGTGAGGCGAAACTTGGGTGATTCTCTGTTGACCAAGGTTCCACGGGCTCTCCTCCTGGTATCAGCACAGAATACTAGCTGCCCCAGCAGTCTAGTGAGTACCCTGTGGGAATTCCTATTGCTTTTAGCTCTCACCCAGTGGGCAGTCTAAAAACTCCTTTTCGGCTGAAAGGTAGAAAGAGAAGACCCCTGCCTCAGGCAGCTGTGCTACTCCCTAAGGGACCAAGGTGGTCAGGAACTAACGTGGCTAAACTGCTCTGGCCCAGAGACAGTCCTGTCTAAACTCCTGTGGGATATTCTGACAGGAGGGACTAACTTTCTCAAGCACACACCCTTATAAATTCAAGGGGGACCCCCAGTTATATCAGAGTCCACACCATTTGGACGCTACCTATTTAGGTCCCTTGAGGAGTCTATTAACAGTCCAAATTTCCCAAACCAGAAATGCAAATCACTCCAACTGCCTCCTCGGTAGCTGGGAAAAGTCATAGTAAGGGGTTGAGGGAAAATCCAGAGGGGTTCCTGAATCTGATTAGGGAATCTTTCAGACCCATGACCCCACATGGGCTGACATCCAGCCTCAATGTACTCCTAACTGGGTAAGAAAAGGCCATGGTCTTTTCAAAAGCCCAAAAGGAAGCAGACAAAGAGAACAAAAACAATGCAGGTCATGCAGGGAATCAAAGGGTTCCAGATAACAAACCTAACTGGGACCACCAATATAATGGAGAATGGGGTGGAGGACAGAGGCTGGCTCATTATAAAAATATGGTCCTAAAGGGAACCCAGGCTAAGTGGGCTGGGGAGCCCCATGAGCCGCTTACAAGACTAGGAACCCCATTATTGGGAAGCCCTTGAGCTGCTGGCAAGAAAAGGAAACACCCACTACCCTCACCTACCTGTCAGTTAGATAAAATAAAGGAAATCGATTGGTAGCCATCAGAAAACCCTTCAGCATTCCTAGAGTGCCTCTGAATCTATATCACCACTGACCCTGAGTCACTGGAAGGGAATGCAGTCCAGAGGTCATATTTCATTTCCCAAAGTTCCCCCCAACATTAGGCGTGAACTTTGGAAACTGGAAACAGAGTCAGATACCCCTGCCTCTGGCCTGGTCAAGGTTGCCTACTGGGTGCTTAATAACCGAGGTATAGAGGAGGAAAAGCCAGAGGATAAAAAGGCCCAGAGGCAAGCCTACCTACTGACTGTTGCCCTCCAATGTCAACGGGTCACGGGAATCTGGACTAAGTGCCCACGGAGACTCTTGATTCTGGTGAGTGACCCCCAGCCCCCAAGGAGGGATAGCAAGCCAAGGAGACTAGGACCCAATCAGTGCACCATATGTAAACAAGAGGGTCACTGCGAGGGAGAATGCCCTCACTGCCCCTGAAAGGGGATGGAAATGGCAGATCCTGGCCTCTCCCCTGGAAGGCAGATGGTCCAAATATATGAAGAATGATGGGCCCAGGGGCTCCTAAGCTGGCACTCCAGTTGTCCCCGAGAAGCCCTGGCTGACATTGGACAAAGGGGGAAAGCCAGTCTAATGCTTAGTCAACACCGGTGCCACTTTCTTGGTTCTGAATGCCAGATCAGGCAAACTTGGTCACAAGCATTATAAAATTATGGGGGTATCAAGGGAAGGTCCAAGAACGGGCATGAAAAGAACCCAACGGTTACCACAAAACCTGTCACACACTAAATCCTGCCCTCTTACTACCTCAAGAAACACGGCCCTTGAAACATGATTGTACAGAAACAATAGACACAATCTATTCCAGTTGCCCCGACCTAGGAGGTGAGCCTCTCCTGAACGCCGAAGAGGACTGGTTTACAGACAGGAGCTGTTTTATGAGAGAGGGAAAAAACCTGGTGGGGTATGCAGTAACTTCCCAGACGTAAGTGACAGAGGCACAAAGCCTACCTCCAGGGACTTCTGCCCAAAAGGCTGAGCTGATAGCTCTCACCGGAGCCTTAGAGCTCAGAATGGGGAAGATCTTAAATGTTTACACAGATTCCCGATACGTGTGTGCCATTCTACATGCACACGGCTACTTGAAAGGTAAGAGGTATGCTTACTGCGGAGAAGAAACAGGTAAAACATGGCTTAAGCATACTGAAGCTCTTAGAAGTGTAAGCAGCTCTTTGCAAGAAACCACCCTCAGCAGGAAGCCCTTTCTCTTGTCGCTTTAGCAAAGCTATATTGTAACCAGCTTTTACACCAGGCACCCCCATGCTCTCTCTACTCATCTCCCACCCAAGCACACCTTTCAAATCTTTCAATCGCACAACACCTTGCCTAACTTGGTTCTTTCTGCAGATCAAAGAAGTAAAAATGAAGAATCAATAATTAACATAGGACCAGATCTCTTCCCTAGTTTCCCCTTCAGTAATCTCCCGAACAAACTGTGTGAACAAGATAGCGTCTAGTGTAAGATCACGGGGGGTCAACGAGCCTGCACGCGGTGGGGACTGGCGTCGACTCTGACCTCCTATCTCCGTGATTAACTCAGATTACTTCCCTCCTTTCCTTTGAAACTTTCATGGCTGAGCAGAATCTTCGGAGGTGTTTTTTGGGGCACACTGAGTCTACCATCTCCCCAGATTGCCAGCATTCAGATTAAAGGCACCTTTCCCTTCTACCATTTGTGAGTATGTAATTGATTTTGTAAGCAGTGAGCAGCGAGACCTGATTCGTTCGTAACAGAAGCAGTACAGCTTCCAAAAAAAGGTGGCAATGATTCATTGCAGGGGGCCACTGAAAGGGGGATGTGGAGGTAATAAAAGGAAACAGGGTGGACGCAACTGCCCTAGGACCAGTAACTAGGCAACTACCCCTCACGCCTCAAAGGCCAGATGTATACAATTATTCTGCAATCTACACAAAGGAAGAATTAGACAAAGCCTGAAAATGGGGCTTTAGTAGAGATCTAGGAGGCCATGTGTGGCTAGTTAATAAACATGGGCAGTACTTCTTTCCCCAAACTGTACCTTGGTCAAGCCATCAGGGAGGCTCATCAAAGAACTCAGTATGGGAGGGAAGTCGTATATAACTTGTTAGTTGAGGTGATGGTAACTCCTGGCATGAAAAGTATAATCAGTCAGATAGTCGAGAGCTTCCCCATCTGCACAATGAACAACCCCAGCACCAGACCCCCAAGAGGCCCCCAGGTAAGGTCCATTCAGACCAGAGGGACATATCCTGGGGGAGACTGGCAGATTGATGTCACTGTCATGCCGACAGTTCTGGGCGATTTCAGGTATCTCTTGGTGCTAGTAGACACATTTTCTGGTGGATAGAAGCATTACTAAAAGAAATAACCCCCAGGTTCGGGCTCCTGGGATCCCTACAAAGCAATAATGGTCCAGCATTTGTGTCTCAAGAAACAAAGGGGATGACGAGTGCCCTGGGCATAAAATGGACCTTTCAGTCAGCCTGGAGACCCCAATCGTCAGGGAAAGTAGAGAGATCCAAACAGACCTAGAAATGGACCTTAGTCAAGCTACGTTAGGAAACTCAAGGAAACTGGATTAAATTGCTTCCAATTGCCCTGCTCCACATGCAGTTAGCCCCAAGGGCTAAGTTCATATATGTAGACCCATTCCCCAAGCCCGAAGAAGGGAACCCTTAACCCTCCTGAAATGGACCAACTCACGTATGCCCTCCAGGTAGGAGAAACCATGAAAGCCCTTACAGAATACGGTACCAGGTGCTGCTTGCACCCACTGACTTGACCCTCCACTGCTTCCTGTCAGGAGACTGGGTGTATCTGAAAACCTGGAAAACCAGCAGCCTGCAAGATCAGCTCAGTCCTAAGGGGAAGAGACCCCACTTGGTGATCCTAACCACCCACTCTGCCCTGAAGTTACAGGGGTCACTCATGGGGACATCACACTCAAGCGAAGTGGCCCTGGAGCCTCAACCTCGGGAGAGACAACCTGGGGCAATGGACCCTCTTGACTACTCGTGTGAACCTCTCTGACCTGAAGCTTCTCTTCCGAAAAACAACAAAGTGTGACCAGGGATATTCAGGCCACGCAGAGCCTCAACCTCAGGGCACACTTGTGCCTACAGGTAAAAGACCTAGATACCTGCATTTTTAGGAAAAAATTGACATGTAACCATTATTCTCTTGCTAACATTTGCTCCATGCATCCTAAATTGTCTGGTGTCCTTTGTCTAACGAATGGTTAGACAGATGGTGGTCGCTCAAGGAGATGAACAGTTAGGGCTGAGGCCTGGCGACAGCCAGACACATCTAAAGGCAGCTGGGGAGAAGCTCTGCTCCTCCACCCAGGCGCCCAGGGTTATGACCACGCACAGATTCAGCAGGAAGCAGTTACAGAAGACAGACCTGTGCCCTTCAAGAATGAGGAGCAGGACAAAAGACAGAGGAGGGATCTGTCACCAGCAAAGCTCATTAACAATTCCCGGGAAATAAAAAGAATCTGGGTAATGAAATAAAGTCTAACCTTTTTTTTTTCTTTCCTTTTGTGCTTAGTCTACTTTCACTTGATCATATGGGTCCAAGTGCAGAGGCCTTGCTCCCGGCACTTCAGACCAGGGTTCTTAGCGCCTAATGGCCGTGCCTGGCACCTCAGCTCAGGGACCGTGTGCAGAAGCAATGCCCACGACACTGCAATTCGAGATGGCGGTGGTGGTCTGTGTGCAGAGACGCTGCACTCGGCACTGCCATCTAGAGGGTGAGCAGCACGCCTGCACACGCCTGTGCGCCCCGTGAGGACTCCGCCCCTTCCCTCCCGGCAATCCCTATAAAGCAGCCCTGCCCATGGTCTGTCAGCCTGTTGGGTGGACTCTATAGCACGAGCTCACACCCCTCCATTCTCTGATCAAACAGTAAAGCTTTTCTTTCCTTCTCAGCCGAACTCAGTCTCATTCTACTGGCTCAAATGACACCGGCACAAGGACCATTGTTGGGGTCCTAACTTGAGAGAGTCGATAACAATGGCAGCATTCACGATAGTACCAGTTCTTCATGGTTTTATGCATACTGTCACTAATTCTCAAAGCATTGCTGGGAGACAGCTGTAGTTTTCTCCACTTTATGGATGAGAAAACAGAAACTCAGAAAGTACAAGTAATACAACCAAAATTATAGACCGTGGATTGGAACTTGGGCTTATTTACTCAGAACCAGTGCTACAATCCTCATCTGTGGACTGAAGGGCTTGAACCACTGCTTCCCGGCATGTGACATGCATACCGCTAGGGGTACTTGAGGATATTTTAGGTGGTACCCAGTTATTCATTCATTCTAACTGTTATGTTTTTTTTTTATTTTCAAGTGTGTTAGAAAAAGAATCACACACATAAAACTTGCTATTTATTAAATATTGCTTAGAAGAGTCCAAATTAAAAAGTGAGTTGATTTAAGAAAAGGGTTAAGTCAGTCCAGGTGATGTGGCAAAAATTGTGAAGATGGGAACTTCACAAATGCCTGAGGCTTGAGGACTGCTGAATCAGATAATACGCTTCAATGTTCACTGGTTCCATGAGGACAGAGCAAGGCCATGGCCACCCTGAGCCTCTGGCACTGCGTCTCCAACGCTTGGGCATTTGGACCCCTCTGAATGGAGAGAAACAAATTGTGTATACAGAAGACTTAATAGGCCAAAGCTCAACTTATCCCACTTCTAGTATCTAACCCACTCCCACCATCCTGTCTCCCATGCATCTAAAGCTTTGCTGTCAGGTATCTTGAGTGAGAAGCCTAAGGCATAGGTTGCAAAGGGATTGGCGGCAGATGTATTTAGTTAGGCCAGCACAGAGATTGTTTTTAATTTCTGAATTTGAATGTCTTCAGGGAGGACACACTCTAGTTTTCTCAGACTTCTCTTCTCCACATAACATCATCCTTCTTAACTCCAGGCCCCTGAAGGCATATGAGGCTGTGACCCCTGGTTTGAGGTTTTATCTTCCCCAAGGTCAAAATCCTTAAAGGCCCAACGGACTGGTTCTTCAATGGTGGGATTTCAGAGCGTAGTGTGCCCAAGGAGCCGTCAGTGGTGTGGATGTTTGTAACGCACCGTGAGTCTCTAATGCATGTGGAGTTTCTGTACCAGGCCTGCAGGAGGGGAAGTCAGGACAGGAGCCTGAGCCAGGAGATGGCAATCGTTACAGCTTTTTATGGCCCTTTGTTAGCTCCATGGCTGTTTTGCGATTTTCAGGCTAGGAGTAGAGTGACACCTGGTGTCTGGTGTCATTCTTCAAACCCAGCAAAGCCCAGTCTGAGTTCTTCATCTCCATCCCCAAACCATTTCTCCTCCTTCCCTTCAATCCCCTGTTTGGTATCAGGTTGAAAACTTCACAGTCATCACAAGTAATTTCTTCCCTCTCTCCTCCCACATCCTATCCATTGCCAAGGTCTCTCAGTTTGACTCGTGTTGATTTTATGTGTCTTGCCCCTTCTTGTCACTGCCTCTTTTGGGCTCATAAATTCATCTCTCCCAGTGCAATAACTTTCTTAAGAGTTCTCACCTACACATCACTGCCTGATTAATATTCTTTTAGTTCCATCGGATCACTCCTCTGCCAACCTGCAGGATAAAACCCGACACCCCAGCCTGTTCATGACTTGGCCCCAGGCTACCCTCTGGCATTTCCCACTATTCCTGTGTTCTTCAGACATGCTCCAGGCTTTCTGCAGCTCAAGTCACTGCTTCCACCTATATGAACCACTCTTTCAAGAGGGCTGGTTATAAAGAGTAGAGAGATAGAGCAAATGGTAAAAGAGATGATCAGAGAGGGAGTTTTATCCTGATGAGCAGCAATGACTTGAACATGATTTAAGGCAGAGATTAAAGAGCTCACTGAGGGGGAGGTTAAAGATAGATATATATTGGCACCCTCTGAACACCTCCCAGGGCCAGAGTCTTGACTCTGTTTAATAAAGAATAATTAATTCAGTCTTCTCAGCAACCTTACAAAGTAGGTACTATAGCTGTGTGAACTTTCCCACATTACTTTGACTCTTTCGTATGGCCCTTATATTAATACACCTTATATTATAGTTAGATTTGTACATTTCTGTCTTCCTAGAGTGACAGCTCTCTGATGGCAAGGATGATGTCATACCTGTTTTCTTTCCCTCAACAGGGCCAAGTACATTCTATTGCATGATGGTTGCTCATTAAATGCTTGTTCACGTATTGCTTGACTGCTCCTCTCCAGATGGCGCTACCTCTTTCCTTTATTTTTCCTCCTTTATTATTTTTCATCTCTTTCTAGCTGTACCCCAGATCTTTCTTTTAACTGTTTCTTGTTTTTTTTCTCTCCATTTAAACTCTTGGGTGACTAATGGTGGCTGTGAGCACTGCCTGGCTGATCTAGGTTCTCTTGAGGCTAACTGTGCGAACAATTCTAGAATAAATGAAGATCATGTAACAAGAAGAGATAGTAGTGTCATCTGAACACTCTCTGGGCTATGTCACTGTACTTCTTATAGATGTAGGGGGACCCTGACTAGAGTTGGCCCAAAATGGGTAAAAAGAAAAATCTTTTGTTACTGCGGACAGAAATTTTTTTTTTTTTTTAATTTTTGGCTGCTTTGGGTCTTTGCTGCTGCATGCGGGCTCTCTCTAGTTGTGGCGAGCAGGGGCTACTCTTCGTGGTGGTGTGCGGGCTTGTCATTGTGGTGGCTTCTCATTGCAGAGCACGGGCTCTGGGCGCCACAGGCTCAGTAGTTGTGGCACACGGGCTTAGCTGCACCACGGCATGTGGGATCTTCCTGGACCAGGGCTCGAACCTGTGTCCCCTGCATTGGCAGGTGGATTCTTAACCACTGCGCCACCAGGGAAGCCCTCGAAAGGGTATTTAACTTAATGGTGTTACACAGGGACCCCAGAGCATCCATATTTCTACTCAGTTCATTTTTTCCAGTTTTTTCTTTCTTTAGATGTTGTTCCCAAATTACCACAGCATGGCCAGAAGACTTGCCTCACAGAATTCAACAGCAACTGAGGTAATACATTTAGCCATGAAGCAGAACTCCCCACACGGTAGGCTGAAAACTCCACCCCCACCCACTGCACAAAAAAAGATATCCACATCTTAATCTTTGGAAACTGTAAATGTTTCCTTATTTGAAAAAAGCATCTTTGCAGATGTTATTAAGGATCTTGAGATGGGGAGATTATCCTGGATTATCTGGGTAGGCCCTACATATCATCCCAAATGTCCTTAAAGGAGAGAGGCAAAGGGAGAGTTGATACATCCAGAAGAGAAAGCAATGTGAGGAAGTAGCAGAGAGAGATTTGAAGACGCTGGCCTTCAAAATTGGAGTAATGTGGCCCCAAGGCAACGGATACCGGCATCCACTAAAAGTTGAAAGAGAAAAGGAACAGACTCTCTCCTACAGCCTCTGGAAGGAGTACAGCCCTATCAACACCTTGATGTTGATCCAGTGAAACTGATTTCAGGCCTCTGGCCTCCAGAACTATGAGAGAATAAATTTCTATTATTTTAAGCCACTGAGTTTGTGGTAATTTGTTATGGCAGCTACAGGGAAGTAATACACCACACCGCTAAAAAGACAAGCCATTCCCCGATGACAAATAACCAATGGGGACATTTTGCAGATCACATTGGAAGAAAGAAAAATCTCATTATGGTTTTGGTTTTCAAGACCTTGACAATTTTAGGTAGAGGCTGAAAAATAGTTGTGCATCTGGCAAGAAAGGCACAGATAAAAAGAACCCTCCTTCCAGCACAGACTCAAATGGAGTAAGAACAGTGTGGGACAGTCAGAAGAGGATCAGCTGAGCCTGGGCAATGCTAGAAAGGAGAAATCCAGATTACACCAGGACAGACGCAAACCTCTTAGGCATACCTGGCTAAAGATTTTTTCCTACTTTCCTCATAGGAGAAATTTGCAGTTAATATAAAAAAAATACATCAAAGGTTAAGTGATTATTTTATCCTGAACTAACCGTAACAAATTGTACTTGACTCTCTTTTGTTGATGTGAGTTCAGTGACTTTCAATTAGTCCTCATGCCATTTTCATAATCTCCTAAGGTAAAGAACTCTTCTGATATTGTTATGGATAATTCTGGACCCAGGGGTCCCCACCTGAGTACAGCAGTCAGTCTGTCGCTCAGAGAGTAAAAGCTGGATGAGTGGTGCCTCTTTCAGAATGCTGCCTTCCCAAGGCTTATTCCAGGGTGCGTGGACAACCCATTCACTAAAGCAAGGTAGTGTAAAAGAGTATCAAGCTGATAGTTTCTGTGAAAACAGAAATAAGATAAGCTCCCTTTTTTCATAAAAGGAAAATATGAAATCAGAAATGTAATATCTCCCTATAAGGAATCCGCTTCACGGAAATAGAAGCAGAATGACTCCCTCTTCTGGCTGCAATGGAGTAACTGATAACAGACTTGTATTTCCACTGTGAACAACTAGAAAATTGGACAAAATGTGTGAAACAACTGCTACAGACATTGTACAACAGGCAGCACAGAACTGTGATCCCTGAGAGAAAGGAAACAAATAACGTGAAACCTACAATTAACACAGTTTCCTGCCTGGAGGCACTTTCTGGAATGTGATGCAGAGGTGGGAAACCCAAGAAGATCACAGCAGCCTGCGTTGAGGAGACAGAGTTCAGAGAGGCCAAGGCAGCTTGAATATGCAAGGCAGAGCACCAGAAAGAAGGGAGCTATATAGAGAAAGACGTTCAGAAATCTGCATAAGGGCTCCTCTTGAATTCTTGGCTGAACATTAAGATCTACATACATAGAATAAAACTTCATAAAGAGGACTCCCCTGGTGGCGCAGTGGTTATGAATCCACCTGCCAATGCAGGGGACACAGGTTCGAGCCCTGGTCTGGGAAGATCCCACATGCATGGAGCAACTAAGCCCATGCGCCACAACTACTGAGCCTGCGCTCTAGAGCCTGTGAGCCACAACTACTGAAGCCCTCGCGCCTAGAGCTCGTGCTCTGCAACCAGAGAAGCCACCGCAATGAGAAGACTGTGCACCACAACAAAGAGTAGCCCCCTGCTCGCCACAACTAGAGAAAGCCCGCACGCAGCAATGAAGACCCAATGCAGCCAAAAATTAATTAATTAAAAAAAAAAAAACTTCATGAAGCCTCTCCAGATAAAACTGTGAGAGAAGGAAAGGAACAATTACTGGAGAGATAAGACGAGTGATTTCCTACAGCTCACACAGGTTGGGTAGATGTTTAATTTCTGACCATTCAGAGTAGTCCTCTTCCAACACCTATGCATTCAGTAGAGACCCCAAGATAGTTATCCTTTAGTATTAGAGCTAAACTGGACTAAGGCAGCAGTGTGCTGGAGCTGGCTCAAACTAGTTAGTGGAGCCAATTGTTCACATCTCCTCCCAACTCTACCTTCAGTGACATCATGCTGGTAGGTGGTCATGAGCCATTGTGGAATATTTACATCAAGGAAATCAGCATACCCTACAAATCTGGATTGTTGTTTTATTTTCCCCTGGAAAACTGGTTGTTAAACATTTACCAGCATACCTGTGGTGTCACAGAAAGACATTTGGTTTTTGTCTCTGGTTCCTAGCCCAGAGCTCCCAAAATCCTTGGAATTTTCTAAGTGTTAAGAATACTAGGAGTGTCTTTTGTTCTAATGAGGCAACTCTTGACAGGCTCCTAGATAGCTTCAGGATGGGAGCTGGTTGCCAGAAAGACCAAGCTTTGATTAGAAGCTTGAAACTTTTAGCCCCCCTACCCAGCACCTGGGGAAGTAAGAGGGGCTTGAGATTGAGTTAATCATCAATGGTCAGTGATTTAATCAATCATGCCTACATAAAAGCCCCAGATAATGGGGTTTGAAGCACTTTCTGGGTTGGTGAACATACTAATGTGCTAGGGGGTGGCGTGCCCCACACTGGGCCCCACTATCGTTCTCCCATTTGATTGTTCCTGAGTTGTATCATTTATAATAAGCCAGTAATAGTAAGTAAAGTGCTTTCCTGGGTTTTGTGAGATGTTCTAGCAAATTATTGAACCTGAAGGGAGAGAAGTCATGGGAACCCTCAACTTTGTAGCCAAAATGAACATAAGTGTAGGTAACCTGGGGACCCAGTACTTGCAACTGGTGTCTGAAGTGAGAGCAATCTTGTGGGACGAAGCAAGGAAACCTGTAGAGTCTGACACAAACTGCAGGTAGTTAGTGTCAGAATTGAACTGCATTGTAGGACACCCAGCTGAAGTCAGAACTGGTTGGTGTCAGGCGAAAAAAAGCCTCTCAATACCACTGAGTAAAGCCTATTCAAAGTCTACCCTATGAAAGTTTTTTTTAAGTCTCAAAGTGGTTTGCAATTAATTTAACTGCCTCTCAAAACAAAATTAAATTTTCTTTAAAGAAAGGCATCAAAATACAATCAACAATGTAATAATTTAAATATCCAGCATCTAATAAAAATGACTAAACACACGAAGGTGCAAGAAGGTGTGGTCCATCACCAAGAGAAAAATCAGTCAATAGAAGGAGACCCAGATGAAATTAGTAGACAAAATTTTAAAACAGGTATTATAAATATGTTCAAGATGTAATGGAAAAAAATATATAGATTTTACCATACAACAAACAAATAAATAAAGCAAGCCTTAAAAAAGATTTACTGTAAAATATGAATATGAGAAGTGAAAGATATGAAAAAAGAAATGGACTCTCAGGCATGGACATATATACACTACCAAACGTAAGGTAGATAGCTAGTGGGAAGCAGCCGCATAGCACAGGGAGATCAGGTCAGTGCTCTGTGACCGCCTGGAGGGGTGGGATAGGGAGGGTGGGAGGGAGGGAGATGCAAGAGGGAAGAGATATGGAAACATATGTATATGTATAACTGATTCACTTTGTTATAAAGCAGAAACTAACACACCATTGTAAAGCAATTATACCCCAATAAAGATGTTAAAAAAAAAAAAGAAATGGACTCTCTGAAGCTGAAAAATGCAATATCTAAAGTGAAAAATTCACTGGATGAACTTAATAGCATATTAGAAACTATAGGAAAAAAGATTAGTAAACTTGAAGACAGCAGTAGAAACTATTGAACCTCAGAGGGGGAAAAAGCTGGAAACAAAACCCCACAACAAGCAGCCACAGTGACCTGTGGGACAATATCAAGCGGCATAATAAATGTGTAATTGGAGTTATAGGATGGGGAAGAAAAATATTTTAAAATGCAATAACTGAAAAATTTCCATTTTGATGAAAACTAGAAACCTAATTGTCTAAGGAGCTAAATGAAACTCAAGCAGAATAAACACACACACCCACAAACAAAACCCACAAAAGAACATAATAGAAAAATTGTTGGAAACCAGTAGTAAAGAGAAAAATCCTAGAAGCAACCAGAAAAAAAAGACACTATGTGCAGGAATACAAAAATAAGAATTTAATGACTTCTTACCATAAATAATGCAAGCCAGGAGACAATGGAATGACCTATTTTAAGTGTTGAAATTTTTAAAAATAGCCCATCAACCTAGAATTTTATATCTAGCAAAAATATCCTTCAAAGATGAAGGCAAAATCAAGACATCTTTAGAGAAGCAGAAGGTGAGAAAATTTGTCACCAGCAGACCTGTGTTAAAATAAATGCTAAAGAAAGCTCTTCAGAGTGAAGAAAAACAATACCAGATGGAAAGCCAGATATACAAAAAGGAATTAAGAGATATGTGTATATATAGAAGAGACTTTTCCTAATTAAAATATCTTTAAATGTAATTGTTTAAAGCAGATCTTTAAAAAACACAATGTATTCTGAAGTTTATAACGTAAATAGAAATGAAATACAAGAATGGCACAAAGGATGGGAAGGGGAAATTTTAAGTATACTGTTGTTCTTAAATTATAGCTGAGATTGTATAATATTTTGAAAGTAGACTATGATGAATTAAAAATATTGGAAACTCTAAAGCAACACCTAAAAAATAAGATTAAGAGGTACATAGCTAACGTATTGGTTTTCTAGGGCTGCCATAGCAAAGTACTACAAGCTGAGTGGCTTAAAATAGCCAAAATTTATTTTCTCATAGTTCTAAAGGCTAGAAGTCTGAAATCAAGGTGTCAGCAGGGTCAAGGTGACTGAAGACAGTGGGGAAGAATCCTTTTTTGCCTCTTTCTAGCTTCTGGTGGCTGCTGGTAATCTTTGGCATTCCTTGGTT
Organism: Monodon monoceros; assembly: GCF_005190385.1. NCBI lineage: Eukaryota > Metazoa > Chordata > Mammalia > Artiodactyla > Monodontidae > Monodon > Monodon monoceros. The sequence continues at coordinate 64,906,903 of NW_021703774.1, read as the reverse complement.
TGTAGATGCATCATTCCAATCTCTGTCTCCATCAGTGGGCATTCTCCTGTGTGTCTCTGTTTTCTTTTCTTATAAGGACACCAGTCATGGTGTGAAGGTCCATACTAAGATCTACTATGACCTAATCATAACTATAATTATATTTGCAAATACTATTTCCAAATAGGATTTCATTCTGATGTTTCAGTGAACATGAATTCTGGGGAACACTATTCAACCCAGTACAGCTAAAAAACCAAACGTGGAGATTGAACAGAAAATAGACCACCTCCCCAGGTGTGAAAAACAGTATAGTTAAATCTCTATACAGATAAACTGGCCAACTACTCTTTTCATGTCCAGTTCAAGCACTTTGGTGAATGGAAGACACGGTTTGTTTGTTAATATATTTGTGCCCCTTTAGTACCAATTTCCTTCCTTTTTCTTGCTCACGGTGATCCATCTTTTACCCAAGTGACTCATCAGAAAGTAAGCCCACCCCCTGCTCAGGGTTAAGTCCTGATTAGTTTAAGTCACTCATGTTAGTCCCATTTCCCTTGCAAATCCCTTATTTAATGGTGAGCATGTGACACATTTCTGCCCTTGAAATGTGGTGGGTGCTACTAAGACTCTTCTGGGAAAAGTTATTCTCACTCCTAAGGAGGACACACTAGGAGAGACAATCCCTTTTCTATCTCTGAATGTTGTGTTTAACTACCATGTTTAGAACTGTTGCAGCCATCTTGCTACCAGGGGAACCACAAAGAAAAAGAGTTGGAGCCTGCTGAATCATACACAGAATTTTCCAACCACTGAACAGCTTATTATAGGGAAAAGTACAAGTCCTCTTTGTTAAAGTCAAAATGAATGAGGATTTCTATTCCTGCCGCTATAAGCATTCTAACTAATAGAATGGGTCTGCACAAGGCTTAGGTGAATAAGCCCAGATTTTCATTTGTCACAGCTGTAGGAATGGGACATACTTCCCTTTCTTGGGCTATATTCATGTACCTTTTGAGGGTCAAGAATGAATCAGCAAACTCCTACCAAAATAAAGATGAAGATTGCCTATTTTAATTGATACTATCTTAAAGACCTGATACCTCATTGTAATTTTCTATATTAATTTATTTTCTTGGCCACATAATTAGCCTGGTGATTGTATCTGTACTGGTGATTGTATCAATCCATATGCTCATATATAAATGTTTTATCAAAACACCCTGTGCATAGATGCTTGTATAAATGTAAGAGTAAGACGAGAGTAAAGCTGACATGATGATGGTCTGATGTCACGATGAGGAAAAACCTAGTGGTATTTAAATCTTCCCATCACAATTTTTTTTTTTTTTTCACACGGCTTGTGGGATCTTAGTTCCCCGACCAGGGATTGAACCCGTGCCCTCGGCAGTGAGAGCATGGAGTCCTAACCACTGGACCGCCAGGGAATAATAATAATAAAATATAAAATAATATATTTTATAATATATAATATTATATATATTTTATTAATTAATTATATTAATAATATAATTATACATTAATATTATATATAATATTAATATATTTTATTAATAATAAATTTTATTTTAAAAATAATAAAAATAATCTTATATTTTCATTTTGAAAATATTTTGAAAGTCAGATATAAGGATATTCTAGAACAGGGCTCACAATTACACTGGTGTTTATGATCGTGTTGTCAACTGGTGATCCCCTAAGTGACAGTGCTTGATTTTTAATGTGTTGTAATAAAGTCTGATATGTTCTGATGTCAAAATGATCATTGAGCCATTGTTATTACCATGTTGAATTCTTTTAACAGTTTAAGGACAAAATTTTTCTCCTGCAATGGTAATTCATGCTACAACACCAACTAGCCTACCCTTGCCACAAATGCATTTCATATTTCTAAAGAAGTCAGTCACTTGAGTGTAGTGTTGATGCCTAAAATGCAGATTATTTTGAGTTCAGCATGCCTGTGCTCTTGACTCAGTCCTCCCCCCACTTTTCTCTGTTTGAACTACTAGCAAGGTTTTACTCACTGTGACTGCATTGCAGTCCACTTTGTGCAAATGCAAATGCAAACACAGGCCTTGAAATATGTGGTAGTATTTTGTTATACGATCACATTCCAGAGGCTCCCCCAGTATACTTTTTATTGCATTTCTTCCTTTTAAAATGACTGAAGCTCAGAAATGTTAAGTGACTCTTAAGTGTTGCAGAACTACTAAGCAAAGGAACCATAATTTGAATGTAAGTATTTTGCCTCTAATTATAGTGCTTTTCTCACTATACCGGTGTTTCCCAAGTTGGTATGCAAACCACTGGTGATATGTCTGGTTATCTTAGGTGATAAATGAGAAAACATTTTTAACAGTTGTATTAGTTAAATGTGTACTTAAAAATATAATTAATTATACATCAAGACTTTGATTTCTCAGGCTTTTGCATAGGACAGGGTTAAGGTAGTTAGAACCATGAAATTCTATTTTAGTCAGAACACATAAAACATAGGATATGCTCAAGCAAGTATATGGATGTTTCCAAATGCCAGTAACCGAATCTTCTGTTACGTAAAATTATTGATGTTAGCAATGATATAGATTACTTATATGGCTTCTCATATATTGAGCTCTTGCATGCTTTTCAGGAAAATAGTGAAGTCTTTCTTCCATAAACTCGCAGTTATTTGCAAAGTCAATAAGAAGACTTGTTTCTCATATATAATCTGTTGCAGCAACAGGAAAATTTTCTTACTGATGTAAACACAGGGAAGTCCTTCCCACCAGAGAACTGCATGAAGATTTAACAAATCTGTTTAAATTGTCAGTCACATTAAGAGCAAGGCATTCTTGACTTTTTTTCTCAGATAGGTGGTGACCATAAGCAACATTTGTTTCATACTGAAGTTCAGTGGCTTTCACGAGAAAAAAGCCCTCTCTTGTCTATTCAAGTTGCAAGAAGACCTTCAGGACTTCCAGAAGGAACCCATCACTCTGTAAAATTGTGGACATTATTGAGACTGACTTTGCAAACTAGCTTATCTCACAGAAAGATTTGCTCATTCAAAAAGCTTAAATTTTTCCTTTCAAGGCAAGCTTATGAAAATATACCAAGTGTACACAATTCTCATGAAACTGGGGTGTGGGAAACATGCCATGACTGGGTGGGCCTAGCTTCTTTTTATTGTCTAAACTACCCACCTATTGTTTATATTTCTGTTTCCCAATAACACCCTCTCCTCCTACATGTTCTCTATGTGACTTGCTTTACCCACTTATTAGTTCCAAGTTCATTTTTTTTTAACATCTTTATTGGAGTATAATTGCTTTACAATGTTGTGTTAGTTTCTACTGTATAACAATGAAAAGGGGTCTTTTGAATCAGCTATATGTATACATATACCCCATATCCCCTCCGGCTTGCATCTCCCTCCCACCCTCCTTACCCCACCCCTCTAGGTAGACACAAAGCACCGAGCTGATCTCCCTGTGCTATGCAGCTGCTTCCCACTAGCTAGCTATTTTACATTTGGTAGTGTGTATATGCCCATGCCACTCTCTCACTTCGTCCCAGCTTACCCTTCCCCTGCCCCGTGTCCTCAACTCCATTCTCTACGTCTGCGTCTTTATTCCTGTCCTGTCCCTAGGTTCCTCAGAACCTTTTTTTTTTAGTTTCCATATATATGTGTTAGCATACAGTATTTGTTCTTCTCTTTCTGACTTACTTCACTCTGTGTGACAGACTCTAGGTCCATCCACCTCACTACAAATAACTCAATTTCATTTCTTTTTATGGCTGAGTAATATTCCAGTGTATATATGTGCCACATCTTCTCTATCCATTCATCTGTCAGTGGACACTTAGGTTGCTTCCGTATCCTGGCTATTGTAAATAGAGCTGCAACGAACATTGTGGTACATGACTCTTTTTGAATTATGGTTTTCTCAGGGTATATGCCCAGTAGTGGGATTGCTGGGTCTTTTGGTAGTTCTATTTTTAGTTTTTTAAGGAACCTCCATACTGTTCTCCATAGTGGCTGTATCAATTTACATTCCCACCAACAGTGCAGGAGGGTTCCCTTTTCTCCACACCCTCTCCAGTATTTATTGTTTGTAGATTTTTTGATGATAGCCATTCTGACCGGCGTGAGATGATATCTCATTGTAGTTTTGATTTGCATTTCTCTAAAGATTAGTGATGTTGAGCATCCTTTCATGTGTTTGTTGGCAATCTGTATATCTTCTTTGGAGGAATGTCTATTTAGGTCTTCTGCCCATTTTTGGATTGGGTTGTTTGTTCTTTTTTTTTTTCAGTACGCGGGCCTCTCACTGTTGTGGCCTCTCCCGTTGCGGAGCACAGGCTCCGGACGCGCGGGCTCAGCGGCCATGGCTCACGGGCCCAGCCGCTCCGCGGCATGTGGGATCTTCCCAGACCGGGGCACGGACCCGTGTCCCCTGCATTGGCAGGCGGACTCTCAACCACTGCGCCACCAGAGAAGCCCAAGCGTTGTTTGTTTTTTTGATATTGAGCTGCACGAGCTACTTGTATATTTTGGAGATTAATCCTTTGTCAGTTGCTTCATTTGCAAATATTTTCTCCCATTCTGAGGGTTGTCTTTTCGTCTTGTTTATGGTTTCCTTTGCTGTGCAAAAGCTTTGAAGTTTCATTAGGTCCCACTTGTTTGTTTTTGTTTTTATTTCCATTTCTCTAGGAGGTGGATGCAAAAGGATCTTGCTGTGATTTATGCCATAGAGTGTTCTGCCTATGTTTTCCTCTAAGCGTTTGATAGTGTCTGGCCTTACATTTAGGTGTTTAATCCATTTTGAGTTTATTTTTGTGTATGGTGTTAGGGAGCGTTCTAATTTCATTCTTCTACATGTAGCTGTCCAGTTTTCCCAGCGCCACTTACTGAAGAGTCTTTTTGCTTGTTTGTTTGTTTTTTTGCTGTACGCGGGCCTCTCACTGTTGTGGCCTCTCCCCTCTCCCACTGCAGAGCACAGGCTCCGGACACGCAGGCCCAGCAGCCATGGCTCACGGGCCCAGCCACTCCAGGGCATGTGGGATCTTCCCGGACTGGGGCACGAACCCGCGTCCCCTGCATCGGCAGCTGGACCCCCAACCACTGTGCCACCAGAGAAGCCCGAAGAGTCTGTCTTTTCTCCATTGTATATTCTTGCCTCCTTTATCAAAAATAAGGTGACCATATGTGCGTGGGTTTACCCCTGGGCTCTCTATCCTGTTCCATTGATCTATATTTCTGTTTTTGTGCTAGTCTTGATTACTGTCAATACTGTCTTGATTAGTGTAGCCTTGTAGTATAGTCTGAAGTCTGGGAGCCTGATTCCTCCAGCTCCATTTTTCTTTCTCAAGATTGCTTTGGCTATTCAGGGTCTTTTGTGTTTCCATACAAATTGTAGTTCATTTTTAAAAATAGATTCTTCAGGACTTTCTATGTAGATGATCATATTTCTGAGAATTAAGACAGTATCTCTTCCTTTCCAATCTGTATACCTTTTATTTCTTTCTCTTGCCTTATTTCTAGGACTTCCAGTATGGTGTTGAATAGACGTGAGAGAAGACTTGTTCCCAGTCTTAGGAGGTGTGATAATGCGATTTATCATAAGAAAGGTATATTTGGTCTTCATCTCCATTTCTGGCCCCAAACTCCTAAAACCCTTGGAATTTCCTAAGTGATGAATGCATTAAAGGGGTCTTTTGTTATATTAATGAGGTGACTTTTGGACCCTACCTAAGGATGGGGCTGGTTGTCAGTGGAGCCAACCATGAGATTAGAGACTTTGAACTTTTACTCCTACTCTCCTGACCTCTGGGGATGGGGGTGGGGGGGATTGGAGGTTGAATCAATCACCAATGGCCAATTATTTAATTAGTCATGGTTATGTAATGAAGCCTCCATTAAAACCCAAAAGGACAGGGTTTGTAGAGCCTCTGGGTTGGTGAATATGTGGAGATTTGAGAGGAGTGGTCTTTTCAGAGAGAGTATGGAAGCTCTATGTTCTGTTCCCATACCTTGTCCTATGCATCTCTTCCAATTAGCTGTTCCTGAGTGATGTCCTTCTATAATGAACTGGTAATCTAGTAAGTAAAGTGTTTCTCTGAGTTCTGTGAGCTGCTCTAGCAAATTAATCAAACCCAAGGAGGGGGTGTGGTCAGAAGCACAAGTGATAACCTAAAGCACCAACTGGTCAGAAACACAAGTGATAACCTGGACTTGTGATTGGTGTCTGAAGTGGGGTAGGGGTTGGGGAGCAGTCCTGTGGGACTTAACCCTTAACCTGTGGAATCTACTGTTATCTCCAGGCAGATTAGTGTCAGAATTGAGTTGACTTTTGGACACTCAGCTAGAGGCCAAGAATTGCTTGGTGTGAGGGGAGAAAATCCCACACATTAGAATTGATGATTATAAAGCTTTAGGAGAAAAAAAAAAAACAGACATTCACCATAAGAATAATGTGAGCTGGGCTTCCCTGGTGGCGCAGTGGTTGGGAGTCCGCCTGCTGCATGCAGGGGACACGTGCCCCGGTCTGGGAGGATCCCACATGCCGCGGAGCGGCTAGGCCCGTGAGCCATGGCCACTGAGCCTGCACGATCGCAAAAAAAAAAAGAATAATGTGAGCTGAAGTTTTTCATAGATTCCCTTTTTTGGTATTATCTATTTTAATTCTCTCATTAAGCTTAGTGTTTGGGAAGAGAATTCTCATCTCATTTACGGATGAGAATGTTGAGGCTCAAAGAAGTTGTGTAAATTGCCTACAATTATGCAGCTAGCGAGAGGTGGTCAAGACCCCAACGCCAGTGCTATTTCAACTGTACCAATGATCCAGTTTGTCAAGTGCCTAGTGCTTTATTCAATTTAAATTATTCATGTAGTAAACAATTATTGAGTTCATACTGTGTGCTGTGTTTTGAAAGTGCAAAGCACTGAACTAAAATTATTTATTTGTATTAATAATAGTTTTAAAATTAAGATGATACCCATGTTATCTTTTAAGAAAGGTCTGCAAAAGGATCTTGTGCAGATCACTTAGAAAGGTAAGAGGAAGCCCCTTTACTGATGGGAAATAATGTTCAATCAGGATGGCACATCCCATTACGTATCAAAAAGATGCTGAGTTTTGGTTCTTAAAGCATGGGTTTGTGTCTCCAGAGATAATTTGCGATAACAACTGTGCCACTTGATGGCTCTATTTATCTGTGTTGAAGAATTCCACTTCAAATACAGGCTGTACCTAGGGAGCAGCATCACTGGTTTGGTAATTGCCGCCGTCTACTTTAAGCATCATATTGGAGAATGTTCTTTCTGATTTTATTGGGAGTTAATTTATTCATATTTTAATTGAGGAAATTTTAATTTTAGGTCTAGTTTTTTAAAAAATCTTTGTACATGTTCTAATTCATTCTAAATTGAAGGATAATTTGCAAAGTGAAAAACAGCTCATATTTCTTCTTCAGATTATGAATAAACATGAAGAGGAAGGTGAAATTGTAGAAGAGAATCACAGAATACTAGGACTGAAAGAGACCGTGGTGGTCAACATGCCATTTTACAGATGGGGAAATTGAGGCCTAGAAAACTTAAGCTACATGTTTAAGATTATACAGCTACTGTCCAAGTGGCAAAGATGATTTCAAACTCAGGTCTCATGTTCCCAAGGCCTGTATTATTTCCATTCCCACAGGCTGATAAGCATCAGATGAGTGGCTGGAACAGTTTACTTTCAAGGTCTTTTACAACTCAGAGAGTCTTTTGTTATTTTATTCTATTATATGTAGAACTTTATTATTCCTACAAAAACTAACATTTGAAGTATTTCATGCTATTCTCCCTGCATAAAGAAACATTTCAAATTAAAAACAAGAGATTTAAAAAAGTTGATTGATTAATTAGAATCACTACCACCTTTGAATTCACATACGTTTTAGTTAATCAGAACAATTTTGTATAACTGCGTTTTATAGGATCAGTGGTTGACCTTCTACCACCTGTTTCAAAAAAGGCTCACGATTCCCCTGCCATGTTGGAAACATCCACCTGCAGTGACTCCTGCACCTAAATGAACAACTTGATATTCAGCTTTCTCAAGACACAAAATCAGCTTGAAAAAGTAAAAAATAGATCACTGCTTTAAAATGTAAAGTGTTCACTGCCAATAAAGGAAATATGTGTATTCAATTTTTGAAAGCTCTATGATAAGATTATATTAAGTAATAAGAATGTTTTTCTTTTTTTTTTTCTTTTTTTTTTTGTGGTCCGCGGGCCTCTCACTGTTGTGGCCTCTCCCGTTGCGGAGCACAGGCTCCGGACACGCAGCCTCAGCGGCCATGGCTCACGGGCCCAGCCGCTCCACGGCATGTGGGATCTTCCCGGACTGGGGCACGAACCCGTGTCCCCTGCATCGGCAGGCGAACTCTCAACCACTGTGCCACCAGGGAAGCCCAAGAATGTTTTTCTTTTAGAAAAAACAATATTTTAATTTTTCTTGGATGGTGATAGACATCTTTTATTTCTGTCAAATCCACTGTAGCCTCTTAGCCAGCAGCTTTTTTCAGCTGTGTCTCAGTACCTGTTTGAGAATCACCTGGTCGTGCTGATTTAAAAATGAGGACTTCTGGTCCCCTCCCAAACCTCTTTTCTAGTTTGCTCCCTGGGACTTTGCATTTTAATACACTCTCCTCCCCACTCCCAGGATGATTCTTTGTGCGCTAAGTTTGCGTCACTGTCCTAGAAGACAGTTTAGTAACCTTAGTTTAAACATCACTAACCACACAGGGTTCTTGACACTGCATTCTCTGATGATGATAATGTAATGCTCACTAAGTTCCTGCTCTATACCCTTTATAGCTACAGATTCCCAACTCCTACTTACAGGTCGATCCCCAGGTTCTCGGATCCGTCTTGTACTTGCTCAGGGAGAATTTCAGGATCTACAGGTCAGTGGTCCAGGGTTCAGCACTGAGGGTGACGATGCTGTGACATCAGTATCTATTTTGGTCCCTCCCTCTTTCTCTCCGTTTGTGGTAGCTCCAGGGAAGGTAGAGGGTGCATACTGTAGGATCCCCCTCACCTCTAGGGTGCTTACTTCTCACTAGTTAGTTGGTTCATCCCACAAAACTTATCATACAGTCTTCAAACTGACCCTTCCCCTGCCCCCTCTCCCCTAGGTCCACACAAAGGGGCTGGTTGGGCAGGATTTGAGACTTGGGGAATATTTATATCGATGTTTTGAGGGGACAGTGAAATAATATTCATGTTTATCCAAAACAGACAGTTTCAGGTCTTCACACAGGTCTCAGGACTATCTCTAAGTTTTAATTACACTCTTCCCTGTAGCCTAATTGCCATTTAATTTAACATGTATCATTGACAAGTCATCACCTCTAAGTTATGCCAAACCTACATCTCAGACCAGAAACCCTCTGATGTTTAGATCTCATGTTTTAAAGAAAGAGATGTAGACACCAGAGGCCTCAAATCCAGTTCTTCCTGGGCTAGTGAAAGAACCCAGAGGAGGCCAGGCCTTCCTTTTCATCTCTAGCTGATTCTTCAAACTGTTTCTTCCTTTAGTGCCAAAGGTTTCATACAGTCATCTGTCTTTCTCAGCTCAGAATTTCTGGTACAGGGAGCACACTTTTATCTGTGACCTGTCTTTATGCCCTGTTATGCCTAGAAGTGTATAAAGAAACAGAACCATTACCAGAAAGAAAATAATCTTCTTCCCAGAGGATAACACAAAAAAGTTTCTTTGTCTTTCCATCAAGCTCTCTTACAGCCTTGAAGGCACCTGGGTCTTTCCCCCTCTTCTCTATTTGTACCCTCTGGTTCCAGCTCCAATGGTGATGATCCAGACGAGCAACTGTGGAGATCTTGGGAGGGCTACAGAGGATCCTTCGGTTTAAAATTGCTTTTTTTTTTTTCCAAATCTTCCCAGGAACAGGTTGTCTTCTAGATTTTTCAGAATAAAGTACTTATAAGTCAAACAATCCTTCTTTTTATTTCTCTGTCTCTCAGAGGATAACTTTAATGCCTAATTATCCTAAAGTGCTGTTTTGGCAGGGATGACTAGCCCAAAAATTCATGCTCACTTCCAAGATGAAGAGTAACTGTTGGCAAGAAGCTGTCCAGCAGAGCCCCCAGGTCTCTGCTTCTAGTGCATGTGGCAGGAACCACGTGACTATTCTTCTCCAAAAGATCTTGAGCAGAAGTGATGTGTGTCATCTCTGGCAGAGCTGGTTAAGTTCCAGGTACACGGCCTTTCATCTCTCTCTTCCTCATCTGGCTGCATGTAGAGAATCCGATGGAGATGACAAGGTGGACCCAAGACAGAAGGAGCCTGGATCTCAAGTCACCACCTTAGACGACAGCTGCCCAGAAGAGCTGCTTGACTAGGAACATCCACTTCCTGTTAGTGTGAGTGAGTGAGGAATAAACTTCTATTGTGTGCTACACTACTGGGATTTGGGATGACTTGTTATAGCAGCTAGAGTCAACTACCCTGACTCATACAACCATCAACCACAAAAGGGGGTGAAGAAGGGGACAAGCCCCCACTGGTCACATTTGCAAGAACAACACACATAACTAGAAAGCCAGGTACCAAGAATTCCATACTTGACGTGGGGAATCCGTCTCTCTGATCATCCTGCCTAAAAAAACAGTACGCAAATCTAACACTTACCAAGCTGCACTGCGCTGGCCATGTACGAGGTTCAGAGACGAATCAGAACTCCTGAAGCCTCTTGTGGCAGTACAGTGCCTGCCAAATAGAACCACTTGATTAATGTTTGTTGAATTGGATACTTTGAGAGTCAGAGATGAAACAAGATACAACACAAGATAACGTGCCCAAACAGGGCTATGGGAACAGATGATAGAACAACTAATTTCACTTACATATAGTCTATGTCAGTGGTTAGTAGAGAAAAGGCCACAGTTTCTGGATGTCTCTCACAGAACAAGCACACACACAGACAGCACTGGGTTCCCTACAGCTCCTAGAAATGAAGCCCACAGCTTGGGTCTTACCTCCCGTCACTGCTGCTCTGGGAACTCCCAGGACTCCCGGCTCTTCCTTTAGTGGTCTTTCCCATCCAGGTCACCGCTTTGCTGGTCCCCTTTCCTCCTTCCTCCTCTCCGCCCACATCCCTGCAGTATCCTCACACTTGCCCTCCCAGCATCTCTGCTCAAGGAGGTCAGGGTTTCTGGCCTCCACCGGGGAGGTGTTGTTGCCTGTTTCCCTGCTTGAGGATCAGCGCCCCCTGCTCACCAAGCACTCTGTGCCCCGAACATTCACCTCCTCCTGAATGAGAGGGCAGCACTGTGGCTCGGACGACCAAGAGGGAGGAAATGAGCACCTCTTTCTCCAGCTGAGAGTCATCTCATCACTTTTCCCTTATGCTCACACATTTCAAGTTCAGATTCTTTGGGGAACAGCCATTTGGTATGGCCCTGTGGGCTCCCCAGTTCTCACATGGGGTCAGGGCTGGGTCTGGTCTATGCTTTTGAGAGCACTGGGGGCAGTTTGTGTTTCAAACATATTTTGATATTCTTAAAAGTGTTTCATGATCTTTAAAATAAAAAGGTGAATCCAGAGTATTCTGTAAAATTGGGGTGGAGGTGAATCAGAGGGTTCATTTCTCAGGCTGCTTGCTGGCTTTGTCCCGTCAGTGGAGAGGTTCGCCACTGCTCAGTTCTGCCCCTTGAGGGCACCAGAGACCGCTTTGCTGTAGAGAACGGGGCCTGGATGGAAACCAGACAGGTTCTTCCAGCTTATTAAAATTGCTCTAAATAATAAGGAACATGGGAAATGATAGAACAGCACAGATTCTTATTTCCTGGAACCTTTAAAAGTGTCCCTGCCCTGGACATAGACCTTAGCATGGCCAGGAGCAAGTATGGCAAGACGGCTGGGATGGGGGTGATATCAGAGCTGTGAATGACCACAGAGGAGAATGAAGCTCAGGAGATACACTGGAGGTGGAAATCTCACGAGCTCTCCTTAATCCATGATCCTAGACAGCAGTAGGAGCAGTATCTGGAGAAAGACTGGATAACCTTTTTTTGTAACCATCCCAAGCAGTCTAGCTGTGTGTGAAATAGCAGCACAGTATAACCCAGACCTACTCAGGAATGTTGAGTACCACTCACGAGCCCCGTTGAAACATGGGCGGTCGTCTCAATAGTGTTCTCAGGCACAGATGAGCTTTCCCTGACAATTCACTTCCACACCCAAGCTGTGCGTGATATTTTGGTTCACAACAAGTCACTGGGGTAGGGAGAAGAAATGCGTGCATGTAGCATCGCTCCCGAAGAAATGAATGAACGAGTCAATGACTGAAAGAGAGTGAGCACGGAGGGGAAGAGTCTTGGCTGTGAGGACAGTTAAGGCAATTCTGATTCAGGCACAATTGTTCAGAGTGTTAGTCTCTGGCTCCCAAGCAGACAGAGCGTGGTGGCCGGTCAATGGGGTCTAGTCCATTGTCCCAATGGTGCTTGTGTGTAGGTTAAACCCAGAGACCAGGGTGTCACAAGGACTGTAAAGAGACTGTGTGGTGGATGGGGAAAAGTGGTCTCCTATTTTGTAAACGCCAGAGGTAGAGGTCGAGGCAGCCTGAGATGTTCTGAACGCTGGGAAAACAACACTATCTCTCTGTTGGGGGCAGTATCAGACATTTCACTTCTCGGCTTGCAGGGATGTCACGTGGGACTGGGTCAGTAAAGCAAGATAGAAGTGTGGGGAAGGAGATTGCGATTGCTTCGAGAGGGGCATTAGGGCAGGGGGATCCCTGGAAACCTTTCAGGGAGGGCATTGCCCTCCCAGTTTACAGAGTTCCTCAGTCCCCCTGAGGAGCCCTAATGAAGGCATAGAACCGAGTCTTCGGTCTTGGCTTTGCAGGAGTGCCTCTTTCCAGAAGCCCCTCCCATCAAAGGAGCCACAGGCAGACAGGTTTACAGTGGAGTGGGGTATGGCAGTCAAGGACTAAAGAGAAGGAATGCACAGAAGGTGTGGAGGAGTGGAGGGCTTGCCTTCTAGACCTGGCTTCTGCCTACCTGCTGTTAGAAAAACCCCATAACCTCCCTGACTGATCCTTAGTTTTCTTATCTGCACAGTGGGAACCATACTCACACTTCTCTCAGAACGTTCTCATGAGGATTCGGTGAGAGAATAAAAACAAGAGGGCTTTGCAAGCTAGACAAACCCAGGTAATACAGACATGCACAGGTTTGGACACAGGGTCTGGGAAGAGAAATCCTGGGGGCCAGACAATGCAACAGAGTCCCAAAACATGTCTCTAAGAGACTGGATGTGCATCCGATAATGCTAACTAATATTGAGAGTTTACAATGTACCCAAAACTCTAAGTACTTTACATGCATGATCTCATTTTTTTTTTATTGTGGCAAAATATACATAAAACTTACTATCTTAATCATGTTAAGTGTACAATTCAGTGGTATTAAGTAACCATCACCATTACCCATCGCCAGAAACTCTTCATCGTCCCAAACAAAAACTCTGTACCCAGTAACTGTAACTCCCCATTACCTTCCTCTTCCCAGGCTCTGACAATCTCTATTCTACTTTCTGTCTCTATGAAAATGTCTATTCTAGGTATCTTATATAAGTGGCATCATACAATATTTGTCCTTTTGTGACTGGCTTATTTCACTTAGCATAATTATTTCAAGTTCACGCACATTGTAGCATGTGTCAGAATTTCTCTTTTTTTTTTTTTTTTTTTGACAGGAAAGTAGGATTTATTGGTGGGCGTGAGTAAGGAGGGGACAGTGCCAAGTCTCTCGTGAGTGCAGGGCCCGCCATTGGTCCGGGGGCCGTGATTAGGGATGTATTTGACCCCATAGCCATCCAGGATGAGCCGCTTTTCTGCCATCATGTTTTCAAATTCATCTGTATTAAACTTAGTAAATTCCCACTTCTTGGAGATGTGGATCTTTTGGCGGCTAGGGAACTTGAACTTGGCCCTATGTAGGGCCTCAATCACATGATCCTTGTTCTGCAGCTTGGTGCGGAGGGACATTGTGACTTGGCCAGCGTGAACCCTGGCCACTGTGCCCTGGAGCTTTCCAAAGGCACTGCGCATACCTGTCTGGAGTCTAGACTGGGGACACCATGCCAGTCATGAAGGTCCACTGGAAAGGGCTGTCTCCAAGGTCCCTGAGGGCAACCCGTACAGGCAACAGGCTGCGCACACTACTGAGAAGCTGTTATTTGCAGCCGTTGCACACTGGGCCCCCAAGGGGAAGAAAGCAGAATTTCATTCTTTTCTTTCTTTTTTAACATTGATTGACTGATTGATTTGGCTGCACTGGGTCGTAGTTGTGGCACGCAGGATCATTTTTTAGTTGCGGCCCGCAGGCTCTTAGTTGCAGCATGCGGGATCTAGGGATCGAACCCGGGCCCCCTGCATTGGGAGCACGGAGTCTTAACCACTGGACAACCACGGAAGTCCCTCATTCCTTTTCAAAGCCAAATGATATTCCATTGTATGTATTATACATATTACAATTTGTTCATCCATTCATCTGTTGATGGACATCTGAGTTGTTTCCACTTTTCGGCTCTTGTGAGTAATACTGCTTAAAACTGTAATGGAAAATTCCAAACATATACAAAAGTAGGCCAAAAGAATGTGATAAACCCCCATGTACAATAATTATTAACTCATAGCCAATCTTCTTTTTTTTTTAAGTTTTTAATTTTTTGGTCATGCCACAGGGCATGTGGGATCTTGGCTCCCCGACCAGGGATCAAACCCATGCCCCCTGCATTGGAAGCGCAGAGCCTTAACCACTGGACCGCTAAGGAACTCCCTTCACAGGCATTCTTGTTTTATCTGTATCCATACCTAATTCTCCGTCCCATATTATTTTGAAGAATATCTCAAATATCGTAAATGCCACTCTTGTTTCCATTTTACAGATGGAAAGGCACAGAGAGGTTATCTTACAAAGATTACAGAGCTCCTAAGTGATGGAGCCGGGATTTAAACTCAGGCAGCGTGATGGCTGAGCCCATACTTGTGTCTTTGCTACACCTGTGTGTGTGTTTGCGTATACACACACACACACACACACACACACACGTCAAATTTGGGCAAGTTGGAAAAGTGCATTTGGAAAAGTTTGCCTCTTCCTACATTTTTTCCCACTCTTGGATGCTGCCTGGAATTTAAAACAGATAGGCATGACTTTGAAGCCTTAGTTCTTAGTTGCAACTGGAGTCAGTGATCCCCAACCTCCAGAGTTGTTGTGAGGATTAAATGAGATAAAGTCAGTGAAAGTGCCAGGCACGTCCTAGCATGTGGCAGGAGAGCATTATGTGTGCTTTCCCCTCCCTTCCTTGGGGGGCCAGGCCCACCTCCTCTCCACAGAAGCAAACGTCAAGAAAACATGCTCTATCAGAGTATGACTCTCAAAGGTCAATGTGTAATCCCTCTGGGGGATTTGCATTGTGAAATAAAGGATTTTATCCTTTGGCTTTGTGGTGTGGGCTGTGGGTGAGTGCAGAACAGAGGTGTTGCAATTCCTTCTTGCCCCTGAAATCATGTATGTGTGTGTATGCATGTGCATGTGCGTGCACAAGTGTGTAAGACCGGCCTGTAGATAAGTTCAGGCTTCATTCTCTGCCCAGAGCATTACATTACTTTCTTTTCTATAAAGAATTGTGTCCTGAAACAAGCAACTACTTGTTCTATCTCCTTTCCCTCTTCTTGGCTAAAACAGGAGGAAAAGCCCTTTGTTGGGACCCTCGTCATTTTCTGGTCCAAGGACACAAAGCCACAGGATGGAGGTCTGAGCTCAGATAGGTCTTGACAAGTCCTGTTCGTCCCCTTTGGAATTTCTGTGGCCGGTCCCCTGGAGTTAATTTGGGAAGGGACTGCAGAGCTCAGTGGACAGTTGAGCAGGACTCACTGGCTGACCACAGAGAAGTCTCAGGTAACCTCAAGATGCATCTGCCGGGGAGGCTTGGGAGGTGGGGCACTGCAGCCTCAGGTACATTAAGCAATGGTTAGCGAGTCTGACTGGCTGTTTCCTCTGCCTGGAATGCCCTTTGCTGATCATGCCCATGGAAGTAATATAAGCCTTCAATGTCAAGCTCACATCCTGCCGCCTCCATGAAGTTTTCCCTACGTCACACCCTACCACCCATCCCTGCCATACAGAGTGATTTCTCGCACTCTGAACCCTTACGACATCACCTGTGTACCTACTTTTGCTTGTGTCTGTACTATCTGAATACCCGTCTTAGCTCTTTGATAGATCAGAGTGAGTTCCTCAAGAACAGGAATCGTTCCATCTATTCTTTTTACTGTTCAGAGCTCTTCACAGGGCACACAATTACCAATAAATATCTGTTGAATAAATGATGTATTTCATGACAATGGCATATAGTAGGCACTCAGCAAATGCATACTGAATGCAATAACATCCATCTCCCACGGCTGGGAAATGCAAGAGACTTTTTACACTACCCTTGATGTTTAGGTGGAAACCAGTTACACACAACCCTTTGAGTTCTAAAATCTGTCAAAACTTCCACGGAAATAACCGTAAAGACTGCCTTGAGGTAGGGTATGAGATGGTCTCAAGGTGTTTCAAGTATTCTAATATTTCAAAATGTGACATTTTTTTTGTCTGTTTACTATCCCAACTAGTCTCCAGAAGAACTTGAAGTGTCACAAAGTAGAGTGCATGCGTGATGATTTAAGATCATCTGAATTAGAACACCTGGTTAATCAGAACTTTTCTGCTCGTCAGCAGAATGGTCACTGATACTTGCAGCAGTGACCCTGGCGTCAAGAAACCCAAATACCTTGTTTAAAGATACAATATCTTCAGAAACATGCTTTTAAAAAGCCACTTAAACCATTTAAAAATATACAATTCAGCGGCATTAAGCACATTTATATTGTTGTACAACCATCACCACTATCCATCTCCAGAACCTTTTCATCATTCCAAACAGAAACTCAATACCCACTAAACTATAACTCCCCATTCTCCCCTCCCCTCAGTCCCTGGTAATCTCTATTGTACTTTCTGTCTCCATGAATTTGCCTATTCTAGGCACCCCATATAATGGAATTACACACTACTTGTCCTTTTGTGACTGGCTCACTTAGTGTTTTGTACTCAGGTTCACCCATGTTGTAGCATGCCTCAGAATCTCATTCTTTTTAAGGCTGAATAATATTCCATTGTATGTATGCACCACATTTTGTTTATCCCTTCATCTTTGATGGACATTTGAGTTGTTTTCACCATTTGGCTATTGTAAATAACGCTGCTATGAACACAGGTGTACAAATATCTGTTCAGAAATATGTCATTTTTTAAATCATAGACTTATTCTCACTGGTAAACCCTAGATGCATGGTAACTTCCCACTAACCAGAAAATCTGAGTAATCAGAATACTCCATTCCACCATTAGGTTTGCTAAGGACCTTTCTTGGAATATTGGGTGGATGGACACTAGACAGTGATAGGGACTGAGGCCTCTGTCTCAGGAATGGACACGGGGCCACCAGGAGGCAGGTGACTGGGCCACAGTACACATTAGTAATGTGCCCAGCACATCCATCCCACCCCACCCTCACCTCAACCCTGTCACTGCTCTAGATCTTAGACTGGGCTGCTTTTCCAAAAAGGTATGGACTTGAGGCACATTTGTTCTGAGTTAAGCTTGGCTGCAGTTAAAGTGTTATCATGTCTGCGGAGCTCAAATTACAGAGGTTGCCTTTGGCCAGTAAATGGCCCAGCCCGGCTGCTCAGAGAGGTGGAAAATTCTGAGGCCCCTCCAGCACTGTTTCAGGAAAAATGCTCTGAGTGGTGTGGAGAGGGGCCAGCTGGTGATGTCAAGGGATTTATGAAAGAGATTACAAGACCTTTTAAGGGAATGAGGCAGTTGCTAATGATGGAAAACTGCTAAAGCTGGATCTGGATAAGGCCTGAACATTTAATTTGTTAGTTATCCTCAAATGCTTGTAATTTTTAAAAAACATATTGTGCTACTCCCTTTGTGTGTACTTTAAAAGACAACATCAGAGTGTGGAGGGAAGAACCTGTTATGCTAATCAAAGTCTGGGGTAACTGAAACTGAGATCTCACACATAAAGCCCCAAGTGGGCGATCCAGGACCTGGGAAGAAGAATTAAATGCCCAAACGCACCTGGGTGCACTGCACATCTGTATTTTTCTTTCTTTCTTTCTTCCTTATTTTTTTTTAAGCACGCTAGTGGGGGGTGTGGAGGAAGCTTTATTTTTTAAGCAGCTACTAAGCTGCTTACAAGCATTACACCTCCAAAGAGAGATCTGAAAATATTTACTTATATTGCATTTCCAACTGTTTCCATAGTCTTTTTACAACCCTTGTGTCATCTTATCTTAAGAATGTGGCTTTTATAAAGAGGAACCAAGATCATTTACAATGACAGGGTAGATTTAGTCGAGCAGACAATCTCCAACTTTAACAGCTGAGCTTACTTGGTGTTTTAAATAGATAACTAACGAAAAGTCGGCCCAGATTTAGGAATAGAGATCTAAGTTTGGAAGGGTAAAAGTGAAGGTCCTAAAATCAATTTCCAGTGGAGCAGCTAAACTAAATTCTCTTTGCCATTATGGAGCACTAAAACAAACTAATGAACAAACAAACAAACCAAACAAAACTAATGGCCCACATAAATAATACTCAAATTGTCAGCCAAAGAGAAGGCCTAAAGCTAAAGTGGAATAGAAGCAAGAATTAGAAACTAGCATCTGGAAGTGAGCAGGGTGGAGGTACTTTGGAACCCACGATCCTGAGGCATAACTGGTTGCAGCTTTATCTGTGTCCCTCATCCTTTATTTGTGGGTATAGGAGAATGGTGCAAGGACTGTCCGGTCAACTCTCCACACGCTCTTATAATATGGAAAATCCAATCATTTGCTTTAAGTGCCATTTTTCAATTGTAGCTTAAATAAAAGGGTCAGGAAACATATGTTGTTTTCTTTTCTTTTCTTTTTTTTGGTTGGGGGGAGGAGGGTAATCTTGCTGAATTAGCACCCCGGGTCATATCCCAGTTCAAACATTTCCCACAGGGTGCGGTCATCTCAGCCACGTGTCAAGGCCTCCTCTGCTCTCTCCAGATTTGCTGGCAGTCTTATCACCCCTGTGCTCCAGTAGGGACTCCATCCTGCAAGCTTATCTCCTCACTGTTCCCTGAAGACACTTCGCAGACTAATGTCTCTTCACACCCTGCTTCCATGTCTTCTGCTCTCCTCCTGCTCTGCTCTTTATTAACTACTTTCCCTTTTTCAAGCCGGATTCAAGCCTCTTCTCCTCTTCCTCTTCCTCCTCCTTCTTCTTTTCCAATCGGGATGCCTTTCCTTCCTTCCTTCCTTCCTTCCTTCTTTCCTTCCTTCCTTCCTCCCTTCCTCCCTCCCTCTCTCCCTCTCTCCCTCCTTCTCTCTCTCTTTCACTCTTTCTCTCTTGCTTTCTTTCCTTCCTTCCTTCATTGAAATAGAGTTGGGGCAGCTTCAAGATGGCGGAAGAGTAAGACGCGGAGATCACCTTCCCACAGATACACCAGAAATACATCTACACGTGGAACAACTCCTACAGAACAGCTACTGAACGCTGGTAGAAGACCTCAGACCTCCCAAAAGGTGCGCGAGGAGAGGGGATTCAGAGCGCCGCTTAAAGGAGCTCCAGAGACGGGCGCGAGCCGCGGCTAACAGCACTGACGGCAGAGACGGGCATGAGACGCTAAGGCTGCTGCTGCCGCCACCAGGAAGCCTGTGTGCGAGCACAGGTCACTATCCACACCTCCCTTCCGGAGAGCCTGTACAGCCCGCAACTGCCACGGTCCCGGGATCCAGGGACAACTTACCCGGGAGAACGCACGACGGGCCTCAGGCTGGTGCAACGTCACGCCGGCCTCTGCCGCCGCAGGCTCGCCCCGCCCTCCGTGCCCCTCCCTCCCCCGCGGCCTGAGTGTGCCAGAGCCCCCGAATCAGCGGCTCCTTTAACCCCGTCCTGTCTGAGCGAAGAACAGACGCCCTCAGTCGATCTACACGCAGAGGCAGGGCCAAATCCAAAGCTGAGCCCCTGGGAGCTGTGCGAACAAAGAAGAGAAAGGGAAATCTCTCCCAGCAGCCTCAGGAGCAGCGGATTAAAGCTCCACAATCAACTTGATGTACCCTGCATCTGTGGAATACATGAATACACAACGAATCATCCCAAATTGAGGAGGTGGACTTTGAGAGCAAGGTTTATGATTTTTTCCTCTTTTCCTCTTTTTGTGAGTGTGTATGTGTATGCTTCTGTGTGTTATTTTGTCTGTATAGCTTTGCTTTCACCATTTGTACTAGGGGTCTGTCCCTACATATTTTCTTTGTTTTTTTTTTTACTTTAAAAAACCTTTTTCGTAATAATTATTTTAATAACTTTTTAATTTTACTTTATTTTATTTTATCCTCTTTCTTTCTTTCCATTTTTTCTCCCTATTATTCTGAGCTGTGTGGATGAAAGGCTCTTGGTGCTGCAGCCAGGAGTCAGTGCTGTGCCTCTGAGGTGGGAGAGCCAACTTCAGGACACTGGTCCACAAGAGACCTCCCAGCTCCACGTAAAATGAAACGGCAAAAATCTCCTAGAGATCTCCATCTCAATGCCAAGACCCAGCTTCGCTCAACGACCAGCATGCTACAGTGCTGGACACCCTATGCCAAACAACTAGCAAGACAGGAACACAGCCCCATCCATTAGCAGAGAGGCTGCCTAAAATCATAATAAGGCCACAGACACCCCAAAACACACCACCAGATGTGGACCTGCCCAC
Source organism: Monodon monoceros (assembly GCF_005190385.1). NCBI lineage: Eukaryota > Metazoa > Chordata > Mammalia > Artiodactyla > Monodontidae > Monodon > Monodon monoceros. Next base: position 64,886,060 of record NW_021703774.1, on the reverse strand, counting down.
CAGAAAGACAAGATCCAGCCTCATCCACCAGAACACAGGCACTAGTCCCCTCCACCAGGAAGCCTACACAACCCCCTGAACCAACCTTAGCCACTGGGGAAAGAAACGAAAAACAACGGGAACTACGAACCTGCAGCCAGCGAAAAGGAGACCCCAAACCCAGTAAGATAAGCAAAATGAGAAGACAGAAAAACACACAGCAGATGAAGGAGCAAGATAAAAACCCACCAGACATAACAAATGAAGAGGAAATAGGCAGTCTACCTGAAAAAGAATTCAGAATAATGATAGTAAGGATGATCCAAAATCTTGGAAATAGAATAGAGAAAATGCAAGAAACATTTAACAAGGACCTAGAAGAACTAAAGATGAAACAAGTAATGATGAACAACACAATAAATGAAATTAAAAATTCTCTACAAGGGATCAATAGCAGAATAACTGAGGCAGAAGAACGGATAAGTGACCTGGAAGATAACATAGTGGAAATAACTACTGAAGAGCAGAATAAAGAAAAAAGAATGAAAAGAACTGAGGACAGTCTAAGATACCTCTGGGACAACATTAAACGCACCAACATTCGAATTATAGGGGTCCCAGAAGAAGAAGAGCAAAAGAAAGGGACTGAGAAAATATTTGAAGAGATTATAGTTGAAAACTTCCCTAATATGAGAAAGGAAATAGTTAATCAAGCTCAGGAAGTACAGAGAGCCCCATACAGGATAAATCCTAGGAGAAACACGCCAAGACACATAATAATCAAACTATCAAAAATTAAATACAAAGAAAAAATATTAAAAGCAGCAAGGGAAAAACAACAAATAACACACAAGGGAATCCCCATAAGGTTAACAGCTGAACTTTCAGCAGAAACTCTGCAAGCCAAAAGGGAGTGGCAGGACATATTTAAAGTGATGAAGGAGAAAAACCTACAACCAAGATTACTCTACCCAGCAAGGATCTCATTCAGATTTGATGGAGAAATTAAAACCTTTACAGACAAGCAAAAGCTGAGAGAGTTCAGCACCACCAAACCAGCTTTACAACAAATGCTAAAGGAACTTCTCTAGGCAGGAAACACAAGAGAAGGAAAGGACCTACAATAAAAAAAACCCAAAACAATTAAGAAAATGGGAATAGGAACATACATATTGATAATTACCTTAAATGTAAATGGATTAAATGCTCCCACCAAAAGACACAGAATGGCTGAATGGATACAAAAACAAGACCCATATACATGCTGTCTACAAGAGACCCACTTCAGACCTAGGGACACATACAGACTGAAAGTGAGGGGATGGAAAAAATATTCCATGCAAATGGAAATCAAAAGAAAGCTGGAGTAGCAATTCTCATATCAGACAAAATACACTTTCAAATAAAGACTATTACAAGAGCAAAAGAAGGACACTACATAATGATCAAGGGATCGATCCAAGAAGAATATATAACAATTGTAAATATTTATGCACCCAACATAGGAGCACCTCAATACATAAGGCAAATACTAACAGCCATAAAAGGGGAAATCGATGGGACGTTAACACCCCACTTTCACCAATGGAAAGATCATCTGAAATGACAATAAATAAGGAAACACAAGCTTTAAATGATACATTAAACAAGATGGACTTAATTGATATTTATAGGACATTCCATCCAAAAACAACAGAATACACATTCTTCTCAAGTGCTCATGGAACACTCTCCAGTATAGATCATATCTTGGGTCACAAATCAAGCCTTGGTAAATTTAAGAAAATTGAAATCGTGTCAAGTATCTATTCTGACAACAATGCTATGAGGCTAGATATCAATTACAGGAAAATATCTGTAAAAAATACAAACACAAGGAGGCTAAACAATACACTACTTAATAACCAAGTGATCACTGAAGAAATCAAAGAAGAAATAAAAAAATTCCTAGAAACAAATGACAATGGAGACACGACGACCCTAAATCTATGGGATGCAACAAAAGCAGTTCTAATAGGGAAGTTTATAGCTATACAATCCTACCTTAAGAAACAGGAAACATTTCAAATAAACAATGTAACCTTTCACCTAAAGCAATTAGAGAAAGAACAAAAAACCCCAAAAGTTAGCATAAGGAAAGAAATCATAAAGATCAGATCAGAAATAAATGAAAAAGAAATGAAGGAAACAATAGCAAATATCAAAAAAACTAACAGCTGGTTCTTTGAGAAGACAAAATTGATAAACCATTAGCCAGACTCATCAATAAATAAAGGAAGACTCAAATCAATAGAATTAGAAATGATAAAAGAGAAGTAACAACTGACACTGCAGAAATACAAAGGATCATGAGAGATTACTACAAGCAACTCTATGCCAATAAGATGGACAACCTGGAAGAAATAGACAAGTTCTTAGAAATGCACAACCTGCCAAGACTGAACCAGGAAGAAATAGAAAATAAGAACAGACCAATCACAAGCACTGAAATTGAAACTGTGATGAAAAATCTTCCAAGCAACAAAAACCCAGGACCAGATGGCTTCACAGGCGAATTCTATCAAACATTTAGAGAAAAGCTAACACCGATCCTTCTCAAACTCTTCCAAAATATAGCAGAGGCAGGAACACTCCCAAACTCATTCTAAGAGGCCACCATCACCCTGATACCAAAACCAGAAAAAGATGTCACAAAGAAAGAAAACTACAGGGCAATATCACTGATGATCATAGATGCAAAAATCCTCAACAAAATGCTAGCAAACAGAATCTGACAGCACATTAAAAGGAACATACACCATGATCAAGTGGAGTTGGTTCCAGGAATGCAAGGATTCTTCAATATACGCAAATCAATCAATGTGATACATCATATTAACAAATGGAAGGAGAAAAACCACATGATCATCTTAATCAATGCAGAGAAAGCTTTCTACAAAATTCAACACTTGTTTATGATAAAAACCCTCCAGAAAGTAGGCATAGAGGGAACTTTCCTCAACATAATAAAGGCCATATATGACAAACACACAGCCAACATGGTCCTCAATGGTGAAAAACTGAAACCATTTCCATTAAGATCAGGAACAAGACAAGGTTGCCCACTCTCACCACTATTATTCAAAATAGTTTTGGAAGTTTTAGCCACAGCAATCAGAGAAGAAAAAGAAATACAAGGAATCCAAATTGGAAAAGAATAAGAAAAGCTGTCACTGTCTGCAGAAGACATGATAATATACATAGAGAATCCTAAAGATGCTACCAGAAAACTACTAGAGCTAATCAATGAATTTGGTAGAGTAGCAGGATACAAAATAAATGCACAGAAATATCTGGCATTCCTATACAGTAATGATGAAAAATTTGAAAGTGAAATTAAGAAAACACTTCCAATTACGATTGCAACAAAAAGAATAAAATATCTAGGAATAAACCTACCTAAGGAGATAAAAGACCTGTATGCAGAAAATTATAAGACACTGATGAAAGAAATTAAAGATGATACAAATAGATGGAGAGATATACCTTGTTCTTGGATTGGAAGAATCAACATTGTGAAAATGACTCTACTATCCAAAGCAATACAGATTTAATGCAATCCCTATCAAACTACCACTGGCATTTTTCACAGAACTAGAACAAAAATTTTCACAATTTGTATGGAAACACAAAAGACCCCGAACAGCCAAAGCAATCTCGAGAACGAATAATGGAGCTGGAGGAATCAGGCTCCCTGACTTCAGAGTATACTACAAAGCTACTGTAATCAAGACAGTATGGTACTGGCACAAAAACATAAAGATAGATCAATGGAACAGGATAGAAAGTCCGGAGATAAACCCACACATATATGTCACCTTATCTTTGATAAAGGAGGCAAGAATATACAGTGGAGAAAAGAGATCCTCTTCAATAAGTGGTGCTGGGAAAACTGGACAGGTACCTGTAAAAGTATGAGATTAGAACACTCCCTAACATAACACCATACACAAAAATAAACTCAAAATGGATTAAAGACCTAAATGTAAGGCCAGAAACTATCAAACTCTTAGAGGAAAACATAGGCAGAACACTCTACGACATAAATCACAGCAAGATCCTTTTTGCCCCACCTCCTAGAGAAATGGAAATAAAAACAAAAATAAACAAATGGGACCTAATGAAACTTAAAAGCTTTTGCACATGGGAGAAAATATTTGCAAATGAAGCAACTGACAAAGGATTAATCTCCAAAATTTACAAGCAGCTCATGCAGCTCAATATTAAAAAAAACAAACAACCCAATCCAAAAATGGGCAGAAGACCTAAATAGACATTTCTCCAAAGAAGATATACAGAATGTCAACAAACACATGAAAGAATTCTCAACATCATTAATCATTAGAGAAATGCAAATCAAAACTACAGTGAGATATCATCTCACACCGGTCAGAATGGCCATCATCAAAAAATCTAGAAACAATAAATGCTGGAGAGAGTGTGGAGAAAAAGAAACACTCTTGCGCTGTTGGTGGGAATGTAAATTGATATAGCCACTATGGAGAACACTATGGAGGTTCCTTAAGAAACTACAAATAGAACTACCATACAACCCAGCAATCCCACTACTGCGCATATACCATGAGAAAACCAGAATTCAAAGAGTCATGTACCAAAATGTTCATTGCAGCTCTATTTACAAAAGCCAGGACAGGGAAGCAACCTAAGTGTCCATCAACAGATGAATGGATAAAGAAGATGTGGCACATATATACAATGGAATATTACTCAGCCATAAAAAGAAATGAAATTGAGTTATTTGTAGTGAGGTGGATGGACCTAGAGTCTGTCATACAGAGTGACGTAAGTCAGAAAGAGAAAAAGAAATACTGTATGCTAACACATATATATGGAATCTAAGAAAAAAAAAAAAAGGTCATGAAGAACCTAGGGGCAAGACGGGAATAAAGGCACAGACCTACTAGAGAATGGACTTGAGGATATGGGGAGGGGCTAGGGAAAGCTGTGACAAAGTGAGAGTGGCATGGACATATATACACTACCAAAAGTAAAATAGATAGCTAGTGGGAAGCAGCCACATAGCACAGGGAGATCAGTTCCGTGCTTTGTGACCACGTAGAAGGGTGGGATACGGAGGGTGGGAGGGAGGGAGACGCAAGAGGGAAGAGATATGGGAACATATGTATATGTATAACTGATTCACTTTGTTATAATGCAGAAACTAACACACCATTGTAAAGCAATTATACTCCAATAAAGATGTTAAGAAAAAATAGAGTTGATTTACAATGTTCTCAATGGTGAAATAAAGTGACTCAGTTTTATACATATAGACATTCTTTTAAAAATATTCTTTTCCATTATGGTTTATCCCAGGAGACTGGGTATAATTCTCTGTGCTATACAGTAGGACCATTTTGTTTATCCGTTCTAAATGTAATAGTTTGCATCTACCAACCCCAAACTCCCAGTCCATCCCTCTCCCTCCCCCCTTCCCCTTGGCAACCACAAGTCTGATTTTTGTGTCTGTGAGTCTGTTTCTGTTTTGTAGATAGTTTCATTGGTGCCATATTTTGGATTCCATATGTAAGTGATATCATATGGTATTTGTCTTTCTCCTTCTGACTTACTTCACTTAATATGATAATCTCTAGTTCCATCCATGTTGTTTAAAATGGCATTATTTTGTTCCTTTTTTATGACTCAGTAGTATTCCGTTGTATATGTTTACCACATCTTTATCCGTTCATGTGTCAATGGACACTTAGGTTGTTTCCATGTTTTGGCTATTGTGAACAGTGCTGCTATGAACATAGGGGTGCATGTATCCTTTTTGAATTATAGTTTTGTCCAGGTATATGCTCAGGATTGGGATTGCTGGACCATACGGTAATTCTATATTTAGTTTTCTGAGGAACCTCCATGCTGTTTTCCATTGTGGCTGCACCAATTTACATTCCCACCAACAGTGTAGGATGTTCTCTTTTCTCCATACCCTCTCCAGCATTTGTTATTTGTGGACATTTTATTATTTTATTTTATTTTATTTATTTTTTGGCTGTGTGGCTTGTGAGATCTTAGTTCCCTGACTAGGGATTGAACCCGTGCCCTCGGCAGTGAAAGTGCGAAGTCCTAACCACTGGACCGCCACAGAATTTCTGGTAGACTTTTTTTCTTTAACATCTTTATTGGAGTATAGTTGCTTTAAAGTGTTGTTTAGTTTCTGCTGTATAACAAAGTGAATCAGCGATATGCATATGTATATCCCCACATCCCCTCCCTCTTGCGACTGCCTCCCATCCTCCTTATCCCGCTCGCCTAGGTGGTCACAAAGAACCGAGCTAATCTCCCTGTGCTATGCAGCTGCTTCCCACTAGCTATCTATTTTATGTTTGGTAGTGTATATATGTTTATGCCACTCTCTCACTTCATCCCACCTTACCCTGCCCCCTCCCCGTGTCTTCAAGTCCATTCTCTATGTCTGTGTTGTTATTCCTGTCTGGCCCTTAGGCTCATCAGAACTTTTTTTTTACATTGCATATATATGTGTTAGCATGCAGTATTTGTTTTTCTCTTTCTGACTTACTTCACTCTGTATGACAGACTCTAGGTCCATCCACCTCACTACAAATAACTCAGTTTCGTTTCTTTTTATGGCTGAGTAATATTCTATTGTATATATGTGCCACATCTTCTTTATCCATTCATCTGTTGATGGACACTTAGGTTGCTTCCATGTACTGGCTATTGTAAATAGAGCTTCAGTGAACATTGTGGTACATGACTCTTTTTGTTATATTTTTAAAATTTTTATTTATTTATTTTTGTCTGCATTGGGTCTTTGTTGTTGCACAGGCTTTCTCTAGTTGTGGGGAGTGGGGGCTACTCCTTGCAGTGCACAGGATTCTCACTGCGGCGGCTTGTTTTGTTGCAGAGCACGGGCTCTAGGTGCGTGGGCTTCAGTAGTTGTGGTATGCAGGCTCAGTCATTGTGGCACACAGGCTCTAGAGCGCAGGCTCTGTAGTTGTGGGGCAAGGGCTTATTTGCTCCATGGTATGTGGGATCCTCCCATACCAGGGCTTGATCCTGTATCCCCTGCATTGGCAGGTGTATTATTAACCACTGTGCCACCGGGGAAGCCCCATGACTCTTTTTGAATTATGGTTTTCTCAGGGTATATGCCCAGTAGTGGGATTGCTGGGTCATATGGTAATTCTATTTTTAGTTTTCTAAGGAACCTCCATACTCTTCTCCATCGTGGCTATATCAATTTACATTCCCACCAACAGTGCAAGAGGGTACCCTTTTCTCCACACCCTCTCCAGCATTTATTGTTCGTAGATTTTTTGGTGATGGCCATTTTGACTGGTGTGAGGTCATATCTCATTGTAGTTTTGATTTGCATTTCTCTAATGATTTGTGATGTTGAGCATTCTTTCATGTATTTGTTGGCAATCTGTATATCTTCTTTGGAGAAATGTCTATTTAGGTCTTCTGCCCATTTTTGGATTGGTTTTTTTGTGTTTTGATATTGAGCTGCATGAGCTGCTTGTAAATTTTGGAGATTAATCCTTTGTCAGTTGCTTCATTGGCAAATATTTCCTCCCATTCTGAGGGTTGCCTTTTCATCTTGTTTGTTGTTTCCTTTGCTGTGCAAAAGCTTTTAAGTTTCATTAGGTCCCATTTGTTTTTATTTCCATTTCTCTAGGAGGTGGGTCAAAAAGGATCTTGCTGTGATTTATCTCACAGAGTGTTCTGCCTATATTTTCCTCTAAGAGTTTTATAGTGTCTGGCCTTACATTTAGGTCTTTAATCCATTTTGAGTTTATTTTTTTGTATGGTGTTAGGGAGTGTTCTAATTTCATTCTTTTACATGTAGCTGTCCAGTTTTCCCAGCACCACTTATTGAAGAGTCTGTCTATTCTCCATTGTGTATTCTTGCCTCGTTTATCAAAAATAAGGTGACCATATGTGCATGGGTCTATCTCTGGGCTTTCTATCCTGTTGCATTGATCTATCTTTCTGTTTTTGTGCCAGTACCATACTGTCTTGATAACTGTAGCTTTGTAGTATACTCTGAAGTCAGGGAGCCTGAATCCTCCAGCTTTGTTTTTCCTTCTCAAGATTGCTTTGGCTCTTCGGGGTCTTTTGTGTTTCTATACAAATTGGGAATTGTTTAGTTCTAGTTTGGTGAAAAATGCCAGTGGTAGTTTGATAGGGATTGCATGAATCTGTAGATTGCTTTGGGTAGTAGAGTCATTTTCACAATGTTGATTCTTCCAAAATAAGAACATGGTGTATCTCTCCATCTCCTTGTATCATCTTTAATTTCTTTCATCAGTGTCATATAGTTTTCTGCATACAGGTCTTTTGTCTCCTTAGGTAGATTTATTCCTAGATATTTTATTCTTTTTGTTGCAGTGGTAAATGGGAGTGTTTCCTTAATTTCTTTTTTAGATTTTTCATCATTAGTATATAGGAATGCAAGAGATTTCTGTGCATTAATTTTTTATCCTGCTACTCTACCAAATTTGTTGAATAGCTCTAGTAGTTTTCTGGTAGCATCTTTAGAATTCTCTATGTATAGTATCATGTCATCTGCAAACAGTGACAGTTTTACTTCTTCTTTTCTGATTTGGATTCCTTATATTTCTTTTTCTTCTCTGATTGCTGTGGCTAAAACTTCCAAAACTATGTTGAATAAGAGTGGTGAGAGTGCGCAACCTTTTCTTGTTCCTGATCTTAATGGAAATGGTTTCAGTTTTTCACCATTGAGAACAATGCTGGCTGTAGATTTGTCATATATGGCCTTTATTATATTGAGGTAGGTTCCCTCTATGCCTACTTTCTGGAGGGTTTTTATCATAAACAGGTGTTGAATTTTGTCAAAAGCTTTTTCTGCATCTACTGAGATGATCCTATGGTTTTTCTCCTTCAATTTGTTAATATGGTTTATCACATTGATTGCTTTGCATAGATTGAAGAATCCTTTCATTCCTGGGATAAACCCCACTTGATCATGGTGTATGTTCCTTTTAATGTGCTGTTGGATTCTGTTTGTTAGTATTCTGCTGAGGATTTTTTTTTTTGCGGTACATGGGCCTCTCACTATTGTGCCCTCTCTTGTTGTGGAGCACAGGCTCCGGACGCGCAGGCTCAGCAGCCATGGCTCATGGGCCTAGCCACTCCGCGGCATGTGGGATCTTCCCGGACCAGGGCACGAACCTGTGTCCCCTGCATCAGCAGGCCGACTCTCAACCACTGCACCATCAGGGAAGCCCTTGCTGAGGATTTTTGCATCTATGATCATCGTGATATTGGCCTGTAGTTTTCTTTTTTTGTGACATCTTTGTCTGGTTTTGGTATCAGGGTGATGGTGGCCTCGTAGAATGAGTTTGGGAGTGTTCCTCCCTCTGCTATATTTTGGAAGAGTTTGAGAAGGATCAGCCCTTCTCTAAATGTTTGATAGAGTTTACCTGTGAAGCCATCTGGTCATAGGCTTTTGTTTGTTGGAAGATTTTAAATCACAGTTTCAATTTCAGTGCTTGTGATTGGTCTGTTCTTATTTTCTATTTCTTCCTGGTTCAGCCTCAGAAGGTTGTGCTTTTCTAAGAATTTGTGCATTTCTTCCAGGTTGTCCGTTTTATTGGCACATAGTTGCTTGTAGTAATCTCTAATGATCATTTGTATTTCTGCCGTGTCAGTTGTTACTTCTCCTTTTTCATTGCTGATTCTGTTGATTTGAGTCTTCTCCGTTTTCTTCTTGATGAGTCTGGCTAATGGTTTATCAATTTTGTTTATCTTCTCAAACAGCCAGCTTTTAGTGTTATTGATCTTTGCTATTGTTTCCTTCATTTCTTTTTCATTTATTTCTGATCTGATCTTTATGATTTCTTTCCTTCTGCTAACTTTTGGGTTTTGTTTTTGTTGTTGTTCTTCTTTCTCTAATTGCTTTAGGTGTAAGGTTAGGGTGTTTATTTGAGATTTTTCTTGTTTCTTGAGGTAGGACTCTATCGCTATAAACTTCCGTCTCAGAACTGCTTTTTTTTTTCGGTACGCAGGCCTCTCACTGTTGTGGCCTCTCCTGTTGCCGAGCACAGGCTCCGGATGTGCAGGCTCAGTGGCCATGGCTCACAGGCCTAGCCGCTCCGCGGCATATGGGATCTTCCCGGACTGGGGCACGAACCCGTGTCCCCTACATTGGCAGGTGGACTCTCAACCACTGCGCCACCAGGGAAGCCCTCAGAACTGCTTTTGATGCATCCCATAGGTTTTGGGTCATTATGTTTTCTTTTTCTTTTTTTTTTTTAAGTTATTTTATTTATTTATTTTTGGCTGTGTTGGATCTTTTTTGCTGCGCACAGGCTTTCTCTAGTTGTGGTGAGTGGGGGCTACTGTCGTTGCGGTGCGTGGGCTTCTCATTGTGGTGGCTTCTCTTGTTGCAGAGCATGGGCTTTAGGCACACAGGCTTCAGTAGTTGTGGCTCGCAGGCCCTAGTGAGCAGAGTCAGTAGTTGTGGTGCACGGGCTCTGTTGCTCCGTGGCCTGAGGGATCATCCTGGATCAGGGCTCGAACCTGTGTCCCCTGCATTGGCAGGTGGATTCTTAACCACTGCGTCACCAGGGAAGACCCCTGTCGTGTTTTTACTGTCATTTGTTTCTAGGTATTTTTAAATTTCCTCTTTGATTTCTGCAGTGATCTCTTGGTCATTTAGTAGTGTATTGTTTAGCCTCCATGTGTTTGTATTTTTTATAGTTTTTCTCCTGTAATTGATATCTAGTCTCATAGTGTTGTGGTCGGGAAAGATACTTGATATGATTTCAATTTTCTTAAATTTACCAAGGCTTGATTTGTGACCCAAGATATGGTCTATCCTGGAGAATGTTCCATGAGCACTTGAGAAGAAAGTGTATTCTGTTGTTTTGGATGGAATGTCCTACAAATATCAATTAAGTCCATCTTGTTTCATGTGTCCTTTAAAACTTGTGTTTCTGTATTTATTTTCATTTTGGATGATCTGTCCATTGGTGAAAATGGGGTGTTAAAGTTCCCTATTATTATTGTGTTACTGTCAATTTCCCCTTTTATGGCTTCTAGCATTTGGCTTATGTATTGAGGTGCTCCTATGTCGGGTGCATAAATATTTACGATTGTTATTTCTTTTTCTTGGATTGATCCCTTGATCATTATGCAGTGTCCTTCTTTTTCTCTTGTAATAGTCTTTATTTTAAAATCTATTTTGTTTGATATGAGAATTGCTACTCCAGCTTTCTTTTGATTTCCATTTGCATGGAATATCTTTTTCCATCCTCTCACTTTCAGTCTGTATGTGTCCCTAGGTCTGAAGTGGGTCTCTTGTAGACAGCAAGAGACGGGTCTTATTTTTGTATCTTATTTTGTACAGGTCTTAGTTTGTACGGGTCTTATTTTTGTATCTTATTTTGTACAGGTCTTAGTTTGTACGGGTCTTATTTTGTACGGGTCTTGTTTTTGTATCCATTCAGCCAGTCTATAAGTTTTGGTTGGAGCATTTAATCCATTTATATTTAAGGTAATTATCAATATGTATGTTCGTATTACCATTTTCTTAATTCTTTTGTGTTTGTTTTTGTAGGTCTTTTCCTTCTCTTGTGTTTCCTGCCTAGAGAAGTTCCTTTAGCGTTTGTTGTAAAGCTGGTTTGGTGGTGCTGAATTCTCTTAACTTTTGCTTATCTGTGAAGGTCTTATTTACTCCATCGAATCTGAATGAGATCCTTGCTTGGTAGAGTAATCTTGTTTGTAGGTTTTTCCCTTTCATCACTTTAAATATGTCCTGCCAGTCCCTTCTGGCTTGCAGAGTTTCTGCTGAAAGATCAGCTCTTAACCTTATGGGGATTCCCTTGTGTGTTATTTGTTGCTTTTCCCTTGCTGCTTTTAATATGTTTTCTTTGCATTTAATTTTTGATAGTTTGATTAATATGTGTCTCAGCATGTTTCTCTTTGGCTTTATCCTGTATGGTACTCTCTGTGCTTCCTGGACTTGATTGACTATTTCCTTTCCCATGTTAGGGAAGTTTTTGACTATAATCTCTTCAAATATTTTCTCAGACCCTTTCTTTTTCTCTTCTTCTTCTGGGACCCCTATAATTTGAATGTTGGTGCGTTTAATGCCGTCCCAGAGGTCTCTGAGACTGTCCTCAGTTCTTTTCATTCTTTTGTCGTTATTCTGCTCCTTGGCAGTTATTTCCACTATTTTATCTTCCAGCTCACTTATCCATTCTTCTGCCTCAGTTATTCTGTCATTGATTCCTTCTAGAGTAGTTTTAATTTTAGTTACTGTGTTGTTCATCACTGTCTGCTCTTTAGTTCTTCTAGACCCTTGTTAAATGTTTCATGTATTTTCTCCATTCTGTTTCAGAGATTTTGGATCATCTTTACTATTATTACTCTGAATTCTTTTTCAGGTAAGTTGCGTATTTCGTCTTCATTTATTTGGTCTTGTAGGTGTTTTACCTTGCTCCTTCGTCTGTAACGTATTATTTTGTCGTTTAATTTTTTGTTTTGATGGGTGGTGTCTTACTGGCTGTTTGGCCCGAGACGTCCAGCAATGGAGTTTGCAGGCAGCTGGATAGAGCTGGGTCTTGGTGCTGAGATGACCTCCGGGAGGCCTCAGTCTGATTGATATTCCCTGGGGTCTGAGGTTCTCTGTTAGTCCAGTGGTTTGGACTTGGAGCTCCCACCACAGGAGCTTGAGCCCAACTTCCGGCCTGGGAACCAAGATCCCACAAGCATGTGTCAGGCGAACTAATGGTCCCCCAAAGACATGGACATCGAAATTCCTGGAACCGCCCAGCTGGTGTGCAGCAATGGGAACCCGGAGCTACTGGAGGGGCAGGGCGGTGGCCTGAGATGCACAGGGTGGCCTGGTGTCCTCCGGGTCAGAGCCAGGCCATCTGTGCCACCTGCGCCACCCAGTGCACCAGGGACTCTGCCTGGGCTTGACAGGCGTCTACCCTGGTAGACTTTTTAATGATGGCCGTTCTGACCGTTGTGAGGTGGTACCTCATTGATTTGCATTTTTTGCATTTTTCTAATAATTAGCCTCACCTCTTTCTTTCTTTCTTTTTATTTTTATATATATTTTTTACGGTACGTGGGCCTCTCACTGTTGTGGTCTCTCCCGTTGTGGAGCACAGGATCCGGACGTGCAGGCTCAGCGGCCATGGCTCAAGGGCCTAGCCGCTCCGCGGCATGTGGGATCTTCCCGGACCGGGGCACGAACCCGTGTCCCCTGCATCGGCAGGCGGACTCTCAACCACTGCGCCACCAGGGAAGCCCTTCACCTCTTTCTTGAAGTCTTTCCTGACCATGCTGGCCCCAGTGAGTTTTCTCCTTCCCTTTCCTCCCATGACACTTAGAAATGGTGCCTCTCACTTTTTCCTTTGATCATACTTAGATTACCTTCTGCACTTAAAAGTGTCTGTTGCATTAAAGGTGTATATACCTCTCTCATAACCCCTGCTACCCCTGGGAAACTATTATAGCAGGAGTATTTGTTAAATATTATTTTATTGCCTTTGATGGAAAGGCTTTTTTACCAAAAGCCGTCAAATCAATAAATATTTCTCACCTGAAATATTAAGCAGGGCTAAGAAGCCCAGCTATTAACTTTAACTTGAAAAAGAATCTTTTGAATTAGAAGCAGGGAATGGCTACACCATCCGAGAGAGATTCCTAGAAGAATGTATAAGAAAAAGGGAAACCCAGCCTTCTTTCTTCAACTCAAAATTCTTCAGATCTTGTTCCTTTCTCTAGATCTCTTAATTCTCCACAAGTGTTCCAAGAGGAAGAAGGCTGTTAAGCAGTCTGCAGGCCCTCTGAAAATAGCCATACCCTTCGATCTGTTTGTTTCATGCCTTTCTGGTCCTGGGGTGTGTGAGGAAAGTGCTACGGAGGGAGGGATCTCCTGCCACTTCTTCCCACTCAACATGCGTTCCCTGTTCCTCTAATTTTGCCCGCACTAGAGAGCTGTTGAGGAAAGCTTGGAACCCAAAGGTTATACCTGTCTGGGAGTTGATTAGAAAAAGTATTCCATTTATAAAAATATAACTTGCATAATTTTGTAGAAAGATTTACCTTTAAAACAGAAATAAATGACTCAATAGGAAATGCGGCTTGCCCTTATAAAGGGGGTTAAGTGGGGGAGTCAGTTTCAATTAAGGGGAAAAAGATGTAGGCCAGCATCAGAATATGGGATACCTTTAAGAATAATCTGTTTTATGGGGCAAACATCCTAAATTTTTGCTTACATAAGAAAAGATCATAATAAGCCAAACTTGGATCAGAGACTATTAGTGATAGAGGATGTTTGGGGGGTGGCAGAGAAATCATTTAACATCTTTACTGCCACCTGTTAAAATGGGCTAATGATTTCTAAATCTATATGCCTGGGGAAAGAGTGTCAGGTAAAAATGGTGCCATGAAAAAATAATTGGAGCTTTTTGGAGTTAACTGTTAGCTAATGGAAAGAAATCATTACATGTTGTTAATATTTAATACTATTATTTATATAAAGATTTTGTGAGTTCTGTGTGTGTATCTGAGCAGTACTGAGCAAGCTGACATACTCTTCATTCTTTGTTGGTTATAGTCATGAAAGGAGTCTTAGGACTTACCGCTCTATGACCTACACAAGCTATTCCCCTTGCCAGCCTCAGTTTCTTCATCTGTAAAATGTGGATACTGATAGTACCTGCTTCTTACAGTCAAGTGAGACAATGCACAGGAAGTGCTCAGCATAGAAAAGCAGGTATTTTATGATCAAAAGCCAATTAATTTTCTCAGTTCCAACTGTGTGCTACAAATAAAGTTTGCTGGTAATTTATTTTTAACCCATATTCGTGTGATGAAAAGATTACTGAGTTAGGAGATCTAGTCTATAGTGATGATTAGGCAAATTACTTAACCTCTCTGGGTTTCTATTCCTTTGGCTTTATGAAGGAGCTGGATTAGAGGATCTCTGAGTAGTTTCCAGTTCTAAAGTTCTGTGTTAGGATTTTTTCCAATTCATTTTTAAACAAAGTTTTAATAAAATTTAACATAGGAAGTATTGTATGCTTTAGCAATTTATATTTTAATTAAATGTACTTCATATTAAAATTGTATTGTGCAATGTTTAAAATACAGACGGATATGGAAAGTGATACACATACCTATCATTCACTTTAAGAAATAAAACTTAAAAAAAATTTGGAAATGCTGTGGGTGAAATTCACTTGTATTTAAAGGTGCAAAAACAAGATTGAAATCACTGCTTAAAAAAAAGGAAATTACTTTGGATGCCCATTGTTTCTGGAAGAAGGGTGTTTTTGTGCCTGTGTGGCTCTGACGTTATAGTAGGTGTAGGCCAAAGCAGAGGACAGTCCTCTTCTTCTGGGAACATTTCACCTAACTGAAGTGGAATAAATATAGCTTAGCAACAAAATACAGCTAAATAAAACATGGACCCTGCATTTGATACGCATGTCGTTTGCAATAAGAAAGAAGATTTTCATGACAATCCAGGCCGATGGAAACACTTCTTGACAAAGAATTGGATTCAAATTCTGGCTTCTTTCTAATTTAAGTGTGTGACCTTGGGCAAGTTATGCAGCCCTCTCTGCCTCAGTTTCTTCATAAAATGGGGCTTACCTAAGGGTTGTTGTGAATAATACATGAGATAATACAGGCAAGGCTCTAAGAACAATGCCTGACACATAGAGAAAGCTCAATGAATATTAGCTATTATTATTCAATTCCATAAATAATTATTGGATGTCTACCATGTAGTAGTCTCTATACTAGATCCTGAAATATCTTTGGGGATTTAGCTTTTTGTGTCTGGTCTACAAAGAATGTGTTACAGAGTTAGATATGAAATTCTGATAAATGTAGCAGTCCAGTGGGACCCAAGTTAATCTAGAAAAAAAGGCCATTTGGAGTTCAGAAGACTTTTTAAATTCAGGAGGGAATATGAGATGTAAATGAAGTACTTAAGGTCTTGCCTTTTAGTTGTTGAGTTCCTGTGCCAGGTTTTAGAGAGTGCATTATGATGCATATTAAAACCACGGTGACATTCAAAGAGTCAAACATGCCTGATTAGACTTTCATGTCCTGTATTTATGAAAAGGTTAGTGGTGCATTTCCTCAGTGCAAGTTATTTTTGGTTCTTACTAATATTTATGAATAAAGTCTATACACCATAATATATGTGATTAATTTTAGTCATCAGCTTGATTTTATATAAGGAGATATCCCAGAAGATGCTACATCTTGAGCAGTAATTTCAGCAGATAGGGAGTAGGCAATATATAGGAAAGGGCAATTGTATGTTAGCACTATGGGACAAAATCAGAAATATAATTATGGCAATAATGCATTCTCTGACATAAATTTATCATTGAAATAGTATAGGAAGACATGCCTTTTGCAAGTAATTTCATTGTGATGCTTTATGGTGACGCCAAACCTTGACTATACAACAAGCAGTCAATGACGTTTAGGTTTCAGGTTGCCCTGGGTGGATGTGTCCACAAGGTATTAAAAGCGGGTTTAAGTTGATGAATTCAACGGAGGAGCTGGCCATCTGGTCTCAGTGATCTCAGGTTGGGCTGGCCTTGGCACCGGCCTGTTTGGTTGCTTTTGGTGACTCTGGGGTAACATTAAGCCATGTAAATCATAGTTATCATGTACCTCTACCCATGGGGTTTGATAGATACTAAATAATTGGTCAGTAACTGCCCCTTTGGCCTCCTCCTTTGCACATTTTTGCCTGGCAAAAAACTCTTGATGTAAAGGAGAAAAGTGAATGGGCCTCCTTTTAACAATAGGCACACTGAACTCAAGCACTTACTAAGATAGGAAGAATAATATAAGACAGAAATAACTTGGAAGCTCATTTTGTCCATACCCGGTTACAGGTTGTTCAAGAAAATAAAAAGGTGATGGATTCTTTTGTCCTTAGTACTCTTTTTTGGCCTACTCCATTTCCACAAGGCTGATGGCTTTTAAATACTAACACCATCCCCAAAGGCATCTCCACAACCCCCCAATACACAAGTCACAAATCACTGCTCAAAGGGATGAACACAAAGCACTTGCGATACTCTCCCATTTGGGTGCAGTCTTGATTCTCCAGAGAAAAGGGGACTCTCAGTGCAGATCTGCATATATATATATGGGCCAGGACTTGGGCCTTCCTGGTAAAACATAAAAACAAAACAATAAACAACGCCCCTCCCCCTCCCAAAACAAAAAACAAAAACAGAAAATCCAAGGCGCCGCTGCTGCCATCAGTAGCTTGGCTCAGACTCTGACTGCCAAAAACAAAAATAGGACGGAGCCCGGGTTCCTGAGACCCCGGCTGCCTAGGGCCAGGGCGAAGTTCCCGGGGTCTGGCCGCTGGACGCGGGCAGGGCCGGGCGCGGCGCTCTCGGGGACTTTCACCTGCTCGGCGGGCAGCGCGGGGGCGGACCCGGCGGCGGGCGGGGCCTGGACGCCCCGCGGGAGGAGCCGGCCCGGGCCCACCCCGCAGGAGGAGCCGCTCGCCCGCGGCTGATCCGGCGTCTCCGTGACAGGCACCCCGCTCCGCTGCCGCTGCCGCCTTTTCTTCCTTGTCCCGGGCTGTCCGCGCCACTGCTCCCAGGCCAGTGCCGCGCCCAGTCCCGCCGCGGGCCGCGCGCCCACTGCTCCCCTCCCCCAGCCCGGTCGTCGCGCCGCCAGCTCCCGCCACCGCCCCCGCCACCCTCCTCGCCGGTAGGAATTGCGCGGCCACAGCGCCGCTCGCGTCGCCCGCATCCGCGCCGCCCGCTGCAGCCCGGCCCTCGGCGTCGCTCCGAGTCCCGGCTTCCACGGCCGCCGCGCGGCCAGGGCGCCCCTCCGCTTGCGCCCCCTCCGCGCGCCGTCGCCCCCAGCTCTCGCCTCCCCTCTCCTGGGTCTCGCCAGCCCCTTCCTGCCACCGCCGCCTCTGGAGGAGCCGGTCCGCCGCGGGTCACCATGCCCAGCAAAACCAAGTACAACCTTGTGGACGATGGGCACGACCTGCGGATCCCCTTGCACAACGAGGACGCCTTCCAGCACGGCATCTGCTTCGAGGCCAAGGTGAGGGGACCTCAGGGAGGGGACTGCCCCGGAGGGGCATGTGTGAGCGGACGGGATGCGCAGCCATCCCGGACGCAGAGCTGGTGGGTTAGGCTGATTTGGGGGCCTTTCTGTTAGGGAGGGTGACTCCCCTTCTCTGTATAGTATTCCGCGGGCTCCTGCCCAGAACTGCTAAAGAGCAACTGCAAAGTTTGAGCGGTATTGCTTCACCCCCCTCCTCCCACCTGCAGACTCCCCCATCCTTACCCATCCAGGACTGATTGAGTTACTTCCCGGATCCCTTCTTCTGAGGAGGAGAAGCCAGTGGGTGAGCGCAGCCTGGACGTCGTTCTTTAGAATCGGTTTAGGGAAGCTTTGGTGTTATTTACCTGTTGGGATCCCTTGGGAGAGGTGCTTTCAGGAAGGTCTTTTAAAGGGGGAATACCCGCTTCCTGATTGAAGAAAATAATACAGGGGTGGTTTTTGTTTTTAGATTCCAGGTAACCCCGGCCAGGTGTCAGAGTCACTTCCTAAACGCCTTATTTGCCACGACTCCTTTGCAAGTGCCAGTCATTGAAGGGGGGAGGTGTGGTGAAAGCTGCCCGGTTACTAGTTTTGTGGCTTAATGTTAAGTTTCAACAGCTAGTAGGGGACCGCTGCTGAAGAATTTATCGGGGGTGACTGGAATTTTCAGCTCGAAGCCCCAGGTCCATCCTTGGGAGAGGGGGCGGGGCGGAAGCCTCTGTACTGCACCATGAGGTGTGAATAAGGCTGCCCCCCCCCCCACCGTGATGCACTTCCCAGAATGAGGAGTTCTGGTTTCTGAGATTACAGCTGGGGTTCCTGCTGCTTATCTCAGGGGAAGAGTGTTTCTCCTCTTCCTTCATGCAGCTTGACACCCTCCCCCCAAGACTCAGGGATGCTCAGCACCTACTGTGTGCCTGTCACTGGTAAGTGACAGAAAATACTACCCCTCCAAGTAGGTTGTGTCTTCTGGTTTTGAAAAGGTAGTACTTTCGATGTGGAGAGAGTCTTCATTCCTTTTCTCCTTAATGGCTTTGTAGATGGCAGGGTGTTAGCATCTCAGGCAAGGGTTACTACATCAGGTAGCTATTTGCTTCAGTTCTTGAGACATCTTTTTGAGTGTCTGATATGAGTCCAATGTGGTCAGTTACTTTCGATTGTTCTTCCTTCTCATCGAGATGTGTGAGTTGTTAAATCTTACCTTTTTTTTTCTCCCTGAATAACCTTCCCCCAGCCATATTTGCTAGAGCTGGGAGGGCACCCCCTGTTTCCCCAGACATCAAACCCTGCAGTGGAATGCAGAGCTGAATTACTGGGTATGGCTGGGACCAGAGTGGGGCTGTAGCCAAGATCTTATCTTGCTTCTCTCAGAATAGAGCTGGTTGGTCTAATATAGGATGTTTGGGTTAATTTTTGTCCAGGCCTGTTGCTTTGGTGAGCAGGTTTTTAAATTTTAAAGTATGAGTTTTCATCATGTCATGATTTAATTTTCTTGGACACGCATAAACTGGGAAATTGGCTTTTGTCTTGTTTGGTTCACCAGGGCTCTGTTCTGCAAGAATGAACAGAAGAAGAAAGATCAGAATTAAAGTGTTTTTAACCTTTTAATTCTTTTCTCACAGTCTCTGCATTTGATCCTCGATAGGACTCATAACCTAGGTTGTTAGAGTCGGATTCTTGCCACCTCCAATTCTAGTCTGACACCTCTGGGGAGAGCCCAGGACTGTGCACCTCTAAGGAGCATTCCAGGTGATTTAATGCAGGTGTTTGGGACCAGACTTTGAGAAACAGTGGCTTCAGGCTTGCCTCCAGCTTGCTTGATCTTACCCTCTCTTTCCCAACATGTAGTTTCTTTTCTAAGCAAATGTCTGGGGGTTGTGTGGTGTAGTTCCTATAGTAACTTGCCTGGATTCACACACAGTGGTGCTCCATAAGAGGAAGGGGAAAACCACAGTTGGTCCCAGCTGTGTTCCCAATGCAGATGTGGGACATGGTGAACCATGGGTTCTGCTTTGAGAATGGTGAGGTAGGGAAGAAAGGACAGGGCTGACCTTGAGAACTGGGTCCTAACTCCCAGCTCTTGGTAACCGATGCTGGACACCAGTACATTCAAATCATGTCAGCTAAGACCTGAGTAGAGGTGGAAGCAGAAGCTTTTCTGTCTCATGAGCACCTGGGCAAGCACCTCATCTGGCTGTTTTTCACATCCCTCCCAAGCAGTGTCTGTGGAACTGCGCAATCACTGGGTTTTCAGGGTTAAATCCACACCACACTCATTCCTTGTTTTGGAAAAGCACGGGCTGTAAAATGTAAATGTATTAGCGCTGCCTTGTCAGAAACTCCTGGAAAATGAGCCCAGGTCTTTCACTCCCAAGGGCTGGCAGTTTTTCAGAATCAACACTGGATGGAATGACTTTTTGGATGCGTGCCGCTCATTTTCAGGGTGCCGCGGAGATTGAAAAGGTTATGGCCAGGGTTGAAGGGCATCCGGGTGTCAGAGGTTCTGTGCACTTTAAAAACACACCGTTCATTTAACTATCAAGTAGGATCCTAGAGGTTTTTCACCTGGCAGTACTTCATGTAATTCTCACTGCTTCCCCGGAGGTGGGTCTCCTTACACCTTATAAATGAGGATATGTTGCCTGCTTTATTGCACATAGCTGGGTATGGCAGAGACAGGATTTAAACCTGGGAGCTTTGACTTCAGACTCTCAAATGCAATGCTTATTCATTTAATATTTTTTATGGAATGTTCACTCTATGCTGGGCGGTTGGTCTGGTCCACAGTTCACTGGTGGGGCACCCTTAGGTTGTTGGCCTCTCTGACTCTGATGTAGAAAATTATTCAAACTTTTAGTGCTAGGCTCTTTCAAGATAAAACCTTGGTCTGGGAGCTGCTCTTAGGGGATAGTGCCCTCCGTGTCAGAAAGGGCACCTGGCTCACTGACCGTTGCTGGTGGGTGGGCGGTAAAATCCTTCTCGGCTTGAAAGCTTGTGTGGCTCCTTTGTATTTGTCTCTCCCTCTCCCTCTCCAAATATGCCTTCCTGGTGGCCAGTGCCATCAACTGGCAGTCTCTGCTTGCTGGGTGAGAAGAAGACTTCTCATGACAGTGGTGCAAAGAATAAGAGTATTAATAATATAGTTATGCCTTACGTTTGTAGGTGATTTTTGATTTGCCTGCGACTTTCACACACACAAAATTTTCCTCATGTGGAAATTGGGACATTAGTGTTATCTCTGTTTTTCAGATGAAAACATTGGGGATCAGAGAGATTAACTTGTCCAGAGTCACAGAACTGATAAGATGAAAGAATAATGATTATAGCTGATACTTAGTGAGCACTTACTATGGACCGTGTATTGTTCTAGGTGCTGCCTCATTTAAGCCTCACACTCCAGTGCTTTTGATTACTCGTCCATGGTTCCTTAGCTTCATCCTGAAGTAGTAGCTCCCTCTGTATTCGTAACTCTCGTTGCGTAGCCCGTTCACTGATCTGGGCATGTGTGGCACAGCCTGTCAGAACTGGAAAGCACCTGAGCTCACCTCGTACAGCCTCCTCGTTTTACAGATGAGGAAGTTGAGGCCCAGAGGGGAAGTCGTCGACCCAGGGTCACATAGCTAGGTGAGAACAGAACCAGAACCCATCCCTAGTTTCCTGGCTTCAGGTTGGTTTCAGTTATCTGTTCTGCTTAACAGCCTATCCCAGAACTCAGTGGCATAAAACAATGTCTGTTTAATCTGCTCATGATTCGTGGGTCAGGAGTTCAGGCAGGGCTTGGCTGGGCTGTTCTTCTGTTGCATGTCGTGTGGACTGGATCACTCACTTGGCTTCATTCTGCTGTGGCTGGGCTGGAAGGTCCTAGAAGGCTTCACTCTCATGGTTGTGCTTTGGTAGTCCTCCGTGTGCAGGTTCTCTGCATTGGGTAGCTTGCACTTCCTTATAGCATGGTGGCCCTTTGATCTGGCAGCTGGCTTTCAAGAGGGAATGTTCTAAGCAGGGAAGGTGGAAGCTCTGAAGGCCTGGCCTCCAAAGTTACACAGAGTCACTTCTGCTGCATTCTCCTGGTCAAATCGGGCCATAGGCTGGCTCAGATTCAAGGGGAGGAGAAGTATTCTTCACTTCTTGGTGGGGAGTGTCAAGGTCACAGTGCAGGAGTGCACGTGGGATGAGAGATATTGCCAAAGCCATCCTTGGATCATGGTCAACCATAAAATTTTGTGTTCTTTCTCCTCTGCATATAGCTTCTCCAGCGATGTCGAGTGTTCTTTGAGTACCTTGTCTCGTGCTTCTGTGTATAGCCCCCTCCCCCAACATCAGGTACATATATATATAGCCAGCAACATCGAATTATTTATCAAGAGGAAGAAATTTCCAATTGTAGAAGGTCTGAAAGCAGTAAATATATTGTCTTATTGCTGAGTGATTTGGGGGATTTGGGAGTCCTTGGTCAAATCTGAACTGAATTCTCTGGCCATTACTCCCTCCTTGCTAAATGGCTTCACTGGCTGATGGTTTCCATGATGTAGATTTTAGAGGTTACAATAACCCCACACAGCAGGCTACCTGCGGATGCCTCTTGAACACGCTGTCTTGAGGGCTTCCAGATTAGGACATTACATATGTTGGTTCACCATAAATGGGGTACTCTAACTCAAACCTAACCTGTGGTGTGTGGTAAAAAGCTCTCAGAACCAACTCTGCTATATTCTGGGTGTGCACTCTCCCCTCCCCCGCCCACCCCCCAAAGGGTCCTGTCTTCCAGGATTGTGGACAAGTAGGGATTCAGATAGAGGCCCTGGCGTATTCGCTGATGTCATCATTGAAGTGCAGGTTATTTCACCTTATTAGCTACTTGTCTGGATGCTTTAATATCCATTGTTATCTTCTGCCTGGACCAGATGAATCTTTGCGGGATGATGAGTCTCAAAGATACAGCACTTCTCAGAAATAATACCTGTTTTTATTCACCCTTATTTTGCTCTCAGGTGCCCCAGGGTGTTCCTCTGGAGCTGGTGTTTTGGAATTTGATGGGCAAATGTATTTCTACCTTATCTGTACATTTCATGATTTTGCCATGTCTCCTTTGCCCCAAAATGTCCCAGTCCATTTAGTGGTCAGAATCTCACACTCACGCGTCATGCTGACCTTTGCCAATCATCCGTGTTCAAGACCCTAATCAGACTCATTGTTTATTATCGCCTACTCGTAATGCTGCTATTTCCGGAACTCAAACCTTCAGAATGCTTTCTTTGACCATCCTTATCTGCTTCCTCTCACCTCATTGCCTTGAGGCTTCCCTTAGCTCCTCAGTGACCTCCTGCTGCCCTTATCCTGCTCCCCCAGCAGCCTGGAGCCATGCCCACCCCCCTTTCCGTCTTTCCCACTTTCCTGCCCTACACTGCAGACTTGGTCTCTGCTACTTTCTTCCTTCCTTCCTGTTTTTGGAAAAAGAACTTCCTTCTTTCCTCCACTCCCTCTTCCCTAATAGCTTTATTGAGCTATAACTCACATACCATAGAAGTTGCTAATTTAAAATATACCATTAAGTGGTTTTTAATATATTCATAGTGTTGTGCAATCATCACCACAGTCAGTTTTAGAACATTTTCATCACTGTACCCTTTAACTATCATCTCCCCCACCCGCATCCACCCCAGCCCTAAGCAACTGCTAATCTACTTTCTGTCTCTAGATTTGCCTATTCTGGACATTTCATATAAATGGAACCATGGTGTTTGTGGGTTTTTGTGATTGACTTCTTTCACTTTGCATGATGGTTTCAGGGTTCATCCATATTGTAGCATGTATCAGGACTCCATTCCTTTTTATGGCTGAATAATATTCCATTGTATGGGTATACCAAATTTTGTTTGTCCATTTATCAGTCGATGGACATTAAGGTTGTTTGTTTTTTAGCTATTAATAATGCTGCTGTAAACATTTTGTGCACAAATTTTTGTGTGATATATGCTTAAATTTCTCAGGGGCAGGCAGGTAAGAGTGAAATTGCTGGATCACACGGTAACTATGTTTAACCATTGTGGGACTGCCAGATTGTTTTCCGATGTGGCTGCACCATTTTACTTTTCCACCAGCAGTGTGTTAGGATTCTGATTTCTCTGCATCCTCACCAACACTTCTTATAATCTGGCCTTTTGATTCTAGGCAGCCTAGTGGGTATGGAGTGGTATTTCATTGTGGTTTTGATTTGCATTTCCCTGATGAATAATGATATAGAACATCTTTTCATGTGTTTATTGGCCATTTCCACATCTTTGGAGAAATGTCTATTCAGATCTTTTGCCCATTTTTAAATTGGATTGTCTTTTTTAAAAAAAATTACTGAATTGTAAGAGCTCTTTATATATTCTGTATTCACATCCATTATATAGCTCTGCAAGTGTTTTCACCTATTCTGTGGGTGGTCTTTTGACTTTCTTGGTATTGTCTTCTGAAACACAAAAGTTTTAAATTATGAAGTCCGATTAGTTTTTTTCTTTTTCCCTCTTTCTTTTTGAGATTCATCTGCCGTCCCTCTGCTGCTAGCCCACCTCTCCTGAGTCTTTTTTCATTACCCCATCACTCCCTACCCCCACCTTTGCATTGTTCCATCTTTCCCCCTACTGGCTCACTCCTCTGTCCAGGAGTGTGCTGTGACCTTCTCTATGTGAAAACTCTCTTCTCTCCACCTTTTTCTTCATGAACATGTTGTCCTCTTCCTTTTACAGCTAAGCCTCATGAAAGAGTGGTCTGCTCTCTTCAGTTTCTCAATATTCATTCAGTCCCTGGCTGTGTCCTTCCCACCTCTGTCCTGGCTGCCATGTAGAGATTGTTCTACTGTCACCCTTCTCTGTCCTCATTCTTTTTGAGTTTTCTCCCTGAACAGCCTATCCTTGTCTTTCTTGGGATGCCTCACTCAGCTCTCTTCAGGCTCTCGATTGGCCATGCATAGCCCCCCCTGTCTGTACCTTCTCTTCTTTGCTGCACATTGACCTCTAAGGTAAGTGCTCAGTTTCATCCTTCCCCCTCCCCTCTCGTTATGCATGTTGGCTCCTAGATCTCTAACTCTAGTCCAGACTCCAGATCTTTATTTCTAGCTTCCTGCTGGCTATCTCTACCCCGGTGAACATGTTGCTAACCCCATTGCTCAACAAGGTTGAATTCAAATCTCTCTGATGACTTCATACTTCTTTAAATGACCCCACCATCTTCTCAGACACCAAGCTTGACACTTTGGAGCAGCGGACTCATTGGCTGTTGATTGAGTACCTGTTGTGGCCAGGCTTTTCCCAGAAACCCGCTCCCCCCCCGTCCCCCCACTTCAAATGAGGTGTGTCCTTGAATTTTCACAGTGATGTCCATCCATGCATCCTGCCTGTTCCTCCTTGTCTCACCTCTGGCTGGTTCAGATGCTTATCACCTCTCACCATACTGTTTCAGTTACCTTCTGGAGGCCTCCACTTTACCCTATAAACTTTTGCTCTGTTAATTATCCTGAAATATAATTATGATATCCTTCTACTCAAAGACACTAAAAGTTTATAAGCCTACTATATTAGATCCAGAAATTCTTAGCCTGCTATTCAGGGCTCTCTGGTTTTGAACAGTTCCCTTCCCTATGCTTCAACCCAACTGGGGTACTTACCCTTCCCTCAACCCTCCCTGTGATTCCCCATCCACCTCTTAGGCCCAGTCCACTGTCACTCAGTGAAGTGGATGTTACCAGACCCTCCTCTGTGTGGAAGGGACTGAGCAGACCCTGCTATGGATTATAGCTGCTTGCCCTTGTCTGGTTTTCACCCCCCCATTGTCATCATTAGGGTCCCTGTCCCTCTGCCCACTTGTGTCTTCTGCAGTGCTGACTGCAGTGTTTTGCATATAGAAAATATATTTCGTTTTTTTCTTTTTTTTAATATATTTTTTTATTCAAACAGAAAGTCACAAAAATTATGATCATCCTCATCAGTTCACTCAGTCCCATGTCATTAATTTATTTTTCATCTTGATCTTTTGTTAGCACTTTTATGAATTCATCAGTTTTCCATTAGAGTTCTGAAAATGCTTCTTCATTCAGTTCAGCAGTATCGTCAGAAACCAGAAACCAGTACTTGTCAGAGTCTAGAAAATGTATTTTGAATCAATGAATATAATTTCTAAGATGATCCCCACAAGGACTGCCAGGACCCTCCTGTATCACCCAAGAGTAGGCAATGCCTCAGCTGGCTCTAGTCTCCTCCCAGCTTTTTCTCTTGCTTCAGGCCTGTACCTCTCAGTCCCTAGTGAGACTAGCCCCTGATCCCAGGAGGTATCCCCATCACCCTTCACCTCACAGAGTGCCACTGCCTTCCAAAGGAAATGCCAGGTAAGCATTTCTCCTGAATTAAATGGAATTCCAGTGATGGATATGCAATGGAATTAGAATCTTTGATTACAGAACACATGGCCAATTTTAGGAGTAGATAATTGTCATTAGTAAAAAACAATACTTTCAACCTGTTGTGTTCTTATTAATGAACTAATACCCTTTACCCCCAATTCTTTATTTCCTCTAATTTTCTATTTTATCGTTTTTATGACATGAATCTGGTTGACAGCATAGCATAAATGGGTTCAGGAGCCAAATTGCGTTTGGGTTCAAATCTTGGCTCTATCCCTCACTTGCTGTGTGAACTTGTGCGAGTTACTTAACATCTCTCCTTTAGTATCCTCATCTGTAAAAAGAGGATACAGGTATCACATACCTCATAGGGTTAGTGCAAACGAGTTATGCACGCAAACTCCTAGCATAGTGCCTGGCACAGAGTGGGCCGTTATTTTTATTACTGTTGTTGTTTAGTCCTGCAGATTGCGATTTAAATTTCATCTGTGCATGATTTTAATCTAGGAATGATCATACACTCTTTTTAAAAAATTTTTATATATTTATTTTTTGGCTGCGTTGGGTCTTCGTTGCTGTGCGTGGGCTTTCTCTAATTGCGGTGAGCGGCGGCTACTCTTCGTTGCGGTGCGCGGGCTTCTCATTGCGGTGGCTTCTCTTGTGGAGCACGGGCTCTAGGTGTGCGGGCTTCAGTAGTTGCAGCATGCGGGCTCAGTAGTTGCGGCACGCAGATACTAGAGTGTGCAGACTGCAGTAGTTGTGGCACGTGGGCTCTAGAGCTCAGGCTCAGTAGCTGTGGTGCATGGGCTTAGTTGCTCCATGGCATGTGGGATCTTCCCGGGCCAGGGATCGAATCCGTGTCCCCTATATTGACAGGTGGATTCTTAACCGCCAGGGAAACCCCCACTCTGTTTTTTTTAATAAGTCAGAGGCCTAGTAGTGTATTATCTTCATTTTACATGCCTGCTTAAAGCATCTAGCCGCCATATTATTCTTGATTCCCAAAGTTGCAAATCAGACAGCGTGACTACTTTGTGGACTTAAAATAGCTGTCAGCCTCCTTGGGAAGGAATAAGGAGGGGTTAACTAGCTTCTGGTACATGCCCCCATCACATTTGTTCTAGTCTTTTAATCCTTGTTCGGATTAAAAAATCACAGAATCTTGTTAAGTACTGTATGTTGTCTGTATTCACCACCTTTCTCTGAATTTCTTGGATAAATGTATCTTTAAGCAGAGGTAATGTAAGCAGAAGGAATCTCGCATCATGGGATTAATTAATACCTTGTGATGCCTACAATTCCCTTTTCAATTTTTATATTAAGCATCATATTTCCTTTCAAACACTGGAGCAGCTAGCTTTAAAAGTTACTTAAAATGGCACTTCCAGCAAGTTCTGTGCCCAGAGTGTTGGAACACTTTAGAACCCCTGGTCCCCTACCCACCGCGTGTAACCCAGTTGGTTTTCTGCAACACTTCAACGAGACTTGTGTGTCTTACACTTTTATGGCTCCATCCATGAGAACTGAGGACAGTGGTTACTACCCCCGTTTATTCTTGAAGCTGCAGTGCTTTCCAGGAGAACTGTTGAAATGATCAGCCTTGAGAGGTGACTGAGACCTGGCACTCCCTACCAAGGGGTAGCCAAGAAGAGGGCACTTGCCCAATGCACCCTGTATTCAGAATGTTCCGAACTCCATTAACCTGTGTGGAATCACGTTAGAAACACTGTTTGCGTGCTTGCAGAATCATCGCGTGTCCCCTACCCTGTGCTGCTCCTCCTTGCTGGTTCTGTTTGTGCATTTCTTATCCGTTGATCTAGGCTATAAGCTCCTCAAGGATGAAGAGGACTCCCCACATACCTGCCTCACGCTGTTCACCTCGTAGAAAGCTAACATAATAATCACTATCATTTACAAAGCACTTACTATGTTCTAGGCGCTGTGCCAAGCTCTTTCTAGGAAATGATTAATCTTCCCCAACAGCCCTACGAGTTAAGGTACTCCCATCGTTTGAGTTTTACTGATGGGGAAGCCGAGGCATAGAGAGGCAGAGTAACTTGCTCACAGCCCACATTGGCAGTCTGGCACTATTAACTTCTGTGCTGAATATGCTTCAAGATACCAAGAACTAATGTTTATTCCAGTACTCACCACTTTCAACGCATGGTTCTCAGAATTTTACATATGCAAACTAATTTAATCTTTACAGTGGCCCCCTGAGGGTAGGTGTTTTTGCTTCCAATGAGGAAACTGAGACCATCTTTCTAGGTTGGATTGAATGGGCGAATGGACTATTAAAGCTGGTGGTCGCAGCTCCTCCCATTGAGGTTAAACCTGTGACCAAGGGACTGGTCAGCTGCTGTGTGCCAGTGGGCAACAGGCCACCTTTGGTGGGCCTCTCTGGTGGGTCATGTTGATGGTCTCCAGATATGAAACTGAGGCATCAAGGAGTAAGTGGAAAAGCCGAGACAGGCAGGAGAAGGGCTTTGGGAGGCCCTTCCTTCCTGGGGAGAGTTATTCTTTGCTGGGCTCCTGCCCGTGCACTTCCTGTCTAGCGGTGGTGATCCACCCACCCTTACCACACCTCTTCCTCCTGTCAACTTCCATGCCCTCTTCCTTGCATTTCTCAGCTCCGTTTCTGAGGACTGGTTCTCTCCACTCCACTTGGAGCCTCCAGGGTCCCTCTAGGAAAGTATAAATGCCAAAAAACTTCCAGCCCAGGAGATGTTGCCGTTTGGTTGGAAATCTTAGCCCACAGTGCACAACGGAAAAGCTCCTTGGTTGTGTCCTTTTTTTCTATCTTGATTATAAACTCTTCCCTTTTTGTTTTGGTCTCTTTGGATGGGAAGAGGCACTCATGTGGAAGCGTTTTATTTTTCTGCCAAGAAGAAGATTAATGTCTCCCATGGGCCAAGTGACAGCTAACATATTATTTCGCTCCCATGCTATTTCCCATAAACGGATTTAACCTGTACTGTAACTACATTTTCAAACTGGTCCTCAATATGTGTGGATTGTTTTCTCTTAAATTTGGCAGCTCAGGTTAAACACACTGTATCCTGGGCACCCATATCCAAAGTATGATTGAAACTTTTTTTTTTTTTTTTTTTACGGTACGCGGGCCTCTCACTGTTGTGGCCTCTCCCGTTGCGGAGCACAGGCTCCGGCCGCGCAGGCTCAGCGGCCATGGCTCACGGGCCCAGCCGCTCTGCGGCATGCGGGATCCTCCCGGACCGGGGCACGAACCCGTGTCCCCTGCATCGGCAGGCGGACTCTCAACCACTGCGCCACCAGGGAAGCCCTGAAACTTCTTTTTTTTTTTTTTTTTTTTTTTTTAAAGTATGATTGAAACTTTACCTCTTGCTTCAAGGTCACTTAAATGCTGCTCTTTCCTCCTTCAGGTCAAGAATTTTGCAGCATCCTCAAGTGAGAGGAATCACCTGCAAATTTCTTTGATTAGTTAAGGCATCTGTTCTCAAACTTTGGTGTCTATTAGAATCATGTGGAAACTGACGAAAATATAGAGGCCCAGGCTTGAAGTAGCATAGGGCTTGGATCTCTGTGCCTTGATCATGTTTTCCAGGTGATTCTGATAGATACCTTTGTTTGAGAACTATGAGTTGGAGCACTAGTTCTCAAACTTGGCTGCTCTTTGGAATCTTGGGGGAGTTAAAAAAAATTGCTGCTGGCTGTGAACGCTCAGCAAATTTAATTCAATTAATATGGGTGTAGCCTGGGTGTTGCAATTAAATCTTTCATTTCTTTGCTGAGACTTTGTTTTTTCATTTGTTTCAAGCATATTCATAATTGTTTGTTTAAGCATTTTAATGAAGACCACTTTAAAGTCCTTGTCAGATAATTCTGTCATCTTTTTTTTTTAACATCTTTATTGGAGTATAATTACTTTACAATGATGTGTTAGTTTCTGCTGTATAACAAAATGAATCAGCTATATGTATACATATACCCCATATCCCCTCCGGCTTGCATCTCCCTCCCCTGCCCCATCCCACCCCTCTAGGTGGTCACAAAGCACCGAGCTGATCTCCCTGTGCTATGCAGCTGCTTCCCACTAGCTAGCTATTTTACATTTGGTAGTGTGTATATGTCAGTGCCACTCTCTCACTTCGTCCCAGCTTACCCTTCCCCCTCCCCGTGTCCTCAGGTCCATTCTCTACGTCTGTGTCTTTATTCCTGTCCTGCCCCTAGGTTCATCAGAACCATTTTTTTTTTTTTTAGATTCCATATATATGTGTTAGCATACGGTATTTGTTTTTCTCTTTCTGACTTACTTCGCTGTGTATGACAGACTCTAGGTCCATCCACCTCACTACAAATAACTCAGTTTCGTTTCTTTTTATGGCTAATATTCCATTGTATATATGTGCCACATCTTCTCTATCCATTCATCTGCCGATGGACACTTAGGTTGCTTCCATGTCCTGGCTATTGTAAATAGAGCTGCACTGAACATTGTGGTACAAGACTCTTAGAATTATGGTTTTCTCAGGGTATATGCCCAGTAGTGGGATTGCTGGGTCGTATGGTAGTTCTATTTTTAGTTTTTTAAGGAACCTCCATACTGTTCTCCATAGTGGCTGTATCAATTTACATTCCCACCAACAGTGCAAGAGGGTACCCTTTTCTCCACACCCTCTCCAGCATTTATTGTTTGTAGAATTTTTGATGATGGCCATTCTGACTGGTGTGAGGTGATACCTCATTATAGTTTTGATTTGCATTTCTCTAATGATTGGTGATGTTGAGCATCCTTTCATGTGTTTGTTGACAACCTGTGTATTTTCTTTGGAGAAATGTCTATTTGGATCTTCTGCCCATTTTCGGATTGGGTTGTTGTTTTGATATTGAGCTACATGAACTGCTTGTATATTTTGGAAATTAATCCTTTGTCAGTTGCTTTGTTTGCAAATATTTTCTCCCATTCTGAGGGTTGCCTTTTCGTCTTGTTTATGGTTTCCTCTGCTGTGCAAAAGCTTTGAAGTTTCATTAGGTCCCATTTGTTTATTTTTGTTTTTATTTCCATTTCTCTAGGAGGTGGGGCAAAAAGGATCTTGCTGTGATTTATGCCATAGAGTGTTCTGCCTATGTTTTCCTCTAAGAGTTTTATAGTGTCTGGCCTTACATTTAGGTCTTTAATCCATTTTGAGTTTATTTTTGTGTATGGTGTTAGCAAGTGTTCTCTAATTTCATTCTTTTACATGTAGCTGTCCAGTTTTCCCAGCACCACTTATTGAAGAGGCTGTCTTTTCTCCATTGTATATTCTTGCCTCCTTTATCAAAGATAAGGTTACCATATGTGCGTGAGTTTGTCTCTGGGCTTTCTATCCTGTTCCATTGATCTATATTTCTGTTTCTGTGCCAGTACTGGCATTTTTTCATTGTCTTTTCTCATTCATGTTGAGATTTTCTTGGTTCCTGGAATGATAAGTGATTTTTGATCGAAACCTGGATGGTTTGGGTATTATGTTATGACTTTCTGGATCTTAATTACGTCTGTTTTGGCAAGATTTCTCTTCTCTGCCGATGTGCTGGTGGGGGGAGGGGAACGCTGCCTCCTTACCATTAGGTGTGGGTGGAAGGCTAGATCATTTATTGGCTTCAGCTGATACCACGCGGGTGGGGCAGGAGTGCCTCATTACTGTTGGTCACGTGATCTCCCCTGATGCTCTGCCTCCTGACCCTCGGTGGTGGTAAAAGTTCTGACTCAGCACTGGGAATCTTCTGAAACCCCAGCGAGGAGAGCAGGAGGCCTTGTTATCACCCATAGGTGGACTTCCTGGCGTCCCAGCTTCCCGTTCAGGCGTCTCTGATACTGACAGGAAGAAGGTAAGGGTGGAGCATCTCCTTACAGCGTGGTAAGGGCAGAAATCTAGTTTCTGACACTGCTGGTGGGATGAGTATGGGGGTAATAGGTTTTTTCTGTGATGTTTGGCTGGAGTAGAGCTGTTATTGTCTGAAAGTTTTCTGTCATGTGTAGCTGCCCATTTCCTGGTCCTTTGGCTAGAGAAAGCGGGCTTCGCTTGGGAGTGTTTTTTTTTTTTTGGTCTGTGTTCATTGGCATTTCTGGGTCCCTGGCTTCTCCAGCAACGGGTCTGGGAGATGTGAGGCAACAAGAACCCAGGGAACTCAACTGTCGCGTTCCTTGGGTGCTGAGATCCCTGCCTGATCTGCCTTCTCTCCATCTTTTGGAGTTGTCTTGTACTAGTTTTATATATAATGACTGGAGTTTTGGAGGTTGTTAGCAGGAGGAGTGGGGATAAGTATGTCTACTCCATCTTTCTGGAAATGGGAGTTCTGCATGTTGGGAGGCTAAAAAGCCCCCCCCCACCAGGTGATTCTAATCAAATCAGATCAAGGAGCACAATTGGAGAATCTCAGCGTCAGAGTGCTGGGGCAGCCCAGGGTAGTTTCGGTGGAAAGACCAAAAGGACCTGGGGTCTTTCCCAAGTGGAGGTCCTTATGAATCATTGTGTACTGCCTGGTAAATTCTTATCACTTATCTTCACTTTCCTTCCATAGATTTATTGAGATTTTTTTCGCCATATAGCTTTTTCTGAATCTGACTCGTGTTCCCTGAATATACATTTCCAAATGCGGGTGTAGGAATAAAACCAATCGTATAGGAAGTATTTATTGTGCTTGTACTGTGTTTAGGGCACAGTACTTGGTGTTGAAGGTCAGAGATACGTGAGACAAGGTGGTGACTTGAAGGAAATCAGCCCAGCTGGGGAGATATGGAAAGACAGGCACAGTGATAGTATTATGTATTGAGCACATACTATGTGCTGGGCATTCTGCCAGGTTGTTCCATAAACTTTTTCATTTAATCCTTCCAACTATGGTGCATGATGTCATTCTCTCCCTTTCATCGTCGTAGTTTCAAAGGCTAAGTATTAAGTGACTTTTTCAAGGTCTTTCCATATCCAGGCCTGGGACAAAATTGGACTAAGGCTTTGGTGGAATGAGGCCTTGCTTTTTCCACGCAGACATGTTCTACTGCGCTTTCTTCATGAGCCTGTTCCTGGGGGTCCTGCTGTGATGGGGTAGAGCTCATCCATTTATACTCTTCCCGGAAACCTAGGACAGTTTTTGGAGGCAGCTGTTGTTAGTGGCTTAGCCTGTGACTTTGGAAGGGGTCTTGCAGGGGCATGAGATGATGAGTCTTGAGGTTTAACAATATCACTGAAGCAGTTTTGTGGAGAGTGGGTTGGAGGGGACAATAATAGGCCCAGAGAGACTGTTCAGGAAGCTCATCCAGTATTTCAGGTTAGAGATGGCAGTGGCTGGAACGAGGGACCACGTTCTACTCTGGAGGTTGCCAAGAGGTATACGGCATCTTTTGGTTTGGAATGACCACATGTATAAGTAAAGAAGTGAATGGGCAGCTTTTAGGTAAGTGAAAAGGAGAGGAAGGGTGGCTCTGTGGTATGAATGGGGGAGGGAATGGTTTATATGTGGAGTTTTATTACCTTCTTTTTGGGGGGGGAGGAGATAATAAGAAAACCGTAGGTAATGAAGAAATGATAGAGGCAGGAAGACCCATACATACCCCAGGAGGCTTTAAATACCAGGCTTGAGAGATGTGACT
Organism: Monodon monoceros; assembly: GCF_005190385.1. Taxonomy (NCBI): domain Eukaryota; kingdom Metazoa; phylum Chordata; class Mammalia; order Artiodactyla; family Monodontidae; genus Monodon; species Monodon monoceros. Next base: position 64,851,972 of record NW_021703774.1, on the reverse strand, counting down.
TCATCTTGTAAATGATGGGGAACAAAAATGTGTGCCTCTAGGGGATGATATGTATATGTGTGTGTATATATAAAATATGTATATACGCACATATATATATAAATATATACACATATATATGCACATATATATATGTATGTAGATGTGTGCATGCACACACAGAGTCATGTATTAGGAAGAGGAAATGGATAAGAGTTGTAAAGACACAAAAGAGCACTTCTCCACATGTGAGGACCTGAACCAGGACGACAGTGGCAGGCATGGAAATGAAGGGGTAGGTGTAAGAGAAATTGCAAAGAAAGGTTTGGTACAGCAACACGTATTGTGTTCTTAGGGCCAGGGTGTATTTGGGAAGGAGAGTCAGAAGCAGAAAAGACACAGAATTAAATAGTCTTCACTTCAAAGGGACTTACTCTAAATGAGTCATTACAATTCACATGACAAACCTTTAAACGCTGTCCACTGGGAGGACACTCTAATATCTGAACTGCAAGAGCTTGAAAGGTGGTTGAACTTGTCTCGTTTCTGTATTTGGTCTTCAGCTGTTCTTCGTGGGTTGGGCCCTTAGCTACACTCTGTCCTAATATCCTGTATGGAATTCTCTTTTTAGAGTAGTCCTGATATCTTATACTATCTCAGAGTTTAGGAAACCTATTAGGCTGCTGAGATGTGGCAGTTTCAGCCAAAATGATGAGAATGAGACTGTGTCTGTATGAGCTCCTCTGAGAAATGAGAAAAGGGTTGAGTGGGATGCTAATAAAGGCTGTAAAAACACAGTCCCTAGTTAGTTGACAATCTCAGCAAGTCAGGATTAGGAAGTTTCTTTCTCCCTCCCAGCCTCTTGTTGGAAGTGGAACTTGCTGAAATATAAAAACTTCAGGCAGGGATTCTGTAAGTCACTGGTGACAAATCCATGATGGGTTTCTGAGGCTAATTAAATTGTCTGGGATATTAGATAGCAACTCCCTTTGTGTCCCTAGGCTTTCTGTTAATCCTTACTGCCTATATTGCAATTATTTCTGTCTTCTACCATCTCCCTCCACTCCCAACTCCCCTCCAGGTGGTACTCCCTGGCCTGTGGATGCTGAAACAAGCACCATGTCTGATTCATTGTTGAATTTCTGGGGTTTAGCACAGTGCCTGACACATGATAGGTGCACCATTGATCCTGAATGAACAAAGGAATGAATGAAGTTGGTGTCATTGATCCTCACCCCATTTACCTGGGTGCCTTTGCCAGGAGTGGGATCCCGAACATGGCTCTTACCCAGTACAGTAATTCTGCTTTTCCTGCCCAGCCCAGTTGTTATTCCCAGTCATGTTGGTTGTATTTTTCAAAATATTTTTTTGTGGCAAGAATGCAGTGTTTGGTGACTGTGCCCTCCCAGCCATTCCCTTGGCAAAATGGTAAAGATTTTTATGGTATGGCTCTCACTTTTCTTCTCCAGGAGGTGACCTAGCCTGTGGCCTGAAGCTGGCTTTGTTGTTGTAGATCTGGGGTGAATACATCAACTCCATTCTCATCTTAGGAAGCTTAGCTCATCAGATACTGGTTTCTCCCCACCTCCCAACTCTATGTGCATTCTTCTTCCTTAAATTACTATAGCACCATTTGGTTTATAATCTGTCACTTGTGTACTTGTCTTAGCATAGGCTCCATAAAAGGTGGTTAAACTTTTGTTTTTTCTGCAGTACTGTCAGAGGGCCTGGCACATAGTAGCCGTTCACTGAGCCTATGCGGGGTGCGTGGAATTCGGCAAGGGTTTGTTTTGTCGGAGAGTGAGGCCGACATCCTTTGGGTCTTGTGGTTATCAAGTGCCTGATGACTGTGCTGCCTTTTAGTGATTCTTTATTTCCTCTTTCCAGCAGTAGCTTGAAGTTGTTTTTCATTAAAAAGTATGTCTAAAGCACACACTTGAGGCTGCTGACTCACCTCTTCTAAGGGAGAAGCCTTGACGCCTTGGCTATGTCATGTGGGAGGGACGCAGTCCCTCCTCTCACCTCTCCATTCCAACGTACTCTTTTCTCATAATAGTCTATTTATTCAGCAGGCAGGCCAGGATCTGTGAGACTAGAATGAGGCATGGAGGAATTCTGCACTGGTTGCAATGCCGGTCCTACCCTTTGCTGGATCACACAAGCTTTGAACAAGTCACTTTCATCTCGGTACTCCAGTCCCCTGGTTTGTAAAATAAGAGCCACTTAGAACCTAAATCTTAGATGATCTCTGAGATCCCTTCTAAACTGAACACTCCGTGATTTTCTGTTTTATTCTTCCCATATCTTCTGCAATCCCACCCCAATGACTTAATGCCCACATACTGGTTGACAGATCAATTAGAGCAAACAGCCGGAACCCAGCAAGACTGCACGTGGGGCTCAACATGCTCCCGGCTGTGGAAGTGCCCTCTCTCTCTTTGAGGCGTGGGAGGCAGGAAACTGTGCTCTTTCTTCCCCCTAGCTGTTCATCAATACATTGCTCCAGTGTAACTGCACGTAAGCAGAATTTGTTCATCACTCGTCTTCTGTCCTCAAATATTTATACCTTTTGCTGCTCTGCGAAAAGAAATCTTTCAAGTCTTAGTCACCAATTTTTCCCTATTGCAGCCAGAAGAGAAGAATTGTGAAAAACTGCAGAACCCTATGGGGTCACATCCTGCAGAAAGGCAAAGGAGAAAAAAGACTGAGCTGCAATCTTGGATTTTGTAGAAATTCAAGCAGGAAGAGGCCTCTGTGTGCTTCACATGGGCCAGTCTTAGCCTTAAAGAGCAGCCCAATTTTCCAGGGTGAACCCTCAGCCTTGCTGCCTCAGAAACCTAATTTTGTATTTTAATAGCGCTTTGCAACCCAGCTGCACCTCGGGATCACCTGGAGAACTTACATACAGATGCCCACTACCCTTAGGGATTCTTATTTCATATATCTGGGCTGGGGTCCCACCATCACTGTAACTTTCAAAGCTCCCAGGTGATTGCAGTGTGCAGCCAGGAGAACTGTTGATGTATTCACAGAACAGGGGCATTTATGAGCAGACCTGGATTATGCCGGTCGACAAGCCTGATTTATTAGGCCAGGATATGCCTTTTGATGGATTTACGATGAGATGCGTAATTGAATGAGTGACTGGATATTCTTGTGGGTGCAGAACCAGCACTTACCTCCCTGCAGGTAAGAGGATGGGGGTTGGAGGGGCATAGGTCTCCATCAGAGGGTTGGCTGGGGATGTTTAATGTCAGCAGGCCAGGAGGGTTTGAGGTGTTCTCCCACATGATGGTGATGGTTTCCCTGGTGAAGTTGGAACATTCAAAGTCTGTAGGTCAAAGCTCTCCCCCAGCTACAAAATATTTGGCTGGATACTGCCAGCAGTTGCCTTTCCGTGTTGTGCTGTCGTGCGTGACCGTGTCCAGGGCCGATCAGTGCCTCCCTCCCCTCCCTGTGACACCTTCTTTCTTTACCTTTGTGAGTACAGAGTCTGGTAACTGACACCTCTTTTGGGCTTGGGAGATTCATCCTCTCTGTGTCCTCCTTGCCCTCCTTCTCCTCCACTCCTCATATATTTTCTGCCTCAGTCTCGAATTAGCATTTCTCCAGGAAGACCTGGTATCTTTTCAAGCAAAATCTTTTCTCACGACCACCATATGGGCCCTCGGCATGCTGATTTCTTTGTTTTTTATGGAGTTGGCCATTGTTTCTAGATCTTTTTCAGTGGACACAGTTGGGGAACTATAAAGAGAGAGCATGAGAATGACTGTAATAGATATGAACATAATATCAATACTTGAGAGTTCATACTGATATTTCCAATTAGGATTCAAGACTACAAGGTTTTTACCTTGTCTTTCCTATATTTCATCTGTCTTTCTTCTACACTGTGAATTCTGATTTTCAAGTACATAGGGAATGACAGAATTGAATACCCCATAATTACTCATTTGCTTTATCCCACAGTATACAGTCAGCAGTCTTGGAATAACAATACTAATGCCAGCATCAATTATGATACTGAAAATATCCAAAAACTTTTTTTGCATATGCCATCCTTATCCTCCATCATTTAAAAAAAATTGTTTGTACTAGATCATTGTGGTGGACTGAGTAATGACCCTTCAAAAAGTGTCCAGCTCCTAATCTCTAATACCTGTGAGGTTACGTTATACTGCAAAGGCATTGCATATGGGATTAAGGGTCTTAAAATGGGGAGGTTACTGGATTATCTGGGTGGGCCCTAAATACCATCACAAAGAAGGAAGCAGAGAGAGATTATACACAGAAGAGGAAATGGCAGTGTGATCCTCCTGGAGGCAGAAATTGGAGTAATGCAGCCACAAGCCAAGGAAGGCTGGCAACCACCAGAAGCTGGAAGAGCAGGCAACCGATTCTCACCTAGAACCTCTGGAGGGAAGGCAGCCTGCTGGTACCTTGATTTTGGTTCAGTGAAACTGATTTTGGACTTCTGGCCTCCAGAACTGTGAGAGAATAAATTTCTGTTATTTTAAGCCACATTTGTGATAATATCTAATAGCAGCCATAGGAAACTAATACAATCATATAGCCATTACACATTGTGTATCTTTTTTTAAGCCTCTCTTAGTATTAGTTCCTTAATAACTACATATTTACTACTTACTACCAGTACTTACTTCCACATGTCTAGTCATTTTGGTCCTTTGAAATTCATTCTCTAGTATCCTTAGGAAGGACTCATGGGAACAATATTTCCTGATTTTTTTTTTTAATGTTGGTAAAATTTTGTCGAAACTGCTGGATACAAAATTCTTGATTCACATTTTATTTATCTTAAATATTACTCCATTTTCTTCTTCCATAAATCTTGTAAGTCTGATAATCTTAATTTTCTCTCCCTTATAATTTATGTACTTTTTCTCCTTAGATGCCCAAATGATCTTTAAAGTCCTGTAATTTTACTAGGGTATAGCTTGATATCAGTTGTTCTGAGTCAGTATTCTCAGGTACATAATCTCTTTAAATATAAGGTTTCAAATATGTTTTGGGAATGTTTTCGTGAATAACTTTTTAAAGAATCTGTTCCCTTGCTTTGGTTTTGTTTTTCAAGAATCCCTCTTAACCATATGTTGGCTCTTCTTTGCCCATCTTCAGTATCTGTCACTTTCAGATCCCTTTTATCTCTTTGTATGTTTCTTTTTTAAAAAAACTAAAAACAGTTTTATTGAGCTATAAATCACATACCATAAAATCCACCTGTGTGATGTATACAATTCAGTGGTCTTTAATGTATTCAGGGTTGTACAACTATCACTGTAATCAAATCAATTTTAGAACTTTATTACTTCAAAAACCTCCCATTCATTAGCTGTCACATGGTTACTCCTCATTTCCTCCAAACCAGCCCCCTCCTCCATCCCCATCTCAGCACCATGCAATCACTAATCTACTTCCTATCTCTATAAACTTGCCTACTCTGGACCTTTTGTATAAACAGAATCTTACAATATGTGGTCTTTTGTGACTGACTTCTTTCACTTAATGTAATGTTTTCAAGATTCATCCAGTTGTAGTATGTATCAGTACTTAATTCATTTTCATTGCTGAATAATATTCCTTTGTATAGATACACTACATTTTATTTATCTTTTCATCATTTAGTGGATATTTGGGGTGTTTTCCTTTTGTGGTTATTATGAATAATGCTGCTCTGAAACTTTTGTGTACAAATTTTTGTACATAGGTGTGTTTTATTTCTCTCTTAGGTATATTCCTAGAAGTGGAATTGCTAGATCAAATAGAAACTTAATGTTTAACCTTATGAGGACATGCCAGACTATTCCAATAGCTGCACTATTTTACATTCCCATTAACAATGCATCAGAGTTCCAGTTTCTCCATACTCTTAACATTTCTTGTTATGACTTTTTGGTTATAGCCACCCTAAAGTGTGTGAAGTGGTCTCTCATTGTGATTTTGATATCCATTTCCTTAATGACATTCAGTGTCTTTTCATGTGCTCATTATCCATTTGTATATCTTCTTTTGAGAAATGTCTATTAAGATCCCTTGTCCATTTTTAAAATTGAGTTGTGTTTTTGTAATTGAGCTATACATGTTCTTTATTTATGCTGGATAAAGTCCCTTATTGGATATGATTTGTAAATATTTCCTCTTGTTCTGTGGGTTGCTTTTTCACTTTCTTGATGGTGTCTTTGAAGTACAAACGTGCTTTTGATGAAGTACAACTTTTTATTGCCTTTTTTTTTTCTTTTTTGGCAATAAAGTTTTGAGAGACAGAAGTATGGAGAAACATAGTGGGCCTTAAGTATGTTAAAAGTTTTCTAAAGTGTTTTCGGATATAAGTGTCCAGATTACACTAAATATCTGGGACTAAAGTGGGAGTCAAACCAGTCGACTCATATTTCTTCGTTTTAAAACTTTCCCAACTTTTCAGGTATTTTAAGGTTATTCTTTCTTAGATTCCTTCTAGTTTAGTTTTCATTTCTAAAATGATTTTCTTTTTTAAATTTCTGATTCTTTCTTGAATTCAGTCACTTCATTTTCTGAATTTTCATAATTCAAATTTATGATGTTCTTTCATGTGTTGCATAATTTAAAATATTTTAAAGCTTATTTTGAAATGTTATATTTTTATCTTTATTTGAATATGCCATTTTGGCATGCTTTTATTGTCACACATCTCCAGAGATAACATTTTGCTGCTTAATCCCTTTTTCTTATAGAAATGTCTATGGAATTGACCTTGGTACTTCTCTGTTAATTATTCTTTGAACTTGTTCTCCTCAATTTCTAGAAGGATGATAAGCTCAGTAGCGTTTCTAACTTCACAATTCCTCTTCCGTTGTTTTCATGTAGATTAGGAAACTGGCGGCCCTGTTTCCTCTCCCACTTTTATCTGAACCTACGCTTTTGTCTTTGTTGCCTGTCCTCCTCAATTTTGACTCTACTCCCAGTGGTTTCTCCTCGGTGTGGGATCCTGCCTGGAGAGTCAGTTTTGAGAGCGCATAGGGGCTGCAGTGCTCCAGCCCTTCAGACCTCACTGTGGGCCCCTTGAGCCCCTTGTTTCAGCTGCAATTCTCCAGTTTTCCCACTGTGCTCTTCAAGAACACCTGTTGGCCCTTTTGGGGTTCTCTTCATTCAGGTTCTTCATGTGCCCCATTGCTTCCCTTTGTTTTCTCCCACATGGACACCAGTATCATGCTAGCTCCTAGTGATTTGTGCCCAACTGCGTGCATTTTGGGGCTTGTGGGGTACCTTGTCACCAAATTTTGTTGGACGTTGTCCATGAGTTTTAAATTTTGCTATTTAATTGCTCTACTTTTGTAAGGAATGCCGAAGATCCAATAATTGTTCCGCCACCGTTGCTGCCATCTAACTGGAATTGGGATATCAACTTTCTATTTTCACAGCAGTTGGGCAAATTGCTGACTGAGATTTTAAAAGTTTTTCCCCCACCGTGGAGCAGCAAAAGGTGTAAATATTTGAGGATAGAGGACGAGTAATGAACAAATTCTGCTTACGTGTAGTTACACTGGAGCAACATATTGATGAACAGCTAGGGGGAAGAAAGAGCACAAGTTCCTGCCTCCCACGCCTCAAAGAGAGAGAGGGCACTTCCACAGCCGGGAGCATGTTGAGCCCCACGTGCAGTCTTGCTGGGTTCCGGCTGTTTGCTCTAATTGATCTGTCAACCAGTATGTGGGCATTAAGTCATGTGGGGTGGGATTGCAGAAGATATGGGAAGAATAAAACAGAAAATCACGGAGTGTTCAGTTTAGAAGGGATCTCAGAGATCATCTAAGATTTAGGTTCTAAGTAGCTCTGTTATTTTACAGACCAGGGAACTGGAGTACCGAGAGATGCAGGTGACTTGTTCAAAGCTTGTTTGCTCCACCCAAGGGTAGGACTGGCATTGCAACCATTGCAGAACTCTTCCATGCCTCATTCTAGTCTCGCAGACCCTGGCCTCCCTGTTGAGTAATGAGTAAACAGACTATTAGGAAGCGAAGAGGCCTTTTGTAAATTGAAGGGTATTCACTCTTTTGTTTTAAGAAGTTCAGTGTTTCAGTTAGTGGGTTTTCTTAAAATAGAGGCACACATAATTGGTTGTTTGTGGGGAATAAATGAGGGGCGGAGCTGAGGATTTCAATAGTATCACAGCTCTCCCATGGTAGAATCAAGACAGGACCTGAAGGCCTGACTGCCTCAGTCCCACTGAACTTTTCACTCTGCGAGGTGATAAATCTGGCCTTGACACTTCCAAGAAAAGGCAGTGTCTGTCTGAAAACTGTATGCTATTCACTGAATGATAGTTTATGACTGATGATTTAATGAGTTGATATTTATTCATCTCAACATATTTTCTTAATGGTCTTCTTGTTTCTTTGGCCAAGGAGAGAGAGTAATTCATAATCGTGTACCCATTGTCTGGCACATGATTTGTGTTCCATATAATGTGCATTGAATGAATCTGTTTGGAGAAGTGAGGCTAACCCATGACAAGATGAACAAACTCAGATTCCCTTGCATGGTTGAGTACTAAATAATACGCCACAGATCCTGAGAAGAAGGTGTGCCGGATTGGAAGCCTTCCTGGATGAAATGGTAAGGAGGATTTGAGGACTTCCTGTTAACTGCTGCAGTGCTATGATAATGACATCAAATGAGGGAGAAGTATATTTGCCATCAGAGAAAAATGGTTTTTTGAAGAGAGAGGTTCAGCTGCTACTTTCTCACCCTTACCCCAGCCTGTTATCTTTTGCAGCTTTTCAAGCATTTTCCTGTGTTTGGTCTTTAGATCCTTCATTTGAGATAGTTATTATAGTTGTCCCCTGATATCCGCTGGGGGTTGGTTCCAGGACCCCTGCAGATACCAGAATTTGAGGATGCTCAGGTCTCTTATATGAAATGACGTAGTATTTGCGTCTAACCTACTCACATCCTACGGTGTGTTTTTCATCATCTCTAGATTACTTATAATACCTAATACAGTGTAAATGCTTTGTAAATAGTTGTAAATACTGTGAAGATAGTTGATGGCACGTGGCAAATTCAAGTTTTGCTTTCTGGAACTTTCTGGATTTTTTTTCCTGAATATTTTCATTCCACTATTGGTTCAGTTCGCACATGAGGAGGGCTGACTGTATTTTCACTTACAGTTTAGGTCCTAGTCTCTGAGTGTCATAACATCGCTTGGCTAGTGAAAGGCAGTTCCCAGTGGAACTGGGACTCCAGAGCCCTTGCTGTATTGTATGCCACCTCTCAGAGCTCCGCTGAGCAGAAGGTCAGTGGGAATGTGCTAAGATAAGAGGATCATGGAAGACAATTTCATGATTAAAGTCAGCAAACATTTCCTGAGTACCATGGCAAGCCAGGTACAGTGCTGGGGTATAGGGTTATGCCCTTGAACAAGAAGACACTGTTGGCTGCAAGGGTCATGTGATGTAGATCACGTAGACTCCTCAGAATTATACAGGCAACAGAACAGAGTGCTTTATCATGCACTTTTTTTTTTGTTTTTGATGGTGAGGGCATTAGGTGTGTGGTAGGCATTTTGTCTCTCCCCCAGGTTGCATATAGATTAATGGAGGAGGTACTGGGGACATCCTTGAAAAACTGCAGCTGTACGAAGCAGTTAGGCCATATGAACAGGGACCACAGTATAATTTTTTGTCCTCTAGGACTTGTGCTTGTGCTGATCGTGACCAGGAACATGGGCTCTAAGATTCCTCTGGCAGCCCAGTTACCTGTGCCTGATTAAGAACTTAGCAGGTGTAAAGTGCTCCTCTATAACCTTTCTAGCCTTCCTCAAAGCCAGTTGTGTCTGTGTGCATAGGTAAGAGAGACCTGTGCTAATGGCAGAGTACATAGCTCTCAGCTGATGGGTGGGACTGAGTTGTTACCCCCTCAGGAGGGGGAGAAGGCCTTGGCCTACTCTTGCCTCACCTGGAAAGTGGACTTAGCCTTCTGATAGAGTGGCCCCGATAGCATCTTACACATAGGTTGGTTCCCTGATCCCTCTTCTCTATGCTCATGACTTCATTGACTCTAATCTTCCATTGGGACAGCAGATGGGTTGGTGGGGAGGGTAATCTTAGCTTCTTTGGCAGATTTTGGGATCTCATTGAAATGTTGGTGGCGTGTTCCAGGTCAGACCTGGAACTCCTGCTTGATTTATTCGTCCCCTGGAGCCCACGAAACCCGTAAAACAGAATTAGAGAACCAGTGCCTAATCATGCCGGTTAGGGTTAACCATAAACACAGTCTTGCTGACGGATGGACGGTTTAGTAAACATCTGAGTGTCTGAGCTGAGTCTGCAGGCATGCCCTGGGCCTGTCCTGGACCTGGCCGGGAGGTGGATGTGGACATGTGTCATTGGACATTTCGAGGTCATCTCTTCCTGTCTTTTGAGCTGATACTAGTTGAAGCTCAGGCTTGTATTTGGTGATTTATCCAAGATCACACAGCTAGTTTAGGATTGAGCCTTGACTTCTGTCCTGTTACGGTCCTTCCAGAGTGGTCCAGTTGTCAAGCTGTGGGTGGGCCAGGTGTCACTGGCGGTTCCAGCTCTAAGTTCAGCACCGGTCAGCCACGTGTCATCTTCCACTCCTTATAGTGCTTCTAGGAACGTGGCCTATTTGCCGTAAAGTAGGACCTGTGGTGGTGGTGGTGGTGATGATGGTGGTTGCGTGAAGCAGCTCTCCTCGAGTCCATTGGAGGCTCCACTGTGGGATTCCGCAGGGATTTTTATGTCATGAATGTGAGAAACCTAAATTTCTTTTTTTCATAGCTCAGTGTGGATAATCGGTAACAATTCTAGGAACTCTGGAATCATAACTTACTCAAGTTTCTTAGTGGGGATTGATTATTGATTGGCATAGAGACAGGATATGTGGGTACTATATGGTATTAGAAGATAAAGTTGGGAGTCAGGGAGAGAATGTTAAATTGTCTTTTATACTGTCTGTACATCAAGTTCTGTAGGGACCCTTTTAGACCATGAATCCGTCTGTAAATGGAATTCTCTTATCCTGTGAGCATGGTTACTTGTGCCACTGAAAGGTGGAGGAGCTCAGTGTCTGGAGACCTGTGTTGTGGGACCAGTCTTGACACTAACTGGTCATAAGATCTTGGGCTAGTCCCTTAACCTTTCTCATCTTCAATTTCTTAATTGATAGAATTGAGTTAAACTATCCTCACAGGATTATTGTGAGTATTAAATAACACAAGTAAGCTGTAAAACACTCTTCAAAGGCTAATTATGTAGAATTTATTAGAATCGTTTTCAAATCCACTATAGAGTGTCTCTCTAACTACTATACCTAACATTGCTTTCTCTCTTCTCCAGTCTCCTATCTTATTCATTCTGTTTAATCCTCATTGTTGAACGCAAGTTAATATTCTTAATTGCTACTAGTTTTTAGACTTGTCTTTTGTTCTTTTCCATCTTCATCCCTAGCATTTAAGGAAACTTTCAGGAAATGCTTTTAAAATTTCTTTATTCAACAAATGTTAATCAAGTGTCTTCCAAGCATAGGCTCTGCAGTGGAGATAGAATGGTAAATAAGATATTCATGGTCCTTTCCTCTGTGCCATCTCCCACAGGAGGGTATCTGCTTCTGTTTCAATAGCTCTGGTGATGGGAAATTCACTTTCCAGGTTAGCATATTTTATGTAGAGATGGCTCAGATTTTTAGAAGACTTCCCCTTGTATTGGTATTGAACCAGTGTCTTTCAGTGTAACTTTTCAATTGAACCATAATCAGGCCTCTTCATGTAATTTTAAAAAATTATAAAGTACCTTAGGCATACAAAAATATAGATAATATAAAGATCATATAGTATCCACCACCCAGATTTTTTTTTCCTCCCTTGCCTTTTAAAAAAATTTAGGTATAATTGACACATAACAGTATTAGTTTCAGGTATACAACATAATGATCCAATATTTGTGTATATTGCAAAGCGATCACCACAATAAGTCTGATTAACTTTTGTCACGATACATACATACAAGATTTTTTTCTTGTGATGAGATCTTTTAAGATTTATTCTCTTAGCAACTTTCAAGTATGCAATACAGTATTATTAACTGTAGTCACCATGCTGTATCTTATACCCCCATGACTTATTTATAATTGGAAGTTTGTACATTTTGACCCTCTTAACGCATCCCCTCCCCCGCATCCCTGGCAACCACCAGTCTGTTCTCTGTACTTGTGAGTTTGTTTTGTTTTTGTTTTTTAAATTCCACATATAAGTGAGATCATAAGTATTTGTCTTTCTCTGCTTACTTCCTTAGTGTAATGCCCTCAAGTTTCATCCATATTGTCAAAAATGGCAAGATTTCATCCTTTTTTACAGCTGAGTAACATTTGTTTGTGTGTGTGTGTGTGTTTGTGTATACACCCCCCCATATTTTCTTTATCCATTCATTTATTGATGGACACTGAGGTTGTAAATAATGATTCAGTGAACATGGGGGTGCGTATATCTTTTCAAATTAGTGTTTTCATTTCCTTAGGATAAATAACCAGAAGTGAAATTGCTGGATCATATGGTAGTTTTAGTTTTAATTTTTTTTGAAGAACCTCCATTACTGTTTTCTATAGTGGCTGTACCAATTTACATTCCTGCCAACAGCACAAGGGTTCCCTTTTCCCCGCATCCTGGCGAACACTTATTTCTTGTCTTTTTGATGATAGCCATTTTAACAAGTGTGAAGTGATCTCACTATGGTTTTGATTTGCATTTCCCTGATGATTAGAGATGTTGAGTATCTGTTGGCCATCTGTATATCTTCTTTGGAAAAATGTCTATTCAGATCTTCTGCCCATTTTTCAATTGGATTAATTTTTTTGCTGTTGAATTGTATGAGTTCTTGTATATATTTTAGGTACTAACCCCTTATCAGATATATGATTTGCAAATATTTTCTCCCATTCAGTAGGTTGCGTTTTTAGTTTGTTGGTTTCTTTGCTGTGCAGAAGCTTTTTAGTTTGATGTAGTTGCACTTATTTTTTGCTTTTGTTGCCTTTGCATTTGGTGTCAGATCCAAAAAATCATAGCCAAGATTGATGTCAAGCAGCTTACTGTCTGTGTTTTCTTCTAGAAGTTTTAGGTCTTATGCTCAAGGCTTTAATCCATTTTGAGTTACTTTTTGTGTATGTTGTAAGATAGTGGTCCAGATTCATTCTTTTGTATGTGGCTGTACAGTTTTTCCAACACTATTTATTGAATAGACTGTCCTTTCCCCATTGTATAGTTTTGGCTTTTTTATTGTGAACTAATTGAACATATATCTGTGGTTATACTCCTGGCCTCTCTGTTCTATTCTATTGATCTGTGTCTGTTTTATGCCAGTACCATACTGTTGTGATTGCTGTAGCTTTCTAATATAGTTTGAAATCAGGAAGTGTGATGTCTCCAGCTTTGTTCTTTCTCAATATTGCTTTGGCTATTCAGGATCTTTTGTGGTTCCATACAAATTTTAGGATTGTTTGTTCTATTACTGTGAAAAATGCCATTGGAATTTTTTTTTTTTTTTTTGCGGTACGCGGGCCTCTCACTGTTGTGGCCTCTCCTGTTGCCGAGCACAGGCTCTGGACGCGCAGGCCCAGTGGCCATGGCTCACGGGCCTAGCTGCTCTGCGGCATGTGGGATCTTCCCGGACCGGGGCACGAACCCATGTCCCCTGCATCAGCAGGCAGACTCTCAACCGCTGCACCACGAGGGAAGCCCGCCATTGGAATTTTGATAGGGATTGCATTGAATCTATGGATTGCTTTGAGTAGTAAGGACATCTTAACAATATTCTTGTGATCTAGGAGCATGGAATATCTTTCTACTTACTTGTGTCATCTTTAATTTCTTTCATCAACATCTTATAGTTTTCAATGTATAGGGCTTTTACCTCTTTGGTTAAATTTATTCCTAGGGTTTTCTTTCTTTCTTTCTTTTTTTTTTTTTGATGCAGTTGTAAATGGGATTTTCTTAATTTCGCTTTCTGATAGTTCATTGTTAGTGTATAGAAATGAAGTACATTTTTGTATATTGGTTTTATATCCTTCAACTTTACTGAATTCATTTATTAGTTCTGACAGGTTTTTGGTGGTGTCTTTAGGGTTTTCTATATACGATATCTTGTCATCTGCAAATAGTGACAGTTTACATATTCCTTTTCAACGTGGATGCCTTTATTTCTTTTGCCTGATTGCTCTGGCTAGGACTTCCAATGCTGTGCTGAATTAAAGTAGCAAGAGAGGGCATCCTTGCTTATTCTTCTACACTTTGCTTTTTTTCCCCCCCTCCACTTAACATTATGCTTCTGAGATATAGCCATGTAGCTTTAGTTTATTAAATTTTCACTGCTAAGTAGTAGTATTCCATTTTATGGATATAGCACAATCTATCCATTCTTCTGTTAATTGGTATTTAGGTTAATTCCAGGTTTTTGAAATTATAGACAATGTTGTAGTGAACATTCTTGTACAAATCTCCAAGTCTCCTTGAGCACAGTTGTAAACTTGTTAAGGGTAGACTTGAAGGGCTGAGCATATCCTCCACCTTTTAGATACTGTAAGGTTGCTGGAGGGATGTAAATCGATAAGCAGTGCTTACATGTTCCTTTGCTCCATACGCATGCTAATACTTAGTTTCGTTAGCTTTAACATTTTTTTTTGCCAACATGATGGATGTGAAATATCTTTTTTTTTTTTAGAATTTGCATTTCCCTCATTACTACTGAGTTAGAGCATCAGTTCTTTATTTCTTATTAGTTTTTTTTTCCTCATGTGGGAATTGTTTGTATTTCTTCTCCATTTTTCAATTGAGTCTTTTGTCTTTTCCTTGTTGATTTATAGAAGCTTTATCTGAACGCTGAGTTTGATTATGTGTATTACAACTGTCTTCCACTCTGGGGCCTGTTCTATCACTATCTTTATGGTTTATCTTCTGATATATAAAAGTTTTAGATTTTAACATAAGATGTATCACTCTTTTCCTTTTCCTTGGTGTTCTTGTCTCTTAAAAGTTTTCTGTAATCTGAGATCACAAAGGGGCTTTTTAAAAAATCTTCTAAAAGTTTTTAAGATTTTCTTTTCACATTTAGCTGTGGAATTTATATTTATGTATGGTCTGAAATAGAAGTCTAGTTTTATTTTTTCCTCTGTGTAGATAACCAGTTGTCCTGGCACCATTTTCGTCTGTCCATTCACTACTTTTGCTATGCCACTTTTGTCATATATCGAGTTGTCTGTATATGTGGAGGTTTGTTTCAAGGCGTTCTGTTCCATTGGTCTGTTGTCTCTCATTCCTTCAGAGCCTCTATCTTAATTATTATAGTTTTATTGTAAGTCTTGTGATTTAGTAGGACAATTCCCAACCTTATGGTCTTGATTATTCTTGGGCCTTTGATTTTTCATAAACATTTTAGAAGCAGTTTAGTAAGTTCTTTAAAGTAGAGTCCTTCGTGTTTATCAGTTTCTTTACTGATTTGTCTTCTTGGGTTGAAATTTTTAATCAGAATTGCATTGAATTTATAGAATAATTTTGTAGATAATTGACACCTTTATGATATTTAATCTTCCAATCGATGAATATGGTTTAGATCTTTTATTTAGACATTACTAATGCCTTTCAATAAAATTTTATAATTTCTTAAATTTTTATCCACCTTTTATTGGTTTGCAGGTGTCTTATAGTTTTGGTTGCTGCAATAAGTGGTATCTGTTGCAGAGAGACATTTTCTAACGGTTGGGGGCTTGTATTCTTTGCGTTTCATGGCTCTTTTCCCACTAGGCCATCTTAAGTGTTTCTCATCTTCTCTGTTCCACATGTCTATGATTTCTCTTGCTTAGGCTCTTCAGCAATAGACCTTTGAACTTATCAGAAATATGAAGAATTATTAATCCAAATGGCTCATAATCATATGAGAGAATGCTCAACTTGACTCATAAGAGTAATGCAGACTATACTGAGATAGCATTTCTCACTGAAAAGATTGGCAAAATTTCAAAAGTTTGACTACATACTCTGTTGGTAAGGCCATGGAGGAAATCTATATTCCCATCTGCTGGCAGGGGAGTGCAAAATAATATAATACCCATCTTTGTAAGGGGAATTGACAGTAGCTAGTACAATTACATATGCGTTTACTCTTTGATCTAGCAATCCCACTTCTATAATTCTATTCCAAAGGCTTACTGGCAAAAGTATTTTTTGAAAGTATGCATTTTGCTATTCACTGAAGCATGATCTGGAGTAAAAAAAGGGTGAACATGACCCACATGTTCTTCACTTGAGCACTGATTGGATAAACTCTGGTGCCTTCACATGATGGAGAACTATGAGGCTGAGAAAAGGAATGGAGAATATATCTGTAATGGAGATAGCTTGGATATACTAAGTGAAAGGGCAATATAATATTTAAGAAAGGAAAGAATATGTTTTTACATAAAAAAGAATAAGCCATAAAATAATAATTTAGAAAATGGTTATCTTCAGGAGAAGAGAGGTGGTAGGCTAGAGGGAAAAGGAATAAAACTTTATCTTCTCTGAAGATACCTTGTTTTGTTAGTTTGGCTTTGAAACATACATTTTAAACATAATTTTAAAACTAAATAAAGAAGCAAGCAATCCCTGAGAAAACCAGATAAATCTGTATGTTGAGCTGGTTGGTATAACCCACAGGGAGGAATTCTGCCAACTGGCTTTAAAACAGAGTGATTTGATTGTATATTCCTGGTGACATATACCATAAAGATACCAAAAATGCAGAAAAATTGTAGACTGTTTTTTAATATCGTTGTTGGTAGTGTTGGTATTGTTATTCTGAAATCCTTATGTGTATTGTGGGAAAGAGCAAACAACTAATTACACTGGTAGGAGAAAGGAAAACCAACATAAGAACAGTGAGATCAAAATCCCCACAGTCATGAATTTGAATTGGACATATGTATGAACTCATGAAGCATTTCATTATTTAAAAAAAAAATGTTCTAGCTCTGTTCACTGGCAAGGCCCAGAAACAATGACAATGAGTATTCCTAGTGTCCATAGAGTGATTGCCAAATACCATTTCCATATAAAAGGAACCAGTGCTCTTTGGAGAAATGTCTGCTTTCAGATATGGGGCAGGAGATACACAGAATGTGCCTGGAGCATTATAGCACATGAGGAAGCAGGGAAGGACTTCTAAGGTCATGTCCTAAAAGGACCAACTTGAAGAAGCTTCTGTTGGCCAAAGAGTTGACAATTTGAGCATCATTAAGGATATTACTACAGTGGTTTGAAACATTACACAGGTTTAAATACTTGAGTTCACAATGATATTCAAAAAAAGAAAATCAGTCACTTTTGTAGGATGAAATTAACTCATTATTTTGAAAACTGGTAAGTAAAGGAAAAACATTTTACACATGGTACTTTAGGATGATCAAAGAGCCGATAAAGGGAAAAGGGAAGCTTCTCTTTAGAAGTAGTGCAGCTGAGAAATAAAGAGGGAATGATAAAATCGTTACCATTTTGTAATACTTAGTAAACTCATGGATCTAGGCAATGAACAAGGACTGCTGACAGCATAAAAGACAACCAGACATGATGTGCCTTCTGATGTAGCCTTGCCCAAAAAATTGAACCCTGATACGATCAAGCCTCTAGATTTAACAAATGTTTTTTAACGAAACACAAGGAGCAGAGGGATATATTAAACAGTACCATGGGAATGCAATCAGCAAAATCCAAACTACTGGAAATGCCATAGGAAAATAACCTGGGTTTTAAAATAATTACCAATATTAAGTTATGAAAAAAAACGGTAGGCAAACCTGTCGGTTAGAATAGACATATTAACCAATTGCAGTGTTTAGAACTTGTTTGGATTTTAATTAGAACAAACTTTTCAAAAAATTTTTGAGGTAGCCAGGGAAGACTTGAATACTGGCTATTTGATGAAAGAACTGGTGAGATAATGTTGCAGTTATGTTTGAAGAAACGTCTTTATCTTTTAAAAATTCATACTGAGTCCACATTAGTGTCTTGTGATCAATCCTTTTGTATTTCTGTGGTGTCAGTTGTAACCTTTTTTTTTTTTCCAAGAAGATGTTGGGGGTAGGAGTTTATTAATTTATTTATATTTATTTTTGCTCTGTTGGGTCTTCGTTTCTGTGCGAGGGCTTTCTCTAGTTGTGGCAAGCGGGGGCCACTCTTCATCGCGGTGCGCGGGCCTCTCACTATCACGGCCTCTCTTGTTGCGGAGCACAGGCTCCAGACGTGCAGGCTCAGTAGTTGTGGCTCACGGGCCTAGTTGCTGCGTGGCATGTGGGATCCTCCCAGACCAGGGCTTGAACCCGTGTCCCCTGCATTAGCAGGCAGATTCTCAACCACTGCGCCACCAGGGAAGCCCTGTAACTTCTTTTTTATTTCTGATTTTATTGATTTGGGCTCTCTCCCTTTTTTTTCTTGATGAGTCTGGCTAAAGGTTTATCACTTGCTTATCTTTTCCAAGCTTTAGTTTCATTGATCTTTTCTGTTGTATTTTTAGTCTCTGTTTCATTTATTTCTGCTCTGATCTTTAGAATTTCTTTCCTTCTACTAACTTTGGATTTTGTTTCTTCTTCTTCCTCTGGTTCCTTTAGGTGTAAGGTTAGGTTGTTTATTTGAGGTCTTTCTCGTTTCCTGAGGTAAGCTTGTATCACTATAAACTTCCCCTTTAGAACAGGTTTTGCTGCATCATTTGCTTTCGAAATAATATGGCTGGGGTTTGCTTTAAAATAAAAGGCTGACAAGGAAGTGGGTGGGTATGGATGAAACCAGGATGGCCCTGAGTTGGTGGTGATTGAAACTGGGATGCATAGGGGCTCATTGTTGTACTGTTCTGTCTACTTTTATGTATGTTTAAGGTTTTCTGTGGTAAAGCCGTAAGTGAATAGAATTCTTAACATAAATGTGGCTCAGAAGGGGTGAATTTCTGAAAAGTTATGTAATATGGGGCTCTGTGTTAAACCTCGTTTTCATTTTTGTCTTTGTACATTAGAAATTCCTCGAGGGACACAGAACACACACTGGGTATCTGGAATTAGTTCTGGTTTTAATTCAGTGATTCGGCTGCTCACCAAGCCCTCTAAGCCCATGATTGCTAAGGGACACAGCCCACGTTTGCTCCCTTGGAAGACCGTTCATAAGAAGGCTTCTTAGTGTGGATTATGATTCTCCTTTAATCTGGCTCTGTCTTCTCTCATCGTCACCTCCAGCCACCTGCAGACTGTACTATCTCTGTGAATGGAAAAGAATGTTTCCCTAGTCCCAAGTGTTCAAGGGCCCTTTGAAAACGCAGCAACCTAGAGATGGTCTGTGACCTCCCAATGTCACTTGGCCAATTAGTAGGATAGCTGGGATTCGAACCTGTCTGCGGACTCCCACTGCCCTGTACTCTATACTTTGCTCTTATTTGGTAGGTTAAATTCTGCATGTTTCCTCATGTGATGAAGGGTGCCTGTACTCTTCTTTGCTGAACCTCCAATGTGCTGTTTGAGAGCAGTTTTGCCCTGAGTAATTTATAGACCACTGTGCCTTTCTGGGTACCATTCAGTAGCCAAGTAACTTTTAACATGCCCAAGGAAATGAACACAGTCTCCAGGGTCTGAGGAATATTAAACTGGGGACAAGAACATTTTAAATATTGATAATACTCATAAATATAGTGCTTTAGAGTTTGGAAAGTGTTTCACATAAATACACCATCTCATTTGTTCCTCTTCACCACACCTGCTCTTATCAGTGATGGAAAGGCTTGTCAAGTCAGAGACTGCAGTCAGGGTCTGCTGACTCCAGACTCCGTGCTGTCTCTTCTTTGTCACACTGCCCTTTTCATTTGGCAGAAGTTGAAAATAGTAATGTATGATATCGTCAGATGATGCCATTGGCCTGTCATTATTATGGCATAGGCTCTTCCTGTCACTGTCACCACCACCATCATTATTAAATGAGTAATAATTACTACTACAGTCAATTTGGGACTTACTGTGTGTCAGGCATGGTTGGCAACGGGAGTCCTCATGTTTAAAAACAATAAAATTTAATTCTAATACAAACCGTGTGGCATACATAATAAAATTTTACTAGCTTTGGGATCTTGGATAAGATTAAATACTTTCTGAAGGTCACAGCACTGTTAAAGAGCTGAGCCAAGATTTGAACCCAGGTGTGTCTGATGCCAGGGCCTGCTCTAACTATTGACTCATTCACTGATTTTCATTAACTCATTCAATTAACAGATCTTTATTGAGCACCTACTCCATGCCAGGTACTTTTCAGACACCAGGGATACAGTTGTGAACAAGACGGACACACTCTTTTGTCCTTAAACAGCTTAAAACTGGTGGGGTGAGACAGACCTTAAACAAGATATTTCTAGGCAATGATGAGGAAATAAAACTGGGCAATGTGACACAGAACGTCTTAAGAGTGTGACTTGGGTGCTGTTTTAGGCTGGTCAGGGGGCTTCTCTGAGGTTAGTTAGGACTTGAGTAGACAGAGGGAACAAGTGAAAATTAAGTCCTGTAGTGAGAGCTGGCTTGGTATGTTTGGGGAACAGAAAGAGAATACAGGAGAGGATGTGGAAGCCAATGGAAAGGGCAGGGTTGCCTAGGCAGTGTTGGGCACAGTTTTGCAGTGAGCTCCCCTGTGGTGACCCGGGCGTAGCTAGGGTAAGGAGTTAATGCCTTTGACCGTGGAGTAGAGCTCATTGACCTGTAAATGGTCTCATTTCTGAGAAACTCCATTCCAGAGAAATGACATATTTCTTCAAGACTGTTGGCTCTTTCATCTCAAAACTAGTAGGACAAGTAAAAGGGGAGACCTGGCTTGATGGCAAGTGTGAAAACAGTTTTAGGGTCTTCAGTGACATCAAGTGGGAACAATGTCAAAGTATGATGTGGTTGCCAAAAAAGTTGCTGCAGTCAGAGGCTTTCTGGATGGATGAAGTATGGAGAGGTGGTGCCTGCCAAATACAAGGAGGATGTTCCTGCCCCAAAATGGAATTGGCTTCTTTGGATACTGATACATTCCCTCACAGTTGATGAGAAACTGCACTGCCCCTTGTCAGGAGTGTTGCAGGATAATTTAAGCCTGGACTGGAAGTGGCGGAGGCGTTGGACTGGGTGATCTCTGGGCCTTCTAGCCTGCAGTCCTGAGAGCCTCATTGCTAGGGTGGCAGTCAGTGGTAATGGTGGTTAGTAGCAGTTTATGGGAGACGAAGGATCCCAAACCTGAATTTTGTTCCTGTCTGCCTCACAATTGGGGCTAGTGGTCCCTCATGCCTTGACTTCTTGTTGCACTGCTGCATATGGTCACTGATTTACTCTGGGATCCTGGTTATTTTCAGTGGTGTCTTATTTGATGCAGTTCTAGATTTTCCAGCTTACTGGTACCATCTGTCTGTAATCACACTTTGCAGAGCTGCCTCCTTGTCATCAGTCTGCCTGCCTATCTGGTGGCTTGGGAGCTAGATGTGTTCTCAGTGGACTTGCTGTACTTAAAAGGTTTTACTTGGCATGGTCAACAACGGTACCATATTAGCATCTGTGGAAGCTAGCAAAAGCCTCGGAACATAGGCTTGAGTTGTCATCTCACGGTAAGAGCATCGTGGCCGCCAGTGTAAGGTGCACGAGAGCTGCCTCTGGGTTCTGATTCCTTTGTCACTGGGCTTTGTTTTCGTAGCCTTGGTCACCTCTTTCAACATCTTTGGGCCCCAATTCTTTTATGTCTAAACCAGTTGATGGGATTAGACTAGTGGCTCTCTGGAGGGCCCACCCAGCTCTGGGATCGTTCAGAAGTGTTCCTTGCCTGTGCTCTGCACCATCAGGGACATAATTGGCCTTTTAGACAGGCTCCGACTTCTCAGAGTTTGCAATCAAAGACTTCCTGACATGGATGCACGTTTCAAAGACAGACACCCAATAGATTATTGAACAGTTCTATCCGTAGTGTGACGAAGCTGTCACGTCTGAAAAAGGGATACGTTTTTTCCTTCCACTTTCACTACTTAGGTTAAGTCGTTTGCCCTAAGAACTCCCTCAAATAGAGGCAGGCATATACCGCAGACTGAATATATTAGCAATTTAAGCATGCCAAGGACATAATACAGTTGTCCTCGGTATCCAGAGGTGATTGGCTCCAGGATCCCCCCTCTCCCTCCCCCGTATCAAATCCAAGAATTCTCACGTCCGCTGTATAAAATGGCATAGCGCCGTGGTTGGCGGAGCCCACAGCTGGCATAGGGCTGACTGTAACAGCGGTACTTTTTACATATATTATTTATATTCTCTGTAACAACTCTATAGGGTGAGTTGCTGTAATTTCCAGTGAAGAGACCTGCGTATCCAGAGAGGTGAAATAGCCTCCTGAAGGTTCTGTGGCTCCTCCGTTTTGTCTGACGTCAGTGTCTCTGCCTTTTCTGATATCTGGGCTGCTTCTCAGAACAGGCCTGTCAGTCGGTGGGTGTATTGGGTAGTGGGGTGTGGGGATGGGGTCACTGAGGTAGGCAAGTTGACAGGCTCTGAACTGAGGAATCTTGGTGTCTGGAGATGGGGTGAGGGGAAGCCGGCTCTCCTCCCCACGGCCTTGCTGGGAGGTGGACCTTGAGGCTGGCAGTAAATAGGTGTGGGTGGCCTTGGTTCATATAGTGACCACAGTTGTTGGAGCAGGACCAGAGGCAGCCCAGGCATGACTTTGTTGGTAGGACATTTACGCATCAAGCCTACAGAAGTGTCTGGTGGCCCCGAGGAGTGTGGGGCTTAGGTTGCTGAGGAGAGAGCCTCCCCTCTCCTGTCCATCCTTCACCTCTTAGGAGGGCGCGCAGCCGCAGTAAAGCAACTGCCTCTGGTTGCTCCTGTCTGAGATGGGAGAATGAATATACATAATTTTTAAAAATTATTCACAGGCTAATGTCATGATAGAGAGTTTGAAAACTCAGAGCTTACAGAAAGAATATTTCAAGCAGTGTGGGGGTACGTAGGGTTACCTTTACTCATAGTCTTAGTTTAAGGTGGCACCATGTTTCGCACATAAACCGTTACTTAATTTGAATGGAAAGAACTGTGGTGTCATTCATTATAAACACCAGTGTTGGAAGAGGCCACACTGCTCTCTAGCAGGACAAGATCATCCTGCTTAGCTGGAGTGTCAGCCAGGGTTCAACTAGAGAAACAGACCGGTTGGAAAGAGGTAGATGTATGAAGAGATTGATTGCAAGGAACTGGCTTAGGTGACTGGGGACGCTGTTAGGCAAGTCCAGCATTTTTAGGGCAAGCTCTCAGACTGGAACTCTTGGGCATGGACTGAAACTGAAGCTGCTGTCCACAGGCAGAATTTCTTCTTCAGGGAATTCTCAGCTGTGCTCTTAAGGCCTTTCAACTGATTGAATCAGCCCCATCCAGATTATCTAGGATAATCGCCTTTACTTAAAGTCAACTGATTTATGGATCTTAATCATATCTACAAAATACGTTTACAGCAACACCTAGATTAGCGTTTGATTGGATGACTGGGTACTGTAGCCTAGCTAGATTGACATATTAAAAAAGCCTATCACATTTGGTAAACTATCCTGTTTGAAAGTTAATCTGAAGAACTGGCTACGTCATCTGCCTCGGTAGTCCAACCCCTTCTTCTACAACCCTCCCTGCTAGGATATAATGATCAGGTCTCAAGTAAATCCCAGTGGTCTCACCAGGACCTGTCCACCCAGAGCATCATGTTCTTGACCTTTGTTATATTCATTTGTACTTCTGCTTCCGAAGCAGAAGTACAAAGGCTGAAGTGCTTAAGTACAAATGCTAAAGTCTTCTTTTGTGTATCCATGACCTTTCCCCATGACTAAGTTGAAAGTTCTTGCAGGGGTGGGGTGGTACCTTCTGTTGCCTTATCTGTTTCTGGTCTGAATCCATGCTGCAGTGCTCTAAGTGGCTTCTCAGTGAACAGGGACTGCAACCAGTGACTTACCTCTAGGTCCCAGAGTGGCCAAGATTCTTGGTATCTCTCCTCATGGAAGAAAAAGCAATTTGTTCTGTTTGTACAGCAGATATTTTCAGGTGCCCAGTATGAGCTGGGGATTTTTCTATGTACTGAAGATGTAGTAGTGAGCAAGACAAAACACTATCCCTGCTCCTTTGGAGCCTACTGACTAACATGGGTGTTGGGGACGTGGAAAGAGGGAAGGAGAATAACAGTGAATAACTATACAAGTGAAATGAGCAAGCTTATTTCAGATAGTGCTAAGTGTGTTGCGGAAAATAAAGCAGGATACTGTGACTCTAAATTTGTTGGTTACTTTCTGAGTTCAAGTAATGACTTCTGAGTTGTGTGATGTTGGGCAAATTCACCTCTTTGAACCTCAGTTGTTCCACCTAGGATAAGAATCCGTGAGATGTTTGGAGTTTGAGCCACCTGTGGTGAGAGCCATTGTAAGTTTTGGGGAAGAGGTTCTAGGAAGGTGAGTTGTCTAGAAATGTCTTTTGGGATAGTTAAAGCTTTGCTCCTCAGGGTGTGGTTTGTAGTCCAGCAGCATCAGTATCGTTGGAGATCTTGTTAGAAATGCAGACTCTCAAGCCGCCGTGTCTTAGACCCACTGAATCAAATCTGCATTTTACCACGATCCCTAAGTGACCTGTCTGTATACTAAAGTTTGAGAAACACTGCAGTAAAAGAGGCTAAGGGCAATTCAGAAGGCTACTAGAGCAATTTAGGTATAAAGCTTTGGATTCAGAAGAGAAATGGAAGGGAAAGAAGGGAGAGAATGAATTCAGAAGGTCATTTTGACTGGTTTTATCCTGGGTGAAGTCTGTGAAGAACTGACCTTCAAGAAATGGACTCATTACCAAAATTTCCGATTTATTAGATTATGATGGGAGGTATGCAGTTTTAAAATACTGAACACTTGAACTGGCCTCTGCATAGGGCACTTCTTCCTCAGTCCCAAGTCTCCTCCAGATGTCAAATACACAAGGTAGCAGGTTGTTTGGGGAGTCGAGGATCAAGAAGTTGGAATTGGTCTTTATCATAAAGGATATTGAGTGTTGCTGGATGTATCAATCTGTTGCTTCAGGAGTGTTGCCTTAAAGATCTAGGCTCAGCCTTTGGGCAGTTGAGCCCTGGCCTCTGAAGTGTGTGCTCTGCTGTCACAGCCACTGTCACCTTCTCCAGAAGCTGGATGATGGCTCACCTTTGGGTGCAGGTCACTGTCTTCCTTTTTAGTGGTGACTCCTAGGACTGTTGTGTGCTAATGCCATTGTAGAAATGGAATGAGCTTCTTGATGCCCTGTGGGAGACTCTTTGATCCTATCTCCCTGGTGTTTCCAGAACAGGTTGCTTCCTAGTAAAATTGCGTGGACAGCTATCCCATCCATGGGATTGACATTCTGTGTGCTTTATCCCCCAGAGGACTAACCTTTCCTCCTCAGGTTTCTTTTTTTGTCTTTCCTGGAATCCATCATACTGAGGGTGTTTACTTCATTCCACTCTTACTTTGTGTTGGGTGTTGTGCACGTCCTGTATTCACTCCAGCTACAGCTCAGAAAGAACTTGGCTGATCTGGTAGCTTAATGTGATAGACGTGTAACATGTCACCTGGGAATCAGTCCTAGTTAGGGACAGTTGTGAATGCTGTAAGTTTTCTTTCAAAAATATTGTGAGACACATGGGGAAAAGACAACTGGGCAGGCGGAGGACAGGTATGGTTTCTGATTGAACTTCTTAGCATTCTAATGTATTGACTTCGGTGCTGATTCAGGATGAGCGGGTGTCTTAGAAGTGACCATGGGTGATGTAAAGACAGCTCCACTTGCCCCTTTCCTCCGACATCCTCTTTGACAAGTACAATTTCCTCAGAGACATTTCCCCCTGTATATTTTGATGCTCCTACGTAGATCTGTGGGCTCTTTTTGGGAGTAAGAATGTATTTCATCAGCTTTGGAGCAAGAGGCAGCCTTTGTTCCGCCTGAATCAAAGTTAAGCCCATTTCATTTTTTAAGTTACTTGAGCTCTCATGAAGCTCCTTGCAGACACGTGTACCACAGCATCAGGGAGTAAGAACAGAGTTAAACGTGCCTCTGTGGACAGCATTAATCCATTTTCTAGGGCATAATCTAATTATCAGAAAATGCTGGCTTCAGTTTCCTGGGGACAGGAGCTTATTTTATGCATTTTGTTCTGTTTGCATTGGCTGTCTCTCCAGATACTGCAGGTTTCCATACATCAGTCCGGCCTTTACCGGATTAATGTCGGGCAGCAGTGACTAGATGCACGTGGATTCATTTGCTGCCGCTTAATGGATTGCAGCCTGTGTCTGACACTTGACTGCTGACTTCTTGGTAGCTATTTTTTTTTTTTTAAACTGAATTCTTACTGGGTAATTTACCATGAATTTTTCTTTCTGTAGACAGGGAGGCATGAACTGATGTACCCTAGTGTTTGTCCTTTTTGTCTGAGAGGAAGGGAGGGAGACATAGGGAAGCCCAGGGACACATCAAGGCCCTGGCTGCTCAGAGCCATGAACCTTGTGGAACCCCAGCTGCCTCTCAGCTAAGACTGCTGACCTCCCTCCTCCTGGCCTTTCGGGCATATTGTTGAGCCCATTGGTGAGCAAATGTGCCATTGTGCTCCTGGAATAAAGAGGGGCCGGTGCCCTGAATGCACCTTGTCTGGCTGCAGCTTGGAGACCTTTTAGTTTTCTTTCTACTTAGGGTCCCACTGCAAGCATTTGTTAGGGCTGTATACTTTGAGCCCCTCCAAGAAGGTCTGTGCAGGAGAAGCTGCCTGGCACATGTGCACATGTGTGCGTGCAAACACAGAGGGCCTTCCATTCTCTCCTGGGGACCTTAGAGACCCATCACAGCTTCTGGCCATCTGATGATAGACAAGCCCATATATTCTTTTTTTTGTCTTTACTTCGTAATGCATCAGTCAGTGAATATTTGTTTTATCTTCTGGGCACCAGGTACATCTCATTGTTCTTCTTCACAAAGCTGTTGGAGAGATTTAGATAAAAAGATTATGAGATGTTTCGTCAATACCAGTTGCAAGCAGCAGGTGCGGTGTGTCCTGTGTGTTGTGATTATACGACTGGCTCTTCATTTTTTTTTTTAAAGAAAAACCACTATAGCCTCTATAGTTTTTCTTGCATGATTAATTAGTATTTGGAGAGCCCTTATGTATAACCATCGTTTTTTGAATAGATATGTTATAGTTTTCAATTTGCTCCATATGTCCTGAGCACCCACTGTGTGCCCAGGGCTGTGCGAGAGATTGGGGTCAAAGTGGGGGTGAGTGTGTGTTCACTGGGGATGAGTCAAAACTTTGTTCTGGGCAGACCCTTGTTTCTTTTGAGCCGTGGATCCTGTGAAAATCAAATGAGAGTTTTGGCCTCTCTCAGAAAACTGCTCATCAACAGAAACTTTAGCATAGCCCTTCAGGGAACCCATGGAGTCCACGAGCAAGTTCATGAGATCCCTAGGACCCCAACATAAGAGTCACTTGTCTTGATGACATGACAGATCACTTAAGAGATTTGTCATCATTTGCATTTTGGGAGGTAGTAATACTAATTCCTGGACCTTCCTGGCTTGTTTTCCTTTTTAAAGAAACTAGACCATTTCGCTGTCATAATAAGCAGAAGAGAGTCTGCTTGGGGGACCGTGGATGGAAACTATTCCAGTATCCTGTGAGGGAGAGCAGTGAGAGGTTGAGAGCAGGTCGTCCAGGCATTCCAGAGAGGTCTTTACCTTCCTGCAGTCTGGAAATGGGGTCTGGGAGCTCAGTGTCTGGCACAGGCAGTAACAAGCCTGGTTAGTAGGGAAGGATTTACTATGCAGACATAACTATGCGGGCAGTGAGCCTGTGTGTCTGCGTGTCCCTGGGAACTGTATAGGGATGCCCCCGCTTTCGCCTGTTTCACTAAAGCTGAGATCTCTACTGGGTTTACTTCACATTACGCAAAAAGCCAAAAAACCAAGATGAGGGCCTCCCTGGTGGCGCAGTGGTTGAGAGTCCGCCTGCCGATGCAGGGGACACGGGTTCGTGCCCGGGTCCGGGAAGATCCCACATGCCGCGAAGCGGCTAGGCCCGTGAGCCATGGCCGCTGAGCCTGCGCGTCCGGAGCCTGTGCTCCGCAACGGGAGAGGCCACAAGAGTGAGAGGCCCGTGTACTGCAAAAAAAGAAAAAAAAAAAAAACAAACCAAGATGAAACAAAAAACAGCAAATGACAGAAAGTCAGCAAAGGGGTACTACTGCTGTTCATTTTTTATTTAAAAAGTGCCAACATGGGACGTCCTGGTGGTGCAGTGGTTAAGAATCCACCTGCTAATGCGAGGTCCACGGGTTTGAGCCCTGGTCCAGGAAGATCCCGCATGCAGCACAGCAACTAAGCTCATGCGCCACAACTACTGAGCCGGCGTGCTACAACTACTGAAGCCCGCGTGCCTAGAGCCCGTGCTCCTCAACAAGAGAAGCCAGCGCAATGAGAAGCCCGTGCACCTCAACGAAGAGTAGCCCCCGCTCATTGCAACTAGAAAAAGCCTGCGTGCAGCAACAAAGACCCAATGCAGCCAGCTATAAACAAACAAACAAACAAACAAAGTGCCAACATGACGAGGGTTCAGTCAGTTTAAGAGAAGTAGTAGGAAGCTACTTGCATGACCTTTTTTTCCTGCCTTTATTAAAAATTATATGAGAGACTTCCTATTTCTTTGTGCAGCTGTAGCTTTGTCTTGGGGATCCTGGAGCACTTCACAGAGCTAAGGAATCTGTCTGTCGTTGTGAAATACTGAAGGGTAGCAAAAGGTATTCATGTCAGACGAGGGGATTTATGGAGGCACTTGGAATTGCCTAGACTTGCCCTCTGAGGACTTGAAGAGTGAAACATATTAGGGGTCCTTGGCTTGTTGGAAGGGAAATGGATGGCGTGGGGGAGGCAGAGGGATGGTAATACTGGGTATATGGCCAGAGTGATGAATGTGAACCTATCCCATGAACCTATCCCTGTGCTGCCCGTGGGAGTGTGAACCTCTTAAGAAAGCAGTTTGATTATATATATGTATATGATACATACACTTATATGTGTTTGTGTATATTATGATATTTCAGCATTTCATACCCTTTAACCACATAATTCCTGCTTCTGGATATCTGTCCTAAAGAAATAGCCTAAGTATGGTAAAATATTTTGTGTGGTACATCTTTATATTCAGCACAGTTTTGTTTTGTTTTGTTTTGTTTTTTTGCGGTACGCAGGCCTGTCACTGTTGTGGCCTCTCCCGTTGCGGAGCACAGGCTCCGGACGTGCAGGCTCAGCGGCCATGGCTCACGGGCCCAGCTGCTCCGCGGCATGTGGGATCCTCCCGGACTGGGGCACGAACCCGTGTCCCCTGCATCGGCAGGCAGACTCTCAACCACTGCGCCACCAGGGAAACCTTTCAGCACAGTTTTATTTGTAACAGTGACAAGTGGAAAGACAGCTTAAGTGCTCACAATTGAGGAATTGTTAGGCAAGTGACAGTTCACTCAAATGATGGAAATTTGTGCAGCCATTAAGCTTGTTTATGAATAAGGAAGCACAGAAAGAATTGGGAATCTGATGCAGGAGACAGGGAGAGAACCCTTTCAATTTTTTCCTATACCTTTTAACATGTACTTCTTCACATTCTCCATGTGTAATTCTCCACAGAATCGTTTCTTTATTTTCCCCACTGCCAGCTGCATTCCCCAGCAATCATTTGCTACTCACACACTTGCAGAAGGGTTGATGCTTCTGACCTATAATCCTGGTGTTCAACTCTCTTGGATACTGGTTCTGAAAAGGCCCCCTGCACTGTGATTTCCCATTTACCCACATCTCTGTAGAGCAGGGTTCCTCATGAGGAGTTCAGCCAGTTGGTCACTGCCAAGCCATGTCCGGGTGTAAGGAGATACATTTCTGCTAGAGAACTTGGAACATTTAGTTTTTCATTTGGAAAATTGCTTCTGAGAGGGGTAGACTTACCAGTTCCGAGTTTGAGAGAATATTTGGTCCCATCTCCTCATTTTGCAGGTGGGAAAACATAGGCCAAGTAAGGTGCCCCAAATCTTGTAGCTGGTAGTGATAGGTGTGGCATCCCCTTTTACAGAGGAGGACTGTGGAAGACACTGGCTTTGCTCTTTAGTAGCTGTGTGACTTCAGGTGAAAAATCCGAGGCTCAGTGGGTGCGTTTGTAAACTGAGATTCTATGAGGTGTTTAGCACCGTGTCTGCCATATACTAAGTGCTCAGTAAGTGTTAACTATTATAAACGATAAAAATACAAATAACAGTGAAAGTTAGTAATCATTACTTTTTATTGTTACTACTTAAGAGAAAGGACTCTTGCTTCGATTATTTGGACCTTCTTAGGAAATACAACCCTCACCTCCTTGGAGATGTGAGATAATTGTTCAGATAATGTCCCCACATGGGGGACATACAGCAATAATTGAATATTTGCAGTTAGGGTGGAATAACCCATTTCTAAGTCCGTTTGAAACGAACACATTACAATGCAGGTGAACCTCTATTTTAGGACAACCTAGCATTTAAAAGCTGGAATATATCAACAGGTAAATTAGGGTGATTACAGTAATTACAAATGACTCCTTCACTTTACAGAAGAATTAATTTCAAAGTATATTTAAGTAGAGAAGCTCCTATTGAGTATTATAAGATTATTCATTGACAGTTTTCCCTCGTACAATGATAAGCAAAATGAAAACTGTGTAAAGCAAGACATATGCAATCTATTGTTGAGATAAAATTGTCTTCTGATGGTATAAGAAATGTTCAGAAACAGTGCTTTCAGATGTCATCAGTGTTCAGAGATACTAGTGCTAAAAAGTGCAGTAAACTGTCTGGTGGACATATAACAGTGAACATTATTTTAATTTTTATTCCACACAGAATGTCAATAAATCTTAAATTGAATTAATGGTAATTGTAGAGAACCCTCCAGAAACCAAGGTCACATTGTATTCTGCATGTAGTAGGTTTTGGGAAATATATTTGAAGAACTTTTTATTATGAAAAAGCTCCCAAATATGTGAAAGTGGGATAATATAATGAATCCCCAAATACTTATTGCCCAGATTCAATCATTTTTAGCATTTTGCCATATTTGCTTTATCTGTAACCTGCTTCCCTATTTTGAAGTAGTTTAATGGAAATCATGGGATCATGTTGTTTCACCACTACATACTTGAATGTGAATCTCCATAAAAGTATAGACTTTTCTTACAAACTCAAGTCAATTAGCAAAAAATCCTTATACCTAGCCCTTTGTTTGCTTTCTCCAGTTGTCTTCAAATATGTCTTTTTACTCTGGGTTTGTTGGAATCAGGATCAAGTGCAGTCCACGTGTTGCAGTGTGTTGTTACGACTCAGGGCTCTTGTCTAGGGTAGTGCCCCTCCTTTTTTTCCCCCTGTGACTTTGAAGAAACTGGCTCCGTTGTCCTGTAGGATGTCGCACACACTGGAATTGTTTTGAGAATCATGAGATATTGATACATTCAGTGTGTTAAAAATTTACCGTCTTCATTTTGATGCTCATATTGCGTATATTTTAATAGGGATGAGCTCTGCAAATTGGCTCCTGTGTCCTTTTGACATGATCCCGTTTTTTTCCCTCTTTGCGCCCCACCCCCCCCCGCCCCTTTAGTTTTTATGGCCTCCTTGCTTAGTGGTACATCAAGATATCCTAGGCCGATCTGTATATTTCCTAACCCAGACCCGGAATCAGCCCCGCCTTCAAGGGGCCCTGTTCCTTTTAATAGAGGAGGAATTTAGAGACGGTGGTTTGGGTGTTGGGGGTACTTGTTGCTGGCTTTGAGGCCTTTTCTTTGATTTTTATCTATCTGTTTATTTTTGGTCTTTTTTTTTAACATCTTTATTGGAGTATAATTGCTTTACAGTGGTGTGTTAGTTTCTGCTTTATAACAAAGTGAATCAGCTATACATATACATATATCCCCGTATCCCCTCCCTCTTGCGTCTCCTTCCCACCCTCCCTATCCCACCCCGCTAGGTGGTCATAAAGCACCGAGCCGATCTCCCTGTGCTATGCGTCTGCTTCCCACTAGCTATTGGGTTTACATTAGGAAGCATTTATTTTTTGAAGAAAGTTCATGCTGCTATTTCCAATGATAATGAACATTACAAGATTTTAACTTCTTTAATTTTATACTTGTATGTTTTTCTTTTCATTGAAAATCTTGGTTCCTTTTTGTCTTTTCTTAGAGTATATATAGAATAGTTTAAAAAATATCAACATTGCTACTGATAATAATACTGAATAATGTTTGATTTCATCACAGTTCTGTTTTCCTTAGAATATATTCCGTCAAGTATTTGTCAAAGTACTGTGTTCTAAAGGCCATTGAAATATTGATTTTCTTTGTATGTTTATATTACCATCTTGAGATATTAGGTTCATTTGTTTCAATTTGCTCAATTAAAAAATTATATTTTTTGAGTAGGTAAAACATATTACATATTCAAAGCTATTAACGTGGTCTATTCAGAGATATCTACCCTCTACCCTCTCTCCTCCTTCATCCCGTATGTAAACATTTTTATTACTTTTTGGGTAATGTTTTCAGTGTTTCTCTTTTACAAGTTAGAAGTATTTCTGTCCTTTCCCTGAACCTACACATGAAAGGGGACATACTGTATTCACTGCTTTACATATTGGTTTTTATTTTGAATTAATGTCAAACAGACCAATTGCAAAAATAAGACAAAGAACTCCAATTTACCCTTCACTTAGCTTCTGCCTCCTTCCCTCTTACCCTCCCATCCATCCACCCATCCACATCCGCACATTATCCTATCTACAGATTTTTTTCACATTTTACCACTAACGCCCTTTATAGAAAAATGAAAAAAATTTTGCTCTGGTCTAGGATCTAATCTAGGATGGTACAGTATATTTAGATGTTTTCTCTTTAGTCTTCTTTAATCTGGAATAGCTCCTCAGTTTTTCTTTGTCTTTCACGACCTTGACGTTTTTTAAGAATACAGACTAATTTGCAGATGTCCTTTATTTGAGATTTGCCTGATTGTTTCCTCAAGATGAGACTTAGGCTTAGCATTTGGGACAGGAACACCACAGAAGTGCATCATATCAGGAGACACAGGTGTTGGTTTGTTTCATTACTGGTGATGTTAACCTTTATCACTTGGTTAGGTTCTGCCTTTTTTCTCCATGCTTTTTGTTCACTTAGCAATATATCTTTGAAATCATCCATGCAAGTACGTGGAACACTTTCTTATTTTTTTTTATAGCTGTATAGTTTTCTATCCTGATGAACATTGTTTATTCAACTTGTTCCCTATTGACATTTGGATAATTTTAGTCTTTTGCTATTCCAAGTAGTGTCACAATGTGTAACCTTAGGCATAAGTCATTTGATAATTTGCCAGGTTTTTTTCTGGCAGCAGGGCGTGGTGGGGGATGAATTCCTTGAAGTGGGATTTCTGAGTCAAAGGGTAAATGCATATGCATTTTTGATGGGTATTGCCAGACTTCTCTCCATAGAGATTGTACCATTTTACGTTCCATCAGCAATGATTGTTTCTATAGCCTGGTCAACATAATATGTAGTCAAGCTTGGATCTCTGCTAATCTGATAGGTGAGAAGTAGCATCATTGTATAGTTTTAATTTGAATTTTTATTTTATTATGAGTGAGGTTGAGCATCTTTCCATTTGTTTAAGGACCACTGGCATTTTTTTTTCCAATAAACTGTTCATTTTTTTAAAATTTTTTTTACCATTTTTCTGTCAGGGTTTTGGTCTTCTCAGAATTTAGAAACTCACTGTGTATCAGGGATGTGATCCCTTTGTGATCTGCTGCAAATATATTTTTTTCTGCTTTGTCATTTGAATTTATGGTGCTCTCCCCCTGCCCCACCTAACCACATACAACTTTTTATGTTTTGAAAAGTTTTTAAAAAGTTGAAAGAATAGTACAATGAACCTCTATACTCTCCACCTAAGTTCATCAACTTTTAATAATTTTGCCATATTTGTTACCTCTTTACACACACAGTTTTGATATTTCATTTGAAAGTAAGCTGTAGAAATGGACACTTCGTCACTAAATACATAAGATACATGTCCTAAGAATAAGGACAAACATCTACCTAACTGTAACAACATTGTCATGCTGAAAAAAATCAGCAATAATTTGTTTATGGTAGTTTTTGTTTTTGCTGTGCTTTCGTATAGTTTATTATATAGTTTGTATGCCTTTACATAATTAAATTTATCAATCTTTTATTTTAATGCTTCTGGATTTTGAAACATAGTAAGATTTTTCTCACTTGAGGGATGTGAAGAAATTTACCCATGTTTTCTTTTAGTACTTACTTGGGTGGTTTTAATTTTCTTAAATTTTAATTCAGATCTCTCATTCATTTGGTATTTATCCTAGTATACAGAATGAAGTACAGATCTAATTTTATATTTTTATAAACATAAAGTGGTTGTCCGAACACTATTAATAAGTAAATATCCCACCTCCCATGGAAATACTGCCTTTATTCTGCACTTCATTTCTCTGTGCACTTGGGGTTTTTTGTACTCTGTGTTATTTTGCATTGTCTGTCTTTTGGGATATTTTGATTTAGTTGAATTGATATTTCAGTTCACTCAATGATCTATTCTCCTGTGTTTCATTCTAATCACAAAGTATTCATTCCTTGTGCATATTTACAAAAAGTTCAGCATACCAGAATGAAATATTCAGTGTTATTTTAAATATTGATAATTTTGTTCATCATTATCCAATATCACTGAATGAAAATCCTCAAAAAATATTTGTATTCCAAACCAAAGTTTACTTGCAATCTTCTTTCTTTAAAAGGGGTAGGTTTTCCTATTTTTTCATTTCTTTAATGCTTTCTCTTTTCTCCTTATTTACCACATAGATATTTGAGTATCTGCTATTTACAAGGTAATTTAACAGTATAGCATATAAATTATACAAACAGGGAAAAATTTATTCCACATCCAACCCCTGCTTTCCTTTATTATTTGAAGGAATCAGTTTAAACTGAGTAATTCCTGAACTACCGGGAATCAGCTGCCGGTCTGTGAAGCCAGCCTGGGATTTCCCTGCCACCTGGTTAATTTGGTGGGTGGCTGTTTAGTCACGTAAGGGTGGGTCCTGACAAAGTCATTGATTCTCTTTCCCAGTCTTAGGAGATTCTTATTTGGCTCTGATAACCCCTGGCTTGATTTTACCCTTTATTCTGCACACAGGGATTCACGAGGATTTGAAGGTGCTAAATGTACTGATTTTTATGAATGTTCTTGCCGTCTCATGCCAAGCTAAAGTTTTGGGTCCCCATCTAAGCTTTTCTCTGTGTTGTCTTTTCCCAAGTGTGCATACTTCTTTCAAGCTCAGTTTTAGCTGTAATTTGACCATTCTAGGACTCTGTGCTCTACCTTTCCTCAGAATTCTGTCCTCTCATTTGGCCCAGGGTCACACATATCGTGTGTTATTGTATAACTGTTTTCTCTAGGTCTGCTCCCCCTAACTGAATAAGCTGTGTGTTTGTCATCTGACCTCATTTTTTTTTCCTATCAGCCATTACTGCTCACTAGTTCACAGTGTATGCTCCCTACTTTGCTCAAGCAGTCCTGTCATTGCCACAAATATGCTATATGCTTTCCTACCTTTCTGTCCTGTCCCATGTTTCCCCTACCTAGAATGTCTTCTCTTTCCACTCTGTGTATCTGTTTATCCTAATAGGCTCAGCTCAGATGCTACATCCTCATAAGCTATCCTTGATGAGTATTCACCTGCCTGCTCTGTGTCTCAGGCAATATCCATGTGACTTCTGGCATTTGCTGAGAGCCTTGTTCTTGCCAAGGCTAGGAGGAACAGACCAGGGTATTAGGCCATCTCTGCTGTGGTTTACATCAGAGTATGGCATTGTCCAAGGCAGGAAAGAGGTCTTTCCAGAGGCTCCCTTTTTGTTGAGCATGAGAGATCATCTATTCCAGAATCTTCAAACCAGTCTCTGTGGTCAGCTTAACGAGGGAGGTACCACGTTGGTTTTATTAGAGTAAACCCAGCACCTTGTCCAGTGCCCAGTAAGTGCCATAACATTTGTTGGATGAATGGTTGGTTTACTGATCATCAGAGTCACCTAAGGAATTAAAAAAAAATAATGTTGATTCTCAGGACCCACTCTAAGCCTAACAGATAAAAATCTTCTTGATTGGGGTCAAGTAGGTCTGATAGTACATGTTTGGCATCTAGAAATTTAGCCTGTCTCCATCTTTTAATAGAAGAAAATTGAGACTTAGGGGAATGGATTTGGAAAAGACTTAAGTCATGAGTGAAGCAGAAATGCTTTCCTATTTTCTTACTGTTTTCTGCAACCAGAGGAGTTTCCCCTTCAAATTTCTGTGATGGGGGTCAGGGAATATACTGGGAAGCATGTCCCTTCAGGACTTGTGTGTATTTTGTATTTGGCTGAATGTTGGATGCTTGTAATATGCTAGGTGCCAGGTGTGGGGATTCAAGAGGTCTTTGGTCTTGGGGGCTCTCAGTGCAGTGGGGAAACAAATATATAAGCAAATAACTTTATTAGAATGTTGCTGATTCCCTGACAAGTGACAGGGCACAGTAGGACATAAAAGGGAGCACAGTTAGGAGATATTAGTCTCTTCATTATATCAGCTGTTGAGGTAGATGGGCTAGAAACAGTTAAGTCTGTGATTTCCCATGGAAAGAGGCTTCTAATTTAGATTGTACTTTGGGTCAGCCTGTTTACCAATGTCCTTGCAGGGACATTTCCCTGGGAGATTGGAAAGGATTCAGAGGTGATTTCTTTTAGTTGCTGAAACCGAAACAGCCCTTTTTATGGGCTTCTTGGACTATTCTGTGGGCTCTCGTATTAGCCAGTGGCATCTTTTCTTGATTGTGATTAAGATAAAGGTGGAAAAAGCACCAGGAAGGGAGTCAGAATCTCTGACTTGTAATTCTCGTATTGCTGTGAAACTTTGAGCAGGTATCCACATTTCTCCAATCCTCAGGCTTCTCCCCTGTGAAATAGAGGTAACAATGTTGTCTGCTTGTATTGTAGGATTATTACCGGGATCAAATGACATAATGTGCGAAAATGCTTTGAAAACTGCAAGCTGCACAATGTAGTCCTATGTGACTATTGAGAAATCTAATTTGGTGGCAGTGGCACGTGTGTCTGTCCCAGACTCGTTGACCCCAGGGTGTGCATGGAAACGTGGGCTGAAACCTTCAGATCATGGTGGAAGATTGTGAGAAGTTTAAAGGTGCCCCGGGAGGAAGAATGTTATGGGACACCTGACTCAGCCAAGTACTGGGTGTCCTATATCAAACACAATGTTCCCTCCAGAAGAAAGTGATGGCATCCACGAAGTTTTTGGGAAAGTGAAGCATATTGGAGAAAGTGCAAGTCACATATACCTGCCCAAACAAGGGAATCCATGGGAAGCTCGTGATGGGAGATTACGGTAGATGGATGTCGATTCTGGCAGCCCTGTGGGTTGTGAGTGGCCCCTCCTAGGTTCCAGACCCCTTCAGTTTACCGTAGTTACAGTGCTCTGGGTGCCATGACTGGGGAAAGATTTGCTTTCTGAAATGAAACCACAGCTTTCTTCTTGTTAAGATTCCCAGCTTTACCTGAATGTGCCCGGGTTCCCTTGTTTGCTGTGGCTGTCTTCTCTGAGCTGTGGGCGTTTTTTTTTTTTTTTTTTTTTTGTCTTTTCCTTTGTCGTCTCTTTTGACTTGGCACCTAATTGAAAGTTTGATGTCAGCAAGACCCAGTGATACAGGTTGATGAAATATCACGATGTCACAGGTCGGCTGAGATTTCGGGGTCCATTGCTTCAGTTCCATCTGAGTTCATTCTGTGGCAGCAGTCTCCCTAAAATATTCTCCAGATGTGAGCTTATTATGTTAGTCCACTTAATTTGTCGATGTCCTTAACGTTTACGCTTAGACACTTTGAATTAAACTCTGACTGCAAAAGCAAGTCGTTGTTTTAT
This sequence comes from Monodon monoceros, assembly GCF_005190385.1. Lineage (NCBI taxonomy): Eukaryota > Metazoa > Chordata > Mammalia > Artiodactyla > Monodontidae > Monodon > Monodon monoceros. The sequence goes on along the minus strand of NW_021703774.1, from coordinate 64,813,891 downwards.
CAGATGCCCTATATTTGGTTTACACTTGACACAGTAGACCTTTCAGCATCAAACGTTTGGGCATATTTTGGCCTGCAGTTATCCCTTATCTGTCCTATTTTTGATAGAACCAATTCTAGTAGGTTTCATATCCCTCTTGGTTACCATTGTGCCTGAACCCAGAGACCGTTTATAGTTTTCTCTGAATGGGGTCATACTATCTTGCTGTTTTATTGTTCTAAAAGTATGATATTTTATATGAACTGGATTTTAGAACAATCTCTCCTTTTTATAATCTGGCAGCAGTATAAATTATTGACGTTTATTCTGTCTCTTACGTGATAGATTAATCTGTTCAGTTTTAGCTGTTGGGTGACTCATGTTGTTAGCATTCTGCTGTGGCATTGGGTGGTCTTCAGCATTTTATTGGACTATTATATGAAACACTACCAAAGAAATATGTTGGAAGTATTATTTATTGCCTTAATCTTGTTGTCTGCTTTGAGAAGTTGCTAACTAAATGTTTTCTCCAGCTTTTCCTTAATTGCAGTGTGCTTAATTCCTTTCAACTGCAGGAAGTCAAGGTATTTGTAGATTGTTATTATTTTTGTGGTCAAAGTAATGAGCGCTCACCAAGTGCCAAGAACGTGCTTGGCGTGAAGTAGAACATGGAATCAGACCTGGTTCCTGCCCCACGAACGTCATGTGAAATGAACTGGGCAGGGAGGACGGAAGGAAGAGAAGACATTTTCCCAAAATTGTATCTATTCTAAAGGGGAGGGAAAATGAATTCAGTTCAAAAGGACACCTTTGAAATTCAGTTGAGTGGGAAGAAACACAGGTGACAGCCATCAAGTCAGAATTGATGCCAAATTACACAAATCTGAGGAATGAGTCATAGCAAGCACAGGTATAATGGATAACATTTCAAAGCAAAACTGTAGTGGTGTAAGTGGGGGAGGAAAGGTGGGAGAGTGGGTAAAAAGTAGAGGTAGAGTCGGTGAAAGGTTAAAGGAAGGTTGAAGGAATCCTGAAAATCATCCTGGATTCATTTCCCTCCCTCATGGCCACATCTGATTAGTTTCTAAGGTCTGTCCCTAATACTTCTCAGATATTCCTTCATCCTGTCCTCAGTTCTGTTGCTGTGGTCCTCCTTATCTCTCACTGGTCTGTCCTCTCGCCCCTTTCAATCCACCATTGTACAAATCTGACCAAAGTTTGCTGTGCAAAATCCCTAGGTCTTGGGGCTGGAGGACATGTAGCATTGAACAGGCCCATGGGCCATGCTGATTTCACTCTGTCTCTGTGCATACTGGTGTTCCTCTCGGGAACAGACCCTCTCCCCAGTTTCATTCTGACAGCATCTACTCATCCCCTGTGTCTTCTGTGAAGACCTCTGACCTGCATCTGGTCCACTTAGGTGTTTGTCCTTCTGTGCTTCTACTGTGTTTTGTAGATAGAACCTTATTACAGCAGTGACCTTAGCACATTGTCTTGTGAAAGCACATGTCTGTCTTTTGTGTGTACTGTTAGTTTTTAGAAGACAGGCGTCGTGTCTTGGTTTTTGTGTCCTCAGTGGCAATGGCTGCTGGCTGATGGAGGGACTGGCTGGGTCATGTCGGGCTGTGAGCTCCTCAAGGACAGTGTGCATACTGAGTGTCTGCAAAGGCTTTTGGCTTCCACATATTGCAAGGGGAAAAGACAGGCTCTTGGAAATGTGGGAAGATGAATTCCTTTCTCATTCTGGAAGATTTCCAGTAGTAGAGGACAGGAACAGTTGGTACAAATGTCCTGAATTTGTTGATATGATCGTGATGGGGAACACCTGTTCTGTCTGCAGAGCTGGCATCTGCTTTGGACCCTGAGAGATGGAAGCCTTCTACATCTCCCAAGGGGGCTGCCAGGTCTGTGTGGGGAGGTGGCAGACCCAGCTTTACTTTGTAACTTGGCAATTACTGTCACCATCTGGGGATCTGCCTTAAAGCATGAAGGTGGCTGGGACACTTCTGACCTCTGTGGAAACTCAGGGGGGGTAGCTGAATTTCAAGACCAACAGTGGCAAACAGGCAGACTTGCTTTCTAGACCACCAAACGCCTCATCCTAAATGAACTTTTTGCATTTAGTGGACTGCATGTCCTTTGATATGTCCGTGTTTCTTAAATTTGTCTAGGAAATGGAATATTATAAATTGACTCTCTTTGGAAGTGGGGACTCTAAACATTTATTCAAAGACTGTTTTGTGTTCACCTCTGTGTGTATATATGACTGTTGTTAAGTGTTTTAGGAGATGTGATTTAGGTACATAATACAATATGGGACCCTGAGATTCTGGGAGTCTAGTGAAAGCTCTGTTTTATGAGCAAGTGAAAAACATTAAAACAACCCAAGTAGTACTATAAAAAATGGTTTCAACAAATGCTACAGATCTTCAGAGGAGGGAGATACTATTATGAGCTGGAGTGGTCAGGGAATACTGCATAGGGAGGAAAATGAGGTTTGAGCTATATCTTGAAGGTGAGTGGAATTTGAAGAGACGTAATGGAGAAGAGAGGTGATTCCTGGGTGGGAAAACAGTGTGTGCAAAGCCAACCAGATGGACATCCTTCATTTAATATCTTTAAGATTGATGGTGTTGATTTGACCGAGTATTAATTATAGAAATCTGGGCTCATGATCTCCCCACCCCCACCCCCTTCCCTCCTTTTTTTTTTTTTTTTTTTGCGGTACGCGGGCCTCTCACTGTTGTGGCCTCTCCCGTTGCGGAGCACAGGCTCCGGACACGCAGGCTCAGCGGCCATGGCTCACGGGCCCAGCCGCTCCACGGCATGTGGGATCTTCCCGGACCGGGGCACGGACCCGTGTCCCCTGCATCGGCAGGTGGACTCTCAACCACTGCGCCACCAGGGAAGCCCTAGCCTCTTTTAATTCTTTGAATACCTACCATGTACCCATACTGGGCTGGATATAAATGCAAGACAGCACCCTTTTCCTTATGGAGCTTCAGTCTTGTAAATTACCCTAACCTACTGAAAAACATAAAACCAACAGCAATTTTTGAAATGAAAATGTCAAATTAGAGCCACAGATTCTATCTTCCTGGTGTGATGCTCTGGGCTTGCTCTCTCATTCTCCCACTGCTTTCCAGACCTGTTTCTTTTCTTCCATGCTGCAGAGGTCGGTAAATGGCTATTCCTTACCCTTTAGATGGGAAATTTGATGTCAGGCGATTTGCCAAAGTTCAAGGAGACAAGTTGGTTGGAAGAAACACAGTAAGAGGATTGTTTTTGGGTTTTTTTCCCTTCATTTGCTTCTCAGCTGATGTATCATGAAGGAAGCTGCCTTTGGGCAGATAGAAGAAGTGCTTCTTGGCCTTTCTGGAATGAGTACTGCCCTTCTAGACGTGCCCTGGAACTTTAGGAAGAGACAGATTGTGTCAGGCCAACCAGAGTGCAGGTCACAGTGCAGCAGCTCTGAGCTGCTGTGGAGGAATTGGTGACTCATGTGAAAGTGCCCTGGGCTTGTCCATAAGGATTCTGAGATTCTGGTTAACTTGGGACTTGATCTCTGAATCTCTGTCTTAACCTTCAGTCCTCACTGGCCTTGGTTTTGGTGATAGAGGTGAAGCTGAAAGCTGGAGTCCATCTTCCTTTGCTTCTTTGACTTTGTCATTGATGGATGCTCTGCCCCAGATTAGGAGGGAGGCCACGATTCGCACTTTACTCAGTCTCCTGCAGCGTCTGCCACTGCCCGGTATTTTCTATCCCTTGGTCAGTATCAGTCCCTCAGACACATAGATAAGTACATTCAAATTCTGGGCCACTCCTGCTACCCCCAGAGCCATTTGTCTGCCCCTCTGCACTTCTGCAGTGCTATGGATTTGCCATTTGCAGACAGTTTAACTGAATTTGGGTTGGCGTGTGTTTCTGGATGCTTTTCTATCTATTGACCTGATTTAATGGTACCCATCACCGCGGTTTCTAGGAGTGCTGTCTGGGAGCAACACATTGTGTTCCTAACTGATTTTTGCTTTGCAGCCAAAGCTGTCCAGTGACTCAGAGGCACTAGAGGTAAAGCAAATAGGTCTGTTTTCTTTTTAAAAGTCTGTGTATGAGGACCTTTTCCTGCCCTTTCTCTGCTTTATTTCTAAGTCCATTTTTTCCCTTATTCAGCTGCCTGCCCCTCATTCCGCTGTCCCATTAGTCAAAAACCTACGCCTTCTCCCCACTGTGGCTGCTTAGCCTCTCTCCTGTGCCTTAACGTATGCACATGCATACATGTGCACACCTAACTGTCTTACTGTGGTGTTACATACACAGACTGCACATTCTCTTAGGGTCCCTCAGGTTCCTCCCCATCTATGAATCCCAGATAGAACACCCTCCTTAATGGAAAGAAAGTTACAACAGCTGTGGATTGGCCCGGAGTGTTTAAGCCTGTATAGGTCTGTGAGAGAGGGAATGTGTGAGAGGGGAGTGCTGGTGTGGTCAGTGGAGCCATTATCTGTTCCTCGCATTAAATGTTACACGTAACCCGAGGGAACAGAGTGCGTTGGACAACTCCTTTGGGATTTCTTTGGGCATGTAATGTATTGACTTGGTAAATAACTCTAGCTAATCGAACATTATACTTTGTTTATTCATAGCCAGTTACCTCAAAATTTAGCAGCTTAAAACAACCATAATCATTAATTATACCATAGTTTCTGTGGATCAAGTTTTTAGGAGCAGCTTAGCTGGTGGTCCTTGCCCGAAATCTCTTGGGAGATGCGGTCAAGATGCTGGCTAGGGCTGAGGTCATTTGAAGATGTGACTAGGTTGGAGAGTCCAATCTCGAGATGGCTAACTTGCATGACTGGTCAATTGGAGCTGGTTATTGGCAGGAGACATTAGTTCCTTGCCTCACGGACCTGCCTGTGGAGCTGTTTGGATGCCTTTACAACATGACAGTTGGCTTCTCCCAGAGCAGGTGCACTGAGAGACAGGTGGAAGCTGTAATGTCTTTAAAACCTAGCTACAGAATTCACACCCAGTCGTTTCCATAACATCTTATTGGTTACTTGGGTCAGCCTATTCACACTTGGGGGGAACTGTACAGGGGTGTGAATACCAGGAGACGAGTGTCATGCTGGCTACCACACACCAAAATCTCAATAGGTTATATCAGTCTTTCTTTTCTTTTTTTTTTTTTGTTTGACATCTTTATTGGAGTATAATAGCTTTACAATTGTTAGTTTCTGCTTTATAACAAAGTGAATCAGCTATACATATATCCCCATATCTCCTCCCTCTTGCGTCTCCCTCCCGCCCTCCCTATGCTACCCCTCTAGGTGGACACAAAGCACCGAGCTGATCTCCCTGTGCTATGCGGCTGCTTCCCACTAGCTATCTATTTTACGTTTGGTAGTGTATATATGTCCATGCCACTCTCTCACTTCCACCCAGCATACCCTTCCCCCTCCCTGTGTCCTCAAGTCCGTTCTCTACGTCTGCGTCTTTATTCCTGTCCTGCCCCATATGACCCAGCAACCCCACTACTGGGCATATACCCTGAGAAAACCATAATTCATAAAGAGTCATGTACCACAATGTTCACTGCAGCTCTATTTACAATAGCCAGGACATGGAAGCAACTTAAGTGTCCATTGACAGATGAATGGATAAAGAAGATGTGCACATATATATAATGGACTATTACTCAGCCATAAAAAGAAACGAAATGGAGTTATTTGTAGTGAGGTGGATGGACCTAGAGTCTGTCATACAGAGTGAAGTAAGTCAGAAAGAGAAAGACAAATACCATATGCTAACACATATATATGGAATCTAAAAAAAAAAAAAAAAAAAAAAGGTTTATCAGTATTTCTTACTTCACAGTCCTGTGTGGGAAGGGGGCTAAATTACATGCAGTCATCTGGGGACCCAGATTCTTTCCATCTTGTTGTTCTACCTTCCTCTAGGGCCTCAGTGTCCTCTATTCATCTGAGAATGAGGAAGACAGCAAGGATTTCCTGGGGAGTTGTTTTTAATAATCAGTCTTGGTGGTGGTGAGCATCAATTCTGTTCACCTTTCATCGGCCAGACTCACAGGAGGTTGGAAAATTTTGCCAAGCTGTGTGTTTTCAGTAAGGTGGGCGTGGATGTTGGCTTCGTGATTTCTGCAGTATTTCACCAAATTATAAAACCTATGGTGAAGGCTCTGTCATTCAAGAAGGACCAATATCAACCGAGTAGACTGGTGGTGCCCACGGCAGCCCCAGTCTGCAAATCCTCATGCATCCTCTGAGGGCATTCTTCATACCCAGCACACTGGGCTGACTTTGGTGGGGCAGCTGGGCACTAAGTCCGAGGAGGGATCGGGAGCCATGGTGTCTCGAGCATTTCTAAGCTCTTCATAGAAGAGCTTCCACTTAGTGAGGCGCATTCTATGTGCTTTACATATGTTATTTAATTTTTGCCTCAAACCCTCCACTTAGGTATCATCTCCACTTTACAGATGAGTATACTGAGGTTCAGTGAGGGTAAGTAGCTCTCCTGAGACCCCCTCACAGTCAAGATGTGGTCATGTTGAAATTTAGACCCTTTCTACTTTACCGTGCTGCCTCTGAGCTATCCCTAAGTGGAAACTAACAGTCCAGTGATGCTTTACGGTGGCAGTGTTGGGCCGTGGCATCTTGGAAACGGCCTCTTCCTCTCCAGGAGAGAGGTAGTGTCCAAAGACAATCCCCCAACCGGAGCACGTTGCTCTGCATCCTGGGAGCAGGTGGGGCTATAGAAAGGTACAGGGGAGTCTGTGGTCCCCAGCCCAGAAAGTCTGGTGCTTTGGCTTGGCGCAGCCCCTCCTTTTCCCTGGGATTGTACCTCTTGCTCCTGTCTTAGCGGGCAGGGACCTGGTGCCACATTACTCCTGTATTATAACAATGTCACCTCTTGCTCTTGTAGGGCTTCATACTTTTCCAAGATATATCCACACTGATCACTCCTTTGAGCCTCACAGCCACTCTACAGGGTAGGAAGAATGGGTATTCTTACTCATGTTTGCAGAGCTGAAGCCCAGAGACGTTAGTGTATCCTTCTGTTGTGCAGTGGGGCAGTGGTCGTGATGGGGTATGTGGTTTTCCTTTGGTTTGGTTTTGTAAATGTAGGAAGAGTGGGCCCAGATGATAAAACTTTGTGGTAATGAGTGTGTGTGGGGGTGTTTATAGTTCTTGGAATTTGTACAGAAATACATACATTGATATTAATATGTAGTTATTAATAATTGTTATGCCCTTGAGTAGCATTTTATTTGTCCATTTGCCCCCCACCCCTGAATCCATGTGGGAAGACGACAGAGGAAGCATGGAGGAGCTGGCAGGGCTGAGTGTCACTTTTCAGAGGACATCCTTATAACTCTGGCAAGATGGGACCTGAGGCTTGGCATCCTGCTTGCCTGGGAGACATCACAAGGGACTCGTCTTGCTTTCTCAGCACCTGTTTCTCCTTTTCTATAACTTTACCTAAGTGGAGGCATTAAGAAGGCCCTTCTTTGAGAGATCGTGTGCTTAGCTGGCAAGGCTGCTAGCACCTATAGTGCCCTTGGTAGGTCAGGAGTGTTTCACCATCTTGCTAGTGAAACCAGGGTGAAGGAGAGGGGACACTACCAACAGCTAGGATGGGGGTTTGCCCAGGTTGTGGAACTTTCAGTGCTAAAACCAAGACAGCTCCAGGAAGACCAAGATGGCTGGTCATCCTGGTTGGCATTCACCCCTACCATCCTCCCCCTTGCTTCTGTACCCAAGGAACCTTGTGGGTCATGACAGGTGAGCATCTGGCAGAAGGCTCCTGTGTGGATGAGGGCCCTGGTTCAGGACGCAGCATTTTCCTCTGCCCCAGTGGGTGCCTCTCATCCCATCCTGGCTTTTGGCCTCATCCCCTCCCTAGTTTTCTTCTCTGAACCTCCCACTGCTCCAAGGGTGGGGTGGGCCTCTCACAGCAACATCTAAACAGTTTCTTTAGCTCCGTGGTATGTAAGGAGATGCTCCACAAAAATCTTTTTTTTAGGAGAAATTTATGTTTTAATAAACTTTTGTCAGACAGATCTGAACCTTTGCCACGCTTTGTTGGCATCTCAGAAAGGGATGCAAGCAGCGTAGTTTGAGGTTAAGCTTTTAGGGCAGGTGTGGCAGAGTCTTTAGTTTTCTGAAGCATTTCTCTGTGTCCCAGAGAAGACCTTTGCCCGCAACCTCTTCTGTCCCGGCCCTGGGCCACTTCCTTTTCCCTAACCTGGCACTCATATTCATTCAAGGTCCTTCAGACAATTATTTCCAAATCTAGTTCTCTATTAGGATAGAGCTTGGTCATTCCTTGTTATCATTTTTTCCCCCTTACAAGCTCACTTCTTCTTGCCTCCCTGATTTTTGGCAAATAAGTGCTCTGTAATTTTTTCATAAAGAAAGGAATAGAGCTCTGAGATACTACGTGCTTTTCCTATATGGTCTGAATTAATTCCCATGATAACCCTGCAGGTTTCCATTTCACAGATGAAGAAGCGGAGGTGCAGGGAGGTTGACCAGCTGGCTGAAATTCACAGACCTGCTTAAAAGTGGCAGAACTGGGATTGGGACTGCCAAGCCTTTTCATCTGATTCTATCATACTGTTATTTTTAGAACGTTGGCTTGGAAGCCAGGACACCTGTGTCATAGTCTCATCTGGACCCTGTAACTAACCGGGTGACTTTGAGCAAACAGTTGATCATTGGACATCACTGTCCTGCCTTATCGGAGTAAAAAGTTGGGACTGAAAGACTTTGGGGGTACCTTCCCGTGCTAATGTCTCTGTCTTCCATCATTTCTTCTCCCTGGGAAACTATCTTCACAGTCCATGTGTACCCCTCATTTCTCTCCCCTCACACTGGCTACTCTTAAGGACTCTTCTCTTTGGTTATCCTTGTGGCTTTTCTTAGCCTCTTGCCCTCCACCTTTTGGCGAGAGGAATTTTGTTGCTGTGACTTTGGATTCTTCAGACTCCCTGCTTCCTATAGTTTACCTAGATTACCATATCCGAAAAATCATTGCAGAAGTATTTGCTGTTTTGTGGTGATGGTGATGATTAATTACTCTGCTACGAGAACCGTTGGGTGGATGATCATGGGAAGTTGGGTAATAAGATGGAGGCTTAACAGTCTGGGACAGCCTGAAGGTAGGTAAAGAATTAGATAACATCTTAAAGGTTCTTGCTTAACAACAGGAAAAGCTACTAATTGTTCATGTCTGTTTGATGGGCCAGGCTTTGTACTAGATGTTGAGGATACAGTGGTGACAACTACATGCTACCTAGTTCTTGCAGTCTGGTTAAGGGAGACACAGTTAATATAAGAAGCAAACAATTCTAAACTCACAACTCTGGTAAGTGAAACCAAGTGTAACAGGGAGAACTAACCTGGACAGGGAGCTGAAAGAAGATGTAAGTGTCGAGCACTTTGTATACATTATCTCATTTAGTCTTTACAGTGGCTCTGTAAGGGGGGCTAGTCTTTGCCCCACTCTGCAGAAGAAGAAACGGAAGCTCAGATTTCAATCCTGACCCGACTCCATAGCCCAGCTTCTTTATCCTATACCTTGCTACCTCCCTTAAGAGTCTTTAATCCCAGCCTATGTAATTCTCTGTGCAGGGCCATCACTCACCCTTTGGCAGAATAGATGGAAGCTTTTCTGTTGTGATTTGAAGGCTGTAGTTCAAAGGCATCTTTGTCCTCAAATATCCACTCTACTGATCTGATAGTGCTAGAAACTCTGGCCGGTGAATAGCCTTTGAGGATATTTGGTTTCCATGAGATGCTCTTAAGGTGTGAGTGTGTCATCTGCCTGGGGTAGTAAATTAGGACATTTGCCGCCAGTGTTGTCCTAGTTTGTCTAGTTAGCTAGCTGTGTGTGGGATGCACGGAGACTGGGGACTTGGAACCAGGACAGGGAAGTTTTGGTGGAGAAAGAAATTGCCCAGAGGTTTGGTTCTATACTGGGAGGAGGGCTAGAAACGGTACCTGGAAAGAAGAGGAATGGGACCCCCGTGTGAGAGGTGAAAGGTCACTAGAGACAAACTTTGCCTCTGCTGGTCTTGATACCATGTCTGTCTCTCTACCTCTTTTCACCCTTCTGAGATACAAAGTACATTATATTATTTTTTTCAGCTCTTATGTGAGAAGAAGGAACCGGTATTTATTTTCTCTGTTATACTCACAGATCAGAAACAGTGCAGCCGAGTGGCTGAGCCAAGAGTAGGTTGACTCATGTCTTTATCTGGAGTTCTTGAACCTGCTGCTGCTCAGGGTTTAGTTGGCATCAGGGTGGAAGCTCAGCCCGTTGGGCTTGCCTCTCAGCAGCTGGTCCTCATGAGCACCTCTTGAGCTTTTCTCTCTTGCTGTCTCCCTTCTCCTGCTCATTTACTTGTTTCTTTGAAAATTCCCCTCTTTAAAACTGTCCCCTCCTTAAGCCTTAGCCTGTCAGGGCACTCATGGTAATGTTTGGCAGAGCTGGTAGCACTTGGGACACCTTTTTGAGAATAGTGACGCCTTATCCATAGTGTCCTTTGAACTCTAAAGATGAGAAGGGCTATAATGTACAGAGGAGAAAGCCCGTGGGTGCCAGGGTGATGACAAATATCTTTGCGTGTTTGAGGAGACAGTAGAGTCTGAATCTTTATAGAGAGCAGTCTTAGCTTGCCATAGGGGGGAACTTGCCAACAGTTAAAGCTATTGTCTGAGGTAGTAATTTCTTCTTCAGCAGTGGTATTTAAGCATAGGCTGGCTAACACCATGGCAGGGATTTATAGAAGAGAGAAAACTTTCAGGTGCATGTGTGGAGGGGGAGGGCTGTCAGACAATGTGATCTGTGTTTACTGTCCCTTCTAACCCTGAAATTCTACTTCCTTAATCTCACCATAACACCACTTTTTTGTTTTTTCCTTTTAGTCACAGTCTTTGAATGTTGGAATTTTTAAGTTGGAAAATGTGTAATATATTATTTTACCTTTTTACTTGGTGTGTCTTTAAAAATATATTCATGGGCTTCCCTGGTGGCGCAGTGGTTGAGAGTCCGCCTGCCAATGCAGGGGACATGGCGTCATGCCCCGGTCTGGGAGGATCCCACATGCCGCGGAGCGGCTGGGCCCGTGAGCCATGGCCACTGAGCCTGCGCATCCGGAGCCTGTGCTCCGCAACGGGAGAGGCCACAACAGTGAGAGGCCTGCGTACCACAAAAAAAAAAAAAAAAAAAAAAAAAAAAAAAAATATATATATATATATATATATTCATATGCGTGCCTGGAAGTTTGGTACTGTTTGTGTTTTAGGGCCACCTCCGTGAGCCTGGTTTACCCACGCAGTCCCAGAAATGGTGTGGTGTTTGGACTCTTTGCTCTGGAAGCTTCAGCATGATACAGAAGTAATCTATCTTGTGAGCGTCTGTTCAGTTTTACTGCACTGGAGAGTAGGAATATGAAATGGGATTGCTGAACTCTTATGAGATAGAAAAAATTCATTTTCTTTAGGAAAGGGAAATGTATCCTCTAGAACTAGAACTAAGTTTCGGTACAGTTATAGCTCATTTTTCCCCCAGGGATTATTTATTTGGTGAACTCAAGTATCTTGATGACAGGCAGCAGTGCAGAAAGGCACGGAAGAGAGATTTGAGCAGCCAAAATGGATGGTGAATCTCATAGCCTTGTGTTGAAGGAGAATCTAATTTGGCTGTACTTGTACTTTGCTTCCACAGCAGACCAAAAGGGGGAGAGTTACTGCATTTTTAAAAAAATTTTATTTATTTTTGGCTGTGTTGGGTCTTTGTTGTGTGTGGGCTTTCTCTAGTTTCGGTGAGCGGGGGCTACTCTTTGTTGTGGTGCGCGGGCTTCTCGTGGTGGCTTCTCTTGCGGCGGAGCACGGGCTCTAGGTGTGTGGGATTCAGTAGTTGTAGCACGTGGGCTCAGTAGTTGTGGCACACGGGCCCTAGAGCACGCGAGCCTCAGTAGTTGGCGGCGTGTGGCCTCAGTAGTTGTGGTGCGCGGGCTTAGTTGCTCCACAACATGTGGGATCTTCCCGGACCAGGGATCAAACCCGTGTCCTCTGCATTGGCAGGTGGATTCTTAACCACTGCATCACCAGGGAAGTCCCCCTTGCATTGTTTTTTAATAACAGATTTATTGAGATATAATTCACATGCCATAAAATTCACCCTAGTAAAGCATGTACAATTCAGTGATTTTTAGTATATTCACATAGTTGTGTGAACGGTATCTAGTAGCAGAACATTTTCATCATCTCCAAAGGAAAACATATACCATTAGCAGTCATTTCCCCAGTCCCTGGCAACCACTAATTCACTTCCTGTTTCTATGGATTTGCCTATTCTGGACATTTCCTATAAATAGAATAATATAATATGTAGCTTTTTGTGACTAGCTTCTTTTAGTTAGTGATGTTTTCAAGGTTCATCCATACTGTAGCATGTATCAGTACTTCATTCCTTTTTATTGCCAAAAGATATTGTATGGATATGCCACATTTTTTTAAATCTGTGCATCCGTTGATGTACGTTTGTGTTGCTTCCATTTTTTGGCTGTTGTACATAGTGCTGCTACAAACATTCATGCATAAATTGTTACACAGCCATATGTCTTCCTTTTTTATTTTTAGTTATTTATTTTTTGGCCATGCCATGTGGCCTGTGGGATCTTAGTTCCCTGACCAGGGATCGAACCTGTGCCCCCTACAGTGGAAGTGTGGAGTCTTAGCCACTGGACTGCCAGGGAAGTCCCAGCCATATGTCTTCATTTTTCTTGGGTATAAACCTAGCAGTGGAATTGCTGGCTGATATATTAACTCTGTTTAACTTTTTGAGGAACTGTCAAACTTTTCCAAAGTGGCTGCACTATTTCCTACTGCAATTTCTCCGTATCCTTGTCAACACTTGTTATTGTCTGTCTTTTTAAATTTTGTACATCCTACTAGGTAAGAAGTATGTCATTGTGGTCTTGATTTGCATTTCCCTAATGACTAGTGGTTGAACATCTTTTCAAGTTCTTACTGGCCATTTGTTTATCTTCTTTGGAGAAATGTCTATTCATATTCTTTGCCCATTTTTCATTTGGGTTTTTTGTCTTTTATTGTTCTGAGCGTTATATTCTGGATAAAACTCCTTTATCAGGTATGATTTGTAAATCTTTTTTCCCATTCTGTGAGTTGTATTTTTACTTTCTTGATGATATCCTTTGAAGCACAAGTGCTTTTAATTTTAAGTCCAATTTATTTTCTTTCTTTTGTTTGTGTCATATCTAAGAAACCATTATCTAATCTAAGGTCATGAAGATACACTCCTTTGTTTTCTTCTAAGAGTTTCATAGTTTTAGCTCTTACATTGAGATGTATGATAAATTTTGAGTTAATTTTCACATATATGTGGTAGGAGTCTCATTTCATTCTTTTGTATGTGACTATTCAGTTGTCCCAGCACCATTGTTAGAAAGACCTTTTTCCCCCAGTGAATTATCATGGCACTCCTGTCAAAAATCAGTTGACTGTAAATGTAAGGATTTATTTCTGGACTCTCAATTTTGTTCCATTGATCTGTATGTCCAGCTTTATGCCAATACCATCCTGTCTTGATTACTGTAGTTACGTAGTAATTTTTGAAATTGGGAAGTCTGAGTCCTACAACTTTGTTTTTCTTTTTTAAGATTGATTTGGTGATTCAGGGTCCCTTGCATTTTCACACAAATTTTAGGATTGACTTGTCAATTTATTGCAAGAAAGGAAGATGGGATTCTGTGATATTGTTGTATAATATATATTTGGTCCCTGGTTTCTGGCACAGAACTCCTAAAACTCTTAGAATTTCCTGAATGTTAGGGGTGAGAGGAGCATCTTTGTCACTCATAAGCAGCCCCTTTCAACCTTACCTGAGTTGATGCTAATGAGGTGACTCTTGGTGGGACCCTAATAGCTTCGGGATGGGGGCTGGTTGCCAGAGGAACCAACCTTATGATTAGAGAGTTGGGACTTTCAGCCCCACCTCCCAACCTCAGGGGAGGTGAGAGGGGCTGGAGATTAAGTCCAACCTCAATGGCCAGTCTATATAATAGAACCTTCTAAACAGTGGGATTTGGGGAGCTTCCGGGTTGGTGTTGGGAGGGTGGTGTGCCCAGAGAGGCTTACCAGAGCTCTGATCCCCTTCCCACATACTTTGCCCTGTGCATCTCTTCATCTGGCTGTTCATTTGTATCCTTTATAGTAATTCAGTACTAGTAAGTAAAGTGTTTCCCTGAGCTCTGTGAGCTGTTATAGCAAATTATCAAACCTTAGAGGGGCCATAGGAACCCGTAATTTATAGCTGGTTGGTCAGAGGTACACGAGATGGAAGACTTGTGATTGGCATCTGAAGTGGCGGGGCAGTCTTGTGGGACTGAGCTGTTAACTGTGGGGTCTGTGCTAACTCTGGGTAGTTAGTGTCAGGATTGAATTAAATTGTAGGATACCCAGTTGGTGTCTGCAGAGAAGTGGAGAATTACTTGGTGTGAAAAACCCACACATTTGATATCAGAAGCGCTGGTAGTAAAAACAGTTTATAGGTTTTAGTAGAAATTGCACTGAATTTGTAGATCAATTTGGAGAGTATTGCCATCTTTACAGTATTAAGTCTTTTGAACAATGAACATGGAAAGTCTTTCCATTGATTTATGCTGTCTTGACTTTCTTTCAATTATGATGTATAATTTTCATTGTACATCTTATACTTAAATTTATTCCTAAGCATTTTACTCTTTTTGAATATTACAATATGCTATTGTGAATAGAATTGTTTTCTTAATTTTTGAACGCATTCATTGGTCTTAATAGGGTTTTCTTGTGTGTGTGTGTGTGTGTGTGTGTGTGTGTGTGTGTGTGTGTGTATCTGTATTAACATGATCTTTATATAGAATATCTTATCTGTAAATAGTTTTGCTTCTTCTTTCTTCAGTCTGGATGCCTTTTATTTCTTTTCTTGCCTAATTTCCCTGACTAGGACTTCTAGATCATTGTTGAATAGAAGTGATGAGAATGAACATCTTTGACTTGGTCATGATCTTACAGAAAAAGCATTCAGTCTTTTACCATCAATGGCCCTGGGTTTTTTGTAGATGTTCCTTATTAGGTTGAGGAAGTTTCCTTCCATTGATAGTTTGTAGAGTGTTTTCATCATGAAAGGATATTGGATTTTTGTCAAACACTTTTTGTCTATTGGGAAGATCAATTGGTGTTTGTCCCGTATTCTATTAATATGGTATAGTGCATTAATTAATTTTCATATATTGAACCAACCTTGCATTCTTGGGAAAAATTCCACTTGGTCATTGTATGATCCTTTTTATGTGTTGTTGGATTTGTCTTGCTAGTACTTGAGGATTTGGGGACAGTTGTTAAAAGCAGAAGCATATATGGCATATTGTTATCATTCTTGCTGCTAACAGTGTAGGAAGCATTAGAAAAATCCTAAAAATCAGCCTTAAGGGCTCAAAAGACATAGTAGTAATCTGGAGACATTTCTCATGGAGTCATTGCTGATATTAGGTTATATATTAAGTGATGTATATAATGGTTATTCTGAATCTTGAAGAAATACATTGGATTCTAGTTCAGAGTCTCAATTATTAGGGAAGAGTATAATATATTTTAGGACAATTTCCAGTCAACAAAGAGAAAAGAGAGAAAAATAGAGAAAAGGTTGGTATTTAAATGGGGTACATGCCAGTTATCTGGAAATTTTACTAGTTGTGGGGTTTTGGTCAGTGATAAATGACCGCTGTACTAGAGATCCTGCATCCCCAACTCTTCCTGGTCACAGCCTGTTCATCTGGAGGGAAACATGACAAGGTATGTACCTCAAGCTGAGCCTATTCTGTGAGGTTCTGTGAGCAGTGTCATAGTTAGCCACTCCCTACTGGGGGTGGTCCTTGGGGGTCTGTCAGTGTCTGTGTAGCTTGGTCACTGGTGACACTCCCTGCTCATGCTGTTCATCCCTTCCCTTCTGTTTGAGCCTGTTGGGGTTGAATTCTAGATTCCATCCTCCCATTAACTCTGTGGCATTTTGAATCACCTTGTTTTGTGCAGAGTCATTAGTCTTTGAGAATCCAAGACAGGATTATTGTAGAGCTACAAGTTCTGCATCTTCAGGGTCTTTTTGGCCCACAGAGGAAGAGCATAATGATATAAAGAATATCATCTCTTTATGGTTGTATGATATTTTAAAAACTAGAATACTTTTGTCTGCATTATCTAATTTTGATTCTTATGACAACTTTGACTTATAGGCGGTACAGATACTAGCTATATTCTATGGATGAAACAGGCTTGGAGAGTTTAAATACTTAGAATCTAGCAGGTACAGAGTGTTGGTACTGGGAAATCCCGCTCTAGCATCATCCTGGGGTCTCCTCATCTCTGTGTTTCTTCAGTTCCCTCATCCTTTCCAATAGTGGGATTATTTTTTCCTCCTTCAGTGTCATTGCTCCATTTTCATAATAAACATCTTCAGTTCCATTCCCAATGTCATTCAGTGAATCAAATGGTGATCCCTTTTCCTTTTTCTGAAAATCTTCATGCCCTAAAATTTTTCATTGGTTTGTTTTTGACCTCATGATCATTCCGGTGTCCGTACACAGGCTTACTTCTCCAGCTCAATTTGAGTTTAATGTAGTGAACCAGGCCTTATTGTGGCACACTGGCTTGTGTTCATCCTGAAGGTTTATTTCCTATTGAAGTATGAGTGTTTCAGTGAAGGGTAGGGAGACCCATATTTGTTCTGATTCCGCCACTCACAAACTATATTCTTCTCTTTGAGCCTCAGTTTTCCCTTCTGTAAAATGAAGGGTTCAATCACATGACCTTTAAGGCCACTTAAGCTATTGGGTCTGACTTCCCTATGATTTTCTCGTGTTCTTTGTTCATCTCTCCATTCCTGGCTTGCTTGGTTGATCCACAGGTGATTTCATTATCATGGAATGTCAGTGTTTCTCTTTGCCTCTCACTATGCCCTGGCTTCCCCCTTTTCCTTTTTTATTTTTTTCCCCCATAGCAGAAATAACCAGCGGTCTAAGTAAGCATCCCAATTGGAAGGGATGGAAAGCACTTCCTGTTTGTTGGAAGATTTTTAATCACAGTTTCAATTTCAGTGCTTGTGATTGGTCTATTCATATTTTCTATTTCTTTCCGATTCAGTCTTGGCAGGTTGTGCATTTCTAAGAATTTGTCCATTTCTTCCAGATTGTCTATTTTATTGGCATAGAGTTGCTTGTAGTAATCTCTCATGATCTTTTGTATTTCTACAGTGTCAGTTGTTACTTCTCCTTTTTCATTTCTAATTCTATTGATTTGAGTTTTCTCCCTTTTTTTCTTGATGAGTCTGGCTAATGGTTTATCAATTTTGTTTATCTTCTCAAAGAACCAGCTTTTAGTTTTATTGATCTTTGCTATTGTTTCCTTCATTTCTTTTTCATTTATTTCTGATCTGATCATTATGACCAGATGGCTTCACAGGCGAATTCTATCAAACATTTAGAGAAGAGCTAACACCTATCCTTCTCAAACTCTTCCAAAATATGGCAGAGGGAGAAGCACTCCCAAACTCACTCTACGAGGCCACCATCACCCTGATACCAAAACCAGACAAGGATGTCACAAAGAAAGAAAAATACAGGCCAATATCACTGATGAACATAGATGCAAAAATCCTCAACAAAATACTAGCAAACAGAATCCGACAGCACATTAAAAGGATCATCATACACCATGATCAAGTGGGGTTTATTCCAGGAATGCAAGGATTCTTCAATATATGCAAATCAACCAACCTAATGCACCATATTAACAAATTGAAAGAGAAAAACCATATGATCATCTCAATAGATGCACAGAAAGCCTTCGACAAAATTCAACACCCATTTATGATAAAAACCCTGCAGAAAGTAGGCATAGAGGGAACTTTCCTCAACATAATAAAGGCCATATATGACAAACCCACAGCCAACATCATCCTCAATGGTGAAAAACTGAAACCATTTCCTCTAAGATCAGGAACAAGACAAGGTTGCTCACTCTCACCACTCTTATTCAACATAGTTTTGGAAGTTTTAGCCACAGCAGTCAGAGAAGAAAAGGACATAAAAGGAATCCAAATCGGAAACGAAGAAGTAAAGCTGTCACTGTTTGCAGATGACATGATACTATACATAGAGAATCCTAAAGATGCTACCAGAAAACGACTAGAGCTAATCAATGAATTTGGTAAAGTAGCAGGATACAAAATTAACGCAAAGAAATCTCTGGCATTCCTATACAGTAATGATGAAAAATCTGAAAGTGAAATTAAGAAAACACTCCCATTTACCATTGCAACAAAAAGAATAAAATATCTAGGAATAAACCTACCTAAGGAGACAAAAGACCTGTATGCAGAAAACTATAAGACACTGATGAAAGAAAGGTGATACAAATAGATGGAGAGATATACCATGTTCTTGGATTGGAAGAATCAACATTGTGAAAATGACTCTACTACCCAAAGCAATCTACAGATTCAATGCAATCCCTATCCAACTACCACTGGCACTGTTCGCAGAACTAGAACAAAAAATTTCACAATTTGTATGGAAACACAAAAGACCCCGAATAGCCAAAGCAGTCTTGAGAACAAAAAATGGAGCTGGAGGAATCAGCCTCCTGGACTTCAGACTATACTACAAAGCTACAGTAATCAAGACAGTATGGTACTGGCAGAAAAACAGAAAGATAGATCAATGGAACAGGATAGAAAGCCTGGAGATAAACCCACACACATTGTTCACCTTATCTTTGATAAAGGAGGCAGGAATGTATAGTGGAGAAAGGACAGCCTCTTCAATAAGTGGTGCTGGGAAAACTGGACAAGTACATGTAAAAGTATGAGATTAGAACACTCCCTAACACCATACACAAAAATAAGCTCAAAATGGATTAAAGACCTAAATGTAAGGCCAGAAACTCTCAAACTCTTAGAGGAAAACATAGGCAGAACACTCTATGACATAAATCACAGCAAGATCCTTTTTGACCCACCTCCTAGAGAAATGGAAATAAAAACAAAAATAAACAAATGGGACCTAATGAAACTTCAAAACTTTTGCACAGCAAAGGAAACCATAAACAAGACGAAAAGACAGCCCTCATAATGGGATAAAATATTTGCAAATGAAGCAACTGACAAAGGATTAATCTCCAAAATTTACAAGCAGCTCATGCAGCTCAATAACAAAAAAACAAACAACCCAATGCAAAAATGGGCAGAAGACCTAAATAGACATTTCTCCAGAGAAGATATACAGATTGCCAACAAACACATGAAAGAATGCTCAACATCATTAATCATTAGAGAAATGCAAATCAAAACTACAATGAGATATCATCTCACACCGGTCAGAATGGCCATCATCAAAAAATCTAGAAACAATAAATGCTGGAGAGAGTGTGGAGAAAAGGGAACAGTCTTGCACTGCTGGTGGGAATGTGAATTGGCACAGCCACTATGGAGAACAGTATGGAGGTTCCTTAAAAAACTACAAATAGAACTACCATATGACCCAGCAATCCCACTACTGGGCATATACCCTGAGAAAACCATAATTCAAAAAGAGTCATGTACCAAAATGTTCATTGCAGCTCTATTTACAATAGCCAGGAGATGGAAGCAACCTAAGTGTCCATCAGCAGATGAATGGATAAAGAAGATGTGGCACATACATACGATGGAATATTACTCATCCATAAAAAGAAGCGAAATTGAGTTATTTGTAGTGAGGTGGATGGACCTAGAGTCTGTCATCCAGAGTGAAGTAAGTCAGAAAGAGAAAGACAAATACCGTATGCTAACACATATATATGGAATCTAAGAAGAAACCAAAAATGTCATGAAGAACCTAGGGGTAAGACGGGAATAAAGACACAGACCTACCAGAGAATGGACTTGAGGATATGGGGAGGGGGAAGGGTAAGCTGTGACAAAGCGAGAGAGTCGCATGGGCATATATACACTACCAAACGTAAAATAGATAGCTAGTGGGAAGCAGCCGCGTAACACAGGGAGATCAGCTCGGTGCTTTGTGACCACCTAGAGGGGTGGGATGGGGGGGGGGGGAGGGAGGGAGATGCAAGAGGGAAGAGATATGGGAACATATGTGTATGTATAACTGATTCACTTTGTTATAAAGCAGAAAGTAACACACCGTTGTAAAGCAATTATACTCCAATAAAGATGTAAAAAAAAAAAAAATACAAGCAACAGCAGAAAGCACTCTCTGACCAGGATGCAGCCCTAGCCCTGCCCCATGCCTGCATCTGTTGTGTAAGCGAGAGATCTTGATTGTGAAGCTGAGGCTTTCATTCAAGAGCTAATAGTTGAAAGAGTAGAACAGGTTTCTGTCTTGCTGCTTTCATCTCTCCTCTTTGCTCTATCATTCAGAGTCCTCATAATAAAGAAAAATGATTAAGCCAACCCATGTAAGCTTTTGCTAATGGAGACTAAAAGAACCCAAAGAGGCAGCCTCTCCATGGGCACGTTGCATGGTTCAGTCTTACCCTCTGTGCCTTTTAGAGAATTGCAAGGCATTAGCATAAAGACAAGTCACCACAATTATTTATTTTGCACCCAGCCCCTTAATGTTGAAGAGCAGGAAGGATTCTTCTGTGATCTCCGGCACATTCATTGCCCCCCCTGCTGAGCCCCTGATCAATGGTGACACAGTTGCATCAGATGGCCTTCAAATAGTACTTTCTTTTTCACATGGGCTGGGAGAGAGAGGAAGAAATATAAGTGCTTCATTCCTCTTAGACTACAAATAAATAAAGACATGGTGTGCAGCTGCATTTCAAGCATTTTGGAAGCTTTTCTGGTGTGTGGGTGTTGGGGACGGTTAGGGGGAGGAGTGGGGAGAGGGGAACCTGCACTGAGGCTTCTGTCTTGTTGCAGGCGGTGCTAAGAACACTGGTAAATGTCCATATGGGTACTTCTAAGTCCCCACTCCCCCTCCTGCAAACCTCAGCACCTGGAGAACAGAGCAGGCTGCAGAAGTGGGGTGTGGGGCACCCCGAGGCAACTTTTCTCTTTTTGGTTCCCTCCCCCAGAGCATTTAGTAGAAGGTCATTGGCTGAGTGCGTGCCCTGGAATCTGGGGCCACCGCTGCTGCTGCAGTTAATGCTGCTTTGTTCGATGCTAAATGAGGCGAGAACTTTCACCCAGGTCACATTCATAATCCTGCTCAGCAGGACGGTCAGCTGTGCCCCGAGAGCAGTTTCTGCAGGCACGGAGGAACTTTCCTGTTGGAGCGGTCGCGCTGGCCTGGAGTGGGGAGAACGGGCTTTTCTATGCCGGTTCTGCCATGAACTGTGTCCTTGGGCAGGTCACTTCTGCGGGCTGCAGTTACCCCGCACTCATTCAGCAGATACTTGAGTCTTACTCTGCCAGGCCCTGTTCTAAGGGCTGGGAATGCGGGAATATGAGGGCAAGGTCTCCACCTTCAAGGAGCTTCCGTTCTACTGGGCAAGGCAGATAGCGACCATGTAAATGAGGCAAAGCCCTAAGTGCAGACCATGTTAAATGCTGGGAAGGATACAGCATGTGAAAAAGAGTAACTTTAGATGGAGTCATAGTGGTGAATGTTTATTAAGCACTGGCAGGATACCCAGCTGTGCTAAATGCTTTTCATATGTTCTTACTTAATCTTTCTTCTGTGACGTAACCTTGGACATGATTCCTAAGGTTCCTTTTGGGAAACTGTCTGCACCTATGGTTTCAAGTTTTTAGCAGGTATCAGGACAGAGGATTGGTTAAGGGACTAACTCAGATGGGCCCATCACAGCTGGTGATTTCTAGATACAAGCAGCGTTATCAGATTTTCTACAGCTTCTGTGTATTTTTGGAGGGAGAACTCAGTGTGGCCAGGAGACCTGAAGGATATGAGAAGGTAGGCAGGGTGATGGAATAAAAACCAGGCCAGGTTGGGGACCCGAAGGGAGAGAGTTAATAAGAAAGCAGGCAGTGGGGAGGGTCCTGGACTGGGACCCAGGAGCTGGGGGGAGGACAGGCCCCTTCCCTGCCACCTGCCAACTGCTTTAGGCCTCATTGTCAATCTCTGTAACAGGACGGGTATCCTCCTGAACCTCGCATGGATGTGCTCTGGGCTGAGGCTGTAGCACTGAGTGGTTTTCAGAGAGATGCAAGATGGGAATGCAGAGATCCAGGGACCTTTACATTGTGCCCATTTATGGGGGCCTTGTCCTTTTACCCCAGGAGAATGTGGCACTGTGGTCTTTCCCCATGGCCTTGCCCGCATTGGCTAGTCAGTGGGGTTTTTGTAGCCCATGACAGAAGATTCTGCTATCTTCTTCTGAAGAGTGTAGATTTTTGTTCTTAAGGACAGTTAACGTGGCTGGTCTTAAATCCTAAATCTGCCTGTGCTGAGGTGAGCAGCTGCCACCTTCTGCTGGACTCTTGGGAGCCTCCTTTGCACATGTGCAGTTGGTGGGGGTCATCCAGGACCTGAGTGGGATTTATGCACGACAGGGGCTCCTTTTCTGTCAGAAGTTTCTGCTCACTTTCAGGCTCTAGTGACCAACTCCCCAGGCCGTCTGAGTGGGTCTTTTGGCCTAAGCTCCAGGCAGCCAAGGCAGCACTTGGGGGATTGTGCTCTTGGGCAAAACTGCACAAACTAGGTCTCACCTAGTGTGGTTCCCTCCTTTTAAGGGTTGATTCCCTGCCAGTCTCTGCCTGTTTTTGGTCTCTCTCCAGTGCCTTCAAAGTTACTTTTATTATTTCAATTAACAGACTTAATTCTTTTAGACTGGTTTTACGGTTACAGAAAAATTGGGTAGTGAGGACAGAGTTCCCATATACCCGCTCAACCCGGCCCCCCCCCCCCCAGTTTCCCATTATTAACATCTTGCGTTAGTGTGGTGCATTTGTTACCATCGATGAGCCAGTATTGATAAACTGTAATTAACTAATGTCCATAGTTTATATGTATCCATAGCTCACTCTTTGTACATTCTATGCAGTTATTTCTTTGTATCTTGTCCAGAGTTTGTTGGAGGCCTCGTCTGAGGATACCAGTTTCTCCAACATTATCACAAGCACAGTCATCTGATGCATTTATTTTTGATTCACACGTAAGCTTTTTCCTGGTCTCTGGAAACGCGTGACAGAAACCTTGTAAATAAAGGGAGTTCCTTGACAAGGGCGAGGGCAGAAAGTCTAACAAGCCGATGGGTGGCGATGATATTTGTGACTGTGTTAAGCTGTTATGTCTTGCTGCTTTTACTGTGATTCATGTACCAGGAAACACTACAGTTGAGTTTATCACTGTCTTCAGAAGTTAATCTCCAGAAAATAGGGTGGAACCAAGAAAATGGGGAAAAAAAAACCCGCAAAAAACAAACCACCAACAAAAAAACTTCATGAGGTATTAACCTAGCACCAAGGGTGAGGTTTTCTGGGAACTTAACAAAGAATATCTGAAGTCTGTTGGTTAACCTTATTTACCCTTAACTTCTGCTTATTCTGTGGATAGCATCCTGCATGTGAAGGCACTCACATGCCTTCCTTTTCCATTGGAAGAGGAAGGCACAGATAAAATTGACTTGGATAGGGCTTCCCTGGTGGCACAGTGATTAAGAATCTGCCTGCCAGTGCAGGGGACATGGGTTCGAGTCTAGGTCCGGGAAGATCCCACATGCCGCGGAGCGCAACTAAGCCCGTGCGCCACAACTACTGAGCCTGTGCTCTAGAGCCCATGAGCCACAACTACTGAAGCCCGTGCGCCTAGAGCCCGTGCTCCTCAACAAAGAGGAGCCACCGCAATGAGAAGCCCGCGCACCGCAACGAAGAGTAGCCCCTGCTCACTGCAGCTAGAGAAAGCCCATGTGCAGCAATGAAGACCCAATGCAACCAAAAAAAAAAAAAAAAAAACTGACTTGGATAAATCTCATATGTTGGTTACTTAGTACAATTTGCATCTCCCTTCTAGTTTTTTTTTTTTTTTCTTTCTAGGTGGTAATGAAAAGGAAGCAGGCCCTGATATTTTTAAACTTGAGTGGTTGTATGAACCACCTTTCAGGTGGGTCTGGTCTATGACTGTGTCTTACACTGTGCCCAGAATGGAGCCTCAGAATGGACTGAAGCTAGTTGTGGAGGTGGTAATGTTTAGGTATCGAGATACTTTTTCGGTTTTTTTTGTTATACACGTACACAACGGCTGTAATCACTTATCGTACTCTCTGGTTTTGCCCTGAGGAGTGGGACTTCTGACCCCTCCCCTGCTTCCCTGAAATTGTCACTGTTTTTTGGTTCACGATTAGTGTGGTATTTGGCTTTTGATCCCTACTTCGTGTTTCCTTTTAATCTCCTTGAATAACTGTAAGGTGCAGCTATGGTAAGGATGGGTTATCTGCTCCAGACTCTCCTCAGAAAGGCAGATTTGTGATTTTCTTCACATGATTGGGAAGGAGGATGAGTGAGTGTGTGGTGTGAATACAAGTGGGATGTGTTAGTGAGTGTGGGATGACCGTGTGCATGCTTTGTGTGTGGGGTGTGTGTGTGTGTGAGAGAGAGAGGTGATCAGTCATGTGTATGCACGTGGCACATGAGGTGTGTGAATGTGTGTGCACTGATGTGTGTGTGTGAAGGTGTGTGGTGTATGCGTGCACAGGTACCAGGTTGGCTGATGACGTCAAGGAGGCACTAATAGCATGAAGATGTTGGGTGTCCTCACCTCACATGCAGGATGCTACTCCCTTGTTAGGAAACCTCGTCCAGAGCTAGAAAGCTGCCTCTCCATTCTGTCTGTGTTGCTTCCATCCTCACTGTACCCCGAATGCTTTGGGATTCTCAGTCCAGCGGTGCCCCTTCTTGAGAAGGGATGGGGATGGGACCCATCTGGGCGTCTGCATTCAGGCCCAGTTGTGGACCTCCCTGGGTAGCAGGCCCTTTCCTGGGGTTTTGCAGGGATCAGCGTGGGAGGACCGTTCAGTCCTTCAGGTTTACCTGTAATGGGTGACCTTGCTCGGTCTTGAGATCCAGGCTCTCATGTGATGCCAGAGGGAACACAAGCCCTGAAGGTCTGGTTGCCAAGTCAGCCCTGACTGCTCAGAGTTCAGGGCAGGAGCCATCAGGCGTGCAGCACTAAGGAGAGGGGGCACGGAAACTGCTCCCGGCGGTGGGGGGGGGGGGTGCTTTGAAATTGGGCAGTCACAAACCCGGCCTCACGTCATTCCTGGCTATGTGGGTCACTGACATGCTGACAAACGGTGGGGCCCCAGCAGAGCTCAGAGGGCAGAAACGCCAGCCATGGTTAAAGCTGACAGCATGCTTAGATCCTTAGATCCAGGGGGCTTTGTTTACCTGCTGTGGTCAGGCTGTCCATCTGGGGCCCAGACTTCCTACAGGCTGCTGGGAATCTTGATCTTTAGTGTGTTAGCACAAACCGGGGATCAGTACTAGGGGAAATCCTTTCCCAGTATTTAGTTTTTGAAACCCTCCTCACTGGGGCCAGCCTTAACTCCAAATTTTAGGAAGAACCTTTTATTCCCGTAACCACAGGAAATATGTTTTCTGTAGAAATGACTGTCC
This sequence comes from Monodon monoceros, assembly GCF_005190385.1. Classification (NCBI taxonomy): domain Eukaryota; kingdom Metazoa; phylum Chordata; class Mammalia; order Artiodactyla; family Monodontidae; genus Monodon; species Monodon monoceros. The sequence goes on along the minus strand of NW_021703774.1, from coordinate 64,788,256 downwards.
TGCTCTTATCTTCTGTTAATGCAGTCTTTGGTTGCGTAGACTTTTAAATTATCCTGGAGCTGTTAATTTCTAGGATATCCTCTGGGCTATTTTATATGTGTGTGTAAAAAGGAAAGATAAATTCCAGTGGGTCAGTGTGGAATGGGATGGTGCTTAATAAATGTTGGGTTGTCCTCTTTTCTAGTTTCATCCTGCTAAGTAATGATATCTAGAAATAATCTATAATTTTGATCCAGCAATCCCACTTGTAGCTCATCATCCTACTTGGATGAGCTCAAAGGTGTGTAGATAAGGAGGTTTGTGGAAGCAATTTTGTAATAGTGCCCTAGGGTAAGCGTCCATCAGTCATCAGGGGAGCCATCACATGTAATGTGATAGACCTGTATGCAGTGGTGGAGAAAGATGTCCAAGTTATATTTAATAAAGTTTAAAAAATCAACGTGAGTAGTATGAACTTTTTACATAAAAGAAATTCCTCTGGGTGTCTGTGAATATATATATATATGTCCGTTAATATACAAAAAGAGATGTACATCAGACTGTTGACAGTGGGGGACTTTATTCTTTTGTTCTGCATATATCTGCATTATTTGAATAGTGTACAGCAAGAAATTATATACAGCATTAGACAACCTGTATGTCGTTTGGTTTTAAAATTAACTTAAAAGTTTAATCAAGTTAAGTTTTTTAATACATAACTAGTCCATTCTTTTTCTCCATTTAGGAAATTACTCAAATGTGTGAGGTCTCTATAACATCCAGGGCTAACTCAATGAAGTTCCATTAATTTAAAAAAGTAGATATTCATCTTTCTTATTCTTTTGGACGGCTTTAATGCATGCAGACCAGATTTGTGTAAGAGATTTATACCTTAGCTCATTTTATCTTTACTGAAATCCCATCTTACAGATGAGGAAATTGAGACAAAGGCAAAGTAGCCTGCCCCAAAGATAGTGGTGGGAGATTCTTCATACCCAGCTCTTTCTGTTTCGGAAGGCTGCTTGTTTAAACACAGTCCTTGGCTGCGTCTCTGATTAAGAATGAGATGAAAAGGAAGCAGTTTCTTGTTTTGCTTCTTATAAAGTTAGAAATAGTCTCAAGACATCCTTTTGGCTCTTAATTTCCGCATCTGTAAAATGGGAAGATGAACTTGATGACTTCCAAAGTCCTTCCAGCCCTAACATTCTGTGATTAGGGACATTTGCCATCCCTCTTCTCAGTGAGTGTTTGCTTCTTTCCCCACAGTATGTCGGAAGCCTGGACGTGCCGAGGCCCAACAGCAGAGTGGAGATTGTGGCTGCCATGCGTCGGATCCGGGTGAGTGGCTGGAGGTGGGGCTGTGTAGAGCTGGAACTCAGGCGTCCGCCCTTTTAGAAAGTACTGGAGGTACCAAAATGGATGGCTGCACTCTTTGCAAGACCCCTGTACGGTCCAGGGGAGCTGTTCTGAGTTAGGTGGTTGATCTCGATTAAAGACCAAGGTAAAATGGATGTATGATGGCTGGAGGGCTACCACCCTCCCTCTCTTGTGACCTGCTGCTTCTCAAACTGAGACACCTTACCCTTGAGGTTGTGTGGGTTCTGCCAGGGAATGAGAGAGACTGGTGAAGTATCTTTTTTATTCAAAGATTTTAGTGAAAAGGTTCAGTGTTAGTAATTAGCTGATAATTGGCTCAACGCATTTAAAAAGTGAAGTTTTTTTGTGGTACATAAAGAGGATCTACTTAAATTTTTAAGAACAAATGTGGGATTTCAACAGAATTTCCTTGGTTGGTTTGCTTTAGGCTCTGGACACGTGTGTGGGTTCTCTTCTGCCATTTCTGGTACTCTAGAGTAGAATTTGATCAACTTTCCAACCTGTTGCTTTTGGAGTCTGGGGTACACGGAGCAGAGATGGAATGAAAATTAAGTTGTCTTCTGATCACTGTGAAGGAATTTGCCCATGTGCTCTGTCATGAAACAGAGGAAATTAGATTTGTGCGTTTCGAAGGTAGGGTTGGGATTGGTCAAGCAAGTTGTCATGACTTTTTGGAGAGAATCGGAGTCGGAGGTGGCTGGATTGGTCATCCTGAATGCAGCCTGGTTTGAGCTCTTTGTCTTCTAGAAGAATCTACTCACCTCAGTGGAAAACATATAGATGTTGGGAGCTTCATTTTGCTTTTTGCCAGTTTTACTTTCAGTCAGTTCATCTGAGCAACAGAGACCTCAATTCAATGACAGCAATTTTGGGAAGAAAATTAGGGTGTTTGCTTCTGTTTCTCTAAGCAGTTCATCAACCTACTAAAATAATATTTTCACTGCTTTGGCCCTCCCAGTCCTTCATCATTTTTTATTGTTAAGTGTAATTTGTTGAAACTACTATTAAATACAGCAATACTGTTTTTCATAGACATAGAAATGAGTCACTTTCACACGAGTTCATTTAACGTTCATAATAAGCTGCGAAGTAGGGGTCACGTTTCCTTCATTTTCTAGATTAAACTGAGGCTCAGAGAGTCATAGAGGTCTAGAAGTGGTGGGCATGTGGCCTGAATGCAGTCCTCCAGTTGGTTTCGTGAGAACATGCAAAACGCATCACACCTTTGGTTTCAGGCCTGGCATTCAGTATCCCCAGGCCTCTTCTCTTCCTTCACCTTCGTGCTCGGGTAGAAAGCACCGAGGCCTCAGCTGAGCATATCTGGGGTGTTGCTCTTGTGAGGATAGGCTACTGCTCTCATCATGGTTGTGACCTTGGGGTTTCAACAGAAAAAGTCCCTCTTTTCTTCATATTTGACTAAGAGACAGCACATATGCTGTTGCTAATATCACTATCATTATTAGAGTAATAAATATTAACAGTAGCTATCAATAATAGTAGCTACTATTCAGTACTTACTATGTGATAGGTGCTTTATTAGGCCTCTTTTTTTTTTTTTTTTTTTTGCGGTACGCGGGCCTCTCACTGCTGTGGCCTCTCCCGTTGCGGAGCGCAGGCTCAGCGGCCATGGCTCACGGGCTCAGCCGCTCCGCGGCATGTGGGATCTTCCCGGACCGGGGCACGAACCCGCGTCCCCTGCATCGGCAGGCGGACTCTCAACCACTGCGCCACCAGGGAAGCCCCCTAGTAGGCCTTTTTTTTTTTTACATCTTTATTGGAGTATAATTGCTTTACAATGGTGTGTTAGTTTCTTCTTTATAACAAAGTGGATCAGTTATACATATACATATATTCCCATATCTCTTCCCTCTTGCGTCTCCCTCCCTCCCACTCTCCCTGTCCCACCCCTCCAGGCGGTCACAAAGCACTGAGCTGATCTCCCTGTGCTATGCGGCCTTTTAATATGGAAATAATGTTATTATTTGTAGCTACTCTAGATGAGGTGAGGGTATTATTGTTAAATTTTGTAGATGAGGAAATGGAAGCCTGGGGCATTAAATAATTAATTCTAGATCAAATTGGTGTCAATAGTTGGAGCTGGGATTCCTGCCCAGGACTGTGCTGCTCCCTCATTTGGGTGATGATCCCAGCTGGAGAACCAAAAGGTAGGGACATGGAGCTTCCCCAGCGAGGGAGTCAGTGGCAGAAATACAACTTTGTAGAAAGAACAGAGGTACAGGAAAACATCCCCTCGAAGCAACGGCGGGTCAGGGTGTGTGGTGGGGCTGGCCATGCATGGCATCTGGAGGCCTTTGGGGCTGGAGTGTGGCCCCTGTGTCCTCTTCCCTCATCACCTGTCAGCCCAACTGGCCAGGTGCCAGTAGCTCCGTTCCCTGTGACCTGCTTCTGGTGCTTAATGAGCAGCTCATTAAATTAGAGGGAGAAATGAAGTGGCCAGAAAGCTGTTTGGTCTGGCTGTCCAGTCACTTGTTTAGTCTGACCGCCACTAAGAACTCTGGGTATGTGTTTTACCCTGAACCCCCCAATTCACTGCTAGGTCCAGGCTGCTATTTTCTTTTCTTCTCTCCCTTTCAAAAGCTGTCTTGCCTGTAACTACAGTTGTCGAGAACTAGGGCATGTGATTTCTGTGTAAAAGGCCGTGCCTGACTCTGTCCTTTTGTGTTGAATGGTGCCAGGCTGAAGTTGGGCAGGACACTGCGGAGTTTGGTTCCTGGATGCTCTTGTGGGTTCACAAGATGCAGGCCTCCAGCTTGGCCCTGAGCAGTATCTCGTTCTCAGAGGGAAGCAGTTCCTATAAGGATCGTGGTACCTTACGTCTGTGAAATGGGTCGTGCCTCGCCAGGCCCTTTAGACGCCAGTCTCCCTGATCCTCTCTGGAGCTCTGTACAGGACAGTGCAGATTGTCTCCATTTCACAGAGAGGGAAGCACCTGGAGTGAAGGGATTGGCCTGAGGTTGGCCAGATTCATTTTCTGAGTTGGGGTTCCAGCAGCTGTATGGATTCCTGTTCCTGCCGCAGTGCCACACCTGCAGTGTTGACTCTGAGCTAAATAAATGGACTGTTGATTTGACTGGTGTTTTTCCTCTCTCTTTTCCCCATTTCTCATTGGTTCCCTCGCCATATAGATCTTCTTTTAAAATTTATCTGTCTTCGGCATCTTTTTCTTTTCTCATGTGCTTTCAAAGATTTTTTTTTTTATGGTGGTTAAAAACACATCACATATTTAACCGTTTAAAAGTGTACAATTCAATAGTGTTAAGTGTATTTACACTGTTGTGTAACAGATCACTCTAAAATTTTATCTTGCAAAACGGAAACTCTCTACCCCTTGAACACTAATTCTTCTTCCCTCTCCCTCCAGCTCTTGGCTGCCACCTTTACAGTTTCTCTTTCTGTGCTTTTGGCTACTCAGATACCTCATATCTATGGAATCATACTTTGCCATTCTGTGAATGGCTTATTTCACTTAAGCATAATGTCCTCAAGGTTCATCCATATTGTAGCACGTAACAGGATTTCCTTCCTTATCTAAGGCTGCATAGTACTCGGTTGAATGTATGTAACACATTTTCTTTATCCGTTTATCTGCTGTACCCTTGGGTTTCTTCCACCTTTTGGCTACTGTGAATAATGCTGCAGTGAACGTTATTCACAGGAGCATGTGACTAATGCTCCTGAACAAAACGGGATCTCAAAGAGATATGCACATATCTCTTTGAGATCCCGTTTTGAATTCCTGTTGTTGTATACTCAGATGTGAGATTGCTGGATTATATGGTAGTTCTTTTTAAAAATTCTTTGAGGAACCTCCATACTGTGTTCCATAACGGTTGCACCATTTTTAATTCCTGCAACAGTATAAAAGGGTTCCAAGATTTTTTTTTTTCTTCTCAGTAACGTGTACCTTCTTGGTACACATGAATTTAAATAGATGAATAGATGAATTTTCTTTAAATAGATGAATTGTCTTTTTCTGGTAAGGATTTGTTGGGGGTGGGAACCACTCAGCCCTTGGAGTGTTTCTGGGTAGTCTCAGGGAACAGGACCTGGGTTCACAATGGATTGCCAGGTTACTTGCTGTCACAGGGGCCTCCTGCCTGAACTACCCAATGCCAGGGTGTGGGAGTTCCTTATACTGTACTTCTAAGGACTAGATCTGGGGCTGTGAATGGTTGTAAGTGCAGCACTAGCACAGTTGGCATAGTATGAGTTGGCACATAAGTGGATGAATTCATCAGCACTTCTTAGAAGGCCTCTCCTTAATTTAGCACTTTCACCTTCTGCTTCTCTAACACTCCAGGTAGAACCACTTCTGGCCCGGCCATGCCCTGCCCTGGTCACGCAGTGTCGCTTTGCTTGGACGCACAGCTGTTGGTCAGGCTCTGGTGACTAGCGTGGTATGTTCCCAGGGCAGTGTGTTTGGAGGCTGTGTGTGGAGACCATGCAGGTGAGAGCCTGAGACCTGGCAGACAGATGGGGGAGGAAGAAGGGAGGAGCCGGAGAGCCAGCCCTGCTCGGCTGGGGAAGGGTGTTCAGTGTTTCCTTTTGCCCTGTGGCTGATAGTTGCTATTCATATATATTTATAACTCGTACATTTACAACTTTAAACATACTTTCACATGCATTATTTCATTTGCTTAGCCTGGAGTGTTCCTGTTTGTTATCTCTGTTTGACGAGAGGTGGGAAGACGGGGCATGGAGGTAGGAAGGGGACACCAGGCTCTCCAGCCATGTCAGCCAGCATAATGCGTGTGCGCTATTCATTTATTCACTCATTCATTCATTAGATATTTATGGAACACTCTATCCTGGGCTAATGTTTCAATATTCTTTTGGGTGCTTGTATTTAGTAATGGACGAGCCAGGCACATGAATGACCATATATTATTAGAAAAAGGGTAAGAAGCTAAGAAAGTGTGTAGCTGGGAGATGTAACCCAACTTGGGGGAGACAGGGAAAGACCTGTGGGTTACAGAGGGATGGAGTCAATAATCAGTAGATACTGCATCCAGATGACCCCTGAGATGAGGATGTTGTGGCTCAGGGAGGACTTGCAGCTCCTGGAGGGAGGTGACCACGTCACATCATACTGTCTTTGAACCTCACCTGCCTAACTTAGTGCCTGACCATTAGTACACAGTAGTGTTTCCTGAATGAATGAGGACTTTTCCCCAATAAAATGTGCTTGTTTAAACTCAGTCTTCTGTGTACTTCAAGCACAGAATCGTAGCACATCATTCATTGTTTGAAGTGACTGTGTAATTGCAGTTTATCCCTCAGATTTTAGAAGCCCAAGGCCACACAGGAGGAAGACCCAGATCTTCTGATGCCCAGCCCAGCACTGCTGCAGAGTAAGGCCAGTGGAAATTCACTGCACGTTTTTTGCTTCCTTGTTTTCTTTGGACAGCTTCTAGGAACTTCCATGGATTAGTTGGGAGTTGGGATGAATTTTGGGAAGCCCTGACCATCAAACTGAGTTGGAGTGAACTGCAGCTGTGGGTAGCAATAGTGTTTTTGGATCTGCTCTTTTTTTGTTTCCTTATTCAGGATTTGCCACTTTCCCCAAGGTTGAAAGAGGTACCTTTAGCTAGTCCCCTTGACACATGAAGACCCTGGTCTGTTCCCTTGTCTTACTCTTAAGAAATCTTCAGTTTCTCTTATTTTCTGTATTGGTTTACTGTTGCTACTGAAACAAATACCACAGTCTTACTGGTTTAAAACAATGCAGGTTTATTATCTTACAGTTCTAGAGGTCAGAAGTTTGAAATGAGTCTTATGGGGCTAAAATAAAAATGGGTCAGCAAGGCTGTGCTCCTTCTAGAGGCCCTAGGGGAGAATCTGTTTCTTGCCTTTTCCAGCTTCTGGAGGCTGCCTGTGTTCCTTGGCTTGTGGCCTCATCACTCTGAACTCTCTATCACCACATCCGCTTCTTTGACTTTGACCCTCTTGCCTCCCTCTTATAAATAAAGACACTTGTGATTACACTGGGCCCATATGGATAATCCAGGATAATCTTCCCATCTCTCAATTCTTAAATCACATCTTCAAAGTCCTTTTGCCATGTAAGGTAACATAGTCACAGGTGCCAGGCGTTAGGACATGGACACCTTTGGAGGCCCATCATTCCGCCTACCACACCTGCCTTGTTTATTGTCTACCAAATAGGATAAGCTAAGTGGTGGAGGCCAGACCAAATCAGCAGGCCCTCTTAATTCCAGATCACATACTTCCCCCACTCCATACTAGCTGCCTTGTATTGGGTTGACCCACCTGTTCTCCTCTGATCCCTATGATGACCCAGGCAGGAAGGAAGCTTAAGAGATATTCCCCAGAAGCACTGGATGATTATCCTGCTCTTTGTCTCCCAAGGATCCAAAGGTCTGAGAAGATGCTAGCTGGATGAAGAAAACAAGAGAAGAGGGGATACGATTTATTTATTATTATTATTATTTTTTGTGGTATGCGGGCCTCTCACTGTTGTGGCCTCTCCCGTTGCGGAGCACAGGCTCCGGACGCGCAGGCTCAGCGGCCATGGCTCACGGGCCCAGCCGCTCCGCGGCATGTAGGATCTTCCCGGACCGGGGCACGAACCCGCATCCCCTGCATCCCTCAACCACTGCGCCACCAGGGAAGCCCTTTTTTTTTTTTTTAAAGCTGCGCAGCTTAGAACAATTCACAAAGTTCAGAGAAGTTCTGCATGAGCCCACAGTTGGTCTGACACACTGGGGTCGCTTGCTTGGAAGTTAACTGGTTGAAAGTTGAAGGTGGCCAGTAATACCGGAATCAGGCTACTGGCTTTGCACCATTGGGCCTGCTGTGTGAATAGGTGAGTTTGGCAGCCAAATATTTGGTATGATTTTCAAGTCCATTGTTCCCAAATATTAATACCATTCCCCGCATTGCACTTTTTAGCTTCCTCAGAAAGCTGTGTAGTCAAAAGAGCTCTCAGTGAAGAATAATGAGAGTTGGACCCGAGTCCCCTTGACTTGCTGTGTAACCTTGGTGAGGTATCTGACTGCCATTAATTTCAGTTTCCTTGTTTATAAAGGGGAAAGGATGATACTCATTCTCTCTGGTGCTCTCATTGAGTCTGGGATAATGCATGAAAAAATACTTTATAAACCGAAAAGGACAATTTATATTCATCGGTATCATTTTTGTACATTCCTCTGGGTTTCAAAGCATTTCATAAATGCAGGTAAATACCCTGAGAGACACTGAGCTGCTTCATCTAGCTCCTTTTGATAGCCAGCGTCTTTTTCCAGATTTCCGTGCAAACATCACATCCTTCGGGAGGCTTCCCCCACTAGGTCATGATCTTGTGGCACCACACCTCTCTCTTTCGTATAACACTTGTAGCAACTGTATTCCCAGTGTCTGGCAGGGTGCCAGCCTTTGCTGAGTAGACTTTTGTTAGTGACTGAGAAAATTCATCTTAGTTGATAACCATGTGAGCATGAAGCAGTGAAACCCAGCGAGGCTCTACTGAGGGAGTGCCAGGGAGGAGGAGGGCTGCAGTGGAGTCAGACCTAACCAACAGGCTGGGCTGCAGAGAAGATCCAGGGACTGGGGGCACCGGTAGCTTTATGGAGCAGTGACTGGAGTTGTGAGTGCCTTACAGCTGCACTTGTGTTTCCCTCCCCACAGGCGTTAAGCCCCTGCACGTGGCCTCTTCATACGTTCAGCCACGAAATCTATGTTTTACCTGCTTCTGGGAGGCTTTGTCCAGGAATCATTTCATCCCCTTTATGTAACTCTCCCCCTAAGTGGCTACCCCCACTATGATTTGCTCTTTTGTCATGAATTGTTTTCCTTCTCTTCCCAAATTCAGAGTTGGCAAGTCTACCTCCGAGCAGCTTAGATCGTAACACAGACCTAGCATGGCCCTATTAATTTCCTATTGCTGCTGTAACAAATTACTACAAACATAGTGGCTTAAAACAGCACAAGTTTATTATCTTACCGTTATCCTCCAGTTCTGGAGGTCAGAAGTCTGAAATGAGGCTAAAATCGAGGAGTTGGCAGGGCTGTTTTTCTTCTGAGGCTCTAGGGAGAATCTGTGCCCTTGCTTTTCCAGCTTCTAGAGGCTGCCTGAATTCCTTCGTCCTTGGCCCCTTTCCATCTTTAAAGTCAGCAATCATATCACTCCAACCCCTGCTCTAACTCTGCTGCCTTCCCTTCACATGTATAAGGACCTTGATCATTACATTGGCTCTTCCTCCTTTCTCTGATGATCCAGGATGATCTCCCCCATCTCAAGGTTCTTTTTTTTTTTTTTTTTTTGCAGTACGCGGGCCTCTCACTGTTGTGGCCTCTCCTGTTGCGGAGCACAGGCTCCGGACGCGCAGGCTCAGCGGCCATGGCTCACGGGCCCAGCCGCTGGGCCCTTTCTAATTAGTGTGTATTGGACAGGGATAGTGGGGTCAGAAAACCATACAAGTTGGTTGTCAGACACACTTAAGCACCCAGCAAATGTTAGCTTTTAAAGACATAAACTTTGCATGCCAATTATTTTTTTCCCTTAGTCTGTAGATGAGTGTTTCTCAAAATGGGTTCTGTGGCTCTCTTGGAATTTAGGGCTGTAGTCTCCAGGGTCTGAGTTCTTTATAAGAATTAAAAAATTTTGTGTTTTCATTTGATCCAGTAACAAAGTAAAATAAGCCTATTCCAGACTCTAGGAAGGGCCATATTAATGCCTGAGTGCTGCTAACTGTTTTACTGTCTACAGTTGTGTTTGTTTCCTTATGTTGGCACCAGATAGTTCTGTAATTGTCATGCCCCGAAGAAAAAGTTCACAATATGTCTATAATGAATTCTCATAAGGTGAAGGACAAGTGACGGTACCACACCTTGTAGGAATTAAGATTTTGCAGTGGTGGGAACAGAAGAAAGTGGCAGAAAAATGGAGTCTGCACATGGAGCGCAGGACTGCAGGCAGGGCTGCAATGCGGCCACACTCCCCGGGGTGGCTCTGAGTTGCTCGTGGCTTGTGTGACTGCTGTGTTTTCTGATTAGTTCCAGTATCTTCTGATTTGTCGGCACCTGTGCTATGCTGGTTGTCAGAATACTGTCATCCAATTTTGTGTGTGCTGAACTCCAAAGAACTTGGGTCAGGTACTCACCACATATTCCTGTTGTGAGAAGGGATATAATTTCAGTTGAATAACAAAATCTTCTCTGACATGAACATCTTTGCTTTGAATTTATTGGTTATACAATTTGTGTTTAATTTATAAAGTTGTAAAAGACCTGTGTGTGTAAGCAGTTTATATCCAGTTTTATGTCTTACATATTTAAATGGTATACATGATTTGCCAGCACTTTTTTTGGTAACACCTTTATTGAGACATAATTCACATATCGTGCAACTCATCCATTTAAAGTATAGAATTCAGTGGTTTTTTAGTATATTCATAGTGTTGTGAAGAACCATCACCATCATCAATTTGAGAATATTTTCATCACCCCAAGAAGAAACTCTGCACTTCTTAGCCATCACCTTCCAGTCTCCCCCAACTACCCCCCATCCTAGCCTCAGGCAACCACGAGTCTACTTTCTGTCTCTATGGATTGTCTGTTCTGGACATTTCATATAAATGGCAGCCATACAGTGTGTGGCCTTTTATGTCTGGCTTCTTTCGCTCAGCATAATGTTTTCAAGGTTTATCTGTGTTATGGCATGTATCAGTACTTCATTTCTTTTTATTACTGAATGATATTCCATAGTATGGATATACCATATATTATTTATTCATTCAAATGCTGAGTGTTTGCAAAATTTTTTTTCTTGAAAAGGGGCCCAGACTTTATTAAGTTTTAGAAAACATTTGGTGTGGATTGAGCAGGGTGTAAAGGGATGGTGACAGTTGTTGTCTTCTCAGCCAAAGGAAACAAATCATTGCTTTTTTAGGTAATCTTGGGCAAGGCATTCTCATCAATATAAAGAATGGTGTACTGATAGGAGAACTTAATTTTTTGTCCACTCATTTAAAAAAACGTGTTGAACACTGGGGTGCATATATCTCTTTGAATTAGTGTTTTCGTTTGCTTTGGATAAATACTCAGGAATGGAATTGATGAATCGTATGGTGGTTCTGTTTTTGATTTGCCGCTCTGCGGCATGTGGGATCTTCCCGGACCGGGGCACGAACCCGTGTTCCCTGCGTCGGCAGGCGGACTCTCAACCACTGCGCCACCAGGGAAGCCCTCTGTTTTTTGATTTTGTGAGGAACCTCCATACTCTTTTCACAATGGCTGTACCAATATACATTCCCACCAACAGTGCACTGGGGTTCCCTTTTCTCCACATTCTCACAGCATTATTTACAATAGTCAAGATACGGAAGCAGCCTAAGTGCCCACCAACTGATGAATGGTTAAAGATGTGTTTTATATATATTACAATAGAATATTACTCAGCCATGAAAAAGAATGAAATCTTGCCATTTGTGACAGCATGGATGGATCTGGAGTGAAGTAGAGTAAAATAAATAAGTGAAATAAATCAGAGAAAGACAAATGCTGTATGCTTTTACTTACATGTGGAATCTAAAAAACAAAGCAAACATATATAACAAAACAGAAACAGACTCACAGAGAACAAACTAATGGTTGCTAGAGGGGAGGGGGATGTGAAACAGGTGAAGGGGATTAAGAGGTACAAACTACTGGAATATATTACAGTAAATCACCGGGATATAATGTACAGCAGAGGGAATATAGTCAATAATAGTGTAAGAACTTTGTATAGTGTATAATCTATAAAAATATTGAATCACTAAAAAATGTGTTGACTTCCTTTTATTAGCCAATATTGTTTTAGGCTCTGGGGATATAACAGTCAACAAAACAAAGTCCTTGTCTGAATGGACAGGACATTATTTTATATTCTGGTGGTTGGGATGGAGGTAAAGGAGGAGACAATATACATATAATATCACACGTAAATTGTCTGCAGAAAAATAAAGCAGGGCATGAGGATAGACAGTGCCAGGAGGTAGGGAGTGGAAGCTATTTTATGTGAAGTGTTGGAAAAGGCCTCTAGTTTATGGTGACCTTTGAATCTCTAGAGATGTGAATGTGAGATAGAGAGTGAGCAAGCAAGGCGTGTGAATATCTGGAGGCGGAACAGTCAGTGCAAAGGCCCTGGGGTGGAACTGGGCTTTGCAGCTTCAAGGAATAGCCAAGAAGCTCAGTGTGGCTGGAGACTCAAGAGTCCAAGCGCAAATGGTAGATTATTTCCAGGAGTTTATTCCTAGGGATCACATATCATGTGAATCTGGTTCACTTGGTACCAACCGAATGTCTGACCACACATGAGAAAATGCATTTATCTTTCCTCTGAATCTGCACCAGGTTGAAAAGTCACTTTGCATGAGGAGCTTTGGTTCTGCTCCTGAGGTGAACAAGTTTGGGGATGATTTTAAAACTGGGACAGAGCTGCTAGATGCATTATCTGTAAGCAGAGAAGAGTTAGTAAGAATCAGTTGTTATCAGAAGCTAACGCATGCTTGCTTTTAAAGATGATGACTTGCTTTATTACAGCCATTTATGCTCAAGAGTAAGAAATGATGTAATTGGGCTTCCATGGGAGCATTTGAATATTGCCTGGCGCAGCCCACAGTTTCTTGTGCTGACCTACTTAATGCTCGGAGGTCTTCTTGAAGCCAGTGATGTTTATCCTTCACATCAGGAGGAGATGAAGAACCTCAGTTCATTACTGCTACCGGTCTCTGGGGACCTATTTGTTCATGTTCCTGCCATTAGTAAAAGGTTGCCCTGAGCATCCACTCCTTGCTTTGATGACTTCTGTGCCTTTTTAAAAAGTATATACATAATATCATTTTAACCATATGTAAGTGTACAGCTCAATGGCATTAAATAATTCACTGTTCTGTACCTATTACCACTATCTATACCTAAAACCTTTTCATCATCTCCAACATAAACTCTCTACCCATTAAACAGTAACTCCCTCTTTGCTCTCAGCCTCTGGTAACCTCTGTTCTGCTGTCTTTCTGATTTTTGCCTGTTCTAGAGTCCTCATATAAGTGGAATCTCAGATAATATTTGTCCTTCTCTGTCTGGCTTATTTCACTAAGAGTGATGTTTTCAAGGACCACCCATGTTGTAGCATAAATCAAAATTTCATTCCTTTTTTATGGCTGAATAGTATTCTGTGCTGTGACTTTTTGCACTCAGCACATCATGCAGGCTTTGGTGTGTGGCTGTTTCCTCTTGGGACCAAAAGCAATGTATTATAGGACAGGGATGCACAGTCATGGAACAGAACATCCACAGCAACAAATACTGAGGACCTGAGCTGCTGGTGGGAAACCTCTTTGGTCCCTGCTGAAAGGCCCAATCTTCACTTACGTAGTACTTTATAGTTGTTAAAGTCATTTTCGTGTCCGTTGTCACCTAATGTCTCCAGTAACTTTTTATAACGTTATAAAGTTAAAGCACATATTATCCCTGTTTCATTACAGATAAGGGTCATCAGAGTGGAATGGCTTGCCAAACGAATTATCTTATTGTCCTTATCAGTGATGACCAGAGTGGATTACAGACTGTGCCGTGTGCTGTGTCAGGCTACGTGCAAAGTGCTTCACAAGTGTTATATCACTTGATCCTCACCACAGGTGTGAAGGTCATCCCCTCTTATAGATGGGGAAACTGAGGCACAGAGAGGTTAAATAACTTGCCCAAGATCACAGAACTGGTAAGTGGGGAATCTGGGATTCGTTCCAGAGCTTGAATGAGGTACTGCTGAGTCTTGCCATGGTTCTGATACTATCAGTTTGCTTACCTCCGGGTCAGAGATCCTACAAGAACATGCTGACTGTCCCCGCTTTACCAGATATCAGTCCAGGCAGCGTCACCTGTGTCCCTGATTGTGCCTTTCTCCAGTCTGGGAACACTGCCAGACAGTGGGCATTATTTGATTTTTTTATAAACTTCTTTTTAGATTTTGAGACTCATACATCCTGTGCGACACCCCCATTTGGTTATCCCAAAGGCATCTTAAATTCAACATGTCAAAAACAGAATTCATCATTTCTACAGTCTCTTCTCTTTGCTCGGAACCCTCTCCCCTGCGGTTTTTTTCTGTGATTGTTTCCTTATCTCATTGAAAGGCATCTTATCAATCCAAGAATGTAAGCTGGAAACCTCAGAGTCACCTTAGACTCTTCTCTGACAGCAGCCTTAGTCACCCTTACTGAGTTTGCCCCCTAAATATTTCTCAAATGTGTCTCTCCCTCTTCATCCCTCCCTGGGGGTACCCACGTCATTTTACAGAGATTGCGGTAGCCCTCCTTCGTAAAGGTTTGTCGCTGTGCCCTAGGCTGGTCCCTCTCCTGCCCATCCTCCACACGGCTGCCTGGCTCATCTGTCTAAAGGCACGTCTGTAGGAGTTGTCCTGCTTAAAACCATGTGGCAACAGGCCATCACCTACAGGCTGGAGCCTGGACTTGGAGCAATGCACGAGGGGTTCTGCCTGGCACGTCAGGCCACAGTGACAGTCCTGCCGTTCTTAGGACCCTGCACGTGTCCTGTTGGGGCCCATGTCCTTCCTGCTCTTCCCTCTGCCTGGGAAGCTCCCCGTTACCAATATGGCCGAAGTCTGTCTCCTCAGGACTCAGCGGAACTTCTGCATGTCCTGCACGAGCCAGTGTGGGCTTTCATCCTTTCTAGGAGCTTCCCCTCTAGAGACCTCTGTCTCTGCGCTTAGACCACAAGGTATGTGTCTCCTTCAGGGCAGGGACTGGTAATCATCAATGAGAGCCATGGGGTGAATGCTAATTCTTCTTTTGTAAAATAGGAACAAAGTCAACCCTGTCGGACTGAAAGGCAATGATGATGTCAGGTGCTTATTAGCATGTGCCTGGCCTATAACAGATCCTCAGGGGATATTAGCATCTTTTCTCTCCATCCCTGCTGCCTGTGTGACTGGAGAGAAACCTTCCCCAGGCATCCCCACACTAGCTCATTTGCTGGAGTGTTTCCTCCTGAGCTGTTCTAGACTCGGAGGCAGAAGCCCTCTGTTTATTTCTCTTTTACACCACCGTGAGCAAGTTAACGTCTCCAAACCTCAGCCTTCCCCTCTGTAAAGTGAGGGTCATTTTGCCCAGTTTCCTCATAGCTCTTTCGTGAGGGTTAAATGAGATACCACATAGAAGGCTACGTAAATTGCCAAGTGCGTGTACAGATAGGCGGCATTTGGACCCAGAAGGCAGTGAGAAGGGTGCCACAAGCCCCTTGGTCAGGGCTCCTTGCTGGTAGAATCTCCCACTTGGCGCTGCTGTTCTTGGTTGAATCTGGTGCCTCCATCCCCAGGTCTCAGTGGAAAACCTGCCATGTCTGCCTTTTCCGTAGGCACCCGGCCCTTTGGCATTGCATCAGTGTGAGAGATAACGGGCGGCAGCTGCTGTTCCTGAGTCTTCTGTCTCCCTGGAGAGGCATTTAACCACGTGCGTCAGCTGTGGGAATGACAAATCACTTCTCCACAAGGAGCTCTGTCTAACCAACCCAGTTGGAATCACCCTTGTTCGTGCGATTGTTAGCAATTTACCCTGTTTCCTTAACCACTAACCAAGTTGACAAGATTTGGCATTCTCCTTTGCCACTGTTAATAGTCTCATCACCCGAGGGCTTGTTAAATAGGTGGAGTGCACACCCTGCATTTGCCCTGAAAACAGTCATTCTGAGCTGTTCCTCCTCACGTAGCTTCTGTCCTGAGCTGCCAGAGCCCCGGGCCTTTGCTCCTCTCTTTTTAGAGACCGTGGTAGGGAGAGCGTGGACTCTGGGCTGCAGAGTCCCTGGCTTGCGTCTCTGCGTGGCTGGGACTTGTGTCCTGAGTAACTTAATCACCCCTGGCTGCAGGTGGCTGTGAGGCTGAGGGAAGTCAGTATCCCCGCTTTCCGTTCCCTCCAGCCAGCTCAGCCCTTCCTAAGACATCCCAGGCTCTTCTCTCTTCAGCTCCTCACGGAGGTGGGGCTCCTGCCTTTGCTGTGTGCTCAGGCCTCCAGGGCAGCCCTGCCACCTGCAGCCTTTCTGCAAGGGGACCTCACTGGAAGGGGCACTCTCCAAGCAGCTTGGACACAGAACTCATCTCATGTCCTTGTTCACAGCCACGTCAGCCTCTGCTTCATTTTATCATTTGTGGACCCAGGTAGGTCTTTGTTCATCCTGGCCCCAGGAAGAGCTGGAAGAGAAGACAGTTTGAATAGTTCTGGGTATATATGGGTCGTTAATATTTTAAAATTTGACTGGTAGCTCCTCAGTTGTTTGAGCCATTTCGTGGAAGAACCAGGAAAGGACAGGGAGGTAATGGTTTCATTTCATTTAGGTGATACTGATACCCAAACATCAGACACGCAAGAATCAACTGTAGAGTTCAAAACTAACAATGACAGTAAGTCTACAGTAAGTGTTAGTTGTTGTGTAACAGGTACTGTTCTAAGCGTTTGGCCTATAGTGACTCACTTAATCGTTGCAATTACTTTATGAAGAGGAGTGTCAGTATCTTGCCCAAGGTCACACAGTCAGTAAACGGCTAGGATTCCAGTTCCGGAACCCAGGCTCTTGACCGCTATACTGTCTCAAAGGCAGACAAGTCACCACCAAGTCACCTCAGTTGAGATTATCTGCTGGTT
This sequence comes from Monodon monoceros, assembly GCF_005190385.1. Lineage (NCBI taxonomy): Eukaryota > Metazoa > Chordata > Mammalia > Artiodactyla > Monodontidae > Monodon > Monodon monoceros. The sequence goes on along the minus strand of NW_021703774.1, from coordinate 64,771,223 downwards.
GGACATGTGTTACTGCAGAGTGCAGCCTTGACCTCTCTGTTGGGCTTCTCCGTGCACAGAGTCCACATCGTCTGTACTTGTTCTCCTGTTAAAACTGGCCGCATCCCATCCCCCCTTCTCTGAAGCTGCTGGTTGAGCCAGTCTGCTCAGGTAGGAACTTCCAAAGCAAGCTGTCCCCCCCCCCCCCCCCCCGGTCCTCAGCTAGGCTTTGCGACGTCAGTTGGTACAGCTGTGGAGACAGCTGATAAAACAGGGTCAGGCTGCTTAAGGAGACAGTGAGAGCAGGGTCCCCGAGGGAGGCTGCCTGCTCGCTTGAAAGAGCAAAGACCTAGAAGTCCACGTGCATCGTCTGAGGCTTGCGGGCACGTGGGTTGCTTTGTCCCTCCCTCCCTGCACTGAAAGACTAAGAGGCGGTCCTGGTGAAAGCTACTCGACAGAAGAGGGTTTCTGAGCCTACAAAAAACTTGCCTTCTCTGGATGGTGTAAAAGCCGCTTATTGAACAGGAGGCTTAAGGGGCTGAGGCCATGAGGGATCACCGTCGTGTCTGGCTTGGTTCAGGTTTAAGCTCCCAAACCCAGGCCTGCTTCGGGTTGGCTAGTGTCCACCTGGTATGCGGCTTACACCTGAAGTTTCTCTCCCACCTGGGGAGCTGGGTGTGGGCTGTCTTTTAAGCACTGGACTTTGTGGTCAAAATAGAAAGTCTGGCTCCCCTGGCTGGGATTTTTGAAAGAGTGACAGGTTGCTAACAGCCGAGTAGGCTGCTAGGCGCCGCTTCCAGATGAGGGCCCTGTTTGGATGGGCTCTAGGGCAGCGCGCTGCCTTTCCTTGCCAGTGACCCTATGGATCTGGAGCCCTGGTTTGACTTTTCTTCTCAGCACTTTCTGTCTTCTGGTCAACGCTACCTCTCCCCCAGTTTTCTCTTTTACAGAAATCCTTTCTTTAAGCCCTATTAGATTTCTTGGCTTGCGCATCTGGTCTTCATTTAGCTGGGATGACACTTAATTTAAGTAAGAGTTTGGCTGCCTTTAAACTGAACAACGTCACCCTGTTGAGGGCCCAGTGGGGAGTCAGTAGCCAGATTGTTTATTGAAAGAGATCATATTGATTTATTATTTTAATTTAAATCCATTTCCAGACACCCCTGCATTTAAGTGCATTAAAAGGGCACTCAGACTGCTCATTTAAGAATCCAGTGCGCTCGTCTCCAGAGGGAGAGAGGAGTACTCTCGAGCATATAGGTAGGACCACTGTATATGTGTGGCATGCATCCATCTGACCTCACGGAGGCAGAGCTGCAGGGCTCTCCCTGTCCACCCAGCACACTGTGTCTGGACTGGCATGAGACCTGTCATGTCTCTGCTCCAAAGCCTTCAGTGGCTCCCCACTGCCTATGAATGAATTAGGAGTTCTCAGCTGGTGGTCAGGGGCTTCCCCAGGCTGGCTTCACTGTGGGGGGAATTCCCTGCCGGTCCAGTGGTTAAGACTGTGTGTGCGCTTCCAATGCAGGGGGCTCGGGTTCGATCCCTGTTCAGCGAACTAAGATCCCACATGCCGTGCGGCCAAACAACAACAAAACAAAAACCCCTTTATTTTCCATCATTGCCCAAGTCTCTGGCCGCACTGAGTTTCCTACTAGTCTTCAGACATGCGGTGCCCTGTTTGTCCTGCCTTCTGCCTTTATGTTCTTCCCTTTCTCTGGAATTCCCTCCCTTTCTTACCAGGTCTCATTGTTCAAGGCCCATTTCCAATGAATACCTTTGCCATGAAATCTTTTTCTGATTCCTTTCAGCTGTAGCACCCCCATTTGAACTGAGCCACCCTCTCTGTATCTCCTCAGGTATTTTGGCCTGCTTTATATTATACTTATTCTTATTAAATTGGACTGCCTGAGAGTAGTGACCCTGTGTGGGTCACATGTGCTCCCAACAGAATGGAACTCGGCAACTGGAGTAGTAACTAACATTTCCTGAGTGCTTTCTCTGTGCCGGTTCTAAGCACTGCACATACTCAACTCAGTAATCCTCACAAAAGCTTTCGGAGATAGATGCTGTGTTTAGTCCCGTTTTACAGATAAGATAACTGGGGTATAGAGAGGCTATGTAATTTTTCTTAGGCCACCTAGCTAGCAAGTGGCAGAGCTGAGGTTCTGTATTAATTGGGGTTCTCCAAAGAAACAGAACCAATAGGATACGTGTGTGTGTGTGTCTCTCTCTCTCTCTCTCTCTCTCTCTCTCTCTCTCTCTCTCTCTCTGTGTGTGTGTGTGTGTGTGTGTATGTATAGAAAGAGACTTACGATGAAGGGTTGGCTTATGCAATTATGGGGACTGAGAAGTCCCATCATTTGCCATCTTCAAGCTGGAGGACCAGGAAAGCTGGTGGTATAATTCCAGTCCAAACCTGAAGGCCCGAGAACCCAGGGAGCCCATGGTATAAGTCCAGGTCTGAGTCCAAAGGCCCAAGAGTCAGGAGTGCCGATGTCTGGGGCAGGAGAAGATGGATGTCTCAGCTCAAGCAGAGCAAATTTGCCCTTCCTCCACCTTTTTGTTCTGTTTGGAATCTCAACAGATTGGATGGTGCCGAACCACATTGGTGAGGTGAATCTTCTTTACTCATTCTACCAATTCAAATGCTAACCTCTTCTGGAAACAACCTCACAGACACACCCAGAAATCATGTTTTACCAGCTCTCTGGGCTACCCTTAGCCCAGTCCAGCTGACATATAAGATAAACTCTCACAGGTTTCCACTCAGACTGTCTGCCTTCCTGGTCCAGGCTCTCTATGACTTTGCTACGTGGCCTGTTTCATAGCAGGTACTTGATTAATACATGTTTACTAAGAAAAATTGTACTGAACTCCAGAGACGTAAGTGAGCAGGGATAAATTAGTTTAAAAACAAGGAACAGGAAGAAGTAAAATTAGAATCAGCAGGCAGAAAGAGAAGGGGGAGAGCTAAGAAGGAAGGAACAGAAGAGAGAGGAACACAGAAGGTTGAGCTAATCGAAGCTTGGGGCTCATGCTTTTGGAATCAGGTTCAAGGGGTGCGGGGTGACCGCACACTGAGGCAGACACAGGGATTGTCAGTTGCTATGCCTGGACCCTGGCACGCCTGGCACAGTCACCACACATGCTCCAGGTGTGACTTACAGCTTTTACCAAAAGAGATAGATGGGGGGGTGGGGGGGGTGGAAGCAGATATCAAGCTCTCCAAGCTTACTGGTGGGGAAACTGAGGCCCAGAAAGGTTGTGACTTGCCCTGGATCCCACTGTAGCAGCGGTGCTGACTGGAATTCTGGCCCCTGGTTCTTTCTGCTTTGTTTTCAGGCTTTGTAGAGAGTAACAGATGAATTTCTCTCACCCTTACTATTGCTGGAAAGGGTCGTTTAAGGTATGTGGGGCTGCTTCTCCCCATCTTTATTCTGTCTGCATCTCTTAGATGATGCATGTTTCCCTGTCCCTACAACTTCTACTTTGGTCTAGGCCCCAGGTATCTCTTGCCTAATGTGTTGTGGTCTTCTTGCACTGGGCTTCTGTACTTAGTTTCTATTGCAGCCAGAGTTGTGTTCGCTACTCCTTGTCTTAACTGTCCCTACCCCTAAACTCAGAGCCTTCTGGTTCTAAGGATCCTGCAAGTGAGCTCTTAGACGATCGCCATTTTAAGGTCTTTCGTTAGAATTCTCCACCCTTTCTCTTTGAACTCACCTCCTTCCACTCACCACTCAATATGAGCCTCCACTTTTTGGCCCCCACTCTTCCTCTGAGAGTTCATTCCATCCCGTGGCCTCTCCCCTCTCCTCTCCTGTTGTGCCTCTTCTCGAGGCCTTATCACAATCAGCTGTGCCAGTCTCTTCTCCACGGAGCACTCCCAGTGCAGTGAAGGAAGGTTGATGGCATTCTTCCACGTCACCCTTTTTGGGTGATACATTTCTTCCTTATAACTCCTTAATCCTTTATATGGGAAGATGTCGTTTCCAAGGGGCCCGCTTACCAGCCCTGAGGTGGAGGCTTCAGCCAGTGGGCTGTTTGATAGTGTCACACGGGAAGACACATGCTCAGTGGGAGAAACTTCCTCGGGCCTTACTCAACCTACTCACTGCCCTTTACCCAGCACAAACAAGACCTCTTTATAAAGCCAACCAGGAGCTCAAGTTGAGAATGAACCCGTGATAGACTGTGGAGGAGAGGAAACCCAAGTGTCCACCGATAAATGGCAGCTAAAGGTAGACATATGTTGTGCCAGTTCTCAAGAAGGAAGAATAAATCTTAAGTTCTCACATTTCCTGGACAGCAGCGTAGCTGTAGCAATAGAAATATACATCATGAGATCCTGGCTTTGTCTGAATTTAGACAAATGAGTCATGGAGACTGAGACTTCCCTGTGGTAACATATAAACCCTTGAGAGAAGAAATTGACTCTTTATCTCCTTTATTGAAGAATGGTGTTAGAAACCAAGATCTGGGTGCTGGGTGTACATGTTGCTACTGGGGTATCTTTGCTTCCAGCCCTCTCAGCTGATAGAGCAAGGAAATATGTGTGTGTGTGCTAACTCTTGTATGTACACATGTTTATCAAGGTTTATGTAACCATCTGTATCTGTATTAAGCTAAACGTAAATTCATACCGTATCTCCAAATCTAATGTGAATCATTCTAGCCTCCTCCCTTTGCTTATCTATAACTTCCTCTTCCAACAGGCTGAGAGAGAGAGAACCGGCTCCCATCAGCCGTTTACTTAGTTGTTCAATTCCAGTGTAGTGTTTTAAGAATTGTTAACCCACACCCCCGTGGGAAACAGTTTTGACAGCTAGTGTACATTAACTGTACTTAACGTACAGTTCCTTTTGTTTTTAGTTTTATAGACATTCCTCACTTCCAACTATATTACTTTGGTCAGCACCTTAACCCCCACCTCCTTAAGTGAGGTTGCTTCATCCATTTGTAATACATTTAGATTCTTCTGTCACAGTTTGCATTCTATCCTGGAATTTCCCCTTTTCTCTCATCCTAAATGATTTTCAAAAGTATGTACACATTAAGGTTTAACTCTTGTGCTGTAAAGTTCTCTGGGTTTTTGACAAACGCTTAATGTCTTGTATTTACCTTTACAGTAGCATACAGAATAATTTCACCACTTTAAGTAATCCTCCCGTGTTTCACCTGTTCAACTCCCTCTACTCCCAAACCCTGGTGACGGCTGATATGGATACTGTCTCTATAGCCTTGCCTTTTTCAGAATGTCATGTGATTGGATTCATACTGGCTCCTTTCATGTAACAAGATGCATTTAAGATTCGTCCGTGTCTTTCTGAGGATTGATAGATCACTTTTTATTGCTGAATAGTATTCCACAGTCTGGGTGTACATAGTCTGTTCATACATTCACCACTCATCCCTTCATCCAATCAATGTCCTTCATCGAGGGACATCTTGGTTTCTTCCAGAGGCTGGTGATTATGAATAAAGCTACTATAAACATTAACCTGCAGGTTTTTGTATGGACGTAAGTTTCACATCAGCTGGATAAATACCTAGAGGAATGTGCCTCATTGGAATAGCTTGCTTTCAGCGTCTGCCTCCCCCTAGTTCCACCTGGACGATATCAGCACACTCTGAAAATTGACTAGTTCTCTCGCTGTGCTCTCTGTGTACTGACCAGCTTTTTCCTTTGTCTATAAGTGGTAAGCATTGCCACCCCTGTTGCTGAGAATTTTTTTTTTAATTGGAAAGTGATATGGGAGAGAAGGGTGATTATGTGATTTGGTGCAGCCCTGGAGTCGGGGTTTGGCTGAGCCCTGAGAATTACTCCATTGTGTTGAATAGCAGCTTAACCCTGATCTCTGAAAGCTGCTTTCACTTTACCTGGGTGTGTCAGTAAGCGCCAGTAATGTGGGGAGTTTGCTACAGCCAGCGATTCACCCTGTGTGACTTGGGAAGGGGGCTGGCCCATGCATGGTCCTTTCAGGTGTTTGGGTCAAGTTGGGGTAGCAAGTCTGTTTTACAGGTAGGTGGGCTGTGCTCCCTGGTTACTGTCTGGTATTCAAGTCACTGGGATGAAGGTGTGGTCAGTGTACACTGTGTACACTCTGGTCAGTGTAGTCCAGCCTCCCTCCCAGTTTACCCGAACCTTGATTTGCAGGCAGGTTGCTGGCCTGTGGAAGTTTTGGGTTTAGACATCCTGAGTTCACCTACTCTTTTTTTAAAAACTATTTTTATTTATTTATTTATTTATTTTTGGCCGTGTTGGGTCTTCGTGGCTGCATGTGGGCTTTCTCTTGTTGTGGTGAGCTGGGGCTACTCTTCGTTGCGGTGCGTGGGCTTCTCACTGCGGTGGCTTCTCTTGCTGCGGAGCACGGGCTCTAGGCGCGGGGGCTTCAGTAGTTGTGGCACGCGAGCACGGTAGTTGTGGTTCGTGGGCTTAGTTGCTCCACGGAATGTGGGATCTTCCCGGGCCAGGGCCCAAACCCGTGTCCCCTGCGTTGGCAGGTGGATTCTTAACCACTGTGCCACCAGGGAAGTCCCCACCTACTCTTTTAATTTCATTTTTAAAAGACATTGGCTGATTACCTGCCACATGGCAGACATTGTGCTATTTTTTAAATATATTATTTAATCCATTTAACAACCTTATGAGGTAGGGTTTTCCATTTTTATAGATGAGGAAACTGAGGCTGAGGAGGGTTAGCTAACAAGTGACAGAGTTGGCCTTTTAACCGAGCTCTCTTGGTGTCGGTAGTTTCTCAGTGCAACACGCCATCTCTGAAGAGAAGCATGGTGGAGAAGATGGCATCTACGCAGCTGGAGAGGGTGGAGCAGAGCATCTTCCCAGGTTCACCAGGGATGCGTGTCAGCTTATGAACAGCAGAAGGAAGGGTAGTTCCTTTACATGTGAGAGGCAAAAGCACCTTGCCCAGGTGCTTTTACTCTCCCAGGATGCTAGGCCTACTCTGGTCTATTTAGAGGTAAATTGTTTTCATTCTGGAAATCGTCAAACGTGTAAAAAGTAGAGAGTCTAGTAGAGTTGCTCTTATACTTACCCATACTTACTGTATGTCAGATTCTAGGATTATCAGGATTTTGCAATTCTTGCTTTCTCTGTTCTTTTGTAGTTTGCTTTTGTTTTTTATTTGTACTTTTTCTTTTTTGGCTGGAGTATTTCAAAACAATATTTATGATAACAGATTTACTGTTGGTTCATCTCCCTGATCTGTGTGGCATCTCTCTTTCCTTTGGATGAATTTCCTACTATTGTGTATCATGTGGTGGTTGGTTATTTATTTTACTTACAAATTTTTATATTTCCATATCCTAAGCACATGCCATGCCCTTTTCTAAGTTCTTTACAAATATTAACCTGTTTGCTCTTCATTGCAGTCTTATGAAGTAGATATTTTTTTTCTTTTGCAGAGATTTAGAGGTTTTAGAGTTTTTTTTTTTAAGAGATTTTTTTTTTTTTATTTGGAGATGATGAAACCGAGGCACAGAAAGGTCGAGTAACCTGCTTGAGTCATGCATGCAGTGGTCTAGCTGGCCTTCAAATTCAGATTGTGTGGTTTCTTTTTCTTTTCTTTTTTGTAAAATTTATGTCTTTTATTTCCTGTTTTTACTGAGATGCAATTGACATACAGCTCTGTATAAGTTTGTTATACCACGTAATGACCTGACATACATATACTGTGAAGTGATTGCCACAGTATATTTAGTTAACATTCATTTCCTCGTATAGATTGTGTGGTTTCATAATCTGTGCTCTTCATCGCCATCCTGTACTAGAAATATGATTAACTCAAAAGCCATTACTGTTGTCTGTTCCCTAGTACTGCTAAGATACAGGAAGGAAAAAACTAGCTCCTGGCCTCCAAATGCTCCCAGTGTGGTTGGGAGAAGCACCTGGAGACCAGTAGCTGTAGCACAGAGGGGTAAATGTTGTAATAATTATATGTAAGATTCAGTGAGAGTGTGAAAGATGGATCATGCAGGACCTCCTAGGGAAGTCAAGGTCGGCTTCACAGAGGCTGTGATCCTGAATCTCAGGTCAGAAGGATGGCTGAGGCGGAGGAAATTCAGGCAGAGGGGGTCTTCTGGGCCTCAAGGTGAGAATACAGGGAGGGCTGGAGAGAGATGGATGTGGCATTGGACGTCTCGGGTACTACAGTCGTGAAGGCACTGACTTGCCTGCTGAAAAGCTTTGACTGTATCCTGCTGCTGGTGGGGAGCTACTGATGGATTTCAAGCAGAGAAGAAACATGGTGACGGTGTGCGCGTTAACTAAGCTCTCTCTAGGGGCATTGAAGGGGGTAGATTGGGAGAGAGCATGACTGGATGCCGTTTCGGTAGTGCTGGCAAGAAATGCTGGGGTCTAAACCAGAGTCTTGACTGAGGGAACGGAGAGGATGGATCTGAGAGGTGAGGACTAAGGGATCCCTGTTACGCAAGTGTTCATTATCTGAATTTCTGAATTATGGGGTTCCCTAGGAAACCAACGGTGGTCATAACATTAAATCTTTACTAACAGATTGATCACTTATAAAAATGGTCCAAGTGGTGAATGTACCCTAAAGTGACCCCCCAGTGCCTCTTGCCCTCATATAAACCCCTCCGTGATTGTCACATCATATTAGACGCTGTTTTAGGAGACTGGAGCAAGATTGTCTCCTGCAGACTTTGAAGACGTGAACTGCCGTGTTTGGGGAGGGGGTGTTTATGTGGAAAGGAACCGTGGGAAGCTTCTAGGAGCTGCAAGTGACACCCAACTGCTGGCCAGAGAGAAAATGGGGGCCTCAGTCCCATAACTTCAGGGAACTGAATTCTGCCAACTGTGTGAGCTTTGAAGGGGACCCCAAGCTCCAGAATGAAACACAGCCTGGTTGATGGCGTGATGACCTGTGAGACCCTGGGCAGAGGACTCGGGTAAGCAGTGCCTGGACTCCTGACCCAAGGAAACAGGCAGATACTAAATGTGTTGTCTTAAGCTGAGAGTTTTGTGGTAATTTGTTACACAGCAGTAGGACACTAAGAGTTCCCTTTCAGTTATCTTCCATCTAACACTCACATCTGCTGTTGTCCATCCTCGAGGTCTGTCAGCCAGTGTTTGGCTTTCAGATATGGCAGTACCATGCAATTTCCATGCAAATATATTTCAGAGTGAAATTGCAAATCTTTCAAAAGGTGTAGGATTATGGATAGTCAATAAAAGGATTGCTGGAGCACTGCTCAAACCATTCTACAGACAAATGAGGACCAAGCAGGGTTAGACCCGCTCATAATTGGTGAGAAAAACAACCAGCATGCTGACAAGAAACCAGTCTCAAAATAGAAGGATTAGAATATCTTTGACTATTAAGAGGCTCCTTTGAGAAAATGCAAGCCTTTAAATAATTTTTGCAGAGATTACCGCTTGTATAGTAGTGCTGTGTGAAAGTCAGAGGGGATGTGAAGGATGTCATGTTTTTGTGCAGTTTTGCTGCAATAAAAGGGGGAAATTACAACAATAAATCAATAATTAATGAACTCTTAGTCCAATCTAAGAATTAATGCAAAATTCAATATAACTTAAATGTTTCACATTTTATATAATGCTTTACATTTTAAGTAAGCTTATTTGTATGATTTTTTACTTCATTTGAAAAGATTGTCTTGGTCTGCTCTTTTATTTTTTTCACTATTTGCTGTGAAGGTTGGTTCCCATTTTCAGTACTAGCTGCCCCTGTGATGTTACCCTGCTGTGCACATTGGGACAGGTAGCATAGCCTTCTACCTCTGATTTTCAATAGTAGTGAGCATTTTCCCCTACCTCCCAGGGCTGCTAGGATCACTAGTAAGAGGATTATTGTGTAATTTCTAAAGTAACATTTTTGCATATGTACACACAATATAAAAGCCAAATATAATAATGAAGAATGTCATGGGATTTGTGATTTAAAAAATACGAAACCTTATGTGTGCACATTCAGGAAAGAATTCATGTGTATCACCCACTTCCGTACTTTGGATTCAGATTTTAATTCTGAACCTTTGGCTGACACCTCCTTTCTCCTCTTCCAGGGGACACTGAGGTTCTGAGGTTACCAAGATGAGCCTGGAGCACATCCTAAAAGGGGCTGAACTTAATGATTAGCTGTGGCCTGGGGGGCAGAAAAGCAAATTCTTTACTCCTCCTCTTTCTTTCATAGTTGCTTTTCTTAACTTTTTGTTTACTTATATATTTACTTGCAAGCTTTAAAATAACACTGGTAATTATGACATCAAGATAGGGTAGGCCTGGTGTGATGGGTCTATATCCAACCCCATTTGTTCAAGACCTCAAGAAACACAGTGAAACTGCATTCTGGTTGGCACCATGTTATAATGTACGTCACTGGGCAGAAATCCTAATGTCACTGTGCTTGGTTCTGAGACGTTGTGATTGTCTCCTACAAATGAGTGTTTAAAACCTGTGAGATGTTTCTACAGAGCACTGAGTTATTTTTAAATAATGACTTCTGTGTTTTTGGATGTAAAACCTGATTCACATTTATTATATAAAAGTTTTTAGAAAAATGAAGGGAAAAAGAAAACAATTTGCCAGTAATCCCACTGGCCAGAAATAGCCACCGTAAAGCCTGTTGGTGTCTCTCTTCTAGATTGTAATTTTAGCAAAAATGAAATATCTCTAACAATAATGAGATCTTGTAGAAGGTGTATTTTTTTTTACTTAATATTTTATAAGATTAATGTCATTGAATAATCCTTTACAGCATTGTTTCTTTTTTTAAAAGTTTTATTTATTTATTTATCTATTTTTGGCTGTGTTGGGTCTTCATTTCTGTGCGAGGGTTTTCTCCAGTTGTGGAGAGCAGGGGCCACTCTTCATCGTGGTGCGCGGGCTTCTCACTGTCACGGCCTCTCCCGTTGCGGAGCACAGGCTCCAGACGCGCAGGCTCAGTAGTTGTGGCTCACGGGCTTAGTTGCTCCGCAGCATGTGGGATCTTCATAGACCAGGGCTCGAACCCGTGTCTCCTGCACTGGCAGGTGGATTCTTAACCACTGTGCCACCAGGGAAGCCCTACAGCATCATTTTTAATGGCTGAATGTATTTACATTCTAGTAGATGGATATAGTGTAATTTATTTAACCAGGCCCTCATTGTTTGACATTTAACTTGTTTCTAGCTTCTCACAGGTCACTGTCAGCATCCTTGTAGTTATGTCATTGAATACATTCAGAATTATTCCTTTAGAATAAATTACTAAATGGAATTGCTGCATTTAATGGTATGTAGCTTCTAAGGCTTTGGCTACATATATTGCCAGATTGCACCCCCTCCTCCCAAATATGGTACCCTTTGAGTATAATAAGAGTGTGCTGGGGCTCTCCACTGCTCTCTTCGATGTGCAGAAATATGTTATAGACGTGTGAAGCTAGTTGAAGAGAGGACGGACGTTGGGGTAGTTCATGGAAATACAGGTCACTGCTGGTGAGCTGGAATCTGATTCAGAGTGGCCTTCCAGTTGCAGCAGGCGTCCAGAGCCCATGACCAGTTGCCTGCTGCCCTGATTTAAAATTTCCTGATGTCTGAGATGCCATGTGATGTGTTGGACAGAAGGCAGGCTGTGTATGCTCCTGCCTGATTGAGCTACACTCATGCAGCCATGCAGAGATCAGAAATAAGAAAGCATTGGGAAGAGTTCCCAGGGCCACTTGAATATATGGTAAATGCGGTATAACATCTCTTGTTATCATCCCTGGCTTGCCATTCTTACCTTGAGGAGCCCTCTTCCCGGCAGGGGGAACTAGCAGTAGCCCAACATCGCAACCAATTTAATCACCCATTGATTTCCTGTCTGTCTGGTGGAGAAAGGGGCCAGACTCATGAAAACTGGGCCTGATTCTTGCTCATGTTAAGGACCTCAACAGAAACGGCCTCTGGTAATGTCAAAGGCATGCTGGAGTTTTCAGATAAAAGATGCTATTTTGTAAAAGCAAGTGATGCCCTTTGCGATCAGTTTGCAAATTATCTGTGGCTTGCTGGGAAACTTGCTCAGGATTCTGTTCCACACACTTCTGCTTGATGAGAGAATTCTTCCTATGTTTCTGTTGCTGGAGTTGGGCCCATATGCAGTCTCTTCATGGGCCATTTTCAAAATGCTTGATTAATGCTCTACTGTTAATGTCCCTTATAAGACCTGGACCACTTGATTTATTGAAATGGAATTTTTAGAATGCAGGGGTAGCACTCATGTTCGTTGCACGTCCTGAGACCCAACTGCAGCAGACGTTGAGAATGGCTAAATTTTGTTTCAACTTTGGTGCAATAGAGCAATCTGCCTGGCAACTATTAAATCTTTGGAAAGAATGACAGAAGTGGTGTGAACATGGGCTGCGTGTGTAGTGGTATTATATGCCATCCTTGAAGTGCAGGAAGTTTAGTTGAACGATACCAGTGTGATAAACATTCCCATTTTTCTTCAAATGTTGAATAGTTGGCTGATACTAAGATTATTTGAGTATTTTCCATAAGTTTGTATTTGCATCATAATATGTGTTGTGATGTTTATAGCACATCATTTTACCTGACAATAGAATGTCTAAGAATGGTCTTTTACGTATTGATTATTTTAGTTATTAATAAGTACCCAGAAATTATCACTTGGAATTGCCATTATAAGAAGCCAAGATATCATCCCTATCTATGCAGACTTCATCTATTTGAAACACGGAAAAAATTTAAGGTGCTCATTAAGTTCTAATGATTTATTACAGAAAAGCTGACATATTTTTGTCAGTGCTCTGCTAATTCTTATTTTAAGCAAACTAATTTTCTATAATTTAGATGCAAAAGAACATGCCTTTGCATACAGAGCCAGGTTTCTCATACGTAAAGAGTTGGACTGTGCCCGGTGTTTCAACAAATACTCATTTGATCAACAAATATTTGAGTATCCCTATCTGACGGTATTCTAGGAATTGGGAAACAGATGGATGAGGTCTCTCTTCTCATGGAACTTGTGTTCAAGTGGGGAAGACTCATTATAATACAACAGTATAATAAGGTGATATCAGACGGTGGTAAGTCCTGTGAATAAAATAAAAGGGGCCATGTGACCAAGAGCGACCCTGGGGGAGGTTGGGGTGATCATACTTCGGAGGTGACCGGGAAGGCCTTTCCGAAGAGGTGTAATTCAAGTTAAGGCCTGAACGTTGATGAAGAGCTAGCCATGCCAAGATCTGTTTATGGCTGAGGGATCAGCAAGGACAAGATTGAGAGGCAAAAATGGGCTTGGCCTCTTCCAGCAACAGAAGGAAAATTCACATAGAGCGTGGTGGGTGAGAGTGACCTGACGTGTGATTGGAGAGGTGGGCAGGCCCAGATCATGGAGGGCCTTTCAGGCTGTGGCTAGTAAGGAGTTTCTCAACATTTTATAATCCAGGCCTCTTAGTTGACAGCCAATGAGGTTTTGTGGAGTTTTACTTTTTGTAATTGGTATTACACAAATCATGTAACTTTGACAGTACCTGCCTTACCTTCCCACCCTTCTCACCAATTCCATGTACAACATACTTCATCTCTTTCCTGTGGTAGCCCTGCAGATATCTGGTTCCCCAATCTCTCCAGGCTAACATCTTTAGTTTTATCAGCCGTCCTTTCCTGCTTGGATGGATTCTTCAACCCTAGGGTTTCTCTCTTCTCTGAACACATATTTTCTGAGAACTTCAGGAATTGGTAAAATTTTGGTGGTGTGATGGTCAGAATGGCCATCATCAAAAAATCTACAAACAATAAATGCTGGAGAGGGTGTGGAGAAAAGGGAACACTCTTGCACTGTTGGTGGGAATGTGAATTGGTACAGCCGCTATGGAGAACAGTATGGAGGTTCCTTAAAAAACTAAAAATAGAACTACCGTATGACCCAGGAATCCCACTACTGGGCATAGACCCAGAGAAAACCATAATTCAAAAAGAGTCATGTACCACAATGTTCATTGCAGCTCTGTTTACAATAGCCAGGACATGGCAGCAACCTAAGTGTCCACTGACAGATGAATGGGTAAAGAAGATGTGGCACATATATACAATGGAATATTACTCAACCATAAAAGGAAATGAAATTGAGTTATTTGTAGTGAGGTGGGTGGATCTAGAGTCTGTCATACAGAGTGAAGTAAGTCAGAAAGAGAAAAACAAATACTATATGCTAACACATATATGGAATCTAAAAAAAAGAAGGTTCTGAAGAACCTAGGGGCAGGACAGGAATAAAGATGCAGACGTAGAGAATGGACTTGAGGACACAGGGAAGGGGAAGGGTAAGCTGGGACGAAGTGAGAGAGTGGCACGGACATATATACACTACCGGATGTAAAATAGATAGCTAGTGGGAAGCAGCCACATGGCACAGGGAGATCAGCTCAGTGCTTTGTGACCACCTAGAGGGGTGGGATGGGGCAGGGGAGGGAGATGCAAGAGGGAGGGGATATGGGGATATATGTATGCATATAGCTGATTCACTTTGTTATAAAGCAGAAACTAACACACCATTGCAAAGCAATTATACTCCAATAAAGGTGTTAAGAAAAATAAAAATAAATAATAAATAAAAAATTTGGTGGTGTGAGGAGGGCAGCGGAAGAGTGGTAAGATATTAGGGTACGCAAAGTCAAGGGTTTTGAAAGCAGTGTCTGTTTCCAGAAGTGAGGAATCCCTATTGTGTTGCTTTTCTGGAGTCCTGAATGAGGAGGGGCCCTGCATTGGGACCCCCAATCTGACAAAATGTGACAGTTGTTCCCCTGTCAAGACCATCTACCACCCCGTAACTGAGCTTGCTCATATCAGCATTATTTAAATCAGCTCTTCTCTGGGCTTCAGTTTGATGTTCTTTTAGCATTTCAGTGTGCCCGTACCAGTGACGCTTTCATACAACATTGAGTTTGGGAAGTACCCCTCAGTTTCTTAAGAGACAGGCACTGCTCTGAGAGTCTTTCCGTCCACTGTCCTCTACTTCAGCTTGCTAACTGGCTTCCTCCCTGGGTAGTGTTTTTCACGATTCTCTTCGGAGCATTCTTTTCCTGGGGGTCTTTCTTGCTTGAGAGAGTTTTCTGCATAATGCACTGTAGTGTAGAGGTCTGGTGGGGGCAGCCACCTGGCTTTTTCTTTCTGTTTCCTCTCCGCAGCCCATAGATCTTGCTATTATGAGGTTCCGTCCACCAGCCGCTTGCTGCTGGCCCAGTGTGGAGGTACAGTGGGAGAAGATTCCTGTGGTCCCCTGGGACTCTTTTTATGTATTGGTTGATTTACTGAGTTGCTTGAGGAGCTGTGTTTAGGCTGGCAGAGGAAGATAAGGAATTCCAGGAATTCTTTGCTGCTTTCTCCCAGATAGCTGGCTAAATTCCCTTCCCCTTCCTCCTCCATTAAAGAGGCCTGGGGGCAAGAGAGTTGAGCTCAGATTGATCCTGTAATTGACCTGTTTATGTTTGTCACTGACTCTTTTTTTTAAAATTCATGCTCGTGCCTAATTCGAGATTTTCTGCTATTTCTTTCTGTTTTTTTTTTTGAAGATGTTGGGGGTAGGAGCTTATTAATTAATTAATTAATTTTGGCTGTGTTGGGTCTGTCGTTTCTGTGCGAGGGCTTTCTCTAGTTGCGGCAAGCGGGGGCCACTCTTCGTCGCGGTGCGGCCTCTCTTGTTGCGGAGCACAGGCTCCAGACTCAAGCTCAGTACTTGTGGCTCACGGGCCTAGTTACTCCGCGGCATGTGGGATCCTCCCAGACCAGGGCTCGAACCCGTGTCCCCTGCATTAGCAGGCAGATTCTCAACCACTGCTCCACCAGGGAAGCCTGTCACTGACTCTTGATCCTTCTGATCAAGATGATTTATCGGCCCACTAATTTTAATAATGATAATAATTATTGTTGTTGCAATTATACCACTTATTTAGCCTAGCCATTACCCTGTTCATTTAGAATTAGGTAATGTAGACCAAATTGCTTGCATAGATCCTGGCTTGGTGTTCAACTAACAGGTGTACTGCTACTCATATGGGGGTGATTGTCTCCTTAAAGTTGCAGGGGTTATTTGGGGTTTTTAGTCAGTGACAGCTTTTTTGGTCTCCCAACTCTGTATCCTGGATTACTTGAATGGTCTAGGCCAGTGGTTCTCAAAGTGTGGTCCCCAGACTATCAAGCAGCAGACTCACCTGGGAGCTTGTTAGAAATGCAGTGTCTCAGGCCCTACCTAAGATCTACTGAACCAGAAACTCTGGGGTGGAGGCCCAGCAAGCTCTTATAACAAGCCTTTAGGTGATTCTGATGTATGATCAAGTTTAAGAGCTGCTGGTCTGGGCCATCAACTTCACTTCTTTTTTCCAGGGATATGTCTCAGACTCTAGTGTGAAAAGTTGCTACTCTTCAGATGATTTGGTTGAACCTGGGCGGAGTCTCAGGAGAGGTTCTGAAAGGAGAATGTGTGGTTTTGTTTGGGTGATTAGCTGGTTTAAAGGAAGACCTTTTGAGCGTAGCATAAGACCTGGTGGGGGAGGCTTGGAGTTGAAGTGGAAAGATTAGCAGAAGGCCATTGGGGATTGTAAATTCAGAACAAGGAGTACAAGTGACACTTGTGTTAGGGAGCCAGGCTAAGAGGCTCGATGACTGCCTTCACCCTCACAGAAAGGATGTCTCCTGCCGTGCAGCTGTGGCAGTGTGTCTTTAGGCCAAGGTTGCCCGTCTCTGGTCTGTGCCTCTATGGGCAATGCATGTCTGCTCATCTCAGTTTCTCTGTACTTTCACTAATGGCCAATCCCCCCACCCCTCCTTTTTTCCAATTTATTTATTTATTTATTTTTGGCTGTCTTGGGTCTTCGTTGCTGCATGCGGGCTTTCTCTAGTGGCGAGCAGGGGCTACTCTTCGTTGCGGTGCACGGCCTTCACATTGCGTTGGCTTCGTGGCTTCTCTTGTTGTGGAGCACGGGCTCTAGGCGCGGGCTTCAGTAGTTGCAGCATATGGGCTTAGTAGTTGTGGCTCGCGGGCTGTAGGGCGCAGGCTCAGTAGTTGTGGCGCACGGGCTTAGCTGCTCCGCGGCATGTGGGATCTTCCTGGACCAGGGCTCGAACCCGTGTCCCCTGCATTGACAGGCGGATTCTTAACCGCTGCGCTACCAGGGAAGCCCCCAGTTCCCCTTTTGATTTGGGTCTGTGTAAAAATGGAGAGAGATTTTTAAATAATTGAATCTGGTTCTAGTCAGGTTTACTAGCCTTAGCAGCTTTCTCTTTTTCCTTAGGTGATTTTGTGTCTTTCTACGTGCATCTGATATGTGTTTGATTTTTAAGTTAAATGCTCAGCAGGAGACTGGATATGCTTATTAACACCTTTTTGCCCGCCTCCCTTATACAGACTAAGGAAGAGACTTGAGAAGGGATCTGGTCCAGTCTCCTGATTGCAGCCAGACCCTCTTAATGTCCCACTCTGATCCCTGGTGAGTAACTAGGATGTGCCCATATGCAAGGAACCGACAGCCTCTGCTGAGAAATTCCTGTGATGAGAGAGCTCACCACATCAGGAGATGTTGCAGGAAGGTTCTGACAGTTAAAGGTTTTCCTTATCTGCTACTGAAAAAATGACTATCAGCCTGTAAGGAAATACCTAAGTGCCTAAGAAGTAGTCCTGACGTGGCCGGAAAGCAGCTGAAGTTGGGAGCCTGGATTGTCCTATAAGAATGGGCGGCTCTAGATGCCCTGTATTAAATTCCACTTAGCAGTAGGTTGTCTGTTTTGAAATATCAGAAGGGTGACACTTCAAGCCTCTCCTATCCTGAAGTGGAGGTAAGCTGGCATGATGGGAGATAAGATTCTGGGCCGTTTTGTACTGTAGTATGTCTCAGTGCCCTGGCTTAAAGGGAAGAGCCCAAGCCACTTGTAGCTGATAGGCCTGCGGACTTGCTGAAAAGCCTGTAGAAGAGATAAAGCAGGAATGGCCTGAGGGTTAGAAAGGGAACTAGACAAAACGATTCAGGCCTGAGCAGAGGGAGGAGGGTGTTCAAGAATTTGTGCCGATGGATAACTGTATGCTTCCTTTTCTCTTTACCATTTACTAACTGTCTGTTTTGTTGAATAGCAGCCAGAAGACTCTAAATTCTTTTGTCTGCCATCTGAATAATTTAGTTGGGTTGGCTATTCCCTTCCCGGACAATTCCCTAAAGAATCTCTCCTGATTTCAGAGGGGCCAGGGAAAAGGGACGCTTCTCAGAAATCAAGCCAGATCTTTTCTGTTTCTTCCTGACCCGTTTTCCAAAGCCTGGGACCCTTCTTTTCTCACCACCCCCGCTCCCGACTGTATTAGATTCTGCTACTTTATTTTCCATTTCTAGATGGATGTTTCTTTTCTTTCTTTCTAATTAAGAAATTACCTTGCCATCTGAGCTATTGGCAAGTATTTGCCAGAAGATCCAAGGCAAATCTGCCAACTTACTGGAGCATGGCACAGCTGCTAGGACCGCCCATCTCACAGAGTCTGCAGAGATGCGGGGCTGTCACTTCAACAAGTGTCAGATATACACACTCTGCACGCAGAGCTTCCCATGCATAGCCTTAAATAAATATCCCAGAAGGATCTGCTCTGTTTCTCATCTCTGACTCCCTTTTCCATCTCCATATGTTTTTGAAACATGATTTACCAACTTCCCATCACCACCTACCTAGACCCCTATATATTCCCTCTCTTCTCCCTCTCCAGTGAAAGAACCAAAGCATCCTTTACTGCTTTAATAGAGCAGATAGTATATTCCCTTGCCCATGACCAGTTTCCAAGAGTGTTCTGCCCAGCCTGGCAGAGAGCCTGGTTGGTTCATCTCTGTAGGTCATGGGGTCTGGATTGGTTTGGGAACCCCTCTCTGACTGAGAAGAGGCTCCCCGACATATTGAACTAACTTTCAGTGCTGGCTGTACCCTTTTTGTTTTGAGACCTTTCTCAAAGGGCACTGTGGTTTCTCCTTCCTTGTTGGAAGTTCTGTATCTGTGGAAAAGTTCCCTGTAACCTTTCAAGGTTTGTACTCTGTTCCAAAGGGGCTCCTGGAAATGAAAGTGGTCTTTTTTAAATTAAATGATCTCACAGATGATCAAAAGGAACGCATAAAAACTGTACCGTGGGGTTGGCAAAGTTGTCAGTGTTCTCTTTACCTTTGGTCTGGGCTCATAGGTCTGAGACAGTGTCTCACCAACAGCCCTTGGCTCTCGTTGGGGATTGGGGCTGGAGAGACACAGAGGGGAGGCAGTAGGGGGATATTAATGCTTTGAGGAAGTCTAACTTCTTTTTTTGTATCTTAGGAGAGGTATTTGAATTCGAGTTGAGACATTCAGTCCTGAAGAAGTGAGCTTGCAGAAACTGGATTTGATGTCCAGCATTATCTTGGAGGGTTTGACCAGTGGGTCGCTTGGGTGTGTGTTACCTGATTGATGCTAGGTGGCTTGTCTGCGTTGGAATTGCTCGTGGCTAGTACTAGAGGGAGTGCCAGAGATGGTATTCTCTGAACACAGGCTGCCACTTAGCAGTTCTGTGATCTTTGTGAAGATTTGCTTCTTCTCTGGTTGAAAAGAGGTGGGAGCAGTGACTAGGGGGTTCTCTGAGGATTAAATGAGTACTAAGTATAGTGCTTGGCATGTGGTAGGTGTTCAGTAAATGGAAGTTTCCATTAAGAATAACAGTATTGATAATATTAATACCAATATGGCTATTTTTCTTAACAGCATGAGGTTGGTGCCCCATCTTTACTGTCCCATAAGTCCCTTGTTCTCATGGCACTTATCACTCTGTCCTGTAATTGCCAGTGTACTTGCGGTTTCTCTGGGAGGCCATATGCCTAGGTCCTTGAAACTGCTGTCACGTTTACATTGTATCCCAGCACCTCCAGCGCCTGTGGAGATGTACTGGTACCTGTACTGTACCAGTACACTGCCTGGCACATAGAACGGGCTCACTAGGTACCAAATAAAACATGAACGAACTCTTCTAGTTGACTTTCAAAAATGCATTCCCATACTTCCCATTCCCCTACTCTGCAGCGTGTCTCCTGTACTTCATGCAGGCTCGGTGCCTATCTGAGCTCTTCCTGCTTCCCCAGTGACCATATTAGTTGCCATTTCCTTTATCCACACCTGCCCTCTTGTTGTGAAATACTGTGCATCTTCTCTGTTGCCATTCTGCATCCTTTTTTTCCCTTCCTGTGTTCCTTCTCTTCCATGATACATTCCCACCCACTCCAGCCCACGTTCATCCCATTCATGCAGTCCTGTTCCCTTTATAGCCTGTAAAGCCTTGTTGTTCTTGAATTTTTGTGTGATAGCTTTATCTTTCCAACTAGATTGTCAGCTTCTTGAGAGCAACCATATGTTTATTGTGTCTGTCTAGTACAGGTTCTAGACCAGGGCCTGCTACATAATTGCTTCTAAATAAAAAGTAAGCCATTGTCAGAATACCTATATGAATTAGGCTGTTGGACCAAAGGGGTAAATGAGATAAGAATGTCTTTGCTGATGGAACACAGTCTTTGTAGTTAGTTGTGCAAATATGGGGGTCGAGGACGGGTACCAGCACCTAAATTTTGTGTTAAGTTATGGGTTTTCTGTACTCTGTCTTCCCAATTCCTATTTCTGCATTTTCCAGTCAGTTCTTCTCCTGAATGGGACTTGGGTGTGTCCTCTAAGAATTGTAAACTGTGATATTTAGGCCAGTTGTAATGAAACGAAACCTGGCTCTCATTTGGCAGTGTTCTCGTTCAGGGAATTGTAGAACTGAAGTGCTGAAAGGACCTGAATCTTCTCTTAGGTTTATGATCCTGCTGTCTTCCTCAGGTGCTGGGTCTTCACTGTCTTTCCTCCTGATTATTTTATTTTTACAGAATTTGAAGAGTTCACACTTCTTTAAAGGTATGAAGGAAAATGTAAAATTTAAGCTTGTCTACTGTCTCTGGGGAGGAAGGTAACATGTTTCGGTGGTGATAAAGGAAATGGCAATGGCTAATGGTAACATCGAGGTTTGCCATTTATTTAGTGGGTTTTATTTATCCATGCTGTGTTCATTTCTTCATTAGCTTTATTACCAAGCTGTTTCGCTATGGAACTATGATTGGTTGCTTCATTCAATGTTTTTTTGCGGCTAGAGGTCCAGTGGAGAACTCTGTGGGGGGGGGGGGTTTCAGGAGATGTGGTGTGCAGCACATAGTAGGTGCTTTGTCAGTGTTTGGGAATGGATGCATGCAAATGGAAGACATGCCCTGCAGGAATGTGCAGCCTGGGCTGGGACTGCAGTGAAGCAGCATGTGAGGGTTGGGGAGAGTGAGGGGTAGAGGGCACTAGTTCCCGAGAGGGAGCCAGCCTTTGTGAAAAAAGAACAGGAAGGAGATGCTGGAGGAGCATCCCATCACCACATGGATGGTGGAAGACAACCTATAGTAGAAATAAATGTGTTTTGAAGAAATGCCATATAGTATTCTATTATAGTGGATAAATATTTAAATAATTATAAATTTTACAGACTGACAACAGGGCCGTTTGGAGGGAGCAGACTGCCTGGCATTTAGCAGACGGTCAGTAAACATTTATTGAGTGAATAGATTCAGGGCAGAGTGGGGCTGGAGGCCCCAGGGTTTTTGTTCCTCTTTTTCTTTTTCAAACCCAACCCACTGCTGGTTCAGGCAGGAGCTTTTCATTTTCCATCTGTAACCAGATGAAAATTGTGAAGAGTGGTTAAAAGAGTTTATTGGTAGTTCTCTTTTTTTCTCATTCCATTGTGAGTAAGTAAGGCCATGTACTGTGTGGACGTTTACTGGCAGGTCCATAAAACACACGTTTTTGAGGGCAGAGTCCATGTCTTTGAGTAATAATTAACTGCTAATGGCATTGTCTTTGGTGCTGTATGGTAAACAATCAAGAAATAGCCTGTCTTCAATGAGAGTTTTCAGGCCAATGCAAAGACCACACACAGACAAACCTGGATAGTGGTATTTTGACTAAATACAAGCAGAAACAAAAGGGAAGAAATACTGCTGGTTTTGTGTTGCCATGTTTAATTGCATGATGGTGTCGGCTTCCCTTGAAATTCCTCATGCCTGGTGGAGGGCACGCAGATAATGGTGAGAAGGGCAGAACAGAGGCTCTTGGCTGCTGGGTTTTCAACTGTAGCTGAATCTCCCTTGGGAGTTTTCAGGTCTGAGTCTCTGTTAAATGGAGCAAGTGGATTGAGCCTGGTTTGTCCTTAAAATAAGTCTCTAAGAATTAAGTAAAAGCACTGCGTGCTTTTCAGTTGGAAGCCTGCGGAGAAAGAGCCTGGGAACACAGACTTTAGAAGTCAGGCAGTTTAGAGTTCCTCTTCCACAGCCCTCCTTCAGGCTCAGGAGAGGGGAAATGTCTTGTTTAGGGTCACTGAGGGCTAGGCCTAAAGACTGGGTCTGCTGTATTTTCCTGCCTGGGCTCCTTCTACCACTAGGTGCCAGCTGTCTGGAATGTCACTTTTCTGAGCGAGGAAGCAGAGATGCCTGGCCTGAGCGTGCATTGCAGGACTGCAGGATTGAGCGCGCTTAACTTTCCTGGTCGTCTCCTGCCTGGGGTCACGCCGTCCTCAGGTTAACTTGTGTTCTGGGGCTGCTTTTCGGGCCTCTGAGGGAGAGAGCTTCACAGCATGGGCATTGCAGTGCGAGGAGGACAGGTTGCTCATTAGCCTCACCTAGAATGTGCCCTGAGGCAAGGTGGCTCTACTTGTACCCTCTCCTGCTGGCTGCAGGGCAGGGTGGGGAGGCGTTATGGGACCCCACAGCCTGAGAGCTTTGGTGCTGCCTGCTCTGGGGTTGACCTGGAAGGCATTGTAAGGAGATGGTGAGGGAGGAATGAGCAAAGGGATGTAGGAGAGAGTGGGCTGTCCTGATGCTCTTTTAGGGGCTTAGGGAGGGAGCCAGGCAGACAGTGACTTTTTTTTTTTTTTTTTTTTTTTTTTTTTGCGGTACGCGGGCCTCTCACTGCTGTGGCCTCTCCCGTTGCGGAGCACAGGCTCCGGACGCGCAGGCTCAGCGGCCATGGCTCACCCAGCTGCTCCGCGGCATGTGGGACCCTCCCGCACCGGGGCACGAACCCATGTCCCCTGCATCAGCAGGCGGATTCTCAACCACTGTGCCACCAGGGAAGCCCCAGACAGTGACATTTTAAATACAGACTGAGTTGTCAGGCCTATAATTTTCCCAATGGTCCTCCTTATTTTCTAGTCTTCCGAGTCATCTGCCTATGACTTGGAGGTGCTGAGACTTAAAATTTCTGATCTTTGTAATATCCTGTCAGTCTAACCTTTTGTGATTTTGCCCTGGGGGTGAACAGAGGGCAGGAGCCAGCTCCTTGTCATCACTGAAATGTCCCTGCAGTGGCATGTGAATCAGATTTCAGATCTGTTTTTAAGAAACTTGAAACAAAAGTCAACCCCAGAAGAACCCTGAAGGTGCTGCAATGTTCTGGGTGGTCCTTGCTGACCTGACTGAGAAGATGGACCTCAGGAGGACCTGGGAACCACTCATGTTTCTCCCTGAGGCTCTGGAAGCAGGGACATCAGCCTGATATTTGTTGGTATCAGTATGCAGCAAATCTCCAAGTGATTCTGTTGCCTCGGATTCAGATTTAATTCGCTCATTCTTAAGTTGATTTTATTGATGTAATATTTATTGAGAGCCTTCCCTATGCCTTGCTTTTTGCTGGCATTGGAGATAAAATGGCAAGCTGGGCACACTCAGTGCCTGTCTTGGGAGCTTAGTGTGTAGAGGCTGGAGGAGACTGTCTGGACCAACACCCTCACCGACTGTCCCCCCCCCCCCCGCCCATTTAGATGTGGCCTCTGAGGCCAGAGAAGAAGAAGTGACTTACCCACAGTCTTAGGGTTTGGGGCCTTGTTTTCTCAGCTAAACAGTAAACAGCTGGAGGGCAGGATCAGGTTTTGTTCTTCTGCATGTGATACCCTGCAAGTAATAGCCACTCAGCAAATATAGATTGATTGATTAAATATGGCAGAGATGTTCCTTAGCACTCCCCTTAGTTGTACTGCTTCCTCATCGCTGGGTGAGTTTCAGTCCTGTGCCCTACAGGCTGGTGGTTTAGTACACCCTCACTGTGTCTCACCACAAATGCAGCTTTAGGTTACATTTGACCATCAGATCTCCTAGAATCGGCTTCTGAAATTATGTGTTTGAGCCTGAGGCAGGAGGAGACCAGTGGGAGATTTTACTCTCCTAATGGAGTCTTGCAAAGATATCCCTTAAAGGCTGGGAGAAGGAAACAGCACCATTTATTTTTAGCCTTTCTGCTGCGCTGCTCTGTGCTAGTGGCTTCCTCACACTGCGCTTGTTTTATTTAGTCCGTTAAACCTTCGTAAGGATCGATAGGTGGTGTGATCCTGATGTTGCTAAGGATAAACAAGAGCTAACTGACAGGCGCGCTGAAGCCTGTGTCACTGTGCCTTCCAACATTTTCCCCAGCCCCTCTGGGAAGTGTATACATGTACACAGGAGCTTTGAGTGGTTTCTGTGCTTGCTTTTCCTGAGAAGTATTTGAGACACTAGAACTCATGGAAATTCCCGTGATAATCCCTGGAGAGCAGAGCATGGATTGCTTGTCTTGTGTATGTGTATAAATCTTGCAAATTCTCCTGCCCCTAGAGTGAGTGCTGATAAACCGCCAACTTCTACCTCCCTCCACTCCCCAGGTACTCCTGTGCTGGGATACAGTTGAATGGACTGATTTTTGACGTTTAAGTATTTTGTGGCTAGTACACATAATTCTGGGTTCGAGGACAGTTGCGATAGTCTGGCATAACTGATTTACCTCCTTGAAACTAAGAACTGTGAGTTCTGTATGCAAATGCAAATTAAGCCGGATACAAATGATCACTTTGGTCCTAGAATCCAGAGGGCGGTTGGTGCATTCAGGTTTGTAGAAGGAAGCAGTGGCTGGTGGTAGAAGTCAAGTACCTGGAGATGGAAGCTGTTGGCACTGGGGACAGTTTACCACGTGAGATCTTAGGAAACCCATCTCACTTCCTTAGCTTCAGTTTCTCTATCTGTGGTTTAGGAGAAAAAATTACTTGCTGTTTGACATCCCTTTCTCAGTGCTGCCTTATCGAGAAGAAGTTGTGGTGCTGCAGGGGAAAGGAGCGCTGTCGCCCAAACAGGGTAGAAGCTTGTGTGTGAGGCCATATGTAGGTACACAGATATTTGCACGTGGATAGTTGGTGGTTTTCACCCTAGTGGTCTTTCTGTGATTTATCCCATCAGGCCCAGAATTCGGCTATTTAAATCTTTCCCTGCACTTCACTCAGGACCCAGTAGGATGACACAGAAATAATACCGATGCATCCCATTTCACCTCCCAAAAGCCTATGCATGTTCTGAGACTTGGAAAGGGGCTCTTTGTGACTCCTTGGGCTTTTTTTAGGCTACCCTCCCTGGGCCCAAGGAAACAGGTTGAACAGAAATCTGGCTCAAGTCCCACGTATTTTGTGAGGCCCTGGCGCCTGGCATTGGGGGCAGAGTATTATCTCCAGAGAGACTTGAAGTCAGGGCTTCTGCTGCATCTTCCCTGGCACTCCTCCCCTGGGGTTTAGAAAGCTCTAGACTTCATTCTGAGTGAAGCTCAGAGTGACATCACCCCTGAGGAATTCTTTGGGGGATGTGGGAGGATGACTTCTGGAGAATCAGGAGTTCTCCAAAGAGAGAGGAAGTATACATTGCTATGGTGAATTCCATCTTTGTCTTAGGAACCTGAGCTGCTCTGTTCACTCCTATCCTGAGCTAGAAGGAAATGGAAACTTAGGCTGAATTAATAGAGATGCTGTATCCAGAATAAAGGAGGTGAGAATCCCACTCCCTCAGCACCAGTTGTTAGACCACACCTGGAGCATGGTGATGAATTGAGAAAAGCACATTTTCCAAGGGATATGGACACACTGGAACATATTTATAGGAGAGTGGAAGAGCCCACTCTGGTCTGTGGGGATGGCTGTGAATACAGTGATTTTTAACCTGGAGAAGGCAAAACTCAGGCTCTGACTGGGTTTTAAATATTTGGAAGGCTGTGCTGGGGATCCATGTGTGGTCACAGAGGTCCTTACATTGGAATCACAGAACTCTTGGGTGGAGGCTTTAAGGGGAGTGATTCTGTTTAATATGAGGAAAAATGAGTTTCGTTTAGAGTGGTATTTTTACTGTTTTTTCCTTGACCGTCAAAGTGATATGTTAATTTTGGAGCATTTAAGAGGAAAGAATAAAAAAAACTTCATGAAGTATCTATAATGCCCCTATTGAGAAGCAGCCACTATTAGCATTTGGCACGTTATCTTCTAGTATTTTTGTGTATTTTATTTTTCTTTACAAAGTTGGAATAATAGTGCATAAACAATTTTGAATCTTAATTTTTTTTCTTTTGGCCACACCATGCAGCTTGTGGGATCTTAGCTCCCCAACCAGGGATCAAACATGGGCCCTCAGCAGTGAAAGCTCGGAATCCTAACCACTGGACTGCCAGGGAATTCCTTGAATCTTAATTTTTAAGAATGATTTCAGGCAAAACATTTAACTTCACATTTAATAATTTGTGGTAAACATAACATTTTAATGGTTTCATAATATGCTATCCTAAAGGTATAATGTAATTTGATCTAACATTTCCTCCAACATGGGCCATGGGCCACTAAATTTATTTTGTAGTTTGTGCTTTGCACTAAACATTATGCATAATAAATCTTTGCATGTGTTTTAGATTATTTGCTCAGGTTAGACTCCTAGAAATGAATTTGTTAGGTCAACGTGTATGAACAATATAACTGTCGTTATATATTGCTATATGGTTTTACAGAAATATTATACCATTATACCAATTTATACTCTGTATCAGTTAATACACTTTTGCTCCAAATGATCAGAAAACTTTAACTGCCATGAATAAAAAAGGGATGTATTGGCTTATATTACTGGAAAAAAAGATGTAGGGCTAGAGTTTAGCTTCAGGTGTGCATGGATACAGGGGCTCAACTAATGTCTCTAGGAGTTGGTTCTCCCTCCTCCCCCATCAGTAAAAGTCTGTTGGCTACTCAGGGCAACTGTTTGCGGTGGCCTCTGTGTGTGTGTGTGTGTGTGTGTGTGGTTATAATTGAGCTTTGAATGAGGTATAGTGTTTCCATGACTGGCACAGGCAATCTCAACCCAGGGAGGCTATCAGGGGAATCTGCTTATTTCTTTGGTCCCATTTGGTCTGGTTTGGCTGACATGAAAATTTTTCCGCTGAAGTTTTTTTATTAGACAAAGGAGGTGGATTATAGGGCCTTAAGGGGTTGTCCCTTGGTCCATCTTTCCATCTCTGTGCTTGTCCATATGTCTCTTCATTCATCCAGGTAATGAATGGATGAATAGGAGTTAAAGGATGTGAATTCTCATCCAGGTTCCAGCACTGGTACCCTAGTGCAGTGTGCCCTAATGGCAGTGACCAAAGCACAGCTGGTATCAGGGAGCAGTTTCTCCTCCTGGGGCACATCCTCCAAAGCATCTGCTTTCCAGCAGTTTTTTTTTTGGTACGCGGGCCTCTCACTGCTGTGGTGTCTCCCCTTGGGGAGCACAGGCTCCGGACGCGCAGGCTCAACGGCCACAGTTCACGGGTCCAGCCGCTCCGCGGCATGTGGGATCTTCCCGGAACAGGGCACGAACCCATGTCCCCTGCATTGGCAGGCGGACTCTCAACCGCTGTGCCACCAGGGAAGCCCACCAGCAGTTTTTAAAAGGTAAAATGTATAGTGAAAAGTTGTTAGAGGAAGTAGTGTGGAAGCCAGACATGGAGCCACTCAGGGAATGTAATCAAAGGGTACTGTCTCTCTCTCTTTTTCCAGCTGATTTGCAAAGTCCACCCCCAAAGTCACTCACTAAGACTTTAGAAGCTGATTTTGCATCTGCTTTCTGAACATCTCCTCATTATTTAAAGAGGGCTAATGTACCAGTTCTGCCTCTCTCAGAGGGTTTGGGGTTGGGGGATAAAATGAAATGAAAACGCACGTGATAGCACCACATAAATGTAAGATGATGTGTTAAGGATCGAGCACCTAGGGCGTAAAAGCAAGTTCCACATCCCTTCTGAAAGGGGTTATTATGTCCCATTCAGTAAGGCCCCAGAGGAATTGGTCTTTTTCCTCTTTGGTAGAGAAGCCCAAAAAAGGAGGTTGGTAGGATATTCAAGAACCACTGAGTCTTTGCACATAAAAATCTGGACCTCAAAAACCATGAAATAAATGCGGATTCTTCTTCACATCCATTGCCACCACAGGCCCCCTTCAGCTTGGCTTATGTTACTGCGGCAGCCTCGCCTTGCAGCTCTCCTCTGCGTCTTCCATAGACTGCTCTTTCTAAAAGTGCAAGTCCCATCATGCCACTTGCCCTGCTTCAGCCCTGCTCTTGGGATGTGGCAAACTCCTTCATGTAACTGAAAAAGGCACATAGGAGTGATCTGGCTCCAGATCTGATTTCGCCACTTTATTTTTTCCCTTCCTTCTTTGTGGCTCTACATTATAGTTGGACTTCTTTTGGTTACACCATGCCTTCTGCCCTCAGACCTTCCCGGGTGTAGTTTATTTCTTCTTAACCCCCAACCCCCAAACTTTGAGTCATCTTTCAGATTTCAGCTTACATGTCACTTCCTCCAATTTTTGTCCATCTTTTGACTGGGAGACTGAATGGCTAGTCACTAATGGTGGAAAAGGTAAAAACGGCTTATGCGTGTGCCCTCTGTCTGGGCAGGTGGTGGCTGAGTACGGAACCCAAGTCCAGCAAATGGCCAGTGGGTGTCAGAGTGGTGTGGTCACTCTGAGCACAGTTCACAGTAGGAGCTGGGAGGAAGGCGCTCCATGTCAGCCTGTCCCTTTGGCATTATCCTATGCGTGTCTGCTTTGGACATGTTCTGTGTTAGTGCTTTTGCCCCAAGGTGTGGAGTCCCAGCTTTTAATCAGTGCAGCGGCCCCCAGCTGTCTGAGTGGTTTTCAGAAGGGAGAGGGATGGAGGAATGTAGGTGTCAAGCTCTCACTTTTCTTAATTCTTAGAAATCATTATGAATCTGAATCACTGGGTTGGTGATGCTGCAGTTCTCTGTGCACACATGAGGCTGTGGGTGCTTGTGTGGGATGTGAGTGGATGGTGATTTGTTTATGGGTAGGACTGGGAAACTTTGAGAAGAAGCTGCTAAAATTTATCTTAGGTTTTTGCTGAAGTGAATAAGAAAATATCTGGGTTCTCTATACAACCAAGCATTCATGAGGCTGAAGGACACAAGTTATCAGAACTGTTTTGATACCTCATTTAGCACAAATATATTGCCAGAAATCAGAGGGCTAATCGGTTGGTTCTGGAGACAAAACAGGACCGATGCCCAGCTTCTTAATGGATTAGAAAGTGAAAAGAAGCCTTGTGAGCCCTGGACAGGAAGCTGGTTCCTGGTGATTATTTATACTTTCATTGAGCAAACGTTTATTGATTATTGTGTGTTAGTCTCGCTTGTGCTTGAATACACGTATTACCTCATTTCTTCACGCAGTTCCGGGATCAGTTTGAGTTTTATTTTAGGATTTTTTAAGAAATACTCTTGAATTTGTTTTCGATGGTGTGGCTGTTTATCTAATGGGGAGTGGTGTTGGCTTGTGCTACATGGTTGCAAGACAAAGCATTAGAAAGGAGCTTGGCTCTCTTTTTCTACCTGCCATACCACCTTTTCCCCCCCTCTTTGGAATGAGAGTAACTGTTAAGTGAATGAGGACCAGAGGAAGCACAACTTGTTAACAAGCAAGATACTTCTTGACAGTGGAATTCAAAATTAGAGTTTTCCTTGCCTCGCTTTCTGAAAACCACTCTACTATTGCCACGCTCGTGCTTCCGTTTCTGTTTTTCATCCAGGATGACATCACGTCCTCTCCAGGGAGTATTCTAGTGTCATCACCATTGGATCTTTTTATTAAGAAAGACTTTGGAGGTCTGCAGAAAGGGTGATTGGCACAGAATTATAGGTTGGGGAATTGTAGCTGTCTTGCTGTAGGTCAGCCTGGTTGTAATTGCTAGCTCTGCTGTGAGAACCACCCTGCAAAGTACTGAACTCTATAGACGACCTTGCTCTGTAAGCAAGTAGTGCTTTTGGCGCCTGTTGGTGGCTCTTTATTGCTCTTGTTCAGATGTCTCTTGCAAACTATTCTAAAGGTTCATTTCTCCCTCACTTTAAGACGATCATTTCAGACTTATTAGACTTGTGTTCGCTCTCCTAAAGTATTAACCAGGAATCTAGATGTCAGGAATCAAAGTTGTGCATTTGTTTGATCACTCTACCTTAGCAGAGCAATTATTTATACTGCTCAAGTGAAGGCCGCTTTGTGAGGGACCTGAGATCATCTGTTTACATGTTGGAAGGCAAAAACAGTGGCATAGAGACTTTCAGGGAATGTTATCTAAGTAACTGGAAAACTCAGAGGAACAAGGAAAAGAAACAGTGTTGAGCCAAGTGGTTAGAATAGGATAAAGGGATCTTTAATGCAGGGGGCTCTGGAAAGGAAAATGGACTAAGGCATTTTAAACCTATTTCCTTTTAATAAAAATTTCATATTTTTCTGATTCCTAATTTATAGGCAATCTGACTTCTGTGGGTTGATCAGATCTGTAAGAGGATAGTGTATTAGTCTTCTTGGGCTGCAGACTCATTTGCCATAACAGAATCCCACAGACTTGGTGGCTTAAACAACAGAAATTTATTTACTCACAATTCTGGAGGCTGGAAGTCCAAGATCAAGGTGCTGTCAGAGTGGGTTTCTGGTGGGGCCTCTTTTCCTGGGTTTTGACGGCCTCCTTCTCACTCTGTCCTCACATGGCCTTTCCTCTGTGCACACATACTCTTGGTGTCTCTTCCTCTTCTTATAAGGACAGGAGCCCTGTTGGATCGGGCTTTACTCTTAGGACCTCATTTAACCTTAATCAGCTCCCTAAAGGCCCTGTCTCCAAATACAGTCACATTGGAGGTTAGGGCTTCAACACATGAATTCAGTCCACAACAAATGGGAAGACCTTATGATTTAATTTAGGGGTCAGAAAACTAGCCACCCCCCACCCCAACTGTGTTCATAAAGTTTATCGGAACATAGCCACACCCATTCATGTTTCGATGATCTGTGACTGCTCTTGCACTACAAGGACAGACTTGAGTAGTTGTGATAGACAGCCTGTCCTACAAAGCCTAAGATATTAGTTATCTGGCCTTGTACAGAAAGTGCGCCAACCCTTGAAATAGGCTGAGCCTGTTCTAATAAGAGAAGGGGATTGTTTTTCTATCAGGTTTTGTATCACAGTGATATTTTAAAATTGACATACAAGTAGGCATTATTTGTTTACACATTAAGTAGGAAAGGAACAGAGAGTGAAAATTGCCCTATGGCTGAGGTGCCATGCCAAGTGGTTGGTACATATCAGGATTACTGGAAAGGGCAGCTGTGGTCAGAAGACCTTGCTGTATGACCATGGGCCATTCACTTCACATCTGCGAGCCTCGATTCTTCCACTGTAAAATGGAAATAAGGTGACCTGTCTTATAACATGATTGCTTGGATCCAATGAAGTAAAGTCCCTAGAGTGTCCTGTAAATGGTGGGAGGACTGTATAAATAGGAGGGATTATTCAGCACCTACTTGTGCTGTTGCAGCTGCTGCAGATAACATGCCCAGTAAAACTACCCTATTATTTAGAGACTGAGAAATATTTGGATGGTGGTAATGTGCTGCTCTAGAAAAAGCAGTCGCCAGTGGGATTTTTATCACATAATTAGAGGGTCTGCTGAACGTACTAGTGAAGAGAAGCCGCTGTGTGCTGTTGCCTTGTGTTAACGTGGACCAGGGATCCTGAACGTTTTCCCTGAGGATGTCCTAGAACAGCATCCTTGCTCTCTTCCCTTTTGTGATGCTGCCTGTGACCAGCAGAAATTCTGGGAAGTCCTAGACATAGTGCCAGTGCCACAGTGGCCTTAGGGACCATCACAAAATGACCATCTATCCACGGGACACCAGTGCTTTTCAGATTAGATTCTGGTCAGCTACCTCGCATGTAAATCTTCTGAAAGGAGGAGCAAGCTGGAAAGCTGGGCAATGGTAGGAATCGAGAAGGTCCGAGGTTAGGATGAGGGAGAAGCAGAGCTGTTCAAGCTGTTTCTTGGTCGACTCATTTGTTCATTTATCTTTTCATTCCATCACTCAGCTTCCTCATGTTAAGAGTGGTAATACGGGCTTCCCTGGTGACGCAGTGGTTGAGAGTACGTCTGCCGATGCAGGGGACATGGGTTCGTGCCCCGGTCCGGGAAGATTCCACATGCCGCGGAGCGGCTGGGCCCGTGAGCCACGGCCTCTAAGCCTGCGCGTCCGGAGCCTGTGCTCCGCAGCGGGAGAGGCCACAGCAGTGAGAGGCCCGCGTACCGAAAAAAAAAAAAAAAAAAAAAAGAGTGGTAATACTATGTACTTTCCAGGGTGTGGTAAGGATTGAATGAGGTACTGCTGATAAAGTGTGAAGCAAACTATCTGGTGTGGAACAGATGCTCATTAAATGGTAGTTCTTGTTTTTCTAATGATTTCATATTCATTCATTAACTCCATATCCTGTTGCAGACATTGATGAACAGAGATAAGAGATAAAGATGCATAGGTTCTGCCCAGCCTTGGCTTCTGTGGCTAGCCGTGGTTCGGGAGATCCAGAGGTGCTCTTTGTGCGTCCATCAGGTGTGCATTTCTCATGGTGAGGCTAGTGATGCTGCTGCTGTCTCTTAACTCAGCCTGTTCACCTGCCAGAGCACCCCCAGCTTGCCTGTCCAAATCTCATCTTCCCTCCAAGACCAAGCTTGGAGCCCATCTTCTTCCTGATTCATGCTGGCTTACAGGCATCACACCCTTCTCAGAATCCTGAAGCACTTATACACCCAATTTAACTTTGGATCGCATCCCACCTGTATTTTTATCATTGCTTTATGTAGCCTTGAGAGAAGATACATGCCTTACTCATCTTTAATTCTTGAGCACTTATAACAGTGCCTGACACATGCATATGCTCAATAACTGTTGAATTGGATTAATTCTAATTCAATGTAACCATCATTTTTTGAGCACGTACTTCTGGGTTTCTCAACCTCATCCCTACTGTCCTTTTGAACCAGACAGTTCTTTGTTGTGGGGACTATTCTGTGCACTGTAGGATGTTTAGCAGCATCCCTGGCCTTTATCCACTATATGCCGATAGCACCGTCCAGTTGTGACAACCCAGAATGTCCTCAGACATTGCCAGATGTACCCAGAAGGGCAGAAATCACTCCTGGTTGAGAACCACTGATTCACTGTGTTCTAGGCACTGCCCCTCCCCGCCCCCAAATATTCCTTTTGTCAGAAAACTTTTTTGATTGGCTTTGTTTTTTATTTATTTATTTTTGGCCTTGCTGCACAGCTTGTGGGATCTTAGTTCCCCAACCAGGGATTGAACCTGGGACCCTGGTAGTGAAAGCGCCGAGTCCTAACCACGGGACCGCCAGGGAATTCCCAGCGCTGCCTATCTCTTGTCTTCTCAGTTAGGTTATAAGTTCCGGGGGCAGAATTTTCTTTATCTCCACAATGCCTGTATACTGGCCGTAGAGTACATGTCTAATTAACAGATGTTTGTTCACTCAGTCTGCTCTGCTCATTTTCCTCGTTGCACCACCTTCGGCTGAGGCCGGGAAGAACAAAAAATTCAAGGCTATCTTCATTATCCTCAGTTAGCACGCATGAAATAAATGCTTAGAATTTCCTGGTTTTCATTTCGCCTTCCTTGCTAACTCTCGCTTCTGGAGTCTCCTGCTTTCTGAATGCCAGTACTGTAAGCAAATGAGCAAATCCCACATCCCTTGTTCAGATTTCCTTTGGAAAATATTGATTAATATAATAGACTGATGGGTACATTTTTTTCCTCCTCTGGAATCTCATTTATGGCCTTAAAACTCCATGAGGCCTCTGTTTGTCGTTTTTGCACAAAGTGGTGCTGAATTTGCTTGAGAATAGTTTCAAGAAGTATTTGCTCTGCCCTTCCAGGGATGGACACCAATAGGTGGCCCAAGTGTCCCAGGGACTCAGTTTTACATGTACGGTTGTACCAGGGTAAACAAAGGCTAAAGGTCTGAGTTTTTAAGTTGGGAGTGTGTGTGTTTGTGTGAGTGTGTGTGTAGTAAGGTGATAGTGAGGACAGAGCAAGGTTCTGTTGGGGAAAATTAGGAGAAGTGGTGTTCCAGGGGAATTCAGTACAAAGAGCTCTGGAAGCGAGAGCTCAGAGCTAAGCTGGGATACACCACTAAGTGGCTCTGAGGACCTGGGCAAGTTAGTTAACTCCTCTCTGGGCCTGGCTTCACCTGTGAAGGGAGAGAAATGAATTAGATGATCTTTACCATCGCTTCTACCTCTGAACATTTATGACTTGAAAATTTTAGCCTGAAGCGCACTTCTTTCATACTCATGGAAGAAGACTTGATTAGAAGGTTGGGCCAGGGTCTCCCAGCACTTTGTGAAGACTACTCTCTTGCTAGCCATCTTCAACTTTTGGAAAGGCTGCCATGAAGCTGAGAGACTGGAGTTGTTCTCTGATACCTTGAGAGTAGAACCAGGTGATAGGAAGGCAGATTCTGGCTCAGTAGAAGACTTTTCTAGCTATCAGAGTTGCTGGAAAGTGAAAGAAGCTTTAGAGGGAAGGAGTTTCATCACTGGGGGTATTCTAGCTGAGGCGATCGGCCTTGCTTGTCTGAAACTGAGTTATCAAATGAGTGATCAGACTAGGTGACTTGAAGTCCTTTCTGACCCTGTGAATTTTTTAAAATTCTGTTGTTTTTTTTTTTTTTAATTATTACCTATATCTTGAGATCCTTGAAAAGGAAAGGGGAAGAGATTCCTTGGTGGAGATGGATGTTAAAGTGAGGGCTCTGAGGCAGAGAGAGCCTTGCTTTTAGTTATATTTCTTCAGAAACAACTTTCAAGCGGGGTGTGGCCAGAAATGTAGGCGCTCAGAGATGTGTCAAGAAAATCTTTGTGGTGCACCGGCCGTGGGGCCCCAGCTTGACTTTCATGGGCCAGGGACCGGCCCCCACGCTGAACCCACAGCTCTGCTTGCCTCTCTCGCTGTGAGCTGTCCTGCCTTACTGAGCAGCAAGCAGAAGCCATGCTGTTTCCCCTGCCACCGTCTGTCTGTCTCCTCATGGCTCTGAATCAGCTGTCATGGGAGCTGGCTGTGACTGAGAACCCAAATTAATCCACTTTCTCTGGAAATGATTTCTTCCAGGCCCGTGTCTCTCACGTTGCTGTGCTTTCTGAGGCCAGCATCTTTCTGTGAAGTCCTTGCTTTCCATTTTTGGAGCGTTTTTGTAGGGCTCCACAGAGCACCTGTTCCCCTCTGTAATTGACTGGATATATTTATGCCGCTTGTAATTACCTCGAGGTAATTGTCTGTTGAGGTCATGGCAGTGGCTCCTCTTGGGGGCCTTCCCCGGGCATTTGTGCCCATGCTTCCCTGCCTGTGAAATGGGAGGTCAGCTTTATTTGGATGGTAGGGCGAGGGTGATATACCCAGATTGTTCCATGACACTGCTTCCTCTTTCCACTGACTGCCTTTATTTCTTCATCTCTGCTGTTGCAGACAACCAGTGTAGCACAGTGCATGAACCGTCTGTCATGGGCTGCTGAACTAGCTGGGTCCTAAAGCACCAGGTGTCCTACCATTTGAAGGAAGTTGGTCAATCTGCTGCTCCCCTGCCCTTACCCTACCTCTCACTGTTGTGCTCTTACTGTTTTCATCCCTCTTCTCATCCCACCCATAGTTTTACATGGAGATGATGAATCCACCATGGACCCTTCTGGTTTTGGAAATGAGGGTGAATGGCATTTGACGTTGGGAAGAGCTACTTGGATCTCTTACTTGTCTTAGCTCAGGTTGCCATAACAGTACCGTAAAATACCATAGGCTGGGTGGCTTAAACAACAGACATTTATTTTCTCACAGTTCTGGAGGCTGGAAGTCCAAGATGATGTATAAGCAGATTTGGTGTCCAGTGAGAACTCTCTCCTTGGGTTGTAGACAATTGTCCTCTCTCTATGTCCTCACATGGCCTTTTCCTTGGTACATGGACATGGGGAGAGAAAGATCTTTCTTCTCCTTTAAGGCTATCCATCCTACCATCCTATCAGTTAGGACCATACCCTTAAGACCTCATTTAACAATAATTACCTCCTAAAAGCTCCCTTTCCAAATGCAGTCACTTTGGGGGTTAGGGCTTCAACATATGAATTCAGGGGGACTCAGTTCAGTCTAGCACTTACTTATTGGTGATTTTCTTCAACTTCAGAAGACAAAGAATAACTCGCCTTGTAAGGTGTGAACAACACAGTGAAGTGATGGGTTATACGGCTTTCTTCTTTCTGTCAGAACTCTTGCTTTTTTTTTTCTTTGACTATTTGAGGCCTTGAGGGAGCCACTTTCTCTCTCTGTGTAATTCCATTGTCCACAGATAGCTCACTGTTTCCTGGTTAAAGAACACTGGCAAAGGTCTAGGGTCTCTAGATACTGTGCCACCAAGGGACTGGCGTGGTTAAGAGCGCCTGGACTTGATTCAGATTTAGGTTACAAGGAGTGGCTTATGTTTAAATTCAGTACTTGTTGCCCTCCTCTGTCAGAAGATCATTTTACAGAAGACAAAGCAAAGACTGCAAAAGTTCTGATGGTTGGGTATGAGGTCTTAAGACTAGTCAGTGGCAGAGCCAGGAGCATAAGCCTGTTTACAATCCTTCGTCGTTATTAGAGCTGGTGAACTTCCTGGGAGAATGTAGAAGGGAATGCTTTGCTCATTTTGTTGAGTAACCTTCCCTAGCCTTGCTCTCTTGGGGGGTTTCTTCATTTCACACTTGAAGGGGTGGGGAAAGAGTGAGATAGTTCATTGCATGGGCTTCTCTACAAACTGGGAAGGCGTTCTATGACATTTAAAGAACAAGGGACTTAATGGCCAGTGATATGAGCAGGTCTTCTGTAGATTCCACCTCTTGAACTTAAGGCCTCTCGCTTAGAACTGACATGCTGGTTAATCTCACTCTTAATTCAGGTGACACGTAGTAAATATTTAGCACTGTGCTGGATGCTGGAATATAATGGTGAGGAAAGTGGGCTTGCCCTGCCCTCATGGAACAGAGTCTAATTTCTGTTCTCTCTATCCCCACATCCTCACTGTGCCCTTACCTGAAGCAGGAACAGTTAGGGGTTCTAGCTGCGGGTAAAGGCCTTGGAAGGGAGAGTGGATGGGGTGGGGAATAGCTTAGGGGGTGGCTGTGGAGATTGACCCATACATTCTCCTCCTTCCTGATTGGAGTCCCTTCTATCCTGGCTGCTCCCTGGAACTTTGGCTACTGCAGTCTAGTTTCTTTTTTAAAAACTGAAAAGGTGTACAACATGATCTGATATACATATATACAGTGAAATGATTGCTAGAGACGAGCTAGTTAGCATCTCCTCACAGTTACGTTTTTTTTGGTGCGATGAGAACACCTGAAATCTACTCTTTTAGCCATTTTTCAGTATTCCATACAGTATTATTTAACTGTAGTCATCATGCTATACATTAGGTCTCTAGACTTATTCATCCTACCTAACTGCAACTTTGCCCAGTGCCTCCCCATTTCCCCCCACCTCCCTGTCCCTGGTAACCAGTCTGCCCTCTGCTTCTATGTATTAGACTTGTTTTAGATTCTACACGTAAGTGAAATCATGCAGTTTTTTTCTTTGTGTATCTGGCTTATTTTACTCAGCATAATGTCCTCCAGGTTCACTCATATTGTTGCAGATACACACACACACACACACACACACACACAATGCTATTTCTTTATCCATTCATTCATTAGGAGACACTTAGGTTTACATATATATATATATTTTAACATCTTTATTGGGGTATAATTGCTTTACAATGGTGTGTTAGTTTCTGCTTTATAACAAAGTGAATCAGTTATACATATACATATGTTCCCATATCTCTTCCCTCTTGCGTCTCCCTCCCTCCCACCCTCCCCATCCCACCCCTCCAGGTGGTCACAAAGCACCGAGCCGATATCCCTGTGCCCTGCGGCTGCTTCCCACTAGCTATCTACCTTACGTTTGGTAGTGTGTATATGTCCATGCCTCTCTCTCGCCCTGTCGCAGCTCACCCTTCCCCCTCCCCAGGTTTACATATATTGTCTGTTGTGAACAATGTGCAGTGGACATGGGAGCACAGATATCTCTTTGAGGTATTGAGTTCATTTCCTTTGGATATATACCCAAGAGAGGGCTTACTGAATCATATAGTAATTTTACTGAGGAAGTTCCATATTGCTTTACACAGTGGCCGCACCAACTTACATTCACACCAACAGTGTACAGGGATCCCCTTTTCTCCACATCCTTGCCAACACTTATCTTTTGTCTGTTAGTTTGTTTTTGATAATAGCCATCTGAACAGGTGTGAGATGATATCTCATTGTGGTTTTGATTTCTATTTTCCTGATGATTAGTGACGCTGAGCACCTTTTTAGGTACCTGTTGGCCATTTGTATGTCATCTCTGAAGAACGTCTATCAGGCCCTTTGCCCATTTTTTAACTGGGTTGTCTCTTTTGCTGTTTAGTTGTCAGAGTTCCTTATATATTTTGGATATTAACTCCTTATCAGATGTGTGGTTTGCAAATATTTTCTCCAATCCATAGATTACCTTTTCATTTTGTTGATGGTTTCCTTTGCTGTTTATGAGCTTTTTAGTTTGATGTAGTTCCTCTTGTTTATTGTTGCTTTTGTTGGCTAAGCTTTTGGTGTCATATCCAAAAATCATTACCAAGGCTAATGTCAAGAATTATTTTCCCTAATGTTTTCTTATAGGAGTTTTATGGTTTCAGGTCTTATGTTTCAGTCTTTAATCCATTTTCAGTTGGTTTTTGTGTACGGAGTAAGATAAGATAAGGGTCCCATTTCATTCTTTGACATGTGGATATCCAGTTTTCCTAGCACCATTTATTGAAGAGACTATCCTTTCCCCATTGTATATTCCTGGTGCCTTGGGTTTATTTCTGGGTTCTCTCTCCTATTCCATTGGTCTGTGTATCTCTTTTTATGCCAGTACCATACTGTTTTTGATTACTATAGTTTTGTAATATAGCTTGAAATCAGCAAGTGTGTTGCCTCTAGCTCTGTTCTTTTTTCTTACGATTGCTTGACTGCTGGGGGTCTTTTGTGGTTAGAATTGTTTTTTCTATTTCTGTGAAAGTCTAGCCTCTAAACTCTCCTGGGAGTGCTCTGGCAGTACAGGGGACAGGGTTGACAAGCTCAGCTGCATGTGGCAATACCAGTTACTGGATGAGTCTAGAGACTGTCGCTTCAAAGTCTGTTCCATGACTACTTTACACGCAAGTGACGAGCTTCTGATTCTTGCTCAGTGTAACGATTTCTG
Source organism: Monodon monoceros (assembly GCF_005190385.1). Classification (NCBI taxonomy): domain Eukaryota; kingdom Metazoa; phylum Chordata; class Mammalia; order Artiodactyla; family Monodontidae; genus Monodon; species Monodon monoceros. Next base: position 64,731,710 of record NW_021703774.1, on the reverse strand, counting down.
ACTCCCTTGAATAATATGGGTGGAACAGGAGTTGTGTTGAGGCAAAGCAGGTTTAGAGGGCATCTGGGGGGCATCAGGGCAGGGCTGGCTGCCTGCCTCCCCTATCTGGAGGAGTCTAGGTACAGTTAGGGAATCCAGCGTTACCTGAAAACCCTGGCACGTTTCCTTAGGACATGAACTTATGATCATAGCCTCCTTTTGCTTTATTCTCCGTACATATTTAAATACCCTGGCAACTCTCATCCTTAGCGCTAGCTGTAATAACCAACTGCACTTCCTCTCTCAGAGCCTTTCTAATAATTAGCTTCTTTGTTCTGCTCTTTTAATCTAGCGGTAGGAGCTGGGAGCTGCCTGCTTAGGAATTTTTGCCTTAAGAGAGGAGCCTCTCCCCCTGATCCTACGCAGGCATTTTTGCTATGGCTGGAGTTGCCGAATCCAAGAAACAGAGACCTTTCACCTCCACCTGGGTCATGTGCTTTTGAAAGAGGGATGTGCTCACTCCTCCTCCCATCCCCTACTTCCTGTGCTCCCTGTTGAATTCATTTGACACGCAGTTGCCCAATGCAGTCGTACCTGACTAATTGGATTGTTTTTAAATTCTCCTCTGGATGAATTATGAGCTTTCTTGACTTTGGTCAGGCTGCCTGGAGTCAGTCCTAGCCTGGGCAGGTGCTGTGCCAACTTCCCGGGCATGTGCCTGTGTCGGCGTATTTTACTATTGACCCGTAGCTCTGCCTTGGAAATACCAAGCCTGGAGCTCTGGAGAAGGCACCGCCACTCCTCGTGTAGTTCTGAAAGGCTGCCTTTGTCCTGAGGAATGCCTGTCGCAATGAAGCCTGATAAATAGACAGCTCCTTTCTCCTATAAATTAAAATGAAAGAACCTTGCCTGCTAGAAGTAACTTTACTTGTCTCTTCTCATCATCTTTATTCAAGCCTATTTAATGAATATCTATTTAAGACCTAAAATCTAGCAGCATGCCAGGCACTACAAAGGTTGGGGGGGGCGTAGAAGTAGAAGTTTGTGGTCCTTGTTCTTTAGGACCTAAGGCTTCTTGATGGACACAGACATATGTCCCTGAAACCATTAAGGAATATATAAAATGGACTTCAACAAAATGCCAAGTGTATGAGTTGCCTTCTCTGGTTGCCTTATGGGAGCAGAGCTTCCTTTTCCCCATGTTTTCCATAGATACACTTTCATTTCAGTCCCTTTAACATTTCTTTTTTGGTTCATTTGTTCATTTATTCACTCACTCATTCAGTGAGCACTGATTTAATGCTTACTCTTTGCCAGGCACTGTGCTAGACACTAGAAACAAGGAGGGGACTATAAGACATGGCTCTCAACCAGCTCACAGTCTTGTTGGAGAGAGAGAGAGAGAGAGAAGGAAATGATAATGCACAGTCGTAAATGCTGTGCTCAAGGCAGGGATAAAATGCCCTGTGAAGTAGAAGACAGAAGAGTTAATTAGCTTCTAGGTTTGATTTTTACTGTCATAATTTGTCTTCTGTTGAGAAATAAATCTCAGTGTTCTTATCCTTCCACCGTTCAAATGGCTGATTAACCTTTTTTCTGCCAACCTGCACATCTTTTTAATTTTTTGAAATATCACTTTCTTCATTAGTCAGCTGTGTATTCCTTTGCCTTTCATCTTATATAGTTGCTCCTTTTTTTATTGTGTTCTTGAAGCAGTTTGTAGAGCTATAGAGCTGTTTTACTTAATTTTCCGTATGGAATTATCTACTCTAGCCTTCCATAAAGAATGGCTGACAACATGTGAGAGTTTTATCTATATGCGTAAATGTGTTTATTAGTCATATTTCTTTGGCCTCTTATAACTGCTTGGAGGTACTAATTCACCGTTGTTATTTCTGAATTCTTAAGTTTTTGGAAGATGTTACTTTTCCCCACTCTAGGCCAAATCGATGAATAGAGCACCGAAAACAGAAAACTTGAATAACGTAAAACAATATTCCTCTGGCTCTGTCCCTACCCACCACAGTAGAACTTTTATGCTGCTTTCCCTTGAAGCTTCTCCAAGTATTTCCGAGCACCCCTGGGAGGTGCCTCATGGGTTCTGAAGGCCACTTCCTCTTGAGTTCTGTATGTGGTGATGACCATTCCTAGCGCTCAGCCTAGCCCTGGGGCCCAGAAAGTGCCCTGCTGGGGCCCTCGGACTGGGTCTGCCTGATGCTTACCAGAGTTGGGCCAGTTGGCACCCTACTGCGGTCATGCCGCTGGGCTACTGAGTGCTGTCTTGTTGTGCCACACTGGTGATGCACTGGCACCTCCGGGTGGCAACACCGTGCTGTGCCCTCCACCGAAGTGGTGAGACGTTTACTTGCGGCTTTGGGCTAGACCCCTTTCGTGAGCCCTGGGGCTGTGTTGTCTGCTGTGCTCTGAGGTCCTGAAATTTGGTCTTTTCCTAAGATGCAGACATGAGTGTATGAATGCCAGGCCCGAAAACGGAGTGACCAGCACTGTGCTCAGAACTGCTCTGCTCCGTGCCCAAGCCCTGTGAACTGGCTCAAGTCTAAGGACCCCACTCTCTCCCCGAAAGATACATTCACTTCCAGCAGGCCCTTTCGTCCACATTCCAGATGGTCTTCCAGCAGAGTGGCCCCTGAGGTCCTTCACCATGCCCAGGTAGGCTTAAATCCTCAGGTGAAGGGACCTTAGGCTCAAACTGGCACCTTTCAATATTTATAAAGCACTATAACCTTCTTACAGAAACAACTGGAGAAAAGAGGAAAGGAAAAATGATAACTCATGACTCATGATCTTGGCATCCTTGTTTTGTTAGCATTTTGGAGGGTTTTCATTAGCTCTCTTTCTCAGCATGTATCCTTTGCTTGATTATACTTGCTCTTCTTTTGCCACCCTCTGGTTGGAGTCCAGCTTCTCTGTGTGTTTGCCCCTCTGTGGGACTGTAAGTGGAGGATGGTGCAGAGAGCCTCACGCGCACTTCCGTTTCCTGCCAGAGAGCTCCAGCTACACTTTCTTCTTCTTCTCCCTCATTCCTGTCATCACTCTTCAGAGCCCATTGACATTTTTGTTGTTGTTGTTGTTGCGGTACGCAGGCCTCTCACTGTTGTGGCCTCTCCCGTTGCGGAGCACAGGCTCCGGACGCGCAGGCTCAGCGGCCATGGCTCACGGGCCCAGCCGCTCCGCGGCATGTGGGATCCTCCTGGACCGGGGCACGAACCCGTGTCCCCTGCATCGGCAGGTGGACTCTCAACCACTGCGCCACCAGGGAAGCCCCCACCCATTGACATTTGTTTACATTCCTTTCCCTTCTCTTCGTGATGCTCATCCCCGCACTGCTTTCTCCAGGTTCTTTCTCATTAGTTGCTCACCACCCTGAGCCACCTGTGTCCCATTTCCACCCTTATCTCTGCTGGTGACCTCATTGGGCTGATGTGTGGTGGGCCCACCAGCAATAAGGAAAATGCTTCTTTACACAATTGCTATGAGAGGAGAAAGTCTAGGGTGGGGCTGGAGATTGTATCGGGACCAGTGTGTCCCTACCTCTGCCCTGGCCAAAGCAGCGTGGGGAAGTGCTGCTGATGGGGGCATGTTGATGACACCTATGAAATTTATTTTCAGTGCCTAGACAATCACTGGACCATTTACTTCTAGAGTTTGACTCTTGGTGACCTGCATTTTAATCTCAGCCCTGCCCCTAATTCCCACTCTATACTTTAGGCAGGTCACTTAACCTTTGTGCTTTGATTTATTCCTCTGCCAAATGGGAATATTAAAATTTGTCCTATCAACCTCACAAGTGTATTTGCAGATAGCATGACAAGACTTTTGTAATTCTAGGAGTATAATTGACCCTTGCACAGCACGGCTTCGAACTGCATTGGTCCACTTGTATGTGGATGTTTTCCTGTAGTAAATACTACAGTACTACATAACCTGCGGTTGGTTGAATCTGTAGAGGCAGAACGGTGGATACAGAGGAACTACAGATACAGGGGGCTGATTGTAAGTTATATGTGGATTTTCAACTGTGCAGAGGGCCAAAGCCCCTAACCCCTTTGTTGTTCAGGGTTCAGCTGTACTACGGAATGTAAAAGAAAATACTTACATTCAATAAGAGAGGTGTAAGCATTATACTAATAGTATTGTAATATAAGAACTGACTCTGGAACCGGGTAGCCTGGGTTCAAATCTTGACAGTACTGTTACTAGCTGTGTGACCTTGGGCTAGTTTCTTGGCTTCTCTGTGCCTTGGTTTCCTCTGCTATAAATGTTAAAGCAGGGTAACCGTACTTTATGATCTTGTGGTTATGGTAGGATTAAATGAGTTAACATTATGTAGCATTTTTAAAGGAGGGCTTGGCACATTTATAAGTGTTATTATTGTGGGTACTGTTATCATTTATAGAGACACTCTATCATCAGATCTTTTCCTGCTGGTTAGAGAAGGGGCCCCAAGTGAGTGATTTAGAAGGGAGGAAGGGCATTCATGTTTATCTGGTGCCTGTTGTGTGATGATGGGTACAGCTGGTACTCCTGTGTGTCATCTCCTTAGATGAAGAAGCTGAGCCTCAGAGGACCAGTCTAGCAAGATCAAACTTTTTTGTCCAACTCCACATTGGTACTCTTTTCATTGTATCCTACCACTTCCCATTTTGGCCCTGACACGTCTGCTGTTGGCATCTGGGTCAACCAGCAGTGTGTTTGAATGAATATGGATGTCCTAATTATTGTTGGTGCCAAAGATGCAGAGTGAGTGTATGTGGCTGACTCACTGGTGCCAGAGCGAAGGGCACAGCCTCCCTGTTAACTCTATGAATGTAATTAAACATGCATGTACACTTTTCTCTTTTTCTTTTTCCCTATTATGTATATTTCTCTAATTAGATTGGCATCAGTTTTTAAAATTAACCTTTGGCTTCTCTGCTGCCTGGTTTATGACCATGATTGGAAATGACATTGCACCAGTTTCTGAGTTACAGCAGCTTCCTTCCTACCCATGGATACAGTGGTAGCAATAATAATAATGGCCTCCATGGATCAAGCATCTGGGAACTTTACATAGTCTCATTTTATTTCTCATAAATAACTGTGAGGGAGGCAATATTATCCCTCTTGTTAGATATGAAGAAAGTGAGTCTCGGAGAGACTAACATCCTCAAGACGTCACAGCTGGAAGTGGCCAAGTTGGGATTTGAACCTGCGCCCTACCACTGCGTCCATCAGATAGATCAGTTCTACTTTTGACTTAGTTTGAGCTTCCAGGGAAGATTCTGTTTGAAACCGTGCGGAGACTTTAAACATTTGAAAACCACTGCTCTAGGAGCAAGAATCTTTGGCTGGGAGCCTGATGACCTGAGTTCTCGCTTGGGGTTGATGGGAAGTCACTTGTCCTTTACTGAGCCTGTTTGCCTATCTATGAAAGTGGAGTCACGGGCTTCCCTGGTGGCGCAGTGGTTAAGAGTCCGCCTGCCGATGCAGGGGACACGGGTTCGTGCCCCGGTCCGGGAAGATCCCACATGCCGCGGAGCGGCTGGGCCCGTGAGCCATGGCCGCGGAGCCTGCGCGTCCGGAGCCTGTGCTCCGCAGTGGGAGAGGCCACAACAGTGAGAGGCCCGCGTACCAGAAAAAAAAAAAAAAGAAAAGAAAGTGGAGCCACACCATCAACCTCAAAAATGTCAGGCTAATAATGAATGCACTGCCGCGAGAGTGTTTTGAGCTTTCTTACCCACTTGAAATCAGGCCTCTCTGGTTGTGCCTTAAGCGATCACACTAAGAATTTCATAATAATGATGACCGGTGTGACTATTATCCCACTGTTGTTCATACTCCTACCACCACCCTGGGCCAGGTCCTGTAGGTGTCATTTTCCGGCAGGTCTTGTGAGAACATCTTCAGGATTGATTAGGTGCTCGATGGTCTCTGGGGGAGGTGATCACACATATGGTTTGCTAGTTAGCAGGAGTACCTATTTAAGACCAGTTTCCCTCACTGAATGGCCTCCTGACTCCAGCCTCCTGCTGTTCCTGGAATCTAGCCTCTCGGGGCGTGGGGCAGGTTGTCAGGAGTGTCCAGGCCAGCCTGCCCCCTCTAGCCCCATCCATTACCATCATGGGGTTGCTGCCACATGCTTCATCTGCGGGAGCACAGATGCAGCTCTGAGTACAGTGGCTCCCACTCTGCTTTTGCAGTTACTTTCAAATCTCTCTTCTCTGCCCTACCAGAGCATTTGCTGATGACTTGGCCTAAAACAGTTTTTCATGTACAGTTTTTGGAGTCTTACGACATACCCAGCGAGCCCGGGGCGGGGGGGAAGACCTCTTTTATAACAGCAGTATAGTGCGCAAGTGAGGTGTTGTGTCGTGCTTAACAGCTGGGTGGGGAGCATTCCAGTTACACCGTGTTATGAAGCGCGACTCCAGCATTTACCAGCTGTCCCTCACTGAGCAAGCTCCTCAGTCTCCCAGGTCCTACCTCTGTAATAGTCAAATGGGGATGAGAACACCCACTTCACTGCGTTGTTGGGATAGATGACATGAAGTATGGCCAGTATTCCAGCAGTGCCTGGTGCGTGGTAGATGCCTAGTAATATTAGCTGTTAGTAGCTAGCACTTGTCTCTGGGGTTGGGGGCAGTCAGACGTAAACCCCAGAATTATTTGTTTAAGTGTTAGATAGGCTCCTGTTTTCATTTTCCTTTCATTCCATGGGCCCCAGGAATCTGGTCCTTCTGTCTGTCTGTCTGTCTCTCTCTCTGTCTCTCAACATCTGTCATCTATTACCTGTTCTTCTACCCAGGTGCTAGGGATCAGAGCCATGGCTCTTCATTTATCCTTCAGTCTCTGTGTCTCCTTCCTTTCTCCTCCTACCAGAAAATCTTTCCCTTTTTAAAGAGTCACTGTTGCTGGCGTCATCAAGGAAACAGATGGGGCACAATAACTGTTCTTTCGAATAACACCAGAGATAGTGTTAGATGTTAACCTTCAGAGTGGTTTGTTGCCCCTGGTGGGAAGGACTGAGCTCTAGGGAGAGTAGCCCTGAAAATGTTCAGCCCTCTAGGAAATTTCTTCTTGTAAGAATAACGGGGCGTTAAGTTTTAAGCTTTATTCTGTGATTCACTTGACTTACGCTATAATCATGCTGCTGCTTGAGGGAAAGATTGATGGCTTGGAAAAATGTTGCTTGTAACTTTACCTTTCAGAAGGCAGCTTCTATCTGCTTGTGCCCCTGAGAAAGAGTTAAACATCGACACATGAAGTGAAATAACTTCGGTTTTTACATATGGACATGAGGGGTGAGATACTGCAGGAACTGGGAAGTTTCTTCCTTCTTCATAACTACCTCCCTCACTTCTGTTCAGCTAGAATTGGAGGATCTGCTGTGTGCTATGCACAGATCAAAGTTGCTGCCACAGAAAGCCGCCATCTTAATGGGGGTTAGATGGACAAAGTACCAAGAGCACAGCTGCCCAGAGTGGGCGTTGAACCCACACCTCTAAGTGGTCTGGCCAAACTGATGGGAGTGCAGTTGCTAAAAATTAATTTTCTCATTTGTAAAATGGATAAATGGTGACCTGGACTTTGAAGGCACTTGTGGTATCTAGCGTTTCTAGGGCCAGTGTTGATTTGATTCCTGGGTTTTGTTAGATGGACAGAAGCTTCCCAGGTCCTCCTGTGTTGTCCTGGACGTTGATTGCCGTTTTGGCTCTAAATCTCACACTTTGGCAATGTCATCAAGCAAACCTGTTGTTTCCCTGTGGCCTCCTGTCCTTTTATATATGGATAGTTAATTGTTTTGCATATGCTCTCAGAACCGTTGGCTCAAATGGAAAAAGAAGTTGATATGATTCACTGTTTATTTAAATACAGGTAATATTATTAGATCTCGTTCCTCTGCTTTCAGATATCTTGAGGGGGAAAAACCTCAGAACAGCTTGATAAATCTCAGCCATGTCTGAAAAATAAAATTCCTCTGAATGTTACCTCTACACAACAGCAAATACATCCAAGTTACGGGGAGTTTGCTGTGATTGCAAAGCGGACCAACCTTCTGTGAAGCCAGTTGGTAATGGCTCTCAAATTTTTAAATGTACCTCCCCCATTGGCAGAGTAGCTCTGCTCCCAGGAATTGAGCCCATAGAAACTCACACAAGTACCCAAAATATATGTGAAAGAAACTGTTTGCTGAAATGTGGTATAAATTGTAATTAGGAACAACCTAATTGAATATCAGTTGTAGATTGAATAAATGGTGGCTTTTAAACTACATTTAAATTAAATGCTGTGGAGGAGCTTCTAAAATGATCAGATAGAACTATATGTACTGACATGAACCAAAGTATGTAATCTGTTGACTGAAGAATCAGTTTGTAGAGCAGCATGTATATTACAGTCCTACATGCGTTAGCTTACATGGATTGGAAGATGTAGCTCAGTTTTTTCCAGTTTTACTGAGAAATAAGTGACACACATCACTTATTATGAGTCTTATAATAATGAGTCTAATAATGAGTTTCATTGTCACTATAAGTTTAAGACATATAGCATGCTGGTTCGACTTACATATATTGTGAAGTGATTACCAGAGAAGGTTTGGTTAACCTTCATCTTCTCATAGCTACAATAAAAAGAAAAGAAAGAAGAAAAGAATAAAGGGAAAAAATTTCTCCTTGTTCTGAGAACTCTTAGAATTTACTCTCTGAACAGCTTTCCTACGTATCATACAGCAGCGTTAGCTATAGTCGTCATGCTGTACCTCACAGCCCTAGTACTTGTGTATCTTATAACTGGAAGTTTGTACCTTTGAACACCTTCCTCCAAGTCACCATTTTGATATGTTTATGAGATAATGAGTCATCCAGAATTTGTTGATCTGGGCTCAACAAATTGATTCGTGATCAGGGCTCTGTTTAAAAAAAAAACAAAAAACTCCCCCCCGCCCAAAGACCAAACCCTTTAAACACTACTTTTAACACATTTCGAGGTGGTGGTTAGGCTTACTGCATGGTGTTACCCTATTTAGGAATTCCCTTTGAAGTCCTGCTGATTTTCTTTCTTTGTTTTGTCTTTCTCCTTTCTCGATTACAACTAGAATCTCTTGCTGGGGAAAAAAATATCCAAATGGTTTAGAAGAAAATCAAGTCATACTCTCATACTCCCTCTCTAGAGAGTTTACCACCGTTAACCCTTTGGGTAATCTTTCAATTCCTTTTTGTTTTTTAAGCACATTACACGCGCACACACACACACACACACACACACACACACAGATTAAGAGCACGGTCTCTGGGTTCAAAGCCTGACGCCACAGCTCTCACTGGCTTTTTTTTTTTTTTAAGATGTTGGGTAGGAGTTTATTAATTAATTAATTTATTTTTGCTGTGTTGGGTCTTTGTTTCTGTGCGAGGGCTTTCACTAGTTGTGGCAAGCGGGGGCCACTCACTATCTCGGCCTCTCTCGTTCCGGAGCACAGGCTCCAGACGCGCAGGCTCAGTAGTTGTGGCTCACGGGCCTAGTTGCTCCGCAGCATGTGGGATCCTCCCAGACCAGGGCTCGAACCCGTGTCCCCTGCATTAGCAGGCAGACTCTCAACCACTGCGCCACCAGGGAAGCCGCATTATTTGGTTTTTAAGGTGGTTAAACTTTATAGAAATGGGGCCTGAGAATGGAACCCTGGGAGCCAAGAAAAGTGTAAAGTAAAAAAATATATGTCGTGTTGGATGCATGTAACAACGCTTCTGATAAAGAGCTTTGCTTTAATCAATAAAAAAATAAAATTAAAATTGAAGAATTGTACTGAACAAGAAGACAGAGGAGATGCTGTGGACCCATTCCTTGAACCTGATTTTATCTAGAAATACTTCGGCACAAGGTGAGAAAGAGAGAGGGAGGTTAGGACAAGAACCGTCTGTTTTGTTGTTGCCAGGGGACTTGGCTAGAGTCTCCCCATGGTTTTGTCTAACATTGATGGCATTTCCAGGATGGAGCACAAGTCCAGAGTGACACTGCCTTATCAGAGGGAGCCCAGGGGTGGGCGTTGGTGGGGGGGGGGGGGGGAGGGGTGTAGGGCTCACGCATAATGAGCAAAACAGGTGGTAAATGCAGGGCCCTGGGCAGTATAGTTAACAGGGAAGAAGTGAGCTTCCGAAAAAGAAGCATCTCAGTAACCATGAGGCTCTGAGTAGTTTTCCTCTTGGAAATGATTCTCTTTCCAATGATAGACCTGAGATCAAGAAGCCTGGAAAATGATGCCTACTACTCTTCCACCACCAGTATTTCAGATACTTCTCACTGCAGTCAAACGATTTAATTCTGCCTTCTCGTGAGCCGGCGGTGATAAATATCAACTCAAATTTCCCTGACCAGGGCCCTCCTGGGTAGGTTAGGAGGTCACTCCCCTGATTTGTTATTCATTAGTTTATGGTAGCTCTGCGCTTCCCTGAAGGCCTGGACCATTGTCATAGCACAGACCGTGGCTAGTCATGGGCAAGTGTGCCTTCTGAGTCTCCCTTTCTTCCTCACTCTTACGTGCTTCCTGTTGACCAGGGCTCCAGCCACAACAGCAGGTGCTCTGGCCCAGCTGTACCTCTAAGAGCACCACTTACCTTCCCAGCCTGTAATCTGGGTACAGTAGTACCTGCAGTTTCTCCCTCTTAAGGTAGGTTGTGTAAAGATAAGGTGAGTCAGTGCTTGTGGGAATCCTTTTTATACATTATGGATTGGTTAACTTATGCCCTCCCTTTTCCAAAGAGGATTAAAGTATCTACAGAGGCTTCATTAATCATCAAAGTTGTCACAGGGAGATCAGCTCTGTGCTTTGTGACCACCTAGAGGGGTGGCATAAGGAGGGTGAGAGGGAGATGCAAGAGGGAGGAGATGTGGGGATATATGTATATGTATAGCTGACTCACTTTGTTATAAAGCAGAAACTAACACACCATTGTAAAGCAATTATACTCCAATAAAGATGTTAAAAAAATAATCAAAGTTGTCCCACATTCCATTAAGCTAACTAATCTAGGTTAAGGCTGTCAGTTTGCTAACTTCTGCTGTTCTATTTACTTAAAAGGGGTGAAAGTTTCAGAACCGCATTTCAAGGAAGCTTGTGAACTCCTCCTGTTCTCTGCCTTTGCTGTTGGCACGATCCTTGGATTACCAATGGCACTCACCAGGACACAATAGATCCAATAGTCACCTCTAATTTAGCCACAGAATACTGACAGCTCAGGTTATTTTTTTCATAAAAATGAAATTATTTAAGTAAACTAAATTTATTTTCTGTTCAGAAACAAGGAATATTATAGAGGAAATGGGGAACTCAAGCTAAAATATTTTTGCTTGTGTTCAACATTCATTTAAGAAAAGTTATCGGGCACCTGCTATAGCGCCAGACCCTGGGGACTCTGCAGTGAACGAAAGAGACACAGTCCTTGCACTCATGGGCTTGAATTGTGAGTGGGGATCTAAATACCACACTAAATATTATAGCAATAGTGTGAATTTGCAAATTGCGATAAGTGCCATGAAGAAATAGTCAGCGGTGTGAGGGCATTGAGAAGGCTTTTGTGTGGAAGCTCTGTTGAAGCCATTGCTAACTTTAAATTGTTGTTTTTCTATATATTTACTTTCACCTGTAGGCTGATTCAGCTCACTTTCCCTCCTTTGGGCTATATTTCTTCCTAAGATCTGCTTCTCGTTAGAGAACAAGTGATAAATACGCCCATTAGCACTTTTGTGTCTTTCTAAGCTAGTGTTACCCTCAGGGAGCTCTTAAACTCTCCCCTCTTTAGTAGCCCTTTGATGACAGGCCTTGGACTCCGCTCTTAACTCTTCTTTCTCCAGTGTGCCAGGAGCTCTTTTCTCCCCAGAGGGCCAATTTGTCTGGGGTGGGGGAGGGGATGGGCGAGCAGGGCTGAATAAATGGGCCTTGGGCTTCCCTGGTGGTGCAGTGGTTGAGAGTCCGCCTGCTGATGCAGGGGACACGGGTTCGTGCCCCGGTCCGGGAAGATCCCACACGGCGTGGAGCGGCTGGGCCCGTGAGCCATGGCCGCTGAGCCTGCGCGTCCGGAGGCTGTGCTCTGCGACGGGAGAGGCCACAACAGTGAGAGGCCTGCGTACAGCAAAAAAAAAAAAAAAAAAAAAAAAAGAGTTTGTAATCTCTTAATCTCCCTACTGTTTGAAATTGCACCATTCATTTCCCTTTGGGTTGCGAGCTTAAATAAAGAAAAAGCATCCTGGACAGTAATGAATACATGATTATAGAAAATGTGTTTAAAATTTTTTTTAGCTTAAATACCATCCATAATTCCGGCATTCAGAGTTAACACTGTTAACATTCAGGGAGTGTATTCTTCCAGTTTTTTTTCCCCTTTGCATTTGTTATTTAATGTATCCATTTCTATATATAAAATATAATCATAACTTACTTTTTTCTGCATTTTATGCATGAGAGCTTTTTAGTATTTAAGAGGGCCATGTTAACATTTCTTGGTGAACTTTTTTTTTAATTTATTTTTTATTCAAGTATAGTTGAATTACAGTGTTGTGTTAATTACTGCTGTATAGCAAAGTGACTCCGTTACACACACACAAACACACACACATATATTCTTTTTCATGTTCTTTTCCATTATGGTTTATCACAGGATATTGAATATAGTTCCCTGTGCTATACAGTAGGACCTTGTTGTTTATCCATTCTGTATATACCAGTTTGTATCTGCTGATCCCAGACTCCACTCCTACCCTCTCCCACCCCACCTCCCCCTTGGCAACCACCAGTCTGTCTATGTCCCAGATTCTGTTTCTGCTTCATAGATAGGTTTGTTTGTGTCATATATTAGATTCCACATATAAGTGATGTTATATGGTATTTGTCTTTCTCTTTCTGACTTACTTCAGTTAGTATGATAATCTCTAGTTGTACCCATGTTGCTGCAAATGGCATTATTTTGTTCTTTTTTATGGCTGAATGGTATTCCATTGTATATATGTACCACCTCTTCTTTATCCATTCATCTGTCAGTGGACAGTTAGGCTGTTTCCATGCCTTGGCTAGTGAACAGTGCTGCTATGAACATAGGGGTGCATGTATCTTTTTGGATTATAGTTTTGTCTGGATATATGCCCAGCAATGGGATTGTTGGATCATATGGTAATTCTATTTTTAGTTTTCTGAGGAAACTCCATACTGTTTTCCACAATGGCTGCACCAACTTACATTCCCTCTTGGTGAACTTTTTGTTCATATTCAAAATTCTCTCTTCCAAACACACAGAAGTAATTTTTAAAAACTCATAAATGAATTCGTAATCAGGAGGAAACTTTTTTGGATCAGGAATGGAGAAAAGTGGGGGTCAATGGCTCAGACTTCAAAACCTGCCCTAGAAAAGGGTTTTAGCTACCTTGCACATGGCAGGAGACCAGAACCAGACTCCTGTATGAAGCTGGGGTTAGGGCCATGCTCCTTGCCAGTGGACTAGAGCCTGATCATTCACAGTGGTCCTTAGTGATGGGTAGCTTTCCTTTGGCCCAGGAAGGAAACAGAGGTAAGTATGAGAATAGGATCCAGGACTGTGCAGCACACAGATGGTATCCAGCATTTTGTTGTCCCTAAACGGAGAAATCCTAAAAGCCCACCTTCAAAGCTTGTTCAGAGTTGCCTATCATTTAGGGTGAGGTTTATCCATGGTATCAACTTCCAGGGAGTGGCAAATAGGAGGAAAAAAACTCTGATGCAAGATAACTTTGAAACTTCAAGTCTTGAGAGGCAGGCAGCAGACCCTGCAAACAAGAGATTCCAAACCCAAGAAAGAGGAGCACTGAACAGTCTGAAAAAGTTTTTAATGATGTATGTATTTAGGATCTCAGAGAGAGACCGGAGTAGTAGTGTTTCTGAAATGAAAACAGGGGGTATTAAACAAGGATTCATCAGTATGAAAAAGATCTAAGTGGAAATCTCTGAAATGAAAGATACAGGGCTTGGGGGAAAAATGAAGAAATGGTGTCAACAGTAGATTAGATATAGCTGAAGAGTCTGTGAATTTGGAAACAGCAATGAGGCAGCACAGAACCGTAAAGGGCTGAAAAGTTGGACAGAAAAAAAAAAGGTTAGATTGAGAAGCTCTAACGTACAGTTAGCACTTTCTTTCCTGGGTTTCTTCAGGTTTTGTCATAGTAGTTTATACCATACTAATTCTTCCACTATGGATGCTAGCAAAGCATATATATGCATACTGTGTATGTGAATGCAAATAATGTAAGATCTGTCTGGAGAATGCTGCAGGAGTGAGACTGAGAGAGGCCAGGATCCTAGCAAGGAGTGACGTGCAGAGAAGTGAGCCTGATATTAGGTGCCACCTTCTCCTCCACGTATTTGCCAGTTTGTAAGTGGCAGCAAAGAGGTTAACTAGGTGCGCAGAGCTTTCAGCAGTCTCTCAGATCTGGGGAGACAGAAATTGCCTGCCTAGGAAGAGGGGTCCTGCTAAAACTAAATACCTTAGGCTTTCAGTTTGCAGCCCTGCAAGGTTGTGTCTAGGGAGGGAGGGCAGACTGGAAATACCAGCACTTGCTAGGCTGACACTTAGCTTTTGTCAGCTCAGTTGGATTAAGGTGCTTTTTCTCTGCCCACCTTTTTTGCCTGCCAGAAACAAACGTAAAGCCTCTCTGGAGGAAAATAACATTCAGATCCTCAAATTAACTGAATGCTTTTTCATACGCAGTGTATGACAGCCAATAAAATATTCCCAGATGTTTCAAAGAGTAAAACCAAATGACTGTAAAACAAGAGGGGAAAAAAAAGCAAAAGAAACAGAATTGCACAGGAGCTTCACACGTTGCAACTATTACACGTGGACTTTTAAAACAAATGGGATGAGTTCAAGGAACAAGATGATAAGCTGGAGAATTTTGGCAGAGAATGGGAATCTATTAAAAAGAATCACTTAGAAATTCTAGAACGAAAATTTCACAGGGAGCAGGTAATATCTTAGTCTTTTATTAAAGGTAAGAGTTGGAGTGAAGTTATAGTCTGGAGCCATGATCCGGACCAGTGAAATGGAGCTGCTGATGGCTCAGGATTGTCTGAAGTAATGTTCCTGTGCTGTGTAGTTTGCTTGTGGCTTGGGAAGGAAGCGGAGACAAGTCTGAGAACAGGAACCAGTGCCGACTGAAAGCAGAACCTTTGGTTAATAAGACCCTGGATAGATGCCTAGAAGGGGGAGAGGGGACCCTGGAGTGAGGAGAGACCATTATAAAAAGTTTTTTGTGTTCTTTATATATTTCCCTATGGCCAGTTAGGGTACCCAGAATGGTATAGCTACGGCTTTTATTTTTAATTATTTTTATTTTATATTGTTTTCTATTACATTATAGTGAGTTGTGTCATCCTTTATGTTTATATACTATGCTGTTAGGTTCTTCAAGCCAGAGTTTCTGTTTCACCTGTTCATTTCTCTTTGCCGTGTGTGACCTTTCTTTCCATCCCCTCAGCTACCCTCCACCCAACATTCAGTACATTACCTTCACATAATAGAAGCTAAGTAAGTATTTGTTGAATGAATAGAAGACATAGCTCTTGATTGACTTCTTTATTAATTCAGGATCTTAAAGTCCTGCCTGAATGTTCACAGTGTGGTAGAGGTGCAATGGAAAACACACAGTTCTGCTTTTAGGGAATTGACAACACGGAGGAAGGAAGATAGTACTTGAGAAGGCGAGAACGGCAGGAAATGGAGGATATATGGCAACTGCTCAAAGCCTCACTGACAGTCCTTCAGCAACTTATCTTGTCCTCGTTACAAACTATATCCGTAAGGGTCCGGTCAGGGGACAGAAACCACACCAGTAATTTGAACAGGGGAAATTTAATATAAAGAATTGTTAACTAGTAATTGAAAAATACTGAGAAGAACTTTAAAGACTACAAGAGCAACTTCTATCTCTAGAGCTGAAGGAGAATATCCAAGGAAGGATAAACTAGGAAAGAGAGCCCCCCAAAGTTGAGGTTTACATGCTGGAGAGCGAGTGTCTGGGGCCCCATGGGTGGTGGAGAATTCAAGGGGCACCAGGAAGACTCAGGGGCCCGGTTATGCCACTGAGTCTCCCACATACCAGTGGCCAGGAAGTTGCCTGCTGTGTGATAGAAGCAAGAACAAAGGCACTAGAACCAGGAAGAGAAACCCTTCCTCCCGCCGTGTCCTTCCAGCACCCTCTGCTGACAAGACCTAATGCTGTGCCAGCTGGCAAAGGAGAGATGTTTAGAGCAGCTCAGTGCAGTAGAAACATAATGTAAGTCACACATGTAATTGAAAATGTCCAGTAGCCACATTTAAAAAGTGAAAAGAACCAGTTTACCTTAATTTTAATAATGCATTTAATTTAACCCAATATACCAAAGGTATTATTTCAGTATGTAATCAACATAAAATTATTAATGAGATTTGACATATTTTGTACTAAGTCTTCAAAATCTGGCAAGTGTTTTATACTTAACCGCCCATTTCAATCCACACTAGCCGTATTTCAGACGCTTAACCATCTATGGCTAGTTGGCTTACCACATCGGATAGGGCAGTTTACAGGGTCCTGCTCCAGTATCAGAAAGCTGGTCATAGCACATGGATTCGGAGCTGAGAGGCAATAACTCGATAGCTGGTGCACAATTATAATAATGATGTGGCCATATAATGGAATATTACGTATAGTTAAAAGTGATGTTCTAGAAAGCTGCAGGAATTTTGGGAAAAGGCTCTTCTTATGTTAAGTCAGATAGCATTTAGAATTGTATATAAGTAGAATATCAGTTTTGTAACAACAGCACCAAAACTCTGAAGTGAAAGCTATGTATCAGAAAAGAAAGGACATACACTAAAATACTAACAATGTTTATCTTTGGGAAGTGGTACTGGGCAGTTGCGTTTCTTCTTCCTACATTTATGTATTTTCAAATTCTCTTTAATAAGCACACAGTTAATTCACATAACATCCATACTCTTATAGCACAGAGCTGTCCTTTGACTCTCCAGACATCGGGACCTGGGGGGGCCCAGTCCCTCGGGCCTCAGTCGGTCACACTTTCAGAGAGAAATGGATATGCTGGAAATGGGATTGACTCCAATGAGTGTGTGAGCCTACCTTTGTAAGGAGCAAAGCTTTTGCCATTCTGAGTTTGAAAAGTCATGATTGGGAGTCCTCAAGGTAGCAGAACCCTAATCTCTACCAATTTATGGATAAGAGAAGGTAGTTTATGCGGTTTCTGTTAAGCTGCTTGGTAATGGCTGGGATTGGAGTGCTTGGCCATTGTTCGTTTCCTTTCTTCCTCTCGGGGATCAGGGGATTAAAGGCTGCTGTTAGAACTGATTTATATATTACATCCTCTGTATAGAGCATTTTATCTCCTCTGCTCTGTCCTACAGAGTAGAGTATCTTTTTCTCTTTTCCTCGGGGAAGCTGAAGATGGGGAATGTTGTGATCTGTTGTGCACTGTGTGTGGGGTCTGCTGACACAGCTGCAAGACCGCTTCCCCATGTTATGGGTCTCTGTTGTGTTTTGATTATTAGACTGACTCAACTTTATGCCAGCTTGGCCTAGAAAGGCTGAAGGTCCATGAGACCAACCCCAAATCTGACCCTAAAAATTTTAAAGAAGCAAATGTTTATTGACCTTAGTATATACCAGATACTGTTAAGTGCTTGTCAGGAATTAGCTCATCTAATCCTCGTCTAATCCTATCATAACCCTATGATATATAGGTATGGTTGGTTCTCCCATTTTATGGGAGGGAAACTTACACATAGAGGTTAGGTAACTTGCTTTCAGTCACATAGCTAGTAAAAGGAGGAAGTGGTCTAGTTCCAAAGTCTGTGCACTTAAGAATTAAGCCAGTGTGGTGGTTCTCAAACTTCAGCGTGTCTCAGAGTCTGTTTGAGGACCTGTTAAAACACAGCTTGCTGGGCTCTGCCTCCAGTTTCTCATCAGGTAGGTCTGGGGTGGGGCCCAAGAACTAGCATTGCTAATGAGTTTCCAGGTAATACTGATGGTGTTGGTGCAGGGATTACGCTTTGAGAAGCTGACAGGCTCATCTTCACGGCTAAAGCAACTGTTCCTTGCTAGGCAGCTTCTCCCTCACTGCAGTGTCTGCTGCTCTTACATGGTGGTGGTGAGAGGGGGGGCTGTTGGCTGAGGCCCTGACTCTCATAGCAAAGGTCAGACCACCTCTGGCTCTAATCTGGCCATTTCCCAGGCTCCCACAGAGTAAGGTGCTTGTACTTGGTGCACGTCTTTAAAAATAACTTCGTTGCGGTATTATTCACATGTTATCCAGTTTACCCTTTTAAAGTGTATAACTCAGTGGTTCGTAGTGTATTCAGAGTTGTGCTACCACCACCACGATTAAAGAATGTTTCTGTCATTCAGCACACAACCCTGTACCCATTAGCAGTCACTTGCATTTCCCCCAAATAATCTCCGGCCGTAGGCATACTTGATGAACTTTTAGCCCTTTGTGGTCCAATCCCAAAGAATAACACGACTCTCTGGGACTTTTACCTGGAAGATAGAGCTTTGAAGTCCTGCCTCCATAAAGCTTTGCCTGGACCACTTGGTGGTTCCTCTTCTGGCAAGAACTTATACGAGGTATTTAATCACCTTTCCCGACTCCTGTATACTCTGGGGTTTGGGATCTGATGCTGACATTTGGGGCAGTTTATGAAGGCGCATGATTATCTTCTGATCTCTTAAACTCTACAGTTAGGGATATGTTCCATATAGGGAAATCACCTTTTTGAGGAG
Source organism: Monodon monoceros (assembly GCF_005190385.1). Classification (NCBI taxonomy): domain Eukaryota; kingdom Metazoa; phylum Chordata; class Mammalia; order Artiodactyla; family Monodontidae; genus Monodon; species Monodon monoceros. The sequence goes on along the minus strand of NW_021703774.1, from coordinate 64,712,936 downwards.
AGCATCGTGACTGCTGTTGGAAATATATGAAGATGAATAAGATGTGGTCTCTATCCCCAAGGAATTTAAAGTCTAACGGGAAAGACAAACATGCACAGAAACTGCTGCTAACACTCGACAGAATGTGGTCAGGGCTCCAGGATATGTACAGAGTGCTGAGGAAGCCCATTTTGCTCATGGAGAAGGACCTGGACCTTGAAAAATGGGTATCATTTTAGTAGACGAAGGTGGGGGAGAGCTATAGGCTGAGGGAATAGCACCCAGTAGTGGGAAAATGCAGGGCATAGCATCCAGGCAGTGAGTTAATATGGTGTCCCTGGAACAAGAGGGGGTTTAGTGGAGTAAGGATAGGAAGCTAAATTAGGCTTATGCTATAGAAGGCGTCGCGTGCCATGGCGAGTGTGTATGGTATCCCACTGATGGTGGGAAGTCAGTAGTTTTGGGACAGGAACATGGCAGCGTTAGAGCTGTGCTCTAGGATGTGTCTTCCAATCGAAGTGTTTCCCTTGTGAAGTAGGCAAGATCATTTTGACATCATTGCTGCCCAAGGTCTCCAGCTCTTAAATCCCTCTGAAGTAGAGCCTGTCTGTTCCTCTGTTTGTGACCTGTATCATTTTATGTCCCCATCCTTCCCCGCTTACTCCCCTCCTTTAAAATGTTGCTGCCCTGAGCTCCATGATTCCATTCTAATCCAAAAGATTCACATCACGGGAGGAGTGGGTGCTGCTGTAAATCTCGAGCCCATTCCAGAAACTGTAGATATGTGTTGACAGTGCTCTGTGGAAGGGCAGCTCCTGCCCACCACCGCCCCTGGCCTTTGCACTTGGCCACGTGGAGTGGTGAATTTGTATTCGTGCAGGAGAAGGGGCCATCACTTCTGCTCATAACATTCTCAACCTGTTCATTTAGATGTGGGCTGCTTTTTATTGTTTTAAATCTGGGAATTCCTTCAGTGAATTCTAAATACATGGGGAAGAGATTCAGTACAGAGACAGAAAATTTTCCTTTTAAACATTTTAAAGGTTTCTTTTTAACTTTTCAACCGTCATGACGTTAGGCCCTGAGGACCTGATTCTGTGAGCCTTCCCCTCTTGGAAAGGTTCACTTAGCTAACCAGAATTTGAACTGAGTCTGAGTCATCTCCCTACAACAGGACATTTTTCTCCCCATCACAGTTTCATTGCATACGTAGCAACCAGCATGTAACTTACCGGGCCCTTGTTTAAGAGCTTCCCTAACCTGAGAAGCCTTCCCTGGTGCTGGTGCTGTCGGCATTTTTGCGACACAAGACCTCGCCACCTTTCTCCACTGCCCTCTCCCCAGCCTTTGCCCCTTTGTGGGCCCTCGCTGTTGCACCTATCTGCAAAGGGGCCACTGGAAGCCTTGTCAAGGCTGAACTGTCAAAGACTTTCACTGGTTTATGTTTCAGACTCTTGGAGCATGGTCAGCAGTGCAGAAACGTGCCCCACGGGGAGATCAAAGCTTTGATGGCTGGACTGTTGCAGTCACTGCTCTGACTAATTAAAATCAAGCCTGTGTGCATGGCAGTGTGATTAAAGGCAAAGAGGCAGTTATGAAAAGGTGATGGTCGTTAATTCCTGACGTTCTGTCTGTTGGTCCACTTGGAGCTGGTGTACAAGGAGAACTTGCCCGTTACAGGCACTCCTGACACAAGCATGTCTCCAGGCACACCCTGTGCACACACATACGCATACATATGGTCAGGTCGTTTGCCAGCACTTGTCTCATCCGTTGAGTGAATCACAGAAATACAGAATCTGAGAGCAGGACGAGACATGGAGGTCATCTTGTTCCATCCCATAGAGGCAAGAAACTGAGGTCAGAAGGATTCTCAGAGTCGGTTAGGAGCAGAGTCTATATTTCATGTCACTTCCTCAGCCCCAGCTTACTTAGCGTCGTGTTGTAGATGGCAACTGTAACTTAGCTGTTTAGGTTCTCATTCATTCCAAAGATGTTTATTGATCACCTACTATGTGTCAAGGTTTTGGATTTCATTACTGATTTCCTACTCAGAGATCTTTGATTTCCTGATTTCCTAGTCAACAGGCTCCTTCCTATCATTAGTGCCAAAGGTCAGTTCAGCTCCACATTCCCTGTGCTAGCAGCTCTCCCAGCCTTCTAATGCCGACCAACAGTTTTGAACACCTACCATATCCTATGAAGCGTGCTAACATTTTCCTCAGCTACTAATAACAAAACTACCATCATGTTGAGCCCTTATAAATGCCTGACTCTATGTTAAATGCTTTACAGATGCTATCTCACTTAATCCCCAGGAAAATATTTTTAGCCGCCTTATCCCTCACAACATGCCATTCATATTTCCAGAGCTGAAAGGCTGCAAGCTTGAGCAGTGTGCCCAAGGATACCCAGGGAGTAACTAGTGGGTCTAACTTTTTACTCCCATGCGTCCTTTTGTCTGCTGTTAAAACAGACTTCCCCGGACGCTGCCCTGCTAAGCTGTGAGGAGGTGGGGCAAATCTATTCTGACCCTCTGACTCCTTTCTCCACGCTTTGCCTTCTTTCTAGAAAAGAATACTCCAGATTTTGGGGGGAGTCCATTGTTTCTCCATTCTCCTTTCTGTTTTCACTGTTTAGAGATACAGTCTTTCTAACCCTAACCCCACAGCTCACGGACTGGTCCTCTGATTGCAGAAGAGGCTGGCTGGTTTCAGGCCTCGTTTCTCCAGCCTCCTCTGCATTTGGGTCCTGCTGCCTCGCTCATCTGTCTTGCCCTCCACCTCCCTTAGGCATCAGGGCAGCCTCATCTAGCTGAATCGCTACTTACTTGAGAGTGGAAGTGGTGTCATTTTGATCATAGCGTGCCCATCAGAGCCTTGGCTAGCCCCTAGCCCTCGTGGAAATGCAACCTATGTGTGCTCTATTGAATTCACCTTGGTGTCTGCTGAGAGGGTGGCGATTTAAACCAGTTTAAACCATTTCCCAGTTACAGCTGAGGCCAGCTCGCCTTTCCTGGAGAGGATTCTTGACTCTTGCTTTGTAGGAGGAACACCTGAGTTAATGAAATCTTTTCAAGAGCTTCAGGCTGAAAGCTGAGGTCCCTCAGGTAGGACTGATGTTGAAATTTTAATTGGGCAAATTCTCATTAGAGACACAGGGCCCAGGATTGTGCTGGTAGAACCTAATGTCTTCTAATGTTGACTTCAAAACAGTAAAGCCCTTGCTAAGCCATTTAACTGTAAAATTGGGACCTGGAAAGGCAGTGTGGACTCCGAGATTACAGGTCTAGAGATTTGGATTTGCCTTCCAGCCCTCTACCAATGTCACTTACTTTCTGTCTCCGTTTCCCTGTTCTGCACAGGGATTTACATGGGCATTGAGGCCCCCTGGGAAACAGTTCCCTTTTTCAGCTGGGTGCCTGGTTTGGTGAAGATGCTGTTCAATCTAGATTTGAAAGCACATATGATTTTGGATTAACCCTACTACGTCTGTCTGAACACGGGCAACTGACAGTTAACAAGAATGAAAATGAGGTCTAAAGAATGAAAGCATAATCAAGTCCTTTATTACTAAAACAATGCTCAACTCAAACGGACCTGTTCAAACACTTCATCAGCTATCACACTTAAAAGGAGATTTTGCAGGGAAGGTTTTAGCTTTGTATTTTGAAAAATTTAAGTGCACTCTCTAAGCAAAGAATGTTATGTTGCTGTCATTTTTGGCCTTATACAGAAGGGTGGATCCTTTTCAGTCTCGTCTCCGAGGGCAAAAATAAAGTGAGCGTGAGGCACTTAGCTCATGGCCAGGCACACAGCTAGGCTCTGTGCAGTGTTGCTGTCTGAGTTGGTACTCCTGCCCCATTAGTGGGAGCCAGGCCTGGAAGAATTAATCATGTTTCATATGCAAACATTTCTTTATTTGACTGTGCTGTTGTTTTTAATGAAGACATCATTTCCAATACGCTTCAGTGCAGTAACCCTATAGTCCTGCCTAATTGTGTTCTGAGTAATGCAGGGGCTTGAGTGGGGAGAACACAGGGTGGGGGCAGGACGAGGGAGAATTGATGTGAGAGTTAGGGAAAGGTGCCTCTTCCTTGGGGTGGGTACAGCACCATGCTTGGAGAGGGGAGCATGGGTGGGTTTCAGCCCTCACTTACCTCCTCAGTTGGGTGCCTTTGGGCAGGTCACGGCCTGTGCTACTCTACCCATGGCCCTGGTTGGGGATGGCATCCACAGGCAAGGGTAAGAGACTTGAAGGACTTAAAGAAGAAGCTCTCAGGTGACCTCCATTTAACTTACTTGTTAGTTTTCATTCCTTTTGCAAAACATATTAACGGCTACTGCTGCTACCTGCTCATGTTCCTATCGTCTTATATGCCACCATGATTCTGCTGCCACCATGATTCTGCTCCCTCCATTTGGGCTGACTACATGCTAAGAGCCAATTGTGTAAGCTTCCATACCTGTTTGTGCCAACTAAATTGGTTCTTGTAATTGAGTAATGTAATCATTACATAAATGAAATATGAATGGGAAAAATAGCTAATATTCAATGAGCACTTACTGTGTACTAGGCACTCTTTGTTTAACATTTTTATAAACTGCTGTTTATAAAACTAAGTTGAATGTTTTGAACAAAATGTATAAAAATGAGTTGCTGCCAAAGAAGTTGCCAGTGACATGTACACACTACTGTATTTAAAACAGATAACCAACAAGGACCTACTGTATAGCACAGGGAACTCTGCTCACTATTCTGTAATAACCTGAATGGGAGAGAATTTGAAAAAGAACAGATACATGTATATGTATAACTGAATCACTATGCTGTACACCTGAAAGTAACACAACATTGTTAATCAACTATGTTCCAGTATAAAATAAACATTTTAAAAAATGAAGAAAAAAGTTGCCGATGAATTAGGCATGAAGAAAGTAACAGTAAAAAAACTTGGAGGGAAACTAAAAACCTTAGCTGGTTTCTGCGTCCAGAAACCTTTGCATTTACTTAGCGAACGTCTTTAAGTGCTTAATCCACTTGGAAGAAAGCAAAACTAGAGATCAGTCAATATATTATTTATGCAAGAAAAACTTTGGGAAATCTGTGGACCCATATCTAGAGAGTAAAATCTCCAGTCTAAATCAAAATATCCATGAATAAACATGTTTATATGTTTATATTAAAATGAAGTGTTTAAGGTATGCACATTATGTTCTATGATTCTTTGCTTTCTTTTTTAAACAGTACATGTTTATTGTGGAACTTTTTAAAAAATAAGTTTATTCATTTTTGGCTGTGTCAGGTCTTTGATGCACGTGAGCTTTCTCTAGTTGTGAGCAGGGGCTACTTTTCGTTGCGGTGTGTGGGCTTCTCCTTGCGGTGGCTTTTCTTGTTGTGGAGCACAGGCTCTAGGCTCGTGGGCTTCAGTAGTTGTGGCACACGGGCTCAGTAGTTGTGGCTCGCGGGTTCTAGAGCGCAGGCTCAGTAGTTGTGGTGCCCGGGCTTCGTTGCTCCGCGGCATGTGGGATCTTCCCGGACCAGGGCTCGAACCTGTGTACCCTGCCTTGGCAGGCAGAGTCTCAACCACTGCGCCACCAGGGAAGTCCCGGTTCTTTGGTTTTAACATCTGTTTTAATTAATAGACCACTTTTTATTGGCCGTGATTGTGTTGATAAGAAGTCTTGCTTGTACTGTAAGAAAGTTACTGAAACCAAATGAGATCTGAGCCCTAGATGGCCCCTGCTGATGTGGGCGAGTGCTGCGGGTGAGCTGATTAGGCTCCTCTAAGGACTGTGCCTGTGAGGTGGCCGTAGTGTGACCTATAGATCATATTCTCTTATTGCAAGTTCCTTTTCTTCCTCAGTTATTGGGTTGAATTGGCTTTTAACATGTCACATATTTCTAAAACTCAGTGGACTGCATCTGCTCTATTTTGAGTATAATGAAATTTGACATAAAATAACACTGCCCTTTGGTGCTTGTAACCGAAGGGATTTCTTTGCTATTCCAATTGTCAGATCCTCTGAGGATTTGAAGGGTGAACATGTATGTGTATGCATGTATACATACACACACGAGCTTATATCCAATTAAGCAAGTATTCAGTGAGCCTGCTGTGTGTCACGTGCTGTGCTGTGAGCCATAAGGACCCAAGAAAATACCCAAGGTGATCATTGCCCCCAAAGAACCTGGGGATGTACCTGAAGGAGTCACACATCACTGGCTGAGATAAATGGGTACTAGAGAGCATTGTGCAGGACGAGGACAGCAGGAGAGGATTCCAACTGGAAAAACAGTTTAGAATTAGGGTGACATTGCAGAGGAATTATACAACTCAGTGATAAGAAGAACTTTCTGAATTGCTTTTATGTTTATCTGATTTAATTTTCAGAATAATTCCAGGAAGTATAAAGACCACTACATTGCCAACCAACACCTAAGGACACAGATATAAAGGGAAGGTGACTCGTCCCAGTAAAGTGGAGCCAGAGCTCTGACCAGGCTTCCTGGTGCCTCGACTGATGCTGTTCCTGCCACCAGGCAGCTTTGCATCTTTCTGGCACGTTCACTTACCTACCTACCACCCTAGAGACACTAATTGAAACTCATAACTGCCCAAGTTAAACTGCCTTGTTGTGGCTCCGTTTCAGTAAGCCACGACTACTGCCAGCTTACTAAATGCAGGGCCACGTAACTTCTGGGAATGGCCCAAGTCTGGTTCCTGCCGCACTGCCCGACAGGTGGGCGTGTGTTGAGGCACACCTGCTTGTCTGGCACCAGCCTCAGGATTCCTGCCCTCCAGCCCTGTGGGCCACGGCTGGGGCAGCACCCTCATCCAGTGCCCTCTGAACCATTCAGGGAAATATTGGGTTGGCCAAAAAGTTCGCTTGGGTTTTTTGTAACTTCTTACGGAAAAACCCAAATGAACTTTTTGGCCAACCCAGTACTTAAGGTTTACACATTCTGCCCAAGCCTGGGCAAGCTCAGTTGGGCCCTAGAATAGCTCTTTGCCATTTAATAGGGAGGACTGCATTTGCAGAGGTGCCATAGGCCACCTGCATGAGGGCCCTACAGCAGAGCACTCTTTCCAGTTGGAGCGTAAATTACACTGTCCCTGGGAAGGAAGGGTCTAGAAGCCTCCCTCTCTCTTCCCGCAACTCAGAACAACAGAAAGTACAGACATAAGGGTGATGATAAAGCTTTGCCTGTGTTGAGTGGCTTTGTGCTTACACTGGGATACTGGAAGATATAAACAGCCACCAGGGAAGGATACAAGGCACATGGTCCTTTCTTCATGGTCCATTCAGTTATTCAACAAATATTTGCTGAGCACCTATTAAGTGCTGAGTGGTATACAGATATTGGAGATTTCCGTTGGAGCAATCATGCCCCTGCCAAGTTTATAGTCTGCTGAAAGGATACAGACACGCCAGGGGCTAATTACAGTGGAGTATGATAAATGCAGCGGGTACACAGCGGAGGCAGGGTGGGGCTGCTCAAGGGCTTTTGGCTGGAGGAGTGAGTAGAGGCTGAAATTCAGACCATGCTCCACTCCTCTAGACGCATGCTGCTTTGCAGAAGGGGAGCCTTTTTGTAGTCCACAGAAAGGTGCATGGGGACCAGCAGTGACCTTGATTGGAAAGATACTTGGCCTAGATTTAGGATGGAAGGGAAGCTTTCTTGGCAGGTAACGTCTGAAAGGAGACTTGAGAGATGACTAGGAATTAGCCAGCCAAGGGGAAGAGAGGAAAGGTGGGAAAAGAGCGTGCCAGGCAGCAGCATAATCACCAACACTGAGATGGTGCTTAGCATGTGTCAGGATGTGCTGCTGTGTGTGCTTTAAGATTAATCCTTTTAAGAGAAAGCAACATGTGGAAGGCACAGAAGTGCAAGCAAACACAGCATTTGGGGGAATCTGAAGGGTCTTTATTGTGGGTTCAGAGGAGAGGAAGATCGGTGAAGGCTGGAGTGACAATTACGGCTAATAACACTTGCATCGCACTTGTTATGTGCTGGGTGACCTGAGCACTCAATGCATAGTGACTCATATAATCCTCACAATGACTGTATGAGGTAGCTATTATTATTATCCTCATCTTGCAGATGCAGATGAGACAGAGAAAGCCTGAGTAACATGTCCAAGGCTACACTGCAGGAAGGGAGAGACAGGATTTGCAGTCAGGCTTCAGGTTCTTAATCCCCACACTGCCTCTCTGGGAAGAACTCGAGATGGAGACCGGCCTCTAAGGATTGACTGGGCAGAGGAGGGAAGGGAAGCCCATCGAGAGAGGGTGACAGATGTTAACCTTGACACGGAGGTGTGCACTGCAGCTCTGTGAACAATGAGAGACTCGTCACGTCGTGCCTTTTCTAGTCTTTTCCAGCAACTCTGGGAAAATGAAAATCCTCCATCATAAACTATCTCATTTATTAACACGATCCCATGAAAGTTGAATTTGTATCCCTGCTATAGCAGTGGGGGAAAAAAATGAGGCACAGGGGAAAGAACTAACTTTTTCTCTTGAGAAATAGATACCCACTCTGGAAGCTGATTTGTTCTTTTGTTCACTCATTCATTCAGCATCCATTTATTGAGCATCTGTTATATGCCAGCTACTCTGCTGTGTGTGAGAGATACAGTAGCGAACAAGGCACATTTCCTGACCTCAAGCAGATGTGTGGGGATTTTAAAACATGCCTGAAAATTCTTTGACCCTCATGCCATTGAGAGATGAGAATTATGATGACTTCCCTTGTGTCTGGGCTGACCTTAGGCACTCACTTATAGCTCATAGAATGCAGCGGAAGTATGTGACTTCTGACGTTGTGGGACTTCTGAGGCTAGGTCCCAAAAAGGGCCAGACAACTATCCCTCACTCTGAGGGAAACCAGCTGCCAAGAAGTCCAGCTAGCCTGACGCAGCCACAGTGGAGAGGCCACGTGTGGGCACTCTGGCCGACAGCTCCAGCTGAGCTCCCAGTCGACAGCCAGCACCAGCCGTCAGCTTTGTGAGTGAGCCATCTTGGACGCCCAGCCTCATCTGACCTTCGATGCCTGCAGCTCACCCCAACTTCTTACTGTAACTGCATGAGAACCCCAAGTGAGAACTGTCCAGCCTCTCCCACGTTTCTGACCCGTAAAAGTGTGAGCAAAATAAAAAAGTGGTTATGTTATAGATGTTGTTAAGTTGTTATATAGAAATAGCCACTGGGATGGTCAGCCTCCAAGAACTGAGAAGAGAGGCACCTCAGGGCACCCAGAGGAGATTGGGCTCAAATCCTGAGAGGAGAAATTGCTTAAATCTTCTGGTTCAGCACTGAACATGAAACATCCAGCTGTCTTTCAGCTTCTATTGCTAACTGGTCCTTGTGAAGGAAGGGATAGGCAAAAGTAGAAGAGAAGAAGTGAAATGAGCAATTTAATAAGGAAGACTTGATTTTACATGCTGCTTTGAGTTTGAGCTGACATTCCCCCATCCATACACACATACACACACCACGCACACAGCAGGCAATGCAGGAGCCTGATTAACTAGAAGTTACCGTCGTCACTAATGGCGCCTACTGCTGTCAGTCTTTAGGCTGGTAACGAATAGTACTCTCTGCTTTAGGTCTGACATCCTGATGAGTTAAACTGTTTGCAAAAGTCTCTGCAGTGGCTTTGCCTCAGGCTTGTCTGTTGAGTGGTTCTGGTGCTAGACAGGGCACTAAAATGAGTAAGGGCTGCAACTGGAAGAGAGAAGCATGCTTCTCATGGTTCCATCACGCTCTGGGTTAGTTGGAAGCAAATGAGGTAGGTGATATTGAGCGGCAACGGGTATGGGCTACGGCCTGAGAACATTTCCTATCAGAGACCAAGGTATTCACTTCTACATGGTGTCTCGCCTTTGCTTTCCCCTTTTCCTGTAGGTATGCATGTAGGAAGCCTTCCTTTCTCTTCACAGAAGAAAAACAGAGAGGAGAGATGACAGTGGTTAATAATGTGTCCCAACTGTTGACCTTACCCTCTTGGAAAAAGAGCAAGCAGTTCAAAGCCTCCTTTCGGTTGCTAGAAGAGCAAAAGCTCTTCCTCGACCAGAATCGACCTTGCTCCTCTTTTTAACCATCAATTATGGTGGAAATCATGATGCTTTCACCAGGAATATCTGTGGGAAGCTCTTGGGATTTTGAGAGGCAGGTTTTTCCTGGTAAATCTTCTTGCTTAATTAATGTTTATAACTTTTTGTCGGTTTGAAATTAAAGAACTTTACCCCTGGGCTGTCCGAGCTGTTAGCTGTCTGTTTATTCTTGCAGGGACCCTTAGGAGCAATTTGCAAACTCATTTAACCTGCAGAACATCTGTTGTAAGAATTGGTGAAGGATCTTCTTCCCCCCAAAGGGGGCGTGAGCGGCAGAAACTTGATTGGGATTTAGGGTTTGTGTTGTCTGGGCCTGCAGTGAGCCTGTTGTTTCACTGAGGTGAGTCCCAGGGTCCCATTATGAGGTGACTTTCCTCCTATCAGAGGTCTGTCAGGATTTTCAGAGACACTGTATCATTGGCACCATCTCACTTTTGAGTTGGAAACTGCATCTGCTAGGCAAATTGGCCCTGGAAGTGTTTTCACCTGCTCTGCTGTGAGAGTCATGTTTGCACCTGAGCTCATGTTTATATCACTGAAGTCCAGTGAGTTGGGGTGGAAGGGAGGATAGAATGATCCAACTCAGTGGGGTGGGTTCTGTTCTGGGAACATCTGAACTCTGCTGGTGGGTGCTAGAAGCCCATCTCGTCTTCCCATCTCTGAGTGGAGTCCCTGCTGAGGTCGGCAGTTGATACCCATCCTTTTTTGTTGTTGTTCATAAGATTCCTTTATTATCTTTTTAGTGTTTACAGGATCTGAAGTCGGGTTTCTTCCTTCTACATATGGTAATTTGAGTCTTTTTCTTGTTGGCTAGAGGTTTACAATTTTCTTGATCACTTCAAATAAACATTTTATCTTACTGATTTTCTTTTTTACTTTTCTATTTCACTTTTTATTTCGCCTCTTTTCTGCTTACTTTAATTTGCTCATTTTTTTCTAGTTTCTTAAGGCAATAGCGTAGGTCAGAGGCTGGCGAGTTACAGCTCATGGCCTACTTTTATACACCCCCTGAGCTAAGAATGGTTTTTATATTTTAAAAGGTTGTTAAAAAACAAAAAACATTTAACAGAGACCGTATATGATCCACATAGCCCAAAATGTTTACTATCTGGTCATTTATTTTTAAAGTTTACCAATTCCTGGCTTTGATCATTGACGTGAGGGTTTTTTGGTCTTTTTAAATATGAGCACTTAAAGAAAAAACAATTCCCTTTAATCACTGCTTTAGCAGCATCCCACAACTTTGTTGCATTAAGTTTTCTTCTTCATTCAGACAAGAGTGTTTTCTAATTCCCCTTGTGATTTCTTCTTTGCCCTATGGATTATTATTTTTTTAACATCTTTATTGGAGTATAATTGCATTACAATGGTGTGTTAGTTTCTGCTTTATAGCAAAGTGAATCAGCTATACATATATCCCCATATCTCCTCCCTGTTGCGTCTTCCTCCCACCCTCCCTATCCCACCCCTCTAGGTGGTCACAAAGCACCGAGCCGATCTCCCTGTGCTATGCGGCTGCTTCCCACTAGCTAGCTATTTTACATTTGGTAGTATATATAAGTCCATGCCACTCTCTCACTTCGTCCCAGCTTACCCTTCCCCCTCCCCATGCCCTCAAGTCCATTCTCTACATCTGCGTCTTTATTTCTGTCATGCCCCTAGGTTCTTCATAACCATTTTTTTTTAAGATTCCATATATATATGTGATATTTGTTTTTCTCTTTCTGACTTACTTCACTCTGTATGACAGACTCTAGGTCCGTCCACCTCACTACAAGTAACTCAATTTCATTTCTCTTTATGGCCGAGTAATATTCCATTGTATATATGTGCCACATCTTCTTTATCCATTCATCTGTCGACGGACATCTTAGGTTGCTTCCGTATCCTGGCTATTGTAAATAGAGCTGAAATGAACATTATGATACCCATCCTTTTTAATGAGAAACATTCTCAGGGACTGTTCCCTTAAACAAACCTTTGTCACCATCTTGTTAAATTCCTTAAGTATGGAAAACATAAGGACATTTTCAGGACTGCTCCAAGTTGTGTGTGGTTTTAAATAAATGGTCAGAGGGTTATATTTCTTTGCAACTGGAGAACTTAGAGGTAATTTAGGTCAGCCCTTGCGTTTTACAGATGAGAAATTTGGGCCTTGGAGAGTTTTGGTGCTTTGCCTGAGGTTACACAACTAGTTAGTGACAGAGCTAGGAGAAGAACCTAGATTTCTTGGTTCTTAAATCAGTATTTCTATTGCACTGTATTGCGTGGTCTAAAAACAGTGCCCTCAAATAGATTTAAAGCAGGGTTTCCACAAAAGGGCTGATCTGTGCCTTGTGGGTGTTTACTGGTATATCTGGCCTCTACCCACTAAATCCCAGTAACAACCATTTCCCCACCTAGGTGTGACAAACATAAATGTCTCTGGACATTGCCAAATGTTCGGTGGGGGGGGGGCGGGCACAAAATTGTCCCCTCTTGAGAACTACTGATTAAAGATAGTGTCTCTTTAAATAAGAAACATTTATGTTAATGCCTTGCAGGAGTGTGTGAGTATAAAATGGACTTGAGTAGCAGTCAGGGGTATGAGAAGACATCCTGCTTCCTGATCACCTGTGACCACCCAGGGTCATGGAGGCTAAGAAGACCATATTGCCTGTCCCTGCATTTAAATGTTCAGATCGTAATGTTACCATAGCAGGGGAGGAGAGACTGCTGATGGGGTGAGGGAAAGGCTTAAGGAAATCAGTAAGGTATTTTGTCTTTAAGGGAAGCAATTGCTATAGACTTTATTATCTGAAGGACTTGTATCCAGAATATACAAAGGACTCTCAAAATTCAATGATAAGAACACATACAATCCAATTTTAAAAGTGTGCAAAAGGTTTGGACACTTCACCAAAGTGGATGACACATAAGCACATGAAACTATGTTCAGTATACTCAGTATATTCAATCATTAGTCATTAGGAAAATGCTAATTAGAACCATAATGAGATATCACTACATAACTGTAAGAATGACTAAAATTGAAAAGACTGAGCATATCAAGTATTGACAGGATGTAGGCGAGCTGGAACTCCTGACATACTGCTGGTGGGAATATAAAATGGCACAGCCACTTGGGAAAACAGGTTGGCAGTTTCTTAAAATGTTAAACATACACCTACCATATAATCCAGCCTTTCCACTTCTAGGTATTTGTCCAAAAGAAATGGAAGCACGCGTCCATGCACAGACTTGTGCATGAGTGTTCATGGTGGCTTTAAACGTAATAGTAACCCAAACTGGAAACAACCCAGATGTCTATCAGCGATTCCTGTTTAGACGCTGCTTTGTGAATGAGACTTTTTCAAATCCTGCCAACTAATCAGGTGTGGTACAGAGACAGGTCAGACTGAGAGCATCTGTTTAGGCTCAAATACTGGCTTTTGCTTTCAGTGTACGTTAGTGTGCGTAGGGTTAGGGTGGTGGCTTAATGGGATGGAAATAATACAGTGATGTTCTGGCCTGGAATCTACACTCTTTGGCTCCTGACGCTGGACAAGTCATTTATTGGGTCTCTCGGCCTTGGTCTTTTCAAATCTAAAATGAAAAGCCCGGATAACGGTGTATGATATGTCAGGTCCATTTTAGCTCTCCCTTTCGGTGCTATGAGTGTGTCCTGAGGAGATCTGAGCAGAGTGAACCTGGCCAGTTTGTTCTCATTGGAGAGATCTGCCTCAATGAAGCACAAAAGCTGTTGAGAAGAAATGCTGTCCATTATTAAGTTGGGCAAAACGTGGGATTCAGGGATTTTTAAAGCTCTGGAAGTCATTTTGTGGGAATCATATTTAAAGCTAAAGCCAAGTGTGAATCTTATTTGCCAGCACCAGGGACCTTAGCCCCCTTGGACTCTGTCTTTCAGTGACCCCTTTTTGACTGTGTGGTCTTTGGGTTTGGTGCTGGGTTCCTGATGATTATCAAGAGAGACCTGAACTCAAGAGTGAGAACATCTAGCATGTTTTGTATTGTCCCCGTTCCTTTCTTCCTGGCATGTAGGATTAGCCAATGCCATGATTGTAAAGACATTTGCTTTCCTTGCCTCTCTCTTTCCTTCCTGTCCGATACCTCAAGAGAAATGCTCCTGATCTAGTAGTATCCCAACAATGCACAGCGGCGTTCTTTGAAAGAAAAACATAAATAAGGAACTTCTGCAGAACTAGAGGAACTGAATTGCATTTTCTTCGCTCCGTCTGTTCGTGCCTGAATGCCTCCTTTGTCTGGCTTCGGGAATGCCCAGGCCTGAGTCACCTTTCCTGGAGCAGATATGGCAGACTGCAGGTCCTCCTACCTGGCAGCTTTGCGAGTGCTTACTTTGTAAGATGGATTACAGACTTTTTGTTTTCTTAATAAAGGGTGTGAAAGATGTGAAGACTTTTTAGATTGGGGTAGCAGCAGTATATAATTTCTGTTCTTGTTTCTATGTCCAGACTCCAGATCTTTCCCAACTCCCATTCTCTACCCTAATTAGATGTTTCAGGTTTGACAATGTACCTGCCAGATTCCTTTTTTTTTTTTTTTTTTTTCCTCAAACAGCTTCTACTTTCTGTCTACTCCAGAGAGCTCCTCCTGTAACTTCAGCATCTTATTCCCAATTGAAATTTAACTTTCCAAGGCTACTTTGGGAAAAAGTTAGGTCTAATTGTCAGACTTGATGCCTGCATATAGTCTGCGGGCCTAGATAAGAAAATAAGCAGGAGGCCGTGGAGACATATTCCATCTTATCCATAATTTTAATGTCATATTAACTGGTTGGGTACCAACTGTTTTCCAAACAGAAAGTTGAATAACACAGAAGGATTTATAACAGTCCTGCCTGGAGTCATTGAAGTTAAAAGTCTTTTGCTAATATGGGTATGGCATGTTAGGTAACCAACATCATGGTTCTTGGCACAGATAGCATAATTCCTTCATAAGGCTTTGTACCGTAGGAAGTAGACTGGCAGTAACGATTCCCATGAAATAAAAGAGATAATTGAGACTCAAGCAGTTAAGTGCCTGAGGTCATGCATATAATAAGTGATGAGACTGACCTTTAAATTCTGGTCTTCAGACTTGATGCCAAGTCTAGTATGTCTTTTATTACCTATGTGCACTTCTATGTGTTTGTTACTTATGCAACTATTCTACTCTTCCCATAAGCTGCTCTCATTAGATTAAAAAAATTAACACTTTATTGGTAGTGTATATTATGAGATAATAGCAAAAGTCAGAGGGACTTCTAATATACTCCTCTTCCACCTGAAAAAAAAGTTTCAGCAGGAGAGAAGGGAGGGGACAGCTTACATCAGTTTCCTTATGGTCCTGCAGCTTCAGGGGTTATGGCCTGGACATTGCTGATGACCCTCATACTCGAGTGTTTTCTCTAGAGCTCCTAGGTGACAAGGCCCAGCAAATGGGTAGAGGTCATTCTTATGTGCCACTTTACTCACTCCAACTCTATCAACACAAGTAACAACAAACCATAAACACTCATGTCCCTATTCATTTCCTTTGGAGATTGGAGGTTTTGTTATATACACCATAGAAGTCTTCAGGGGACCCACCTCAATGGGTTTTTTTATCTTGACTTAAATCCAAGTCTTCTTGTTTCCTTCTCCATCAACAACCACCGCCCCCCCACCCCGCTCCGGCTTTCTGTCAAGGGGTGATGGACAATAGATGGTAGCAACAGTTTCTATGGTAACAGCATCTGAGTCATCTCCTTGGAAACCTGCATAAAGACCTTCCATCTTCAGACCAGCTCAGTGTAACTTGGAAGGTCTTTGTTCCTTTGAATGTATCAGCATGGGGGAGCAAGCTCTCCCGGGCCTTGGCCACTGCAGTTTCCTCTGGCTCCTGATGCCCATGGCACTTTGGGTATAGAGTTGGATTCAGGCAAAGGTGGGGGTTGGTGGGACCTGGAGTGCTTTTCTCAGCCTGACCCATGGCCAGAATGCATTGTCTATGGTCCAGCACCAGATACCCAGCAGATTTAGCCAATAGGCCTCTTGCTTTTTAAAAGGCCAGATGACTCAACCAAGGCTCCCACAGTGACCAGCAATGGATCAGAATAAAGCAATACTACATATGAACACAGATGAGCTGGATATTTTGACATGGTCATGAACAGAATACTGAAATAGGGCACTGTGGGATAGCTTGTAAGAGTCCCTTTCCTTGTGGTGTCCTTCAAATGCAGCAGTTATGTTACTTAAATGAAAGCAGAATGGTTTCCAGCAGCTAAGAGCATTAATTCTCTTGTCATCAACCACGCCAAGTAACAATCACAAACGTTGCCGTTGTGCTTCATATTTTATAGATCATTTTCACATTCAGGACCTCAGTTAATCGTTTATTCAGTTCAACACGTTAATTTGAAACCTACTATGCGCACATATTGTGTTGGAGTTTGGGGCATAGTAGTGAGAAAAAAATAGACATGGTCTGTGCCCTAATGAAGTTGACAGAAAAGAGAATCACGGGCTAATTAGATAATTACACAAGAGCATGAACATTCAACTAAGATCTGCTAAAGGAGAGGGTCCATGGTATGATTAATGTGCATGATATGGGGATTTGACCCATTGGAGACACCTCCCTGAAAAAGTGATGGTTGTACTGACGCCTGATCAACAGGGACTTTTTTTTTTAACATCTTTATTGGAGTATAATTGCTTTACAGTGGTGTGTTAGTTTCTGCTTTATAGCAAAGTGAATCAGTTATATGTATACATATGTTCCCATATCTCTTCCCTCTTGCGTCTCCCTCCCTCCCACCCTCCCTATCCCACCCCTCTAGGTGGTCATATATGTGCATGCCACTCTCTCGCTTTGTCACAGCTCACCCTTCCCCCTCCCCATATCCTCAAGTCCATTCTCTAGTAGGTCTGTGTCTTTATTCCTGTCTTATCCCTAGGTTCTTCATGACATTTTTTTTTCTTAGATTCCATATATATGTGTTAGCATACAGTATTTGTCTTTCTCTTTCTGACTTACTTCACTCTGTATGACAGACTCTGGGTCCATCCACCTCATTACAAATAGCTCAATTTCGTTTCTTTTTATGGCTGAGTAATATTCCATTGTATATATGTGCCACATCTTCTTTATGCATTCATCCGATGATGGACACTTAGGTTGTTTCCATCTCCGGGCTGTTGTAAATAGAGCTGCAATGAACATTTTGGTACATGACTCTTTTTGAATTCTGGTTTTCTCGGGGTATATGCCCAAGAGTGGGATTGCTGGGTCATATGGTAGTTCTATTTGTAGTTTTTTAAGGAACCTCCATACTGTTCTCCATGGTGGCTGTACCAATTCACCTTCCCACCAGCAGTGCAAGAGTGTTCCCTTTTCTCCACACCCTCTCCAGCATTTATTGTTTGTAGATTTTTTGATGATGGCCATTCTGACTGGTGTGAGATGATATCTCACTGTAGTTTTGATTTGCATTTCTCTAATGATTAATGATGTTGAGCATTCTTTCATGTGTTTGTTGTCAGTCTGTATATCTTCTTTGGAGAAATGTCTATTTAGGTCTTCTGCCCATTTTTGGATTGGGTTGTGTGTTTTTTTGTTTTTGAGCTGCATGAGCTGTTTATAAATTTTGGAGATTAATCCTTTGTCGGTTGCTTCATTTGCAAATATTTTCTCCCATTCTGAGGGTTGTCTTTTGGTCTTGTTTATGGTTTCCTTTGCTGTGCAAAAGCTTTGAAGTTTCATTAGGTCCCATTTGTTTATTTTTGTTTTTATTTCCATTTCTCTGGGAGGTGGGTCAAAAAGGATCTTGCTGTGATATATGTCATAGAGTGTTCTGCCTATGTGTTCCTCTAAGAGTCTGATAGTTTCTGGCCTTACATTTAGGTCTTTATTCCGTTTTGAACTTATTTTTGTGTATGGTGTTAGGGAGTGATCTAATCTCATACTTTTACATGTACCTGTCCAGTTTTCCCAGCACCACTTATTGAAGAGGCTGTCCTTTCTCCACTGTACATTCCTGCCTCCTTTATCAAAGATAAGGTGACCATATGTGCGTGGGTTAATCTCTGGGCTTTCTATCCTGTTCCATTGATCTATCTTTCTGTTTTTGTGCCAGTACCATGCTGTCTTGATTACTGTAGCTTTGTAGTAGAGTCTGAAGTCAGGGAGCCTGATTCCTCCAGCTCCGTTTTTCGTTCTCAAGATTGCTTTGGCTATTCGGGGTCTTTTGTGTTTCCATACAAATTGTGAAATTTTTTGTTCTAGTTCTGCGAACAGTGCCAGTGGTAGTTGGATAGGGATTGCGTTGAATCTGTAGATTGCTTTGGGTAGTAGAGTCCTTTTCACAGTGTTGATTCTTCCAATCCAAGAACATGGTATATCTCTCCATCTGTTTGTATCATCTTTAATTTCTTTCATCAGTGTCTTATAATTTTCTGCATACAGGTCTTTTGTCTCCTTAGGTAGATTTATTCCTAGATATTTTATTCTTTTTGTTGCAGTGGTAAATGGGAGTGTTTTCTTGATTTCACTTTGAGATTTTTCATCATTAGTGTATAGGAATGCCAGCAATTTCTGTGCATTCATTTTGTAAACAGGGGCTTTTGCATAGAGAAAGTGAAGACTCAGAGGGCAACTTTACTTACCACCTTGTCCTTATGAGTTAGCTTTTCTTCTGTCCTTGACTTGTTCCTCCGGATGGAACATGATTCTGCATTCCGGGACCATGTTTTCTCATGTCTTGGTATCCCCTGTAGCTGTGCTATTCAATTCAGTAGCCATTGGACACGCGTGAGAATTTAAGGTTAAAGCAGAGTTCAGTTCCTCAGTTGCGCTATAGCCACATTTCAAGTCCTTAGTAGTCTAGTGTGTAAGCACAGATAAAGAGCATTTCCATTATTCTAGAAAGTTCTGATGGACTATTCTATAGCACCCGGTACATATGACACTTAATTGGCCCAAATAAATACGTACTGATTGAGCCCTCAGATTAGCAAAGCCTGTTTCTCATGGGTGAAGCTGAGGGCAGTTACTGATTTGGGAAAAACTGATACTTTGCCCTGTCACCGTTACGAACTATCAGAGAAAAATTAAAGAACACACAACAGCAAACAAGGCACTTTGCAATTCTTAGAAAACCAAAATTAACAATTACCCTATCAAGTTCTGGTCAATAAGATAAGTGAAAGTTTAGGCATTTCCCATAATCTTGGATTCCCCTGCTTCTCCCTCGACTCTTGAGATGCTGAGATCTGAGGAAATGTTACCACCTTTGTGGATATAATACTGTGAGAAAGTTGCAGTTTTCCCCCCAGAACAGACTCATCGTGTGGGCTTTTTCCTTTTGATTATCTGTTGATTTTCATTTACCAAGCCACTTTAAAAAAAAAAAAAGTTTTTTGCTGACACAGACAAGTAGTTTGGTTGAAGGTTTATCTTTTTAAGTTCATGAATCCAGAAAATAAGAAGCAGACATATGCTGTACCCAGGAAATGATAATTCCTGCCTTGGGGAGTTAATGTCGGCTCCTGTAGAGGCTCCTTCGTGGTTGAGGTGGAAAGGGGAGATAGGATTCCTGGATTCTGGAGCCGTGTGATTTTGGCCAACTTGGCTAAACCAAGTTAAGAACCATTTATTTTTCTAATAGGGGTTTTTTATGAGATGTTTTGTATCATTGACTCTAATTTTTTTTTTACTCTAATTTTTTTTTTTAAGTCAGGACCTCATAGGGCTAGGATTTCTGGAGCCCCAGAACAGATCAGGAGGGTGCCACTGGTTGGGAATTACATGTGTCATCATGTGTAGGAATGGGTGAACATGAAAGTTACCGTCACCCCATGTGGCTGACACCTCCCCCTCCCTCACTCCCGACCTCTGCACGCACCATTGCTGACCCTAACAAAGTGTTTCTGATTCTCACTTGAAAATAATCTGAACATGTTTAGGTTGATGGGCCGTCTTCTCATTAAGATTTCATAAAGCTTCCCGCGAGTGTAGAGAAACCTCCCTAGGTCTGCTTGCTTAGAGCCTTTTGTTTGGACCCTGAAGAGGAAGTATGCAGCTTGTTCATGAGAGTCACAGATGAAAATTAAAGTTGAGGGCACTTGGAACCCTAGCAAAGGCCGAAGATTTTGAGGTGAGCTCTAGGGAAGTGAGCACGTAGGAGTAGGCAATAGTGTACAGAGCTGAGAATGCCAGAGGGGAAAGCAGTGGGGCTGGTAGACAAAGAGGACCGTGAGAAACTTGGACTTGGGAGGCAGGGTTGGCAAGTTGGCTCCACCACTGCCTTGCTGACTGACTAGTAATAGGCAAACATGGTGGTCATTTTACAGTAAGGAATATGAGGCCTTGAGAATCTACATGGATGTGTTTTCTGCAGAGGCTGGCGTGTCATGAGAGGCTGGGATTGGTGAGCGGTGACAAAGGAGAAAGGATGTGAGGATAGTATGTTCTAAATTGTAAGTTACTTTTGTTGCAGTACTGTATAGTGTAGCGCTGTTTACAGAAATTACAACTGTAGACCACTATAACCGGGGCACAGGGCTGGGCTTTTTACCAACCCAATCCGTAGAGTGGGCGATGTCGTCCTCCTTTTGCAGGTAGAGAGACTGAGGCTTAGAAGGCTTGAGTAACTTCCCTGGCCTCACACAGCTGATAGATGCCAGATCTTTCTCCAAGGCCCTATTTTTGCCACTATTCCTGCTTCCTCTCCAGAGAGGCCCTTTGTGATCCATTTCAATTCGGACATTTTATGATGCTGTCAAAATGCTTTTCTTCAAAAGGCCCTTTAGAAAGCTGTTAGAGCTCCAGGAATAGTACAGATTGAATATGCTCATCAGTTAAACATATTTACATCTCCCTTGGGGCTGTGGAATCAGGAGGGTTAATTAACATCTGTCAGGCTGTTCTAAAGTACTGGGAAGGACTCAAGATGACCTTGAAGAGCATTTTATTTTGAGGTGGCTCCCAGAGTTTGTATTATAGATTGGTCAATCTTTTCCCCATCTCCGACCGCTTTTATTTACAAGGGCTCTTTCTCCGGAAGCTGGGATCTACATCTTTCCTGTGCTTGTCTGTTCCAGCTGGCCCTGGCCAGACTGAAGTTAGCACCCTAGACCCGTCCCCAAACACTTCTTTTTTCTCCCTCAGCTCCTTTTACTGTTTCTTGCTGAGAGACCTGGGTAGCTGGCCCACGAGAGGGAATTCAGTGTGAGTTACTTGCTGATGAAGGTTTTTTTTTACAGGATAGGCAGTGACTTGCTCTGAGCTATCTACATTCTCTGATCTCCTCTCTCATGACCTTCCGTTGCTGTGTGCAAGGTGTTGATCAGGACAGGAGTTCCAGCCAAGGTGAGAGCTGTAATCAGTGGCCCTAGAGTGAACAAGGTCAGATGGATGGATCCTTTGGAGAATGACCTCTTGTAGCATTGTAAACTCATTGCATGAATGTAATCTCCTATACGAGAGAAACATTGAAAAACAAACAATGCAAGTGATTGTTTTCTGTGTGAGCAAGCTAACCCAGATTTTAAGGGTAGGAATCTGGTTAATAAGAATTCAATTAATTGGAATAGAGATAAGGAGACAGGGGCCAAATTAGCAGCAGCCATATACTGAGTCCAACCCATGAGACTATGTCTGCCATTATGGCAGAGTATCTGAATGATTGTTTTGCTCCACCATCATCTGGTGTGTCAGTAAACATTCCTGCAGCTGTTTTCCTTACTTGGGCTTCTGGACTGAACTGGATCTTCTTATGGATTTAACTCTCCTTCCAAAAGGCTTTATTACATTTGAACTCCTTGTGAGTCCTTGGGACTTGGAGCTGTTGGTCAGAGCCTGTGCTGATGTGGACAATGTTTAATTTACTGTCTCCTTTCTGACCTGCCTCTGTAAATGAATCGTCTTTGAATGCCAGCATTACTCATCCTACTCTACCATGTTTGCTTCTCAACTTCTTTGCTTTCCTTCCTCCTCTCTTGGAGGCGCACATATACTTACACATGTGGGTGTGCGCACACAAGTGTGTGCTTATTATATATGAACAGGGTCTCTTTTCTCTTAAGAACAGAGTGGTTGATGATGCAAAAGTCACTTCTCATTGAGTCTTAGGATCCCTCATGTGTTTGGTCTGAGTCAGGGATTTTGATTTTTTTACCCTGTCAGCTGGAGCCAGATACCTAGAGCTGCTTGTGAATGTACCCCCTTATTTAGGAATTAACTTCTTTTAGGTTATCTCTTAATGAATCCAGGACCTGCAGTCATTTAAACACTTCTTATACTTAAGCACCTTCCACTTGCAGGGTGTGCCCTTCTTGCTCCAGATTATTCCTAGGGGAAACTGATTTTTGTACAAGTTTTTCCCAAGGATTGGTCAGAAAGCTTGTGTGTTAGAGGTGAAAGGGCCACACTGGAGGGGAGATAGATGCACAGAAAGGATACGTGGGGCATCCAAGATAATAAAAACTTAGCTTATTACACAGCCACCCACATTCAGGCCTTGAATCCATGTCAAATGCTGCAGAACCTTCTGGTTGGAGGAGAACAGAAAGGGAGCTCTGGCTGGAACTTGCCAAAAGCCGGGGAGTTAACACATTGGGAGGACAGTGGAAGCCAGTGGGTTTCTCCGTTCACATCTATATGTGATTTTTCTAAAAAGTGCTGTCCGAGGTCACATAAGTGGTAAGAAATCCAGGTCCAAGTCTGGTACAAACATAAGAATTGTCAAAGGCAACATCGTCTGTAGTGATAGTGGGGCAGGGCGGCGGTAGCGGGAGGTGGCCATCTGCTGCCTGTGTAGGTCTTGAGATTAGGTTGCCATATTATAGTGCCATGGATCACCTTGATTGTAACCCCTGGTTGCTGAACCTGACTTAGCCATGCATCTCTTCAGATTTTCTTTAGTGGCCATAGACTTTTCTCTTTTTTATCCAAATTTCAGGGAGGACATTTTTGCCTTTAAGCAACTCCATTAATCAAATGTACCAGACTTATTGCCTTGTTTTCGTTATTTAAAAAATTGACCATGAACTGTCCCCTGGCTAAATTTCGAGCCTGATTTCTAACCGCTCCCCTGTGCTCATTTGCTCCAAATGCACAGGGCTGTTTGCATTTCCTGAGCACTGAGTTGGTACCTGGAGGCCACAGCTCGTGTTCTTGTTGTTCTCTCCCAGCCTCATATTCCCCTCTTACCTTGTCTCCCTGGGCAACTCCTGGTCATCCTTCCATTTTACTATACAGTGTTTATAACATTGAATCAGAATTATTAGACGTCTGTCTTTTACTCACTTGTGTGTCAGCCCCGTGAGATTAGGAACCACATCCTAATAATTTTTGTATGACCTGCTTATAGAACAGTCAGTCCTTATCCCTGTATCTTCCAACAGGACCGTGAGTGGGATATGGGGGCTGTGATGGTGGTGGGGTTGGGCAGGAGAGAATTGATTAAAAAAAAACAACCCAGGTGGGTAGGAGGCACAGGTGCAGCTCCCACCATGCATCTTATCTGTAATCTTTTCCTCTCACTTGAATCTACTTCTACTTCCCTGGGTTCTCCTCTCCTACCTTGGTTTGTTTCCAGGTTGACACATAAGTGGTCTCTTGTAGTTGCATGTTATCTTATATCCATGGCTCAACTTTTAGCTGTAGATGTTTTTGTCTCCCCATTGGTCAAGCCTTTAAGATCTACGGTGGAAATCTTCTGACAACAGTGCCTGTCTCACCTATTGCAGGATTGGTTGATATTCTGGCAGGTACTGGCTGTCATTCTCTGTCGTTGGTATTTCTTTAGGCTACTTCTACATGTGGGTTTTCAGGGAGGGGAAGAGCCCCCACAAACAAGTCTACCACTAGGGTAAATAAATGCGTCTTTGTAGGATTTTTTCTTTTTGCATTTACATCTTTTTTAACATCTTTATTGGAGTATAATTGCTTTACAATGGTGTGTTAGTTTCTGCTTTATAACAAAGTGAATCAGTTACACATATACATATGTTCCCATATCTCTTCCCTCTTGCGTCTCCCTCCCTCCCACCCTCCCTATCCCACCCCTCCAGGCGGTCACAAAGCACCGAGCCGATATCCCTGTGCCATGCGGCTGCTTCCCACTAGCTATCTACCTTACGTTTGTTAGTGTATATATGTCCGTGCCTCTCTCGCCCTGTCGCAGCTCACCCTTCCCCCTCCCCATATCCTCAAGTCCGTTCTCCAGTAGGTCTGTGTCTTTATTCCTGTCTTACCTCTAGGTTCTTCATGACATTTTTTTTTCTTCTTAAATTCCATATATATGTGTTAGCATACGGTATTTGTCTTTTTCTTTCTGACTTACTTCACTCAGTATGACAGACTCTAGGTCTATCCACCTCATTACAATCATCGTTAAATACTAAGGTTTAAATGCTTATATAAGCCTAGGGTATTTGACACAAGGTCAATAACAAAGGAATAGCCCTGGGGTTGGCAGGGTGTGCAGTGGGTATTCACAGTGGCATGTATAGGCTGATGTTTGGTTGATTCCATTAGTACCCTTTCTCTCGGCTTGTAAACTTTGTGGTTTCCATACTCGCTATTGCTCAGGCATCATCATCTTTCCTACTGTTGCTCAGGGACAACCTGTAACCTCTGATACAGTTTGTTTGGTTGTGATTCTCATCTGGGACAGAGTTCACACGTTTGTATACAAGTGGTCTCTCTGGGACCATACCCCTGTGCGCTCTCCATCTTTTCTGAGTTAGATTGCTTTTGGGTGACTGACTTGGGCAACATTTTCAGTCTTTTAAAAGACAGTCCCATGTCCAGAAAGGCATTCCTCAGATGTTTCTGGAGTTGTGAATCAGGCTGTTAATTGTAAACTCTTGAAAGAATGTGCTGGTTTCTCACCATAAGCACAGTGGGCCATTTCTAACAATACCGATATAGTCTCTTATGTTTGTACAGTCAGAGGATGGTACTATTGTCTGATTTTCTTCTCCATGAATTTTTTATTTTTGTGATAGCTTTTGAAAATGTTCTGTTCAAATTTTGTATAATAGTTTGACTTTGCCATTCTTTGTTTCCAATTTCATATAGTTCCATCGTTCAATATTTACATGATTGTGGCTTGGTTCTTACATTTTACTGTGGAATAAGATTGCATATGAGTTTTTTCTTAGTTGAACTGCCAAGAAGTCATTAAAATTTACTCTCAATTATGTTACGTTCACAGCATATAAACACAAAGTCAAAAACCATTTAAAGGTTTTAAATGTTTTTTAAAAGCATTAAAACATTAACATGTGTATGTTATAGGGTTGCAAGTCTTAAGAAAAGTTAAACTTCTCAAATCTGGCTTGTGCAAAGTAGAGTGGATTACGTTTCAGAAAGAAATTTAGCACTTGTATTTCCTAGTTGCATTTATTCCCCGTTTATTTGTAATTTTAAAAATCTGCACTTTGTGCTTGTGTTTTTCTCCAAAGAAACTAAGGCACCCTTAAAAAACCACTTTAACTAACAGCATGCATATTCTAGTTGCATTGTTTGGGTTTTGTTGTCTTTGAGAGTCCCCTTGTAGTTTCTCCCCCTTGCAGAATGTAGTGATGTTGTTTCTGTGGAAACAGTGACTTTACCTATGAAGTTGCTAATGGGGCTCTGTTGTCAGCAACTTGAAATATATATGGGAGGAAAGTGGATTTGTGTAGCAATTCTGGACAGCCCATATGGAGTGTGTGTTTGTGAAGCCATGTGTATGTGATTGTGAAATAAATCCTGCTTCACGGTTTGACTTTAGATCAGCTGGATTCCCAGGTCCATGAGGTGGGAACTTGTAACATATGAAATCAAGTTCCCAGCATCTATGGAAGAAATGAAGGAGAAATAACGTCTCCAGGGTTTGGTATCCAGATACATAAGGCTTGCAGTGTCGGCATTAATACAAATCGGAGCTTTGTAATAATGCATGTAATCAATAGGCATTGATATACAGTAGGCATATAGTTTCGTTGAACTTGAATGCATTTAAATATTCTCTAAATGTAAATGACTTGATGAATAATACAAATTATGACTAATTGATCAGAGCCAGAGTCTGATTAAGTAGCATTCTGTAACTTATATTTCTGAAGGGTGTAGCCCTGTTCAGAGAGGTGGCCTGGAAAGGCTAAGCTCTTGATTCAGTGATTGCGCCCACTTTTGTTTTTGCCCTTCCTCTTTTAGAACCGCATCCAGATCTTGCGGCTCACTCTTTTGACCATTATCAGGATATATGATATTTGATGTTTTTTTAATGGTCCAAATCATTTGGAACCAAGTTTAATGATTGCCTATCTTGATAACTCAACTTTGGCTATTCCAGTTAAAAATGAAGTATCATTACAAAGTAATGAGACAGATAATGATGTAGTTTATGTATTGGTTCTAAAATAACTTCTTAAAGGGTGATTTCCTTAAACTTTCAAGCAGTTCTTTCATTAGAATTTATTATGTTCCCAAGGTGACTTCTTTGAGGGTGAACTTTTTTTTGGATCTGTAAGTTCAAGTATACATGACAGAAATCAATCTCTCTGATAAATACTGCCTTAATCCATTTGGGCTGCTATAACAGATACCATGGACTTGGTGGCTTACAGATAACAGAAACTTATTTCTCACAGTTCTAGAGGCTGGAAGTTCAAGATCAAGGCACTGAAATGGTCAGGGTCTGGTGAGGGCCCTCGTCCAGGTTGCAGACAGCCATTTTCTCATTGTATCTTCACATGGCGGAGAAGGTGAGAGAGCTCTGTGGGGTCTTCTTTTAAGGGCACTAATCTCATTCATGAGGACTCTACTCTTATGACCTAATTGCCTCCCAAAGGCCTCACCTCCTAGTAGCATCACATTGGGGATTAGAATTTCAACACAGGAATTTTGGGAGGACACAAACATTCAGCCTATAACACATCATAAATCTCATTTCGTATCAGACAGTGAGATTTTCCATAGAAGTAAAATTTAATCTTCTCCCTCTAAGCATTAGTCCTGTCTTTCAAAATTAATAATCATTTAAGTGAAATATTTCATGACCTGTCATGCCCTCTTTCTTAAAGGAACTTTACAGAATGAAACTTAACTTTTTTTTCCCCATGGCTCAAAGTCTTTATTTTGAATTCTACTTGTAATATTGAACCAAAATAACGAAGTACTGTCCTCAGAGGTCATGGAGGGAGCATAGTGCTAATTGAGTTCCACTTTATAAATGACACAAGTTGCTCCTTTTTTTGTTTGTGCGTTTTTAGTTTTCCTCTACTTTCCATCTCTTTTTTCTGTTTTATCCCTTGATTTTAGGCTACTGGTGTTTGCTTTTTGAAGCCGTCAGTGTGCCTGACTCTGCTAGGCTGAATAATGGCCCCTAAAAGGTGTTTGTGTCCTGGTGCTACTTTACGTGGCAAAAGAGACTGTGCAGGTGTGATTAATCTCCCACGTGGAGATCCTTTACTTACCCTGGTTTTTCCATATGGGCCCAGTATAATCACAAGGGTCTTTCTGTGGGCAAGGCAGGAGATCAAAGAGATTTGACGATGCTAATAAGCTGCTGGCTGTGATGATAACAAAGGGGCCATGAGCCAAGGAATGCAGATAACCTCTAAAAGCTGGAAAAGTCGAGGAAATGGATTCTCCAGAAGGAATACATCCCCGTGGACTCATTTTAGGCTTCTGACTTCCAGAACAATAAGATGTTAAATTTGTGACATTTTTAAGCCACTAAGTTCATGGTAATTTGTTACAGCAGCCATAGGAAACTAATACACTGACCCTGGCTGTTGCCCTCCTAATTTGAGGCATTATATCAGATGACTGAATTTATTATACATATACGTTCTGTCCAGCAAACATTTGTTATCAATTTTGTATCAGGTGTTCAGAATGAAATAAGACACAGTGTGTCCCACATTCTCAGTTTTGCTGTGCACCTAGTCCAATTGGGAGATTGAGCTGGGAAAAGACAGATAAAAGTATCTTTGCAATCTAATCTATTAGGTGCTGAAACTGAATACAGAATGAATACAGAATAAAGAATGGTAGGAATTCAGAAGAAGAGGCAACTATCTTATTTTGGGGGATCCAGAATGTTCAGGTCTTAGAGAATGAATGTGTATGTGATTGGTGGGGAGAGGAAGTGTGAAAGGGGAGTCATGCCCGACTGAAAAAGTGGTAGATGGGCAAAGCCCATTGCAGGTAATGCAAAATTCATAAATCACCTTCAGTTGATTTTCTTTTGAGGGAAGTAGATGAAGACCCTGCATACACTCACACCTGTTTTGGTTTTCCAAGGCCCTCTTTGCCTTTTGTCCTGCATGTTGGCTGGATATTTAGTCCTTCAAGCTGCAAAATTTTACCCAAGGATAAGAGAAGCATCAATTACCTATAAATATAAACCAAATTAACACCTAACTTGTGGCCAGTGTACTTTCTGGAATATTCCTGAAGCCCTCATTCTTTCACTGACTATAGCAAAGAGCAGCTTCTGATCCTAAGATCAGGGTTCTCATAGGTATCCTCATTAAATCTTTTAACAGTTAATAGTGTCATAAAATGTAACCAGTTTCACTTTTGGTTCAAATTCCATTTTTTTTGAGGGGGTAACTTCATCATGGTAATAATTCAGTGATATTCTAATGGGAAGATTTTGTTAATTCATGAGGGATTGAAGAACACAATCATATTTAGATTAGCTTGTATTTTAATGAAGGGAAAATAGGGCATCTGGTTCACCAAGACTCTATAGCTACTTTAATTGCAAATTGTGTAGAATGATTTAGCATCCCTGTGTTCCTGCTTAACAGTTATCATCACATCCGGACTATTTACTGAGTACAAGTGCAAAGCATTGTTTAAAGTGCTGTGGGAGGTGTAAAGCTACTAGTAATCTTAATAGTAGCATAAAAAACATTTAATCATTTAACCCATTTATTGAGCCATTTAACTGAGCCTAAGCACTCTTCTAATCTCTTTAGATCTATTATCTTGTTTGATCTTCAGAAGAATTGCTTACTTGCTGCTCTACTCTATTTTTTTCACCTCTCTCTCTCTCTCTCTCTCTCTCTCTCTCTCTCTCTCTCTCTCTC